>NC_136463.1:64509277-65109277 GCF_902686455.1 Sciurus vulgaris
GCTTGTGCAGATCCTGAGAAGAGAATGCAAGCACATGGCAGAGGACTCAGGCCCTGACACGATTAGCCTTAGTTTCCCTGCACACGAATTCCCTCTCCTTGCAGCACTGTTGTCAGGAATAAACACTGAGGAAAACGGTCAAGGAAAACACTGGAAAACGGTCAAGCTGTATGTGAAGAGGGTAGGTATATGACCACTTCTGAGTTCACACAGGGAATCTGCCTACTCAACCCCACCTTCTGGACCCAATGCAAGTTCTGCCCCTTTGGGGGTCTTCTCTGACTGCTCCAGGGATCCTGAGTTCACTTCTAACTACTTCTGCACCATCCAACACAGCTCAACGCCATTTTCTCTTGTTTTTTACTGCTTCCCTGATGAGGAGGGCCTTCTCTCTATAAGCAAGACCATAAACTCCCAGGAAAACAAGCCCCCCATCCCCGTATTCCTGAGTGCTCCTGGGACCTCCCTGTGCCCAACTCCCACCGGTACCCCAGGTTATCAGGTACACATGTAGTACAGTATTGTAGCCCTTAAGACCACAGTCACTAAGAGATCACCCAGGGGATAAACTGGGCCCTTAAACATGTCATTTAGCTATGTTTTAAATTTGAATTATCTGACAACACTCATGAGATGCAAAGATTTCACAATGTGGAAGAATCTTCTTGGGAAGATTCCAGGTCTGCATTCCAACATGGTTGCTCCCTTAAGATGAAGGCCACTCTCACCAGTTCGGCCCAGGCCCACCCATCTATTGCTACTTGCTATTGCCTCCTGACCTGCATTCCCATTAGTGGCTTACACGGAATAGAAGGTAAGACAAAATGAATTACTCTTATGTCTTTATCAAAGGTTGGATAGTAGAAAACTCACTAAAAGAGATATCAGTGCTGGGCAAGGTGGTGTACTCCTGTCATACCCCCAGCTCGGGAGGCTGAGGCAAGAGGATCAAAAGTTCAAGGCCAACCTTAGCAATACAGCATCTTGAGACTATCGGCAACTTAATAAGACCGTGCCTCAAAATAAAAAGGGTTGGGGATGTAACTCAGTGGCAAAGTACCTCCCTGGCACCAAAAGAAAAAAACAAGAAAGAAAGGGGGGAAAAAGGATGTCTGCTTCCAGAAAAGTGAAAGACAGCACATTTTTCCCTGCCTCTTTGGTACTGGGGATTGAACCCAAGGGCACTCAACCACTAAGCCACATTCCCAGACCTTTTTTGTATTTTATTAGAGACAGGCTCTCACTGAGTTGTTTAGGGCCTCACTAAGTTGCTGAGGCTGGTTTTGAACTCGCAATCCTCCTGCCTCAGCCTCCCAAGCCACTGGGATTACAGGCATGCACCATCGCACCCACCTAGACAGCACATTTCTTTGTGGAAAAGAAAAATACGCCTATGTTTCAAAAGCACACAAAGGTCGTATAGAAATTCCCCATGTAGTCCATGAATTTGAGTGACAGTAGGTGTTTGTTTGAGCTTGCCGCCTTATCATCTGATCTACAGTCCCAAGTGGGTCTTTAAAAGAACTTCAGGGAATAAACAACTTCCCAGATTACAGTTAGAAGTCAAACCCTGAGAAGTCAATGGATATTAGGTGTATGGTTGTTTTGCACATATTTAACCCCAATATAATGAACAGGGGGGCCAACAGAAGGCCCTACCTGTAGGCCACTGTGGCCTGCACAGCCATCGGTGGTGTTGGGCAGCCCTCTCCCACTTATCACTGCTGCCATCCGCTACTTGAATCTTGTCAATTCTGTCCTTTCACAAAAATGCTAATTTTTCTGAGATGATCAGCCAATCAGCAGTTCCCTTAGGTTAGAACAGAAAACCACAGGCTGAAAATGTCCTTGGGGTCTTGGGACCTTGGCTGTTTTCACCCTGTTGGCTGCTCAAAGGGCTCTTTCTTTGCTGTCAGAGACACTCCCTGGGATAGGGAGAGATGGTGTGTGTGTATGTAGGTGTATGTGTGTTGGGGGATTCTAGGGGCTTGAAAGTTCAGAAGGCCATTGTATTAGTCCACTTTATATTGCCATAACGAAATACCTGAGGTTGGGTACTTTATAAGGAAAAGGCTTAATTAGCTCACAGTTTCACAGGCTGAAAGTTCAAGATCAGGAAGACCCATCTGTTCAGACTCTGATGAGATATACACACAACATACTACAACATAACACAGCAGAGAAGTGTAAAAAGAAATAGTCACACACAGAAGCAGCCAAGTGTGTGGGGGTAATCTCACTTTTTAAGAACTTACTCATTTGGAGAGACCAGCATTAATTCTTTCCCAAGGACATGTCCCCATGACCTAATCACCTTCCAGTTGGTCCCACCTCTTAAAGGTCCTACCACCTCTTCATTCATGTTGGAAACCAAGTCATCCACTAGCACATGGATCTTTGAGAAGTATCTAAACCACAGCAGTCATCTTTGGAGAAGTGAGCTATTGGAACCACTTTTCTGAACTCCCTTTTGCAAGAGTCTGTGGTTGGTATACTCAACACACTAGCTCACCTTATCCCCAGTAACATACTGGCTGACAAATTCCTGCCAAAAGATAGAGGCCAGATGTGTGCAACACCATGTTCCCTACCATATACAGTGGTAAAAAGGAGAAAAGGATAGGCTCTGGAGGGAAGACCAGCAGACCAGATGATTCTGCCACTTCATCTTGATCTCTCTTTGCCTCAGCTGTCTCCTCTATAAAATGGGAGTAATGATGCCAACTTCAGAGCATCCTTGTGAGAATTAAATGAGACACATAAAGGACCTTTTATCTCAGTGCCTGCACATGGAAAGGGGCTGCCAAGGGAGGGCCTCCAACCTCTTTAAATGACAGCCTCAGTCAGTTATTAGGCAGATCAGCACAGCTCAGGATTTGATCAGGTTCAAATCCTTGCTGGAACACCGGGCAGCATGACTAGGAAAACAACTCAGCCCACCAATGCCTCACTCAAAGGGCACATAAAGCACGTAGTTGACACAGGGCACACCCAACCAAGGAGAGCTGCAGTTTTATGCTCCTGTTTATTATGTTTATTTATTCTCACTGTCCCCTCATTTGTGTGACCCATTCTAGATCAGGAAGCACTAGAAATACAGTAGTGACTTAAAAAGCATATTTACACAGATAATCATCAGGACCATTCAAGTTCACAAGGGTGGATGGGACTCATGGATGCTTGTTCGAGATGGACTCTGTGTATGAATGACTGACCAGGACACTGGACCTACTCAACTCCTGAACATTATGGGCAGACATAATGGGCTCCAAGGCATTTAACTGATTTGCTATAATTATGCATATAATTATATAATTATACACTGCCAGGCACTATGCTCTTTGCTGGGGCATAATCATGAACAAGCAGAGTGGGGATTTTTTTTAAAAGCTCCCCAGTGCACTCTATCAGCTAGGGTTGAAAATCATCACTTGAATGTTTCACTTGGACAAGTTCTTTTTTTTTTTTTTTTTTTTTTTTGGGTGCTGGGGATCGAACCCAGGGCCTTATACTTACAAGACAAGCACTCTACTGACTGAGCTATCTCCCCAGCCCCGGGACAAGTTCTTGAGGTAAACACAACAGAACTGAATCCCAACACTGTTCCCTGCCTCTCCCAATAGGCTTTGCAGTTGAGAATTATGTTCCCTACAATAAAGTTAAATCCATACCTCGAAACAGGGGGAGAGAGCAAGAGCAGAAAAGGGCCTCCTCTTCCCTCCACTGGTCTTCTTTGCCATGGCCCCACCTTCCTTCCCCAACATGGAAAGGGGCTGCCAAGGGAAAGCTCCAATCTCCAGGTGAGCCTCCAGAATGAACTCCAGCCTGGTTGTAGCCCCTGGGACTGGTGCAGGCAGACACAATCCATCCTTCAGCCCCGCATCCAGGCAGAACACCCTGTGAGACAGCCCTTTGGTCAGCAGCTTCTGAGGGAATAATGCTGAGGTCCAAAGCTCAACAGTCAGAAGTTATTTGCCCTAAGTATGGGTCCTGCTTAGAGACAAAATAATTAGTAAGCTGATGACAGCCTGATGCTTGAGAAATCATTTTTTTAAAAAAGAAAAGAAAAAAAAAAAAGTGGCTCAAAAGAAGCCCTTTAACTCAGAAGGTAGTCCCATCCACCTTACAAATTCAATGCCCTCTGAATACACATCCATCTCTCACAGCAGGGAATCTTTCAACTAGCAAAAGAGCAAGAGAAGGAATTCAGATCTACATAAGGGACTCCAGCAATAAAGCCAGCACTGGTTCACCCCTTTCCCCCTGAGGCAGGAAAGAATCAAGGAAGAATTTCAAAATCTTTTTATACAATTAAAGAGAGGGATCTGGTGGGGGAAGGGAATGGGTACAGAGATGAAGAAGTTTAAGGTTTGCTATTTTAAGCTCAAAATAAATCATGATGGGAAAGGCCTAGAAGGTATGGTTTTCTTTTTAAGATCTTATCTACAGCAGGAACTGATTCTGGTGTTTGTGGGGAGGGTGGAGTGGGTGAACTGTCAAGCAAGCAGGAGTCCTTTCACTACCCCCCACCCTCAGTCCCCAAACACAAAACCAGAGTTTGGTGCATACTTCCAGAATTTTACAATCTTGAATGATGGCTTTAAAATAATTTAGATTCCACTATAATGAAACTCAGTGCTCACTATTAATTAGATATAAGGCCCACTACAAATAAAGTGCAGTGAAATAGCCAAGAACTATACCCAAGATGATAGTAAATCTGGCACAAGAGGACCAGCAAATTAGGCACCAAACCAGTAAAGGTGGCTCCATTAAGAAATCCACATTATTGTCCCAAGCTACTTTTGAATCTATTGTTGTCAATTATTACTTTCTACAAATTAATTCCATAAGGCCCAATCCTTGATCATTCATAAGACAAAAGTAAACAAAAATGTATAGAACCCTAGTTCTGTGCATTATAAAAAGCATTGCCCTTGGGGTTGGGGACATAGCTCAGTTGGTACAGTGCTTGCCTAAGGGCCTGGGTTCAATCCCCAGCACCACAAAAAAAAAAAAAAAAAAAAAAAAAAGCATTGCCCTGAGAAAACTAAAGAAGTGCTTAGCTGGGCACAGTGGTGCATGCCTGTATCCAAGTGACTCAGGAGGCTGAGGCAGGAGGATTGCAAGTTCAAAGTCAGCCTCAGCAATTTAGTGAGGCCCTAAGGAACTAAGCAAGACCCTGTTTCTAAATTTAAAAAAATTAAAAGGGTTGGGGATATGGCAAAGAGCCCATGGTTAAATTTCCAGTACCAAAAAGAAAAAAAAAATGGGGACTTCTTGGCAATTTCATGGTCTACACCTGTTAAGAATGAGGCTCTGGGGCTGGGGTTGTGGCACAGTGGTAGAGCGCTTGCCTAGCATATGTGAGGCACTGGGTTCGATCCTCATCACCACATAGAAATAAATTAATTAAATAAAGGTATTGTGTCCACTACAACTAAAAACAAAAAATTAAGAAAAAGCCTGAGGCTCTGTGCCTGAGGTCCAGGTCTTGGCTGCCTTAACCATTTCATTTCATCCAAATACTACCTTTTGGCTGGGTCCTCAGATTCTCGTTTCTTTTTATTGAATTAGTGAGAAAAATGTATGTATGCTAATATATGTCACATACACATAAACCCTCTTTACCTATTTTTAAATTTTTTTTTAGTTGTAGATGGACACAAAACCCTAATTTTATTTATTTATCTTTATGTGGTGCTGAGAATCGAACCAGTGCCTCACACACGCTAAGCAAGCGCTCTACCACTGAGTCACAACCCCAGCCTCCTCTTTACCTATTTTAATATCTAAAAGCTTATCACTCCAGCAGCACTGGAGGCTGAGGAAGGAGGATACTGAGTTCAAAGCCAGCCTCAGCAACATTGAGGCACTAAGTAACTCAGTGGTTGAGTGCTCCTGAGTTCAATCCCCAGTACCAAAAAAAAAGCTTATCACTCACATCATCAGATCTTTCTAAAACACAGAGTTGGCGTAAGTGGTTTGAGCACAACACTCAGAACTGACTGCAATGTTTACCGCCTGTACTGTGAGATGCCAAGTTCTCTTTTGGCAGACACGTGTGGTTAAAGCCAAGGTCTTTTCCAATCAATGTGCTTTTACAATGTGAACCAGGGGGTGTCTGTCAGCTGTGGGGGAAACAACCTCCTGCTGCAGGCGCTTTGGCTGAGGCTGGCAAGCCCCACTTCCATGTATGGAAGTGGACAAATGCAGTAAAACCTCAGGCATGAGTCTGGGCAGGGCTGGGCTGGGCTGGGGGCCGGCATTCCTTACCATAGAGCCAGCACTGGCCTGAAGCAGCAGACAGCAGGAACCCCTGGCCCAGGGACCCAGGGACTCTTTAGTGGAATGGTCACACAGGAAGAAATGATGGGAAGCAGGAAAACAAGAGGCACAGCTCACTCGATAATCAGAAGACACCCAGGAAGTGGAGACTCATCCAACTGCAACAATCACAGGACCCAGAGCCTAAGCCCCGAAAGCAGTGCCACATAGCTCACGCATGCACTGACCTCAGTCCCCTGGAATGCAGAATTCTGTACAGTTTGCCATCTGTCACCATCCCAAGGCCAGCACTAAAAGGAGAGTAGATCTTTCTTTTTCTCTTCCTTTCTTTCTTTCGTGTGTGCGTGCGTGTGTGTGTGTGTTCCTGTGTGTTCCAAGAAACTCACGACAGTTACCTACTTCTTGCCAGGACAAGGATGGGGTTGCCAAAAATTTTAAGTCAAACTGTGGGGGCTCAAGTCTGACAGCTCTGTGTTAGTGCTTCACAGGTGACATTGACTAAGGGATTCTGAGCAAGATCCTTCAGGGCTCTGGCCTCAGTATTCACATCTGTTGGTGCCCTGTGCACCGGGCAATTGTTGTATAAAATCTCTAGTGCTGTGCCTAGCACAAAGTAAGACTGTATAATGTTAAGTGTTTTATTAACAATAGTCAAATATAGAAATTGCTAAATGAAGGTTTCTACTACCTCTCTAACATTGACAAAAACAAGTTATATTTTCAAGCTTTCCTTATAGTTCATGTTTATATCATTGCTCACCCCTCTCTGAAGCACCTTCCTCGGCCTCTGTTCTTTTGCTGTTTGGTCCTGAGGCCCCTACTGGTGTTCCCCAGAACTCTTCTCACAAGCAACCTTCTTCCATCTCCGCACACTCTCTGAGACTCTCAGTTCCTCTCAGGACTCTATTTTGCAGATGACTTGGCTAAACCTAATGTCTGAAGAGCATCATCCAAGCAACTAAACAGCTCAACATTTCTGCTTTTATTTGCCTGAACAGCCCTCACAAACCCACCTTCCCCCTCAGTTGGTGACACCTGCTTCATATCTCATTGTCATTAACTCCTTCCTCCATCTCATCCAGCTGTTGATCAAGTATCCTAACACTTCTCAACTCCATTCCCTTTTCCCACCCCTACTGCCCTGGGGTAGCCTTTCGCATCTCACCTTTCCACTCTGCTGTTCAACAGAAATCTATGAAATTTATAATTATTTTAGCAGTCGCATTAAAAAATTGAAAGAGGATTGGGAATGTAGCTCCATCGTAGAGTGCCTGCCTAGCATGCATGAAGCCCTGAGTTCAATTCCCAGCACCACACATACACAGAAAAAATAAAATTTAAAACTTAATCAGTCTTAACACTATTTTATTTAACTCAATATTTCCCAAGATTATCATTTCAACATGTAATTTATACTAAAAAATTATTCAGGCATTTTACATTCTTTTTTTTTTCATACAATGTCTTCACTATCTGGTGTACATTTAACACAGCATACCTGAATCAGGGCTTGTCACATCTCAAAGTGCTCTATAATCCTATATGGCTACTAGCTACTCTGTTGGACAGCATGGCTCTTGCCGCTTGTCCTCAAATTCACTCTTTATATAGCTACCATGACTATCCATCTAATCTCAATATGGAGCATCTCTGCTTAGAACCCATCAGTGGCCCCCATCAGGACAAAGTTCCAAGCTCAGATGCCCCTTCATTTTTGACCCAACTTGCCCATTGGTCTCGTCTCTCACCACTCACTTCTGCCTTTCACTTTAGGCTCCAGCCATGAGGAATTGCAAAATGCAGAGTACACAAAAATAACTATGGTGTGGTACCAAGTTTGTTTTAAGCACACAGTTACATAAATATGTGTGTGTGTGTGTGTAAAGATAATATGTAAAAACTAAAATGTAAACAATCTTTGATTAGTGGAATTTGAATGAGTATTTTTAATTTTGCAAATCTATATTTCCTAATTTTTTTTTTTTTTTTTTTTTTTTTTTTTACAGCTTGATGATTAAAGAGGAGAGTAAAGTCACCTGAGGAAGGAAGGGGCCCTAAAACCAAGTGGTCCTGAACCACAGAGGTTCTACACATTTAGGATAACATTTTGGAGGAATGGGTACAGTTCCTCCTCCTCCTCATTCATGGGTCCTGTATTTGCGAACTGGCCTACTTACTAAAATCTACTTGTCAGCCCAAAATCAGTGTTCAAAATGCCTTTGTGGTCATTTTCAGACACGGGCAAAGTAGTGAAAAATTGAAGTCTATCAACAACCTGGTTCCTACTGAGGTTGAGAAGTCACACTCTTCTTTCTTTCAGCTCATACTATGCATGTCCCTTTCATGGTCCATTTAGTGCCACATTTGTCACATTTTTTGCTTTCTGTTTCTGATTTTGCTGTTGAAAAATGGCCCCAAAGGGCAGTGCTAAAGTGCTGTCTTGTGTTCCTCAGTCAAGAAGGCTCATAAGTTTTGTTCAAGCATGAGCTAAATATAGTGCTGTTGGCAGTGAGCTCAGCTTAATGTTAATGAATCAACTACACACACACACACACACACACACACACACAATAAGGTGTCTTTAAACAGAAACACACATAAAACAAGGCTATGTATTGATCAGTAGATGAAAACACCAAGTGGAGGCTCACAGAAACCCAACCCTGTGTGTCCCCTAGGAGCAATGCTTCAGTACTTGCTAATTTAGTGTTTGCAACAAACTTTATAGAATGTAACTACCATGAATAACAAGAATCAACTGTAGTTTGGTTTTAAGGATTGTAACATGGGAAACCATAAGGAAAAAAGGAGAGAGAGAGAGAGAGAGAGAGAGAGAGAGAGAGAGAGAGAAGAAAATTGGTGCACTGTGGGTATAATGCTGAGCCCAGATCTGCCACTGACAGAGAATGGGAAAAAATCCAGAGGCAGGCCCTGCCTGGAAACCCAGGTGTAGAAATTCTTCCACCCTGGAGCAAAGCTGCAGAAAACAGCATGCCACAGGACACAGAGGGGCTGAAGGACTGGTTTGGGGGCTAGAAGCTGAGGGTGAAAATCCCACTCCACCACTCTAAGCCAATTACTTAACCTTTGAATTAAGTGTCTTAAATACTGTGGGGATACATTCCAAGACCCCAGAGAATGCCTGAAACCACAGATAGAACCAACCCTTATATGTACTACATCTTTTTCCATACGCCTTGCAGTATCACCACACAGTACCAGAGTTCACAGGTCCTTCCTTGGTAGTGTTTTGCATCACTAGTCTTGTGCTTTGGGACCATTATTAAGTAAAATAAGGCTTAATTGAACACAAGCACTAAGACACAGCAACAATCGATCTGATAAACAAAAAGGCTACTAAATAATTAATAGGCAGGTAGCATAGACAGTGTACGAACACTGAACAAAGGGATGATTTACATCCTAGCAAAAATGGAACAGTGCAAAATTTTACCATGCTTTTCAGAATGGTGTGTAATTTATAAATTGTTCACTTGTGGAATTTTCCATTTAATATTTTCAGACCACAGTAGATCTTGGATAAGTGAAACCCTGCAAAATGAAACTACGGATAAGGGAGACGACATACCTACTTCATGGATTGTTATGAAGATCCAATGAGATAATATACAAACAGCATTGAACAATGTGATCCCTGGAACTTAGTAAGGACTCAACAAACAGAAGCAGTTATCAGTGGCAATAGTATGAACACCTTGGCTCAGAGATATCTTGGTAGCTCCCTGAAGTCCAAACGAAGGAACAGGATTCCACCATCACCACCATAAACAGGACAAGTTATTTCAGATGCAACACACCTCTCCACCCCCTCGGTACCATCTCTAACAAAGGTGAGAAAGGAATCAACCCTTGTATAATTTCAACCCACCCAGCAGTAAGTAAATCCATCAACTTTCCAGGTAGACATAATCATATTAACTTCTACTGAGTTCAAACTACAATGAGTTGTAATTATTTGTCCACAGAGAATTTATTTAGAGTGTGACCACTCTGAGGAATTCAGAGTGGTGGGAGACAATAGTAACTGCATCTAATCACGTGGAGGGATATGGCTGCGCCTGCACACAGTCACCTAAAAGAAGATAATCAGGCTTGCACACGGGGGTGCGTGACTCCATGATACATTTCCTCTTTGTTTAGCAAACTGCAAATCAACTCCAAGGAGACCCATGCTGGGTTTCAGAAAATATATGAAAATACATCAAGATGATTCATGAAGAGAACTGGCTTTAGAATTGATTCCCACTCCTGGGTTTCCTGGGTTTCAGAACATCTAAATTCTCCCTCTAGTAAAGTCTCAGGTGTGACCCAGTAGCCCCCTTTCCAAATGCTCAAGTCTCAGAACAAATATGTGTCCATGTTTTCGTTTTCCTCCTACTCCAGCACCTATCTTCTTGCCCGGGTTGGAATGACTTCCTCAAAGCAACATGGCAAATTCCCATGACTCCAGGCCCCAGAATCGAGTGCCAAGGTCCCACTCAGGTCACAGCTATCCTTCAACACAACACAACATGCTAACAGCCTGGACAGGCCACAGGATGACAGGCCTCTTCTCCCTTCCTCAATGGCCCAACAGGAAAAAATACCACGGCCATCAAGTCATCCGAATGGAATTTCTGACACTTAAGCGCCCCATCAGCCTCGATCCACACACTGAAGCACCTGGCTCTTTTTACATTCTTTTCTTTACATTTCACATACTTTGGCCCTGGTAATCCCCTCCTTAAGAGCTCTGTGCTGTTGTCCAGTGAAGGAACATGTTTGTTTTTTCAGCATGAGTTATAGCCACTTGAGGCTTTCCACATAGGAGGTCTGACCCAAGTCCCGGGCCTGACCCCAGTCCTTCCACAGGAAAACGGCTCCGCTCTCAGGAACAGGCTCCTGGGACCGGGAAAGCATCCCACTTTCTAGAAGCCAGGATACATAAACTCACATGGGAAAAATAGGACTGCCGCATTTCCCTCTTTTCAGAACGCTTATCTCTTTTCTCTACAAGCAAAATTTGGCAATGACTTACAGACACTAGCTGGATTTTTTTTTAAAGCGCTACCAGGAAGAATGTCAGGAAATACCATTGAGCTAGCAATAAGGAGACCCAAAACTTAGAGGCTACTCGGTCATGTGACCACCTCCTTTCTGGGCCTCAGTTTTCTCATCTGTAAATAAAGTTACTGAATTCCCAACATCCTTTACAGGGAAACACTCAATGGCCACGTTGCCCAATATTATGCAGTAAGGGCATTTGTATAATTATCATGACAGCACACACACACAAGCTTCTCTGGCTTTGCTTTACTTTGAGACTCACCCTTGTCTTTGGAATTCCATTCCTCTTCCCACCCAAGTTCTGCCAACCCTTCTGACCTCTGTCCAAACCATTCATTCTTTCTTTCAACAAGCACTTGTGCCAAATTTTATTAATAAAAGGTGTAAAATATGGTAAGAAGGACATGATGATGAAGAGCAGAATCCCTGCCCTCAGAAACTTTCTGGGTCTGGTGGAACAAAGCAACAGTGACCATCACCTGACCAAATACTGTGTGCCCAGCAAGATGCACAGGGTTTTTCATATTATTCATCACCTCAAACCTCCAGAGCAATCAAGGTAGCTACCCCTACTCTCATTCCCATATTACGGATGGAGAAACTGAGGTTCAGAAAGACTGAAGTAATTTGCCTGAGGTCTCAAAGCTAGAGAGTAGAACACATGGATGGGACCGGGTCATCCTTGAGGGACTGGCCTCCAGTCTGACTGGGTCATAGAACTCTGGGTCACAGGACTCTGGGTCCTTGGAGCTCCTGCTTTCAATCCCATCCCTATTAGAACCAACACAAAGGACATCATCCAATGGAGATTCTGAATTTATATATACATTTCATGCCTTATCTCCCAAGTTAAAGCATAAATATCTTTGACAGCAGAGACTTTGTCATTCATTTCTCTGCATCCTGACACTGCCTGAGGCAAATGAGATGCCCAGGAAACACATGACTGACCGAGGTTTGGCAGTGCCCGTACCAGGCAATGAAAAGCACAAACTTGGTGTCTGTAGTATGAGCATATACTAAGCGAGGAATCTAGTTTGAGAGCTTCATAGACCCTGTCACTGCTTCCCCTCTACCGATATCATACAGCAGTGGAAAATTCCTAGAATTTCCTTTATTTTTCTTAACAAACAGAAGCCATTAACACCGAGTATCTTCTTTATGCTCTAAGGAAGCTTACAGAAAATGTATTTCTGCAACCTGGCCTAGGATAAGATTCTGTGTTTTGAGTTTGGCCTCCTTGGTACAAACAGCATCTGTTTCTTATCCTGTGGCATGTCTGGAATCCAGAACTTCTTTCTCATTCCAAACCCAAACCCGAGAGGGGCCCAACCTCACCTTGCAAACAGACCACTGCCTGCTTCACAAAGTCTTCCCACATGAAATCACGCCTCCCAGTCAGCATCACCTAAAACGTATTTTCTCAAGATTCTGGCAAAGGAACTTCTGCTTCCCTTTAAATAAGTAAAAACGCTCCCACTGAGCATGGGCGGCTTCCATCGCTCATCAATTTTCAAATAGACATCATCTCCCTCCATCCCATTCTTACTCTCTTTAGCAGGATCAAATGAAGTTCCTCCTTCTCAACTTTCCCCCTGGTTCCCACATGGTTATTTATATCTGGAATATCTTTCTTCCTTAATCCACTGGACTACCCAGCTCTCATCTGAAAAGGTCACTTTCAAGTTATTCTTTGCAGAAAGTCATCTTAAACTCAGTGGCTGCGAGCTGGTGCTCCTCATCCGTGTTCCTTTGCTCCATACCAGGTGATGATGAGCGAGTTATTCAGGTGCTACCCAGATTGAAGGGAGGAAGAAAACCTTACACTAAAACAAAGCATCCAAGAGCTGGGTTGTGGCTCAGTGGTACAGCGCTCGCCTAGCACACGTGAGCCCCCGGGGTTCAATTCTCAGCACCACATAAAAATAAAAAATAAAGGCATTGTGTTCACCTACAACTAAAAAATAAATATTAAAAAAAAAGCAGCCAAAAACAAGATGCGATGCAAGCCCTTTCAGGAAAGAGTCAAATTATTTTCTTTGCATATACTGATACTTTTATTATACAACTGATTATATTCAGAACATCTGAAAATCAGACACCCACTGCCCACACATGCCACCATCCTAACATGACAATAAGTAATCTGGCATATTTACTTCAATCTTTCTTCTCACATTTAAAACAAAAATTCTTACTTCCAAACTGACACTTTTTCCATTTTTTTTTTGGGGGGGGGGGGTGTTTTTTTGAAGTGGTGCTAGGGATTGAATCCAGAGTCCTCTACCACTGTGCTACATCTCCAGCCCTTCCAGCCCTTTCTATCTGTTATTTTGAGACAGGGTCTCAATCGCTGAGGCTGGCCTTGAGTTTGTGATCCTCCTGCCTCAACCTCAGGAGTCACTGGAATTACAGGGCTGCACCACCACGCCCAGTTTTCTTTCCATTCTGAAATCAAGTCCCCCTTTCAGGTTCACTGGATCTTTGAAAAGCTTACCTTTCACAATGTCTATTATCCATGTATTATTTAATAAACATTCCCATAGCAACCCTTTGATTTTTCATAAGCAACTTGCCTACATGGAAACCAAATGAATTATAACTTTTCTCAGCCACTTTATAGAGAAGAGAATACACAGCATTCAGGAGAAAAGGGGAATAAGTGTTTGTAACATTACATAAGAATATATGTATATTTTTTAAAATTTTTTTTTGCATTGGGTGTGGTGGCACACACCTATAATCCCAGCAATTTGGGAGGGTGAGGCGGAATGATCAAAAATTCAAAGTCAGCCTAAGGAACTTAGCAAGGCCCTAAGCAACCTAGCAAGACCCTGTTTCAAAATAAAAAATAAAAAGGGCTGGCGGTGTTGTTCAGTGGTTAAGCTCATCTGGGATCAATCCTTAGAAAAAAAAAAAAAAAAAAAAAAAAAAAGGATTTTGAAGTGCTAGGGATTGAACCCAGGGCCAATATACTTGCTAGGCAAGCTACATCCTCAGTGCTTTTTAATTTTTATTTTGGGACATGTCTGGCTATGTTACGTAGGCTAACCTTGAATTTGTGATCCTCCTGCCTCAGCCTCCTAAGTAGCTGGGATTATAGGTGTGTATCACCACCCCTGGCTGGTAGACTATTTATGATGTAACAGTTGAACATTTTTCTCAAATCAACAGATGCACTCCTAAGATTGGGCAGGGGAGAATACAATGAAGATCCTTCTAAAATGAAAATGAGTTCTTTAACACAACTATTTCATATTTTTATATTTCAAGGATAGTGAATCTTCTAAAACTACAGCACAGTTTACTAAGTAAAAATCTACACTAAATACAAATTGCCTGATGCTAGCTACTACAAAAGGTCAGGCATAATGCAAATGTCTGTGCACGGGGAAGTCTTTTGTCCCTGGATAAATCTGAATACTCTTGGAAGGGAAAACTGACAGCCTCAGAGAATGAACCTCTTAATTTACCCAAATGGCAGGGCCCAGCAGTAGGAATTTGACAGACACTGTCTTCTCATTGCTTTATGTCAGACTTAGAGAGGGGCCCCTCTTGGAGGAAAGGGAAACTGTTTTCAAAGGTCTCCTTCAGACTAGTGTACTCCCAGAACACGTCACAACGAGTCATTTTCCTTCTAAGGATAGTAGTGGTTTGGGGATTTCTTTCCTCATTTCTGTGCTGGGTTTGTTAATAAGAAGACATCACCCATAGTTATCACAGGGCTATGCAAATGATATTTTTAGTCTCTATACAGCAACTGTCATGACAGTCAAGATTCTACGCACGATCCATTTAAAAGCATGTGTATGAGGGGCACATACTTATATATATGCTTGTAGATTACCAAACACCTTTGGAGAGACATACATGAAATGCATCATGGTAGTTGCTGACTACAGTCAGCAGTGCGAGTGAGGCTTCCCTGCATGCCTTTCATTCCTTTCCTTCCTTCCTTCCTTCCTTTTTAACACATTGCTAGGGACCTAGTACCCTACTAAGCCACTTACTCAGCCCAATTTTTTTTAATGTACTACCATTCTAGAAAATAATATTTTTTTCAAATGCTAAATCAATTTATGTAAAAAAAAAATACATTTACATATATATGCACATGCTTTTTGTTGAAAGAATAAGCAAAGCACTATTAACAGCAGTTATCTTTGGAAAGAGGATTATTTTTACAATTAAGAAATGTTGGCTTTCTCTTGTAAATGGAAAAAAGTTAATATGTGGAAAAAGCATATTAACTACATGCTGAGTCAAGGAATATAAGTGGCTTTTAATGTAAACAGTCAGCAGTTAACACCATAATTTGCGCTGGATACACGAGACTGACAAATCTCTCTTTCCTCATGAAGGCATACCAGATTTTAATTCTAGGGATCTATATTCACCTGGAACTACCAGCTCTGTGGCAGAGCACACTCAGATGACCTCAGGAAAAAAGTCACCAAAGCATTCACAGGCCAGCAGCACTTCAGAAAGTGCCTCAAAACTAGAGTGTTCCACCACAGCCTCTGTGTATTAATACTTTTCCTAAATCCAAATGAAAGGCAATATGTTTAAGTGGTATTAAGTAGTATTTTACTCTTAAGAACATTTGTACAAGCTTAAAACAATGAATCCAAGGGTTGAAGCCAGGGACCTTGTGCAAATTAAGCAAACTGATTTCCCCCCAGGAAAGTGCTTTAAGGAATTTAATTCCAATTCATCCTCAGGCCTAACATTGGAATAGTCAGAATTCTTAGGTGCCAAACAGATTCATATGTAATCTTAAATAGGGAAGTACACTTAAGTAAGAAAACAAATCTATTTCAAAATAAAGGACTGATCTGTCTTAAAAAGTTGAATATAAAGAAAAACCAACATATAGGCACCAGGGTACTTGGCTGCTTTATAGCTCGTTGGTGCCCACTACTAATTTTGAAACAAAATGCCACTGTTAATTAGCCAGGAAGATTCTCATTCTGCTTGTGATGGGGGGAAATAGTATTAAGAAAAAGACTCCCTCAGGCCCTATTAGGACCTAATGAGCTGGTGAAGGAAGGGGGGTGTTGGGGTCAGGAACAAGGCAGGCAGTATTGCCACAGAGCCTTTAGAAAAGGAAGGATCTGGACCTCCTGGACAATGGGGTGCTCTCTATTACATGCTATCAGGCGTTAACTGGACATGGCTACTCCTACAAGATCTTTTGCAGGAAACAAATGTGCCCACACTCCCTACATGCCCAGCCAATACAGCAATTTTACTCCTTTAAAGTATGAATTACATTCAAGAAGAAGAAAATGTGCCATTAAGATCTCCCTAGCCAGGCTGGGGAGATAGCTCAGTTGGTAGAGTGCTTGCCTTGCAAGCACAAGGCCCTGGTTCAATCCCCAGTACCGCAAAAAAAAAAAAAAAAAGATCACCTAGCCATTCATTGTTCATGATTTCATGACCTGCAACCAGCAGAGAGTATTGATTTTCAAAACAGCAAAATGGGAAAGATTCTGCAAACTACAGGCAATGGACTTGAACTTAACCCTTAAACAGATTCTACAGCATACAGTTATTAGCCACACAAGAAAAGAAGTGATCAGTTATGAGCAAGCATGGGTTTTACCAAACAAAAATCATTTCAGACTATCTTTCCCAGAGAGGGAAGAGTAAATATCTAAGTTACAGCAAGCTATGTCTTAAGCTCTCCTACAATAAATGTGCAAGCCAAATGGATAAGTGTGGGTTAGACAGTAACACAATTAGTCAGATTTGGAACTGGTGGGATTTGAGGTTGGTTAAACAAATGACTAACGAACTGCGATTAGCCTGGAAGTCCTTAGTACTGTGCCATGATCCCATCTCAACATTTTTTTTTTTTTAAATCAACTGTGTGGATAAAGGTCTAAAAGGGATCACACATAATTCAAAGCTAGCAAAGGACTCTAATTATTGTGAAGGCCACCTCAGCATACAAAATGATTTCAACAGACTTCAACAACTGGGAAAATCTAAATAAACTGTTGAAAATGAGGGAGATGAGATTTTAGACTCTGTTCTCATTTGTTCTGGTATATGATTAACAATGATTGGTGAAAAAGACTTCAGAGTTCTGGTTGATTAAAAGGTCAGTGGGTCAACACAGTGTGAAGTGACTTGTCAGAAAATCTAATGCAATCTCGGGATCTAGTAAGGTAAACAGAGGTAAGATCTAAAACAAGAGGGTGATGCTTGCCCTCTGTGCTTGACTCTGTGTTCATATACTGTGGAGTCTGTATTCAGGTGTGGGGACTACTCTTTAAGAAAAGCCCAGGAAGGGCTTGAGTGTAGTTCAGTGGTACAGCACTTACCTGGCATGCAGGCAGGCCCTGGATTCAATCCCCAACACCGCAAACAAACACACACAAGAAAGGTCCCAGGGAAAACTGGAGAAGACTCAGGATGATGAAGCTATGAACCCATGTCATACAAGAAATGATCCAAGAACCAAAGAAACTTTGCATTTGGTAAGGATTTTTGTTTTTGTGGCACAAGGGATCGAACCCAGGGCTTTGTACATACAAGGCAAGTGCTCTGCCACTCAGCTACATCCCCAGCCTAGAATTTTGCAATGACAGACAGAAGAGTTACCTGTGGTTCTCTGAAGACAAGGAGGTCACCTGAGGAGGATGGCTGATGTAAGGATGGACTTCCTCAGTAGACAGTGTGTGTGGTCACTAGAAATGTTCCAGCACAGACTACACAGTCATCTCCAGGGCACACTCCCTCTAGGAACACATCCTGATTTCCCTTGATGTTCCCTCCTTTCTAAGGTTTGGTCCCCTAGCTTATGATCTCACCCTCTGGGGACACAGGTGCAGATGTCACTCAGACTTGGTCAGTTGGGCTATTACACATCCTGGCCACAGTGGTTAGTGCTGGATGGGAGAGTGAGCAGGCTGGGGATCTGAGAAGATGCGAAGTAAACCTGGAGCTGCTGGTGGCCTTCATGTGAGGAACAGCCTGCCAAAGGTCAGGACCCAGAGATATAAGCAGAGTAGAGAGATGGGGAAGGACAACTGTCCTTGAGCTACACAGGCCTCAAGATAACCTATGCCTATCCTTCTCAGTTACAGGAGGCTGGGACCTTTCCAAGCCAGGATGTAAGAAACTACAGACTTAGGTAAGAGAGAGAACATGAATAGGAAAATTCAGAAGTGTAGCAAGGGTGCAGACCCAAAGCCAGAGAAACTTTAAATGAACAGGAACAACAACAACAACAAAAAAAAAAAACTAAGGAAAAGAAGGAAGGGAAACTATAGGTGAAGATATTTAAGAAATGGTTTAAATGTAATGGGTAGACTTTATTTGAATCAAACAACTCAACTGTGGGAGATAAAAACAACTGTGAGACAATCAGGGAAATTGTAATACTTACTAGATACTTGCTGATATTAAAGTATCCTAGATATTGTGGTTACGTTTTTTAAAAAGTCACTTAGTGAAACCTTTATGAAGGAAATGGTATGTCTGGGATTGTCTTCGAAATATTCCAGTGGGGGCTGGGGAATCCATGAGCTGATGACTATTGTACCCATGTGGGTTCATGGGGATTCACTGTCCTGTTGTCCCCACCTGTGTGATGTTTAAAGTTGTCCATAAGAAGTTTAAAAATAAATAAAGGGAGCTGGGGATATAGCTCAGTTCATAAAGTGCTTGCCTGTCAAGCACAAGGCCCTGGGTTCAATCTCCAGCACCGCAAAAAATAAATAAATAAATAAATAAGTAAATGTCAGAAGAACATATGTAAATTTTCCCTCATCTATTCCCAGCTCAAAACAAAAATAGAATCCAATCAGTAAAACTGAATACCACTTCAGTAAAATAAATACATGCTTAGCACCTGCAAGACCCTGGGTTTCTTCTCCAACACCAAAATTTAAAAATAAAAAATATAAATTTTAAAAATTGAGCACTTGATTGACTCATCAAATATATGGCCTGGAATTATACCCATATTCAAAAACGGATATGTCATCAAATCAACAACAGACAAGTCATTATAGCTATCCTAGTAACAAACTGATGATTGCCTGGCATGGTGGCACACGCCTGTAATCCCAGAGACTCAAAAGGCTGAGCAGGAGAATCACAAGTTTAAGGCCAGACTCAGAAACTCAGAGACTCTCAGCAACTTAGCAAAACCCTGTCTCAAAGTAAAAAAATAAAAAGGTTGGGAATGTAGCTCAGTGGTAGAGCGTTCCCAGGTTCAATCTCTAGGACCACAAGGAAAAAGAAAAGAAAAAAGAAACTGAAGATGAAAGAACTAGGTGCTTTGGAATGGGGGAGGGGCATAAAGAAGTAGGAAGGCTGAGAATTCCTCTCTCTTATAATCTGAATAACCATAAAACGTGGAATAAATGCCCACGCACCTGGGATGAAGTGCACTTACTATGTGCCAGGCACTGTTAAGCATTTTTCCAATACTGGCTCATTTACCCTTAACAATGGGTTATGAGGTAGGTGTTGCTATCTCTATTTTACTGATCAGAAAACCAGACATGGAAATTGTGTAACTTGCCACAAAGTCACTGCTAGAAAGTGTGAGCTGAGATGCAAACTAAGAAAACTTGATCCAGAGTCAAAGCTCTTTTTCGTCCACTAGGCAATGTATTTTAAATATTCTCTTCTAATAATGGAGCACTCCTGAAGGTCCCAGGGTATGAATGATTTGCAGAGCTACAGTCAAACACACGCCCAGAGCTGAAGGACGTTGCACTTGCCTCCATTCACACCATTCAGAGCTCTGCCGGTCACGTCGTGACTTTTTCCCTATTGCATCTTGTTCCACCCAATCTTTATATTTCACATGAAACCCTGAAAAATGAGTAACAGATGAGGCAGCTGCACTGAGAGCCACCACGATCAAAAGAAAACTGTCTTGACCTGATCATGTTTAAAGGGGAAAAAGGCAATGTCTTTGGATTTTAAGCAGATTGAATTTATCCAGATTTTTATCCCAGGGATATTGACATAAAAAGGGGGGGGGGGGGACCCTATAGAACTATAGAACCAATGTATTGAGATAAAATTCTCCCAGGAAAACAAAGAGACAACCCTTCCCTGGAACAGCAAGACTCGTCACACCCTGCTTTGTGATAATCCACTAACAATCTTAAGATAAAAGCATCATTAGCTGTGGAAATATTACTTGAATTTACCTGTAATTGGCATTTATATCAAAATAATACCGTGGGGAGTAGGGGAGTAGGCGACAGACTTGACAGAATGCTGAACACTAAGCTTAAATTGTTTTTGAAAAAAAATTTTCTGAGGTATAGCCCATATGAAAATACACTGCATATCTGGTCTAAGAGTTATGACCAGCAAGCTGCAGAAAATTTACATTTGCTTTTAATCACAGATGCCCCAGAACAAAAGTTTCCATTGCAGGGCTTCACTTCAGAATAACAGCACTCGAGCAACTTTCAATTACTATACTTCTTCCTTGTCATAAAGCAGAAAGCACATGTTTGAGATTTCACTGGAAGTTAGAACAGCCGTTTCTGAAAACCTCATAAAAGGGAGGACTGATTTAGTCCTAGGATCTCGGCAGGATACCTGAAGTTCAATTTTGTCTCTGAACAAAAGCACTAAAGCAGCCCGCAGGCTTTGCATAGGATGAAGGGGACTTGGGGGCACTTCACTGGCTGAACTAAAAAAAGCCAAATCATTAAAAAGGCCCTTAGAAACCACCACTAGGGAAAGCCAGCAACAGAAAAGAAGTTCAGGCTCTCCTGTCTTCTGAGTAACAGCAAATGTGTTCAGCAGTTAAACTACCTCTATCTTATTTCAGAGTGTTCTACCCATACTGAGAGGGAATCCACATTGAAGAGAACACTCAGCCCCGCCTTCCAGGGAGCATGTTTGATGTGAACATTTTTAAGATACAATTTCATGAACAGAAATGACAGAGTGGATTTAAGGGAGGTCAGCCAAGTTCTTTCATCCAACACTATGACCCTGGATCTAATCATTAGTTTGCTTTGCTTCAATTCTCTGATTCTTAACATACTTTGAAAAGTTAAAACACTTAATATCCACTGATTACTACTTGCTGGAAGAGGTAATATGCATGTTTTTTGAGCTTCTTAGAAGAAAGATGCTAGAGAAATAAAAACTATTTATGAAATGTAAAAGCGTGGAATGATAGGTCTGCAGATGAGACTACTTTAACAGACTAAGATACTTGGCATTTCAAAAGGGAGGGTCAAGTCTTTTCCTATTTTTGAACATAGAATTACAGGGCAATGCAGTTGCATAAGAAGCTACTGGGACTCTCCCAGTTGGGACGTCTATTTGCTCATCTAAGTGCTTTTTAAAATGCTCATTAAGGGCTGGGGTGTAGTTAATGGTAGAGCATTTGACCATGTGTGCAGGGCTGGGTTCCATTCCTAACAAAGAAAAAAAATCCACTTAAGAAACAAAAAAAAACACCCCAAAACTGTACAGAGAATATACAATTAACACAGTTCAGTTAAGGCCCAATTCTAACATTAAGTACTAAAATCAAGCTATGTAACAATGAAAGTGCACATTTCAATTTACGTAATCTGGAATTATAGTGTTTTCAAGTTATCAATCTAAAAGTCATAGGCCTGCTTTACAAGACATCATCCAATTTCTCAGCACCTCAACACCAATCACCTTCCCCTTCATTTGGTTGGAGCTCATAGTCTAACAAAAAAGACCAAGAAAAATTTTTAAAGTCTATCCCTGCAACTTGGGAGGCTGAGGCAAGAGGATTGCAAGTTCAAAATCAGCCTCAGCAACTTAGCAAGGCCCTAAGTTAACCTAATGAGACCCTGTCTCAAAACAAAAAAAAATAAAGGGGCTGGGATGGAACTTAGAGGTAGAGTACCCCTGGGTTCAATCCCCAGTAAAAAATTAATAAATAAAATAGGGGCTGGAGATATAGCATATGTGAATTGCATGCTCAAGGGCCTGGGCTTGATTCCCAACACATACATAAATACATAAAAGTAATTTCAAGAGACACAGGAAAGCTACCTAAAGCAGAGACATCAGGAAGCTCTACACTCAGTCAGGTAAGGAAGAAGGAGAATACAGCACATTCCAGAAATGCAAGTCCAGTAGAGTCCTGTAACACAGGTAAGAGACGAGACTGGAGAAGAGTCAGGGCCAGTAGTCTGGAGATGACAGCAAAGGCTATGCAGAATTCTTCAGCAGGAGAATGGCATGATCAGAGTTGCATTTCCTCCTTCCCTCTCTCCTCTTCTGTGGTGCTGGGGATGACACCCAGGGCACACTCAAGGCAAGTGTTCTAACAATGAGCCGCACCCCAGCCCAGGTTTGCATATCTGAACTTTTCATTCCTTTCTGAAAACAGTCTATGGCAGTGCTACTCCATCAACATGGGGTCCAAGGACCAGTGCTTGCTGTGAGTTATTTGTCACTGGTTCACAACAAAGTTAAGTACAGAAAACAGAGTAGACACTCAGAAATGCTTAAGATGACGGCTCAACAAAACAGCCACATTCAAGTTTGTGATCCATGAGCTCATTTTGTTGAACAGGATAGTGACCAGTCTGTATGCTGTCAACTCATGTAAGGAATCACATGTGGCTCAAGCTACATATTAGTCATATGGAGCAGGACCATGTATCAGTGTGTAACTGACCGTAAATCTTTTGAAAAATGGATCCCAAACTAGACCATGTGAGAAGTTCTGGTCTTGAGAGCCATTTCAGGGGGTCAATATTGAAAGCAGGAAGCTCAGGAGAAAGCTGTTGGTAGAAATGGTCCAGAGGAAACCTGAACTGAGGCAGCGATGGCAGGAATGGAGAGATGGACTCAGAGCTGACAGGTATTAAGGAGGTCAAATCAACCAGACTCAGTGTCTTCAGGATGTGGGCGATCGAAGAGAAGCAAGGTGGCTCCCAGAACTCAAGAACTGATTTATTCTGAATATAATGACAAGCTATAAAACAGCAGCACGTAAGAGCCTCATGAAAGTCAGGATTCACAAGAAGATTCTAAATTCATAGCCATTTTCTCTGAGTGCCTTTGAATAAGCATAATGACAAATTAATGAAATACAGAAAACTAAGCACCCCGGTGGTTAACACTGTGCACCACCGGGATTCAGATCATGAAGAAAGAAAACACAACCTAGGCAAGTCTCCACTCTCCCTCCGAAATGAAATCACACGGTCAGGAGCCAAATCTAGTTCAGAAAGGGGCAGCTGGAGCCCCAGAACCCCCAAGGCTTATTAGGAAAAAAGAAAGAAAACCCTCAAGGGACTTGTTCATTGCCTGCCCCAGCTGTACACAACACAAAAGCCTCCTTCCTCCAATTTATGCAGATATTAAAACAGGGCTTCTACCAAAAGAAAGAGTGATAAAAAGAGGGTTGGGGGAAATCAGGTGGAAATAAATCAGCGATGCTAACCTCAAAATCCACTGCCTTCCTCAGTGCTTTGCTTCACATTTCAACCTGTATCAGAAGATAAATCAGTTAGCAAGAGCTGTGGACAGCCGCTACCTGGAAAATGAGGATTAATCCAGCAGTGGTTAGCGTCTGGGCAAACCTCTCCTACAGCATTCCAGAGCTGAGAAGGCAGGTGGCTCCATGAGGGGTGTGGTCTCTATTGCTCCAGAGCAGACCTCTCCATTTCCCATGTGAAAAAACAGCAATCCTTCAACCTCCAGCCTGCCCAGATTTGAGCAGCAAGGTTCAGTGGGAAACAGGCCTAATGGCTTTGGGAAACCACAAAATGATTGCCAAGTACATAATTTCTCTCAAGAAGGGTGCCTGATGGTTGTTACCTATTATCATACCAAGGCTTCAGTGCTTAGCAATCTATAGAGTTTCAGAGTTGCAGAAGCTGGCCTCAAACTAGTGATCCTCCTGCCTCAGCCTCCCAAGCAGTCTAGAGTTTCACTGGCAAATATAAATATGGAGCTCAGTACCTATCAGCAATTTCCCAGAACTTTAAGGAACAGTATTATTGTATATTCATCTGCTTTTGTTGTTTCATTCTCTGAGGTCTTTCTCCTCAATCACAATTGACACTCTTTCGACTCCCTCACCATATCCCCTTGCATGTCTGTAAGTCATTGATTTGAATTTTTTTTTTTTTAAAAGAAAGAAAAAATTATATATACCACCATTTGACCCAGCTATCCCACTTCTCGGTTTATACACAAAGGACTTAAAATCAGCATACTACAGTGATGCAGCCATATCAATGTTCACAGCAGCTCAATTCACAGTAGCTAGATTGTGGAACCAACCAAGATGCCCTTAAATTGACAAATGGATAAAGAAACTGTGGTATATATACACAATGGACTATTACTTGGCCATAAAGAATAAAATTATGGCATTTGCTGGTAAATGGATGAAGTTGGAAAATATCATGCTAAGTGAAATAGGCCAAGCCCAAAAAACCAAAGGCCAAATATTTTCTCTGATAAGTGGATGACCATATATAACGAGGTGGGGTGGCGGAGAGAGAGAAAAATGAAGGAACTTTGGATGATGTGGAGGAAAATGGGGTGGGAGGGGTTGGGGGACAGAAAGATAGTATGATGAAATTACCCTATGTATACCCTATGTATATTTATGATTACATGAATGGTGTGAATCTACATTGTGTACAACCACAGAAATGAAAAGTTGTACCCCATTTGTGTACAATGACTCAAAATGCAGTCTCTAAAAAAAAAAAAAAATACACACACACACACACACACACACACACGCACACACACACACACATATATACCTGGTAACAGTTTTGAAATTCTGTGATGTGATACATTCCAAAGGTTCAAGTTATGAAATGAATTACTAAATTTTATGATCACTTGTTAACTAATAATAATAGTAGCATTTACTAAGCACTTACTATATGCCAGACAAGTGTATGTTATCTTGTATAGTCTTTACTACAATCAGGTAAGGCAGGTAGTGCTATTATTAACTCCATTCTATAGATAAGGAACATTATGTGAGCTCAAACATCCATAGTCAATAAAAAGGAGAGCCGGACATGGAGGCACACACCTGTAATACCAGCTACTTGGGAGGATGAGGCAGGAGGATCACAAGTTCGTAACCAGCCTCAACAACAAAAAGCAAACCCCAGCTGCGGTTGAGGCTCAGTGGTAGAGCACTTGCCTAGCATGTGTAAGGCACTGAGTTCGATTCTCAGCACTGCATATAAATAAGTAATAAAATAAAGTTTTAATAAAATTAAAAAAAAATAAAAGAAGCAGAGTCAGCCAGGCATGATGGTACACACACCTATAATCCCAGTGGCTCAGGAAGCTGAGACAGGAGGATTGCAAGTTCAAAGCCAGCTTAACAAGGCCATAAGCAACTTGGTGAGACCCTGTCTCAAAACAAAAAATGAAAAGGGTTAGAGATATAGCTCAGTGGTTCAATCCCCAATATCAAAAAAAAAAGAAGACCAACATCTGAACTCAGGCAGAAGGATATTTGTAGCTACTTGACTGCTTCTACACAGAAAAGAAAAATAAGATTAAAAAACACCATTACAAATAATGGAACAGGAAAAAGCCTCTCAAGGAACACTGCTCTTAGTAATTTAATTGGACTGCTGTCTTTTATTAAACTGATCCACATCCTAGAAACACAGTCACCAGTGGCTGGTCCAGGCTCTTTATGAGAAAGGTAAAAACCCCTATTTTCAAAACTGTAGCTTTTTTTACCATCTTAAAAGTGAAGAGAAGGGCTGGAGATGTGACTACAGAGTAGCACATGGTAGAGTGCTTGCCTAGCATGCATGAGGTCCTGGGTTCGATTCCCCGCACAGTTTAAAAAAAAATGTGAATAAGAAAAAATAAGGTGATCTGTCCCTGTTCTTTTATTGGCCATAATATTTGGATCTGAGAAAGAGTAGAAGAGATGGAACTTATAGATGATTTGAGTTGGCACAAGATCCCATTCACCCAAAGAGCCAGAAGGATTTAGGTGAATTCTAGTCCACACATCTGATTTAATCCGAACCAAAGAACCAACAAGAGCAGTCTGGGTAGCAGCCCAATACAGAGCATCTGAAGGAGGGCTCTACTTCCCCAGACCAAAGCAGGTAGGCTGGGATGCCCCCTGACTCAGCCCATCTCCCACCCCAACTTCCTCTTCCCTTTCTGCCATGCAGAAAGTTCTGGGACCAAGCCAGAGACAAATAACCTGTTGGGAGGGAAGTTACTGGTCTGCACCTTTCGTGTCAGTGGCACCCACAATGATCAAATGTTTTCCATCAGGCACCCAGGTAGAGCCAGGTCCTGGGGCTTAAAATGAAAAGCAGTGCTCTCTTCTGACCCTGAAGAGGATCCTGGAGATACAGCCTCCAGTTTTTGACAGCTGAGTGACTTAAACTCATCTAAAGGGAAAGATCCAATCCCCAAAGTTCAAATCTTCACCCCTTTCCAACTATTCATCACACTCTCTCTCTTTAGAAATCTCAAAAATGTCCACCAACCTACTTATTAAAACAAGACTAACCGCCTTAACTTCAGGATTATAGGTTTCCTGACAAAACTGCTCTTACAAATGCACTCAAAGTTCTATTATCATCTAATTACAATTTCTATACAGCTATATAATAATGTGTGTCATGGAAGCCAAAAAGAAAAAGAAGAAGTTTTAATTACTTTTGTACCTACCACTAAAACAAGCAGAAACAGGACAACCTTCCATAAAGATTTTTAAGAGAGAGAGAGAGAGATGCTGGAATTCTTTTACTTAGTGTTTTCTCATAACTTCAATGAAGGTGAGAGGAGCCAGACAAGATGCAGGCTGAACATATATGGTTATCCCTAGACTTTCTTACTATATAAAGGAGAAATTAATAAAGAAGAAAAAAAGAAATACCACACAGCATTTCCTTTCCCCAACATAATTTTTCAATTTTCTTTAGAGAAATGCCAGCCAATAACTAATTAGAACCATATCCTTTGTTATCCCAATGGGAAGAAGTACACAAGTGGTTTTAAAGAACAAATGTTAATGAGAACTTAAAAAAAAAAAAAAAAAGTAATCTGGAACTTTGGTTCCCTTCAGTGTAAAACAAAATTCCCTTCTTTAAAGCTATTTTTATGGTTGGTGAAACAACATGAACAGAATCCATCAACAAAAGTTAAGTGTTCATCCATCCAGTGCCCTGAACTGGGGGTGCCCTGCTTTTCACTGTTCTTAGGGTGAAATTAGCATTACAAACTCACAGAATTCTATGCACCCCATTTTAAACAAGAGACAAAAACTCAGTTACAAAAGAGGAATTCATTTTACATCTCTTTAGTTTCAAGGAGGGAAAATAATTCCTTTCAAAGTGAATACATAGCTTTTGCAATTTCCAAGAGTATGTTTTTCATAAGAAACACAGCTGGAGCCTTTTTACCTGGTATACATCACCACCAATAAGAATGTTTCTGGGATCAGATCTTGAGTTGCCTATTCACCAACATTCAGGGGCAGAAACCACCTCCTTGAAAACTGGTCTGGTTTTCTCTAAAAGTAAATTCTAGGATGTGAGTTAGAAAAACTAAAACCCTGAGCAAAAAATAAATTTGGGGCATTGGGGATATAGCTCAGTGATAGAAAACATATTTAACACATATTTACCATGCACAAAGCTCACAGGTTTGATCCCCAGTTAAACAACAACAAAAAAATTTAATGAAAATAAATTTTTAAGATGCTAACATATCAGGATTTAGGTACATCCAGCACCGTAAACTGTATTTTCAAATGGGGCCCTCAGGGTCCTTCAGATGCTTCATCCTGATGAAATTTAGCAGGTCCATGCTAGAGCCACAGAATCCTTGTTTGTTTGTTTGTTTGTTTGGTGTAAAGGGACTAGCTAGGGTAGAGAGAACCAAAAATGGCCTATATCATACCAAATATGCCCCTTTTTTGGAAAAGCTTTAAGATTTCCAAAACACCTCAATTTGCTCCACATTTTTACTGTCCAACAATTTTATTTTCCCTTCTGTAAAAAACACAATAGACCTAGGTCTGTAATATTTTACCATTCCTTGTATTTTTTCAAAAGCCAGAAATCACTTATATTGCTCAACGAGGACATTATTTTAAGTAGACTACAACATTATTTTAAGTAGTCTACAACAGAAACTGGCCATAAGAGCAAAAATATATTTTGGTAAATCACTTTCTGACATTATTTCTCCCCAAAATAGTCATATAAATGACCAAGGAAGACAAAGGATTCTCATATTTTGAAGCAAAAAGTACTAGCCATGCATATTCATATTCTATCAAGCATATAAATCAAATATGGGCAAAATAACCTAAGAAGAGGTTAAAATGCAAAGTCTTACCTCTGTGTGGTTAGTGAACCTGTGTTTTTCCAATGTTAAATTTGCAAACTACATTTGTTAAACTGTATTTCATACTTTAAATCTCAAGTCTGTACCTGCTTGGGATGGATGATTTACTTGAGACATTTGGGGTCACAGTACAAGCCTTTTGCTCTCACTAAATCTAAATCATACTTCTCAACAAGATTCTATACACATAAAAGAAACACATGGCATGTGTTACCATCCTCCCTAGAGGAAACTAAACACCCCAGAATAGTCTCCCTCCTGTCCACCCCATAAACTGAGATTCTGCTCAGGAAGGGAAGGAGTTGGAATCACTCTGCATGAGACACGCTAATTAAGTAAGAGCACTCCAAAACTTTTTCTGTTACCATTCATTACGAAATGTCCTGAATTTGTTTGATTGAAAAGGACATCTTCATCCAACAGATACACACAGGAACCCAAACTAAATTCTGCAGTAAACTGGGAGGAACCATAAGTTGACAGCAAAGTATATATTTCCTCGAGTCCCCATTCTCCCAGTCAATCTGCATTTATGGGATCAGTTCTTCATTTAATTCCAAGTATGTCAAGACAACAGTGGCCCACCAGAAACTAAGGGAGAGCCTTAGCAAGGATGAGACTGCTCCTGGGCCTGGAGATGGCTGGACAGCCAGACAATGAAAAGCTCCCCGGAGGCCAGTAATTCCGCCCCGGGAAAGAGGGAAAGAGTCGGCAAAAGGCAAGAGAAGAAAGCTCCCTTCTCGCCCAAAGCCATGGTTAGTGACCGCCTCCCTGGGGCGAGCAGTGAGTGGCCTGACCTCGGACTCGGTGGCCAGGTCCCTAGTCCCTTGGGAGGGAGCGGGCCCCAGGAAAAAAGATTTCTCTCGAATAGAAAGGAAACTTCCTGGTTTGGGCATTATGGGTAGGGGGCTAGCGCCCTTCCCACCCCATTACAGGTATCCGCCAGGAGTTAAGTGGTTGGGGGAAGGGGGGTCCCTTCCCTGCACCTCTAGAGGGAGGTGGAGAGAGGTCACTAGGAAGGGATCCCGGAGAACAGTCACCCTTTCGCGAGGCTCCCAAAATGTGGGGACGAATGTTCTTGGGGTCACAGTTTAAGGCGGGGTCCAGGGGGCCAAGGGGTGCCAAAACTTCCCAGCGCGGGAGCAGCCTGACACCGGCACCCAGGAGTTGCCGCCGGCGCCCCAACCCAGGATAGAGGTGCGAGCTCAGAGACGGACAGGAGAGGAGGCGCTGCCAACATGGAGAAGGAAGGGAAGGGTGGGACGGCAGAGTGGGGGACGGCGAGGACCGTACTCTCGGGAGCGCGCGGGCTGCGCTTCGAGGCCGGGGGCGCCAACAGGCCCCACGCCGCTCACCTTCCTGTGCTTCTCCTTGTAAGGCAGCGCCAGCCACGGCATGTCCCGCACGAAGTCCTGCCATTGCCTCTGGTCCTGGTCCGAAGACACGAAGACGATCTCCAGGCGGCGCCGTGGCTCAGGCTCTGCGGCCGCTCCGGCCCCCGGCCCCGGCCCAGCCCCGGCCCCCGGCCCGGCCGCCGCGTCCCCCCGCAGGCGGCCGTAGAAGGCGGCCAGGCTGGCGCTGAGCTGCGCGCAGGGGGCGCTCAGGCTGCAGCCGAAGTAGAGCCCGAGCAGGGAGATGCCGCGGGCGCCAAGCGAGTGCACGTCCACCTCCTCGCCGCCGCCGGTCACCAGCTTCTCGCCAAGCAGTTCTTCCAGGAAGCCCGACATCCTGGCCCACCGCAGCCCCAGCACGCGGGCGGCGGGCGGGCAGACTGCTGCTACCCGGCTCCCTAGGTCCGCGCGGCGGGCGGAGGCGGCGGCAGAGGCGGCGGGCGCGGGTGAGGAGAGCCCCGCCCACCAATCCGCCCACGCCACGCCCCTCCTGCCCACGCTTGCCACGCCCCCTCGATGGCCCGCCTAGGCGGTGCGGGTAGACTAGGCGCAGTCTGCCCAGGCAGGTCCCCAGCAGCTGGCGCCTAGAGCGAGGTCGCGGGCTTATAGCGCGTGGCCAAAGAAACCTGACCTGAAACGCTCCACCATGACCACAATGCCTTGGGCCTAAGTGAAGACAGGAGAAGGGTCCGCTGAGCCGGAGCTTTCTGAGGCTGCATATCATGCTGAACTGGATTTGGCCGCACTTCTGTCCGCATTTCCTCTCTCCTCCCAATTCTAAATTCTCTCCAGACTTCTCCAAAGGTCTCTTCCTCCCCATCACCCTGTTCTGTACACCTGCTTGTTCCTTCACCTCCTTCTCCATTCTCTGTCCCCACACAAAGCTTAACCCTAAGGACACTTCGACCTCCTCTGACCTCTCATAAAACTTACAAGATTTTGTTTCTTCGCCACACAGTATCACTATCAGGCTGTCTTGCTCGGCAGTTATTTCTCTGTGTATATTTTGTATTCTCTATTATAAGTGGACTAGAGGACTCCATCTCTTCTCTTTCTTGGGCGCCTCTGAGGTACTAGGCACACAAGGGAAAGAATTCATAAGTACTAGGGAACTGATTGCAGGTCGCAGTATGGGATTTCAGTCCACAGGTCGCTAAGAAAGGCTCTCTTCCATCTCCACAAACACACAACAGATGCCGACCGCAGCCATCTCTAAATCAGTGCTGGCTGCTCTCCTGATTGGCTTCAAAACTTATATCAAGTCTGTTGATAGCTGAGAAACATTTTTCCTCAACTGACAAAATGTTCGTGGATGCTTAGGGAAAACCCTTTCCCCCCCCCCCCCCCCTTTTAAAATTGGTTCCTTATAGTTGTACATACTGATGGGATTTTTTGTTACATATTCGTCCAAGCACATTTACACAATATAACAATTTGGCCATTATCACTCCCCACCACTTTTCCCCTCTCTCCCCATCTTCCACCCCTTGATCACTTTCCTCTACTGATCTTTAGGGAGAAACTTGATTAAACAGGTGGTCTCTGGCAAGTCTCCCGGGCTCCCAATCACCCCTACCCACAAACACGACAAAAATGTATTTCGTGCCCACCTGCCAAAGAGGGCTTCCGTATGACAGCAAAAGGAAAAAAAAACAAAAACAAACAAAAACTATCAGCCCTCAACGCTTTGGAGTTATTTCTTGGGTATCTACCGCCATCTAATGGAAAGAGTGAAAAAGAAAAAGTTCTACCAGCGCCCAAGGTGTGAAAAATGTTGCCTGGCTGGACCAAGCAGAACATTTGCTATTTACAAAGGAGCCCCCCCACCAGGCGCGCGCATACACACGCACCTCCTAGCAGGTCTCAACAGGATATCATTTAAACCTCCTAACTTAACTGCAAGCTTTGACACAAACTTTCAAGTCCTAAGGTTCTCAATTTTGTCTAGAGTAGAACAAGGAATTGTAGAGATTTTCAGCTCAGTGAAATATTACCACATTAACTGATGAAGAAAATGGAGATGGAGGCCAATACCAGACCAGCAACTTCTACAATTTATATATATATATTCGTAGTAACCATCAAATATTGTTCACTTCATAAGCAGGCTCTTTAGACAGAAATGCTTTTAAGCAGGCAAGATCCCCATGACAAAGGCAAATTTCATGTTAATTCTTAGGAAACTGTTATGCTTAAAATTTTGACCACTGCAAAGACAGTATCATAATAAAACACACAGAAAGCATCATTTTTGAGTGAAAACCTGTTAAACATAATAACAGAACATATATTAAGTTTTCAGGTATCTTTTCAAATCCTTTTCTTAAAAAAAAATTCTGTAAATGGGTTAAAATGCTTTATCTTCTCATCCAGCTCATATCTGAAATGTTCCTGGGTGGCTACATGGGTTAGGCATGACCAAAAGCATGTTAGACCGAAATTTCTACATTCTGACATTTTTATGTGAACACTAAAAAAATGTGAAGGTTAGCATTTACATCCCATGGAAACCAAAAGACAAAGTATTTGGAGTGGAGGTAGTGAAAAGGGAATTTGGGGGATTGCAAATTTGGGGAAATAGTGAAGTCATATTAGAGGTCCTTAACTTTGGTATACTAGGTGCAAGTCTGGTATAAAGAGGCGGTTTGTTCAACATTTTACTTTTATTATTTTACAGGAAAGCACTTTCCACTGGAATGTGTCCAAACCAGCATCTGGCACCTGAAAAAGTGAGAGTTCGAACATACTGCACATGAAATATAAATAAAATTTGGAGAATTGTTGGTGCAGCAGGCCTTGGTTAGAAGCCAAATATCGCAGCTGCCTTTTAAAGAAGTGTCGAAAGAGGGGATTTGCAATGGAAATCATTCCAAAATCATAATTCTAGTGGGTGTTTGTTACAAGAAGAAGCCTAAGGAGACTCATTTGGCTTCCTATAAAGAATTAGCCAATGTCCTTTGGCCTGAAGAAAGCACTACTCTCTGCTTATGCAATATAAGAGACCCACTTAAAGAGACTATCCCTATTGGAATCTAGGTAGTTATGCTACAAAAATTGACCGGCTAATCTTTTAACTATTGTTTCAAATTATGTATTAAGGAACTACAATATGCCTGATGTTATTGGGTTTTTTCTTTCTTTCTTTTTTTTCTTTTTTCTTTTTTTTGTACTAGAGATTGAACCCAGTGGTGCCAAGCCACTCAGCCACATCCCCAGCCCTTTTTATTTTTTATTTTGAGACAGGGCTTCACTAAATTGAGCTGAGACTGACTTTGAACTTGCCTCCTGCCTGAGCCTCCTGAGCTGCTGGTATTAGAGGCATGCACCACCACACCCAGCTAGAAAGAGATTGCTTAGAAGGCATTGGCTCATTATGTTATGAAGGGTGAGATGTCCCAAGACCTTCAGCCAGTCAGCTGGAGACCCAGAAGAGCCAATGGTCTCATTCCAGTCTGAGTCCAAAGACCTGGGAGTCAGGAAAGCCAATGGTGTAAGCTCCAGACTTCAAATCCAAAGGCAGGACATCCCACTCCAAAACAGTAAAAAGCAGGACTCCCCGATACCACAGCTGCTCGCTTGCGCTCCGGAAGCTGCCCCTTCTCGGGGGTCACGATGGGCAGCAAAATGGCGTCTGCCAGCAGAGTCGTTCAGGTAGTCAAGCCACATACTCCATTAATAAGATTCCCAGACAGAAGAGACCATCCTAAACTCAGTGTAACAGAAGATTTGAGATCAGAGGGGCTGCCATCTCACTCACCTGTAATTTCACAGCATTCTAAGGGGAGTAAATCACCAGATTTGTTGATGCATCAGGGTCCACCAGACACTGCAGAAATAATAAAAACATTACCTCAGAAATACAGAAGGAAACCTGTATCTCAAGAAGAAATGGAATTTATCCAACGTGGAGGTCCAGAATAAGCATTGTGGCTGCTGTTTGTCATCAGACAAAAGAATTGTCTTTACAATAAAGGACTTCCAAGACAAATGAAAAATTGTATATTAATGTTAATAAATATTCTGCAAAAAATGAAGTACAGAAAATTTAAATGGATATTTTTAACTCCTAATTTATGTATCTTGGTCAGCTTCTCTACAAGCTTACCTATTGTTTATATACATTATACTTATTAAAGTATACATTTGAAATTAAAAAAAAAAAAAAAAACAGTAAAAAGCAGAGAGAGTAAGTTTTTCCCTCCTTATGCTTTTTGTTCTATTCAAACTTCATGGATTGAATGAGACATGCCCAGGCTGGATTGAGCGATTATGCTTACTTGGACTAGCAATTCAAATGTTAATCTCATCCATAAACACCCTCACAGTCACACCCAGAATAATGCTTAGCCAAATATCTAGGCACTCCTAGCCCAGTCAAATTGACACACAAAATTTACCATTACAAGTCTGCCCCTTGTAAACTCAACACCCATATATATGTGTTTAAACCATATCTCCAAATAATCTCCATAATTTCCAAATAAAGACAATAACAAAGTCATAATTCTAACATTATAACATTATAAAACTACTCTACATGCATATTAACCTTTTTCCACAAAAAAGAGAAAAAGTCCTTGAGTGGTGTGTGTGTGTGTGTGTGTGTGTGTGTGTGTGTGTAGCATTGGGGATTGAACCCAAAGGTGCTCTTCCGTTGAACTACACCCCCAGCCCTATTTATTTATTTATTTTGAGACAGGGTCTCACTAAGTTGCTAAGGATCTCACTAAATTGCCAGGGCTGGTCTTGAACTTATAATCCTCCTGCCTCAGCCTCCTGGTGGAAGGCTAGCTGGAATTATAGGCATGCATCACCATGCCTGGCTTAAAGATCTTTATTTTTTTTTTTAATTTTTGTTGTCGATGGACTTTTATTTTCTTTATTTTTATGTGATGTTGAGAATCAAACCCAGGGCCTCACACATACTACGTAAGGGCTCTCTCTACCACTGAGCTACAACCCCAGCCCTTAAAGCCAATACATCTTATGTTACATGATAAAATAATGAGAGAGAGAGAGAGAGGAGAGAGGAGAGAGAGAGAGGAGAGAGAGAGAGAGAGAGGGAAACAAAGATATTTTAGACACACACACAAACATATTCATAATAAAATAAGGAAGAAACACCCATGACAATTACAGTCCTTTTTTTTCTCTAACTGATCATGTGGTGGCTGGTGTTTATAGCCACCTTCTTCATTACCTGTTCTCTATTCCCTTTGCCTTTAGAAAGCATGTCAGATGACTGGGTCTTTAACTGGTGGGGGGACCCAAATCTTTATTTCTGAAGGGTCTGGGCCATTAGTAGTGTTGTCTAGATTGGATTGCTATTTTTCATCGACCTTAATCACAGGGTATGGTAATACCAAGAAACACCCGAAGGGAGTTTCTGCATTCCAGATATCCTCTTTCTTACCATCACTGTGGGGATACTAGTGCAATTTCTGCATCAATCACCCAGCCAGCACAATAACTCCCTTACTTGTCTGTTGACTCATACGTGCCAGGAGTCCAAAGGAGCCAGGCAGAAGTCTTAATGTCTACTTCAGTAGAGACTATTGAACCTCCTGGTAGAATCACTCCTCCTGGAACTAAGACCTGTATGTAGGCCAGCAAAGCATAAAATTGTGGGAACGAGGAGCAAAACTTAGCTGGAGATTTAACTCAGTTGTATGGCGCTTGCCTCGCATGTACAAGGTCCTAGGCTCAATCCCTAATATCAAAACATTCAAAATTTAAAAAATTTTAAAAGACCCACTTTTGCTAGTGCATCATTAGGAATAAGGTGTGAGTACTGGCACTTCCATTTCCACCCTGGGTCCATGAATCCTATCATATATTAGATGCTGACTCAGAGCATATACAACCTTTTACACTGACCTGCAAGCTATTGCTACCTAACTGGCAATGTAAATGTATCTTCAAAAGGTCATTTCACTGCCTCTCAAGCCAGCTGTTTCCGAATGGTAGGGATATGATAAGACCAGTGAATTCCATGAGCACGGGCCTATTGCCACACTTTGGCAGCAAAGAGTCCCTTGGTCAGAAGCTATGCTGTGTAGATAAAATATTCCTAAATCCACAACTGGTAGTTTGGCAGAAGCAATTGCATACAGGGAAAGTTTAAGTGTCTACTCTAAGAAAGACAAAATGCTGCCCCTTCATGATAGAAATAGTCCAATGTCACAAATTCACCATCAGGAAGCTGGCTGATCACTTGGGGGAATGATTCCTTTTGGGGGACTCAGCGTTGGCCTCTGCTGCAGGTAGACTGGGCACTCAGCAGTGGCTAAATGCAAGTCAGCCTTAATGAGAGGAAGTCCATGTTGCTGAGCCCATACATGATCTTCTTCCCTGCCACCATGGCCACTTTGTTCATGAGCCTGCTGGGAATGCCAGGGGTGGCTGGGGGAACAGGATAATCGGTATCCACAGAATAGGTTATCTTACGCACTTGATTAAAATCTTCTCCTATAATCCCGATGGCTTGGAAAGCTGAAATAGGAAGATTGCGAATTCAAAGCCAACCTCAGCAACAGTGAGGCGCTAAGCAATTTAGTGAGACCCTGTCTCTAAATAAAATACAAAAACAGAGTTGGGGATGTGGCTCAGTGGTTGAGTGCCCTGAGTTCAATCCCCAGTACCCATCACCACATAAAATCTTCTGTTGAGGTCATCCTTTGGTGAGCATTCACATGGGACATAAATTCCTTTCTCTTCTTCCCTGCCCCCTCTCCTCCTCCTTCTCCTCCTCTTCCCAGAAGTCAATCCCAATATGTCTCCCTCAAATTTTTTTGTCACCAATTTTATGATCAGGCTTCTTCCAAGTCCCTGACCATTCAGCCAAACCACTGGCCTACAATTCATGAGAGGTATGTAAACACACATCGGGTCAAATCTCCTTCCAAGCAAAGTCAATGACTGGTGCACTGATTGAAGTTTTGCCCACCAGGAAGATTCCCCTTTACCACTCTGCTTCAGAAATGTCCCAGAAAAGGGCTTCAGTGCAGCAGCTATCTACTTTTGGGGATAAGACTCACTGTTGTACAAGCCTAACTTTATGACTTGGTGGATCATATAACATCCAGTTTGCAACAAACAGCTCAGGTAGCATGATAACTAGGTGATCTATGGCTAAGTGTTGGTCTCTACTAAGGCCCAGTACCTATTTCTCAAAAGAGTTGTTATTCATAGCAGATGCAAGGGCTTTCCTTCCAAATCCTAAGGGCCCTATACTGCAATTCACTTAAAGAGCCCTGTCAAATGCTCGGAAGAGCAGCCTATCACTTACATCTCAAGCACCATTGATATGCAGATCCTATGACCCCAATGTAGAGCAACTTGCATAGCAATCTGAACCTGGTGGCAGAGCCTTCTCTTGTTCTTGGGTCCCACTCCAAAACTAGCAGCTTGGGAAGCCAGGTGTGGTAGCTCACGCCTATAGTTCCAGTAACTCAGGAGGCTGAGTCAGGAGGAGCCACAATTCAAGGCCAGCCTCAGCAACTTAGCAAGACCCCATTTCACAATAAAAAAAATAAAAAGGGCTGGGGATGTAACCCAGTGGTAAAGCACCCTGGGTTAAATCCTCAGTACCAAATAAAACATAAAAATACCCGGGTGTGGTGGAGCACGCCTGTATCCCAGCGATTTGGGAGGCTGAGGCAGGAGTTGTCACAAGTTCAAAGTCAGTCTCAGCAATTTAGTGAGGCATTAAGCAGCTCAGTGAGACCCTGTTTCTAAATAAAATACACAATAGGGCTGGGATGTGGCACAGGGGTGGAGTCCCCTGAGTTCAATCCCTAGTACCCACCCCCGGTAAATAAATAAAATTAAAAATCAAAAAACCAACTGAACAAAAAAATCTAGCAGCTTGGGGCTGGGGATACAGCTCAGTGGTAGGAGCATGTACTTAGTATGACAGATGACCTGGACTCAAACCCCAGCACCAAACCAAAACACTAGCAGCTTTTCAGGTCACTTGGTAAATAGAAATGACACACTGAAAAAAAGAATATGTTGCCTCTGAATGTCTGGGCACCCCATGGCTCATTTGAGCTGACACATAAAATTAACTATCACATACAATGACATGGAATATCCCTAAGATTGAAGTATAAGAGCAAATAAGGTGGAGAATAGCAGGATGAACTAAATTATTATTTATAATTTTTTTCCTGTGTTATGGATTGAACCTAGTGCTTTACACATGCTAAGCAAGTGCTCCCCCTGAGTTATCCCTCCAGCCCTTACTTGTAATTTTTTAAGTGGAGAAAAAACATACACAAACCAATATAATGCTTATATATGCATGAAATATATCTGGAAAGAGATTTTAGAAGTAGTACAGGTTGCTTGGGGAAGGAACGAAAGACTAGGAATAGATGTGAGAAAAATATGCAAGGTACTATTCTAGTCCAAGAGAAAACAGTTTTGAATTTTTGATTAAAAACTTATTCAAAGGATAAGAAACTATAAATGGAGAAAGGATTTTAAATTTTATTTTATTTTATGTTTTGGCAGTGCTGGGGGATCAAACCTAGGGCCTTACCCATGTGAGTCAGGCACTCCTCTACTGGGGCACATCCCCAGCCCATGCAAAAGAAATATTTGAAGTTCAGCAGGACATCTCAAAACGAAAGAGGAAAAACATGTCTCTCACACACATACAAAAATTTCATTATAACCGCCCTGCTAATATAAAATAAACCTTCTGATGATAAAAGTTTTCCAATTCCACATAAAGAAATAATTGATTCAACAATATTGTAATAACTTGTAATTTAAAAATTACCCCATTTAACAGGAGTTCCCTGTAAAAGATTTTACCTGTAGATGAATGCTATATTACAGATTTTGCATCTGTTTTATCTTTTCCTTTTAAAAAGTTGGTCTTCTGGGCTGAGGATGTAGCTCAGAGGTAGAGCATTTGTCTAGCATGCACAAGGCCCTGGACTTAATTCCCAGGACCACAAAAAAAGTGGGTAGCTGCTCCTTTGTCGGTGATTCACTGATAAAGAAAATTGCTTTTGATAGGTGAATGAAGGAGAATATGGAGTGAGATTTGATGAAGGTCAAAATGAAAGAAGGAAAAGAAGGGCATTGTCCTGGATTATAGCAGAAGTGTAGTGCTTTCTTTTGGGCAGTAAGGTGATATGAAACTTTGGAAAGTCATGACGATTTTTCTTTTGTGCGTGTGTGTGTGTGTGTGTGTGGTACTGGGAATTAAACCCAGGGGCACTCTACCCTTCAGTTACACCCCCAACCCTTTCTATTTTCTTATTTTTAGACAGGGGCTTGCTAAGTTGCTTAAGTCCTCCCTAAGTTGCTGAGGCTGGCCTCAAACTTGTGATCCTCCCTGCCTCAGCCTCCTGAGTGGCTGGGATTGCAGACCTGCACCAGCATACCTGGCTATAGTTCTTTTTATTGTCCATTTCATCCCTTAGCAAAGCAGATAATTATGGGCTACAGTTTTTGTTTATTTGTTTTATTCTTTTGTGGTGCTGGTGATGGAACCCATGTATTACACAAATACTCCTCCACTGGGCTACACTCAACGATCTCTAATTCTTAAAGTCTCCTAACTTTTTTAAATATTTTTTTTAGTTGTAGATGGACACAATACCTTTATTTTATTTATTTACTTTTATGTGGTACCAAGGATCAAACCCAATGCCTCACACGTGCTAGGCAAGCGCTCTACCACTGAGATGCAGCTCCAGCCCCATCCTAAATCTTTTTTGACTTTCTTGTCATACATGCAAGGTGGTACGGGGAAAAAACATTACGCATATTTCCATTTCCTGCCAATGCTTTTCATATCAAATCTGAGGGTCACAATGTATACCCTTGATGATCATTACTGTGACTTTATTGCAGATACAGCCAAAGTATATATGATCCATTAACCAAGTCTGAAGTGGGTCCTGACAACCCACTAGACAGCCAGACTGTTTGCTACATTACTAACAGCTTTTGGTAAACAAACTAAAGCAACAGCACAAGAGATAGTAAGCAAATCTGGGTTGTAAGTATGGGGAGTACATAAAATTTCCAAACAATTATGGTCTGGAGGAAATCTGCTCCAGAATATTAGACCACCCACCAGAAACAGGCTAGAACCCAAGGATCTGTCACTGAAATTGCACAGAAAGCTTTTGTTCTCACCATGGCTTGTTCATAGGTCAGAATCAAAAACAATTAAGACATCTTAGGGGCAAATTTTTCTACATTTTATACTTGACTGAAGGCACAAGTCAAGGAAAGACATCTGGAAAGAAATGACAGGGTCAGAAAGTCCAACCCAGCTCTCAAACGCTAAAGACTATGAAGTATCAAGAATAATTCCGATTCATCACTTCTAGGTCCAAATGAGAATATCGAAAGCAGACAACTGGGAATGGAAACGTTCCAGTGAGAACTAAACTTGGACAGAAGCTTGTTGCTTCTTCCTGGGCAACAAGTTGTAAAGCAACACATGGAGTTTAGATTTCATCCTGGCACAGAGGAGAATTTTGAGCAGCAAACACGATCACATTAATGTGCTGAAGATGGTCCTGTGGATGGTCAGGAGAGAGCAAGGTAGGAGAGATGAAGACTGATTAAGAGGCTATTCAACTGGACACAGTGGCGCTCGCCTGTAAATTCCAGCTACTCAGGAGGCTGAGGCAGGAGGATAGCAGTTTAAGGCCTGCCTCAGCAACTTAGTGAGATACTATCTCAAAATTAAAAAATAAAAAGGATTGGGGATGTAAATCAGTGGTAGAGCACCCCTGGGTTCAATCCCCAGCACCACACACTTAAAAAACAAAAAAGTCTATTAAATAGGAAGTGATGGGCTTACACTACTGCAATGGCAACAGGTATGAGAAGGAAGAAGTCTGGGAAGACTTTTTTTCTTTTTTCCTTTTTTTTTTTTTTTTTGGGGGGGGGGGAGTGTACCAGGGATTGAATCCAGGGATACTTGACCACTGAGCCCTGGCCCTTTTTCATTTGGAGACAGGGTCTCACAAGGTTGCTTACAGTCTCGTTAAGTTGCTGAGGCTGGCTTTGAACTTGTGATTCTCCTACCTCGGCCTCCTGAACTTCTGGGATTACAGGCATGTACCACCACACCCAGTTTAAAAAGACTTTTCGAGTGGATGAAAGTACCATTCGGAAAACAGAAAGAACAGGTGTGAGGAGTGAAATAATTTCTAGTTTAGGTCCTTCTGCACCCAGCAGCCCCCTAGGCACTTCCACTTGTGAGTGAGAATAAAAAGTCATACCTCCTTGCAATTTAGCAAGACAGTGTCTCAAATAAAAAGGGTTGGGGACTTAGCTCAGTGGTAAAATACTCCCAGATTTAATCCCCAACACCAATAATAATAATAATAATTAATAATTAATAATATCAGGACATAAAGCTCTGGTTTGGGGAGAATGGTGAATAAGAAGGGAATTACTGATGACCTTGAAAAGCAGAAAAAAAAAGTCTGCCTCTGCCTAGGCCTTCCACTGAGCAAGCAAGCACTCCTGAGGCCCCCAATGGAATCAAGCTCCAGTCTGTCTCTATGTAGCAGAAGGGCAAACTGTGCTGTCACTGTGCTAATCCTGGACTTATCAAACTGAGTTGCTCAGACATAGCAAATGCCTGGTAGGGTCAGTGACTTTTTCCTCCCTACACAATAAATTGGCCTAAACCCTTGAATCCCAGCCCTTTGAGCAAGTCAAACTTACTTTCAGGATAGAGATGAAATTGGCATTGTGCTACCTCCTCATTCTCTTTCTGGCCTTCTGCCACAGCCTGAGGGATCCTGACACCAAGATGTGCTCTAATGTCAGTCAGAGAGGCTATTCGCCATCATCAGTGGAGCTCTAAGTAGTGTTACTACTTCCAGTGAGACTCATTGTGGACATAATACAGATAGTGGTCCTCAAAATATGGTCCTCAACCAGCAGCAAGCGTCACCTGGGAAATGTACCTCTCCACATTCATCCCAAGCCTGAATCAGAAACTTGATGCCCAGAAATCAAGATTCTTCTTCATCTCCTTCTTTTACAATGGCAATTGTTCATACTTATTGGGAGCTTATCGACACACTGTTCTAAGCACTTTGCAAAATCTCACAATGACCTTGTGCCTGCAGGTGCTTCTGAGACTCACTCAAGGCTCTGAGCCTGATATAGAATGGTGGTACTGGCAGCTTCCTGGACTGGCCTGGGACTTGGCAAGCCCAGCCCCCTACCAGGCCAAGATGCCCACTCCATGAATATGCATAGGTGATGCTGATACATGAGCTTAACTGTGGAAGACAGGGGGAGCCAGTGAGCACAGTGCCTCTGAGCTGCATGTGGGAGCACTGGTCCAAGCCAGTGGGCACCATTGGTCAACCGCAGCTCAGGAAACCTCAAGACTCAACGGTTGGAGGCCCGACACCCTCTGCCTTACTTTAGTCTTCTGTAGTCGACAATGTCAAACCCTGTCCTATCTGTCACTACATGCCTGTCAAATATCCTTTTCCAGGGAAGTGACTTCGGAGAGAAAAGCTAAGAGCCACTCCACCCACTCACATAGGAACGTGCAGCTCTGTGGTCTCCATCTCTACCAGGCAGGGTTTTGCCATCTCTGAGCTCAGGGCAAGGGGTTCCCAAATTGCAGCAGCACCGGCGGACAGCAGGGCCTCATTAGATCCCATCCATTTCTTCCTTGGTGCCCCAGAGACCCTCCAAGTAAGGACACTTCACTAGCTGGCACAACTATCTCCTATGTATCTGTGATGCTATCAGACTATGTACTACCCTAGCCCTCTCGAGTGCCTGATGAAAACTGTTTTGTGCAGCCTTCTGAACAGAATGGCCACTGTTTACTTAAAGGAGCCCTTAATGGTTTTTGGCCAACATCTTCTGAGAGCCCCAAGCCAGGCATACAGGTGCCTTGTTACAGTACTGCCTCAGGCCAGAGGTAAGATGTGTACTTAAGGGTCCCAGAAGGGTCACAGGTTGTCCATATGATGGGTCCAAAATGCTGCCATGTGAGGATTCATGGGAGTGAGAAATCCTCTCTACTCTCAAGTCAGAAACATTGGCATTTCCTGAGATTTTCTTGGATACTGTCAGGAATTCATTCCCTACTTTTCTGCCTCACTATCCCTCACTTACTGGTTTCCCCAAATAAGAGAAAGTGTTCTTGGTTCTCAAAATTTGACTGTAGCACCTCACATGCTGGTTAATGTTTAGTGACGGAGGCAACCCAGAGGCCCTGACTTATAGCGTTTGTCTATTTCAGTGGTGTAAATATTCCCATCAGGGCCAATTTCACACTACCAACATCAGGTCACTAGTCACAGCATTGGGAAGAAATGTGCAGCAGTCCCTCAGTTTATGGCATTTCTATCATACAGCTATAATAGATATAAATAACCTTACTAGATAATAGTAAAATGCAGTAAAATATTTAGAAAGTGGTGAGTTTTGAGTATACGTTAACTGTTTTTTAATACCTTTCAATTGTCTGTATAGAATTTAATTTTGAATAATGACTGTGCTTTACAACCAGTTCAAAAATTCCTGAGAATTATGACCAGGTAGGACAGGCTATTCCAGGGTAGCACCTGACCCATCATTCCTTCCTAACTGGCACCTTTGGCTATCCGGGTCTGCAGGGTTTTTGGTGGCCTTATATTAAAACTAGCACTCTGCCTTATATGACCATGTGTGATAATATTGTAGTGACTCTTTTTGGGGGGGAGGGTACTAGAGATTGAATTTAGGGGCACTTGACCACTGAACCACATCCCCAAACTTATTTTGTATTTTATTTAGAGACAGGATCTCACTGAGTTGCTTAGCACCTTGCTTTTGCTGAGGCTGGCTTTGAACTCCTTGTGATGCTTCTGCCTCAGCCTCCCCAGCTGCCTCAACAGCTGTTGGATTACAGGCGTGCTGCCACAATGCGGGCTTCGGGGGACTGAACCCAGAGGCACTATATGACAGCCCTATCCCATTTTATTTCTTATTTTGAGACAGGGTGTCACTAAGTTGTCATGACTAGACTTGAACTTGTGATCCTCCTGCCTCAACCTCCTGAGTTGCTGGGATTCCAGGTGTGCACAGTTGTGCCTGACTGTAGTAACTCTTGATTCCTAAACATCCTTGGATTTCACCTCCGACCTCCACTCCTCACAAGAGCATGAAGTTGTCCAGGTGATGCTGGTGTTTACAGTCACCTTCTAGGAGGCCTGCAGTACCTTATCTTTCCATGAGTTTCTTAGCCACCACTTGTCTATCCCCAGCTCCTAGCTGTCCTCTGATTTTGGAGGACATTGATCAAGACTCTTTAAATAGAGAATCACCTGTTCAGTGATCTGAACTATCATCTGTGATAAATCCCTTGCTACACAGCATCTACTGGACCATAACTGCTGCCAGGAACAGGACCATCAACATATCTCACTGTTACCAAAGTCACACACAACTCAAATTCACATGCAACATACGGCAGGCACTTCTTACCTTGGACTTCCTCATTGCATTCCAACTTGTGCTATTTCTTTACTTCTGGGCTCCAGCAGCCAGACAGCACCTGAGAGGACTGCAGATCAGGTAGGGGCTCACAGGCACAATCAGGCCTCCCCCAGTTCAACACACTAGCTCTCTGTACCACTACCATGAGTCCTTTGAGTGATTGGTCATCAATTCAGTATCATCTGACTCTTCTGTTTCCCTCACTGTGAACCCAACTCATCTTTAACTGTCCCCTGTTCTCTGACTTACTGAGATGCTGTTTTAATCCTGCATCCTTGTAACCAGAAGAGACAAGCTGGGGTGGAGAACCACGCTGTAATTTAAGAGCTCTTGGACTCCCAATGATGCCATGGCCAGATAATGTTCTGGGTCTGCTGGCACAGGTTCAGCCCAGGGAACAGACATGGAAACCCACTTCTCACATTCAGAGTGTACTTGGAGTGGGGGGGGGGGTGTCAGGTTTCCATCAGTGAAATCTATTTCACCTTTTGGAAGGAAATGGGGGAGGGAGACAGCAGATCAGTTTCTGTTCATTTGCTATCTATAGTCAGGGCTAAGGATGTTCTGTACAAGGTTCTCTACCTCATGTACCATTTTTTTTTTTGTAGTTGTAGATGGACAGCATGCTCTTATTTTATTTGTTTATTTTTTTAGTGAGGTGCTGAGGATCGAATCCAGTGCCTTACATTGCTAGGCAAGTGCTTTACTACTCAGCTACAGCCCCAGCCCCTGTCACGTACCTTTGATACACAGAATTTCTCCATCTGATGACTCAGTCCTCCATAAGGCAGACCTTTTCTTTGGGGTTTGATTATTGCTCTCTCCGACTATCCCATAGACTAGCTCTTTAGACCACTTATTGATTCCCAAGGCTTCCTTGCCTGGAGTCTATCTCAACTTGTCTCATTTCTAACTTTGGCTCTTAAGATCTTAGATCAGTGCTAGAATGCTGGTCTAGCATGTGCAAAGCTCTGGGTTCAAGCCCCAATACCTCAACAACAATAAAAAATCTTAGCATGAATCAGAGTCCTAGGCACCTCCATCACCTGGAAGGACAGGGTGGTTGGCTGTGTGGAGTCAGAAGTGCCTATCAGAAATGTTTGGTTCTAGCCAGGTGTAGGGGTACATGTCTGCAATCCCAGCTAATAGGGAGTCTGAGTCAGGAGGAAAGCCAAGTTCAAAGCCAGCCTGGATAACTTAGTGAGATCCTTGTCTCAAAATAAAAAATAAAAAAGACTGGGAATTTAGCTTAGTGGTAGAACCCCTCTGGGTTTAATCCCTGATATGGAGATGGGGATGTCTGGTTCTTGTGTCCACAAGGAAAAACTAAGTTGGAGATAGGGGTTTAGGAGTTGCTGATGCATTAAAAGTAGTAGTATAGATGTCATGCGTGTAGACGAGGCTGCCCAGGCAGAGAGAGAGAGCTGTCTAGTGGAGGGATCCAAGAGCACCAACAGGAAAGGGTCAGACAGAGGTGTCTGCAATGAAGTCTGAGAAGAGCAGCTGGAGAGGCTGAAGCAAAACTAGGAGAGAGGGGCTCTATTAGAACTGTGAAGAAACTTCAAAGGAGGGAGGGGTCACTGTGTCATATGCAGCTGAGAAGTCTAGAAAAATGAGACCTGAATTAGGTTTGACAACTGGGAAGTCACTGGGGATCTTAGGAATAGCTCATTAGTTAGCCTGGTGGGAGCAGAAGCAGGGGGAAAGCTTATGTCTATTATGCTTGGCAACTTAGAGAAGTTTGGACATCAAACAAGCATCTCTGCCTGTATTGCTCACCACCCTGTTTCCACATGTTTCTTAGTTGAGACACCCAAATAAGTTGCTAGTCTGAGGCTTGGGGTGTAGCTTGGTGGTAGAGTGTTTGCCTAGCGTGTGCAAAGCCCTAGATTCCAACCTCAGCACTGTGCTGGGCTTTGTACAAACACACACTGAGTCTGAATGAAGAGAACACTTTGGGACCTTAAAAACTACTGCAGGGTGGTTGCCAGAAGTTGAGTGGCAGCACCAATTAAGAGCAGCAGCTATGGGGATCCTGAACTCTCCAAATTTCAGTTTGCCCCCTTCAGTAGTGGCTTCTGCATGAGTTGACCCGGAAGTTGAATGAATATCCACTAGATGAAGCCCCCAAGGACATTAAGGATTATTACTACAATGGTGATTCTGCGGGACTGCCAGCTCACTTAATGTTGGAGTTCAGTGCTTTCCACATGAGTGCCCCCATGCCTGCACACTGCTGCCCTGCTGTTGGGGCACTGTATAACACTAATACACTTGAGTCTTTCAAGACTGCAGATAAGAAGCTCCTTCTGGAACAAGGAGCCAACGAAATCTGGGAATCCATAAAGTCGGGTGCTGCTCTTGAAAACCCTGTACTCCTCAACAAGTTCCTCCTCTTGACATTTGCAGATTTAAAGAAGTACCACTTCCACTATTGGTCTTGCTATCCTGTCCTGTCTTCCAGAGAGTGTTCCTCTCTCATTCAGGGGCCAGTGGGTTTGGATAAAAGGTTTTCATCAAAACATATTGAAGCCCTTGAGCTGGCTTATGATAACCTTTGTCAAACAGAAGGTGTCACAGCCCTACCACACTTCCTAATCAAGTACAATGACAACATGGCGCTGGTTTCCTTGCTTAAGCACTACAGTGATTTCTTCCAAGGTCAAAGGACAAAGGTCAGAGAAACTGAGTATTTTATTATCCGGTTTAAGAAAAAAACTTCAAGCTCATGTTATAATAAACTGCTGTAAAATTTTAAATCAGATTTCCTCCACCCTCCAAATGATGTTGTTGAACATTTATCTCTGGCCTCTCCTACCCTTACTGTTCTCAAACCAGCTAATTCTCTACATTTCTCCAGTTCTCTTACAGCTCCAAGTAATTTTAGATACTTTACTTCCTATTAGTGATAAAGTTATTTCAGTTTTACCCCCTGATGTATTTTACTCTTGTGTTTTCATTTCCATTCTCAGGGCTAACACTGTAGCTCAGGCCCTCCTTCCCTCACTCCTGGATACTTTGAATCTTCTCACTTCCATCTTGCATGACCCCACTATGGAAAAATCTTCCTCAAACTACTCACATTCACTCTGTCATTCACTGGCCAGGAGCCTGATGGTGACTTCCTTCTGGCTCAGCCTACTTTTCCTGTCTCCTCATAAATATTAGCTCCAGCTAAGTTTATCTGTTTTTTACCAGACCATCCCCACTGCCATCCAATCAAATATACATAGACCTTTTTCTGTATCTTCCTTTTTCCTCACATAGTATCATCTTCCCGAAACATGTCCTGAGAAACTCTCACTCTCCTTATTGAAATTTTCCTTTCATTATGAAGCATTCTCACGGGGATGGCCACATGTGATCTTTCCCTATCTGGACTCACTGCACTTATTTCTGAACCTCATTTATAGTGCCTTGTCTGGATTTCTTTCTGTACTGTTTTAGATTATAAACTCCTGGAGGGCAGGGCCCATGTCTCATGGATCTGTTTCTGCAATAATGTCTAGCATTTGTCTGAGGCCCCCCAAAAAGTTCTTTTGAATGAAAAAAAAAGTCAAACTTACTGCAGATTTTGGGGGGGGGGGCTCATGTTCAGTACTTTCTAACAGTTTACCTTGAGTTAATGAATTTGCAGGCTGGTAAGTCCTTGAATTGGTTCAACCTAATATAAACTTGACTTTTTTAATTGTATTATTAGTCTAACTGGCAACTGACTGGCGTGAGTAGCAGTCATAGCTTCACTTGACTCTGTTGAACCTTCCTTGCCTCCATTGCCTATGGGTCCCTGGTTTTTCTTAGGCTGGGCTAGTCTCACTTATTTGTTAGCCTTTTTCTTTTTGCTTCAAATTCTTAATTATCAAACAAAATATTTATGGCATACATTTATATCATGCTTCCATGTTTACTTACAAAACATCTACCATCAGCTTGGCCCTGTGTTGCACGCCTGTAATCCCAGTGGTTTAGGAGGCTGAGGCAGGAAGATTGCAATTTTGAGGCCAGCCTCAGCAATTTAGCAAGGCCCTAAGTGACTTAGTAGAGGCCTTGTCTAAAAAAAAAAAAGAACTAGGAATTGAATTTGTCTCAGTGGTTAAGCTCCCCTAAGTACAATGCCCCTAGGTTCAATCTCCAGTACTAAAACAAATGAACAAACAAACCAAAAAACACTACCATCGTTTGCATCTCAGAACACCTTCAAGTACACCCCAACTAAGCCGGGTGTTGTGGGGCTCGCCCGTAGTCCCAGCTAGTTGGGAAGCTAAAGCGAGAGGATCACTTGAGTTCAGGAGTACAGGACCAGCCTAGGCAACAACTGAGCGAGATCCCGTCTCAAAAAAGAAAAAGGAAAAGGAAAAGAAAAAAGGACTCTCAATTTTCAGACTGTAAGGGCAATGGTGGGCGCGTGCGCCCCCTGCCGGCTCTCCAGAGCACTGAAGTCTCTCGAGTGTGCAGTGGCTCCTAAGCCCGCCACCTTTCGGAAATGTAGTTAGATGTTCAAATTAGAACTACAAATCCCGGTAGGCTTCGCGCTGCAGCCCCAAAGATGGCGCTTCTCTGGTGAATCTGAATCTTGTTTTTCAGTGCTGTTACGGTAGCCGCACAAGCCTGGCTCAATGTTCACAAGAGGCTTTTGGGAAACATGATAGCTCTCTCGCAGGGGTGCAAACGCCAGTTTTTGCTTCCACAGCTTCATCCATGTGGCGAATCTGCTGTTCTGTACGCTGATTGGCCTCTCAGGGACCAGAAGCGAAGTTTGTGGAATCTGCTGTGGGAAGAAGGACGCAAGAGTTTCTTAGGCTGCTACTGTCATGGCGGCGGCTGCCCCTAAGGCCGGGGTCTCCGCACCCGAGGCGCGGGGTCCCGCTGAAGCCCCACTGCAGTATAGCCTTCTATTGCAATACTTGGTGGGTGACAAGCGTCAGCCCCGGCTCCTGGAGCCTGGGATCCTGGGTGGAATCCCGAGTCCGGCCAAGAGTGAGGAGCAGAAGATGATCGAAAAGGCGATGGAAAGCTGCGCCTTCAAGGCGGCCCTGGCCTGCGTGGGAGGTGAGCGGAAGCTCGTGGGGGCCCTCGGGAGGCTGAGGGCTCCGAGGGCCTCGGATTTTCGGCCAAGACCGCACGCCTCGGAGGCGAGCGACCTGTGCGTCTCGACCTTGACTGCACTCCCGCCCGGCCCAGTGAACTCGGGTATTTCCTCGCCTCACCCTGAGGTTAGATTTCGCCGGTGGAAATTGAGTCAGAGAATCATTATTATGGTCAGGGCCTGCAGGTTATAAAATGGTAGGCTTCGTTCATTCACTTAATCATTCATTCAACAAGTTACTAAGCAACTGTCATGTGCCGGGCGGTGGGGATACGGGATGAAAGAGGTAAGAGCGCTCATTAAGCTAACATTTTACTATATGTATTAGATATGGAACATGAAAAATCCCCAAGATAATGTGGCCTGGGAAAAGGGTGTGAAAAAGAAGGCCATATGCTGACGTCAGGCTTACATCTCCCAAGACAAAGGGTGCCAACTACAGAGAAGTGTTTTATCGCCCCTAAAGTGACTCCCTAGAGGGCATTAACCCCCTCCGAAGATAGTTCCAGCAGACTCTCAACCCAGACGGTGGAAACCCTAAACCCTCAAACTGACACATTCCCTGACCCCAAACTTCTGAGGGCCCAAGAAAACAGATATGCTCACTAACCACCCCTCAAAATAACCTATATAAACCCAGTCCTTTTCTTTGTTCAGTGGCTTATTTTCCACCAGGAGAGTGGGTCGACTAATGCCATTTCAATCCTGCAACCCCATTCTGCATTCCTCACACATGCTGGGCAAGTGCTCCACCACCAAGCTACAGCCCCAGTCCCCATTCCTGCATTCCTGTGTGAAACTTCGTTCCTGAATAAACAGCTAAGCTGATTTGTGAAGTTTAAGTCTGTCCATGTCTTTTTGTGCTAACAATGTGAAGAGAAGAATATTGAGGAGGAGCCTGGCAGAAGAGTGCTGAAAACAAAGGGAACTGCAAATGCACCGGCCTTAGCGGGAACTACTGTGAGCTGCCAGGGGAGTCGGGAGGGAAGGTGGCTTTTTAAGAAAAAAATTGACCTTTTGAGTATTTGAGAATATACAGAATGCCTCCTGTGTGTTGGTAGAGAGGCTGACTGCATTCATAGATGAGATTGAATTTTACTGGGAATGAAAGACATTTGAGAAATGAATAGCGTGAGTGCAAATTTTAAAAAGTGAAATACATTAGAAAAGAGATCTTTTTGGAGCTGGGGCGACTTGAAAGAAAGAGCCATAAGCTGGGCTGGGGCTGTAGCTTAATGGTAGAGCGCTTGCCTATCACCTGTGAAGCACTGGGTTCAATCCTCAGCACCACATTAAAAAAAAAAAAAAATTAATTAAAGGTATTTTTAAAAAGAAGATCCATAAGCAGGAACTATGGAAGAGGAGGAATCCATGAACTCATATTAATTGTGAGGTGATGAGAACACATCCGTATTGGAGTGTCCAGCAGCTCAGGAAGGTTGTAAATGGACAGCAGTGTGGGATTAGCTGTTTGGTAACTATGTGATCTTAAGAAAGTTTCATAACTTCTTGAGAGTGGCAGAATCATGAGCAATATTAGGAAATGAAAGGAGGAAGAAATGCTAGAGGAGACAGAAGATAGATCCTGAATTGTGTAATGTGGAGGCAAGTGGAGAGTTGTAGTGACTGGTGCACTAGTGACCACACAAAAGGTCATCTTCAAATATGATCCCAAGCAATAACCCAGAAAACATGCCAAAGAAATTTTTATCTCTGTTTGTTTTTAGGATTTGTCTTGGGCGGTGCATTTGGAGTTTTTACTGCTGGCATTGATACCAATGTAGGCTTTGACCCTAAAGATCCTTACAGGACGCCGACTGCAAAAGAAGTCCTTAAAGATATGGGACAGAGAGGAATATCTTATGCCAAAAATTTTGCCATTGTGGGCGCCATGTTTTCTTGTACTGAGTGTCTGGTAGAATCTGTAAGTGTCCCTCTGTTTTCTGAGAAGTCCTTACTTGCTGCTATCTCACAAGAGCTGTGACTGAGTTACATCCTCAGCCCAGTTGATGATTTTAAACATTTGACTTTCTTGACCTGGGTGTGGTGGTGCATATCTGTAATCCCAGCTACACTGGAGACTGAGTCAGGTGGATCACAAATTCAAGGCCAGCCTGGGTAGTTTATCGAGACCCTGTCCCAAAATAAAACATGAAAAGGGCTAGAGGTGTAGCCCAGTGGTAGAGTGCCCCTGGGTTTGATCCCCAGTGCCTCCCTCCCTCACCCCTGCCCCACACAGACATTTTGGAGAACCTGAAAAGAAAATTTGATTATTTCCCAAATGCTGGATCTGATTTCAGTGCTCTAGTGCCAACTTCAGGAAGCATCTAGGAACGCATTTAAATTTTAGAAACTATACTTTTAAAAAGATTAGGTTTCCTTTGGGTGATAACTAAATTAGCCAACTGGAAGCCCTGTGCATTTTCCTTGATCGTCTTGTCTGGCTTGTTTCTCTGGCTCTAAACCGCACTTCTCCACCCACAGTACCGGGGAAAATCAGATTGGAAGAACAGTGTCATCAGTGGCTGTATCACTGGAGGGGCCATTGGTTTCAGAGGTTAGTAAACAATTCTCAAATGGTTTTTCTTTGTGGCCTTGGCTAGCATGCTGATGTTGACATTTCCAAGCATGAGTGTTCCAGGGACACTTGATATTCTTCCCTTCTGACAAATCTTAATTGCTTCTGTGTTAATCAGTTTTGGTACTTGCTGTGATCTCTATCAGGGTTTCTCATTCTTGGCACTGTTCATATTTTGGACCAATAAATCTTTGCTGGGACCTGGGGGCAGTACTGTCATTGTAGGATATTTAGCAAGATGCAGATAGCATCCCCTTCAGTTGTGACAACCATAAGCTTTTTCCCAATGTTGCCAAAAGCCCCTTGAGGGGCACCCCCACTAAGAATCACTGGTCCACTCTATCGTAGAAAAAAAGAACTGCCCCCTTATTATCAGACAACTTTCTCATATAGATAAGTTGGAATTTGTTGGTTTCAGGATAGTACAGAAGTATAGCTAAGTCCAGTCAGCTCTGGATAACCCATTTGTCCACATGTGCAGGCTCTCCAGTCATTTTAAATGTTTAGACATTATTCTTAATTTTACACAATTGTCAGTTGTTGTATTTTTGTTTTGTTTTGTTTTGTTTTGCAGTGCTGTGGATCAAACCCAGGGCCATGCTAAGCATGTACTCTTCCACTGAGATACATCCTTAGTCCCAATTATCAGTTTTAATTTTATATCGAAATCAGAATGATAATGTCATTCTGCAGTTGAGGATTCTTAGAATTTTTCCCATTGAAACCTAAATACAAACATTCTAAAAACGTTAGATTATCAACTAAACAAATGCAAAAACTGATCCCCACCATTTCTCCCTGTTGGCATGTTCGAGTGTATGGTATACTTTCCTAGAAGCAGTATCTATTGCTGGGCCACTTTCCATCATTCACACCCTGACTTACTCAGAGCAGAAGCCTCTCATCTTCTGAGAGTAGGGATGATATGCTGTCATTAAAGCCTGCTTTCGCTGCTTACACAGCCATATGTGATTTATAGAGTGACTTCTCTTTTGGTCTTCTCATTGCTTAGCTTTGTCAGGGCCTCTGTGAGAAGCTCAGCTCCCTTCAGGACTGCTTTGATCACTTTCCCAGAAATTTATTCCATAAACAGATAGGGTAAAAGGCCATATGCTTTCATTTGATTCCAAATGCTGGTTCTTTTTACCAGTTTCCTGCCTGTGGAGGGCTATTTCCATAAGACTGGAAGTAGTAATTCTCCAGAATGAGAAAACTTAAGCGAATGTACAGTTAGATAAAACACAAAGATTTACATCTTTTTTTGGTACTGGGGATTATATCCAGGGGCACTTAACCACTGAGTCACATCCCCAGCCAATTTTTTATTTTTTATTTAGGAACAGGGTCTTACTAAGTTGCTTAGGGCTATACTAAATTGCTGAGGCTGGGTTTGAACTTGCAATCCTTCTGCCTCAGCCTCCCCAGCTGCTGGGATTATAGGCATGTGTGACCACACCCACCTGGCTTATATTTTATACGTTCTTCACTGAATTTTTTTTTTTTTTTAATTTTCTTTTAGTTGTGGATGGAGACAATACCTTTATTTATTTATTTTCATGTGGTTCTGGGGATCGAACCCAGTGCCTCACACATGCTAGGCGAGCACTCTACCACTGAGCCACAACCCCAGCCCTTCACTGAAGTTTTATAGAGCCATCATAGGTTGAATGACTAAGAATGTTTAAGCTAGTTTCTTTGCATTTGGGGGTAAACTTTTGGTAAATGCAGCCTAACCCAGCATCTGTCACCACAGGTAAGGTAATATTACTTCTGTTTGCTTTACAGCTGGCTTAAAGGCTGGGGCCATTGGTTGTGGAGGTTTTGCTGCTTTCTCTGCTGCAATTGATTATTACCTACGGTGAGAGTAATTGCCTGTGGGGAAGGAGGACGCCAGCCCAGGATCAAAGCTGTTCTTTGGAGGACAGTTTCTGCACCACTTGGCACTTGCTTCAGGGGCTGAAGACATTTGTTTTCCTTCACATAGTTGGTGTTTTGAGGGAGCCTCCTGGCTGCTCTCTGCCTCTAGCAGTCAGAGCAACCACACTCTGTGCTGCTCCTGGATTCCAGCCAGGCTTTTCAGGGGATGTACTATGCCAGATTGTCTCCTTGGAGTGATCAGGTGACATTGTGTTGACTGTTAGGAATTAAGCTCCACAAAAGCTCAGTCCTAACCACATCCTGCCCTCTGGGTTGTGGGCATGGAGGTGGCAGTGTGTTCCTATGTACCCAGGAATGTCTTCTGCCTTGGAACACCATGCAAGCATCCATCTCGCATGCCAGGGCAGGGCAAATTCATGCCATCCATCCAATTATGTCATTTGATTTAGTGTTCTGCCTTCCTTGTTAAAAGTGTATATATTTATATTATAGTTTAAAGGTTGGTTTATTTTCAAATTCCACAGTGTTTACAAATTGTGCCAGGCAGCCCAAAGAGTGACAATCCAGTGGGAAAGAGTAGGAAACCTCCTGAGAAGTCCAGGAGTGTTAGATTCTCAGGGTTTGTGTGGACTGTGTCTTCTTCACCAGGGTCATTTATTTGGCCAGAGAGCAGCCCTCTCTCTGAAGCCTAGCCTAGCTGCTTTCTAGGATGCACTGAAATTCCCTGTGTGACTCCTTCTGGCCTCTTCACAGAAACCCTTCAGGGCTAGCCCATAGGCATGCCTGCAGTTTGCTGAACCACATGTTGGTTTCAGGCCCAAGCCCAGCTCCGGGACACATGAAGGGTCCTGTTTGGTCATCCTGATGACTCAGTCACAGCAGCTACTGATGAAGACCAGACACTGTAGTGGGGCTGCTCACCACCACCCTTGTTCTCCCCTGTCAGTGGATATTTTGTTTTTGACCTCATGGTTTTATGATGATAATGGCAGCTCAAAGAAGGAAAAAAAAAACCAAAAACCAGCTCAGCCTCATTGTGTGCTACAGGCGTGCGCACACACACACACAAATATATATATTTTATATACACACACACACACTCATATATGTAGTATACATATGTATGTAAATGGTCTTTGGTGATTGGGTTCCACTGCTGTACTGCTTTGCTCTGGTGCACTGGTGCAGCAGAGTTGATGAACTCTTGGGCTGTACCTCTTGGGGGAATAGGCAGGTAGGCTCAGTGGGGTCTCTGAGGTGCTGGCTGCCTTTCTACTGTACAGTAGCTCCTCCACTTTTTTTTTTCCTTTTTTTCCTATTTGCTGTTTTCTATCCTACCCACCCTTAACTAGAATTCAGAGACTGAGCTTAAACATCCAGGCAGTCCCAGTGTTTATTTGTGTGATGTCAAAGGACAGCTGGTGACACCTTCCTTTAGCTGTTTCCTTTCAATGAATGTGCGCTAGTACACAAGGGCTCGTGTCCTCTGTGATGATTCTATGTGATACTGGTCCTGTTCTGGTAAGCATGAGGCTCATCATCACTAGGCCAGTGGGAGCATTCCTCAGAGCTCTGGGACAACTTTAGGAGTGTTTCCTGTACTATCCCTAAATACTTCAAACCTAGGATTTCTTTGAAGCCAGGGCCGTCAGACAGTCCTACCTGGTACCTGTTAAAATGCTCAAATGCCTGGGATCTTCTACCAGCTGGTCTTGTGCATGTGACTGAGTACAAGAAATGCTGCCCTCATAATTGACTTGGCAAAGATGAACCTGGAGGATGTCAGTAGCCATCAGTTCAATAAGCCAAGCCTTGTCCACACTGACTATTCAATCAAGAGAGGAGATGAATAGCTTCCTGTTTTAGATGACTAGGGAGCCAGTATGAGCTCATAAACCAAACAGCAATATTCAGAGACATCTGTTCCTGATCTCCAGAATAAACACAGTATCCAAGGGCATAGGCTGGTGGGAGCTTACATTAACCCCTCTGGCTCTCCCAAAAGTAGGGTGGACCCCGGCCTCTGGGGGATACAACTTCAATAAGTAGATTAGACCAAAAGGCTGACCCAAAGACATGCCACTTCCAAGGAAAATGCAGAGAAAAATTACAGAAAACCAGTGGACAACTTATTGCCATCTCTCCAAGGCATATTGATGGCCAGGTCGGTGGTTAGACATTTCTACCTCATAAAGAGGACTGCAGCAGCCTGGTCTGAAGGGAGGTCTTTGTGCTGAGCAAAGAGAGGGCTGGCACTCTGCCCCAGTTCCCAAAAGGAAGGTTCAAGGACAGATAGCTAGGTAAATAGGTTCCTGGAAGTGCACATCTGGATGCAGCTGGAAGTGTTAAATATTTAGATTGGTGGTCTTCCCTGGACTACTGAAAACACAAACATCCACACCACAGGGCTGAGTTTTGTGCAAATGTTGGGGCTTTGCATTTTTTTTTTTTATTAACATTTTCCTTTCACATGGTTTACATCAATTTATAATAATCTACATAAGTTGAAACAGAACAGAGACAAAAAAATATATCCTTACCAACTTATTAAAGTCAAATATTAACGAAGGGTCCCATCCTACCTCTTATCAGCAAAAACTGGCAGCCCTCACCCATTGCTCAGCAAGGACAGGCATGCCTGGGACTACTGTAGCCTGTCCTTCACATCCTGTTGGCACAGGCTGCCCTGCTGAGTACAGTGACTGGGGGTTCTGGGCTGCACAATCCCTGTCTCAGGAGAACCCACCAGGTATTTATTTCCTCGGTGCAGCTTAGTCCAAGTCTGGCACCCGACCCCCTCCACTCGGTGGAATTTATAAATATTCTGAGTCTTGCATTTCTCAGCCCTTCCAGCCATCCTGTTCTCATATTGCCTAAACAAGCTGGGGGCTGCAGTAGCTTTCTGACTCTGAAAAGCAAACATTCTTCATTTGGGGGAGGCAGGAGACACCCATTTGGGGCTGTAACTAGCTCTATCTGGGCCTCTAATTTGTTACTGCCAATCTTCTGGAAGCAAGAATCTTTCATGCCATATACCAATACCCGAGTGCCAACCAGAGACTTCAAGGATGGTCAGAGATGGGATCTCTTCCTTCACCTACCCCCATCAGGGCTCCTTGCTAAGCTGCTAACAGGCAGCCTGGTGGTCAGCATTTCCTTCCTCCAATGTGCAGAGCTTACTGTTCCACTGACGGCAACAGGAGTAAACAAGATCAGGGAGGCCCCTGCCTTGCCAAGCAAGTACTCCTGCTTTAGGGCCAACAAACCCGTCTTTAGATTTAGACTTGGCCCTGAGCATAAGCAATGGAAACTCTTCTCCCCAATCCTAAGGGCCTAGAGTTGTTTCTGCCACATAGATGAGCCAGGGAGCTGTGCTATGGTTCAAGCCCCTTTTGCTGGTGCTTTGGGAATAAATATTACTCCTTTCCAGTACTGCGTGATCGATCTCAGTTGGGAATGGTACCTCTTGATCCCCTGCAGTGGCAACAATGAGGTTCCCCAGCAAAACCCAGTCTTGAGAGGCAGGTGCCTGTGATTCTTCATCCTCTAATTTCTGGGAGTTTCCAGAGTTCATTCACAAAGCTGCATTTAGAAGCCGAGGCAGGGGCAGGAGCAGCACCGTGATGGCTGGCAACTGCTGGACTGTGCCTTCCTTTCTCAGGGTCTGGAGCACACGTGGCAGTTGGGGCTGCCCCGTGGCAGTGCTCGGCTGTGGAGTGTGTGTGTAAATCTAAGGCAAAAGTACCATGAGGTATGTGAGGTGCCAGGCAGCCTCCACAATGGAGCCTGCATGCTTCTGGACACCTGCACCAGCCACAGAAGTTGCCCTCCAGGAAGCCTGGCTCCACCAGGAAAGCCTCTGAAACTCACTGCCAAGTGCAGCTTCCCCACAACTCAGGCCACCAGTTCTGCATGGCACTGTCAACTGTTCCACCTGGCTTGTTTCCTCAGCAACCTGGACTCTCCCATCTCCCCAGATGCCTTCCTGACCCTCTGGCTCTCTTGATAGCAGGTCACTTGTGGATCTTTACACTCAAAGGAAATAGAACTCCAGGGGGAAAGAACTGAAAATTCAGCAGTAGAAGAAACAGTCAAAGATGCCTCACTGCTAGGCAGGAGACAGGACAGACAAACCCCAGAAATCAGCTCTCCAGCTCTGTGCTAAAGCTTGGGATTAGTATGAGTCTGTCTCCTTGTGCAACATTTGCACAGGCAGCAAGGCAAAGCAGGTGTGCTCCCACAGGTGGAGGGCAGGGGGTGGCCAAGGACAGTGCCCAGCAGTGTTGGATGGGCCGCCACTGCTGCCCAGGACCTCTGCAGAACTTTCCAGATGATGGAGCAAAAACTGAAGCTGCACATGCATGAGGGCGGCCTGGGAAGGCGGAAAGGGTGGAAGACACTGAGGGGAGGCTGTAGTCTAGGAGCAGGGCCAAGAGAGGAGAAACTGGTGGCAGCTACACAGTGCCAAATAAAAGCCCTTGGACTGGACTCAGGAGGAAAGAAAGCCTTGGGGGAAATGAAAGAATAAAGCAGGCTGTGTGCCCACACATGGTCGGTCACTACCTTTTCTGCATGACAGATATACATTAAACAATTCCCAAACAGCACGGAGCATTAGACACAACTAGAGGTACAGAGGGCAGGAGCCGGGGTGTGGTGGTGAGGCTGGGGGCTGGTCAGCTGGCTTTGTACAAGGTGGCACAAAAGATGCACATATTCCAGTTCTTGGAAGCTGGCTTCCCTTGGAGTCTGGAGTGCTGGGCTGGGGAGTTTCTATTGCAGTCTTTCAAGTCTGTGTTGGACTCTGGCTGGAGGGGCTGGCTCTGGCCATCCCCCACAGCCACCCCTCCTCCGGCTACACGTCAGTGGAAAAGTACAGTGTGTTCCGCTTCAGTTCTGCGAAGGAGATGGGGGGGTGCTGCAGGTAGTAGAGAAGGACCTGGACCTGTGGGGAGACAGGAGGGACTGAGGTTGGGGTCCTTGTCCTCCTGGCCCTCTTCATCTGATCTGTTGAGACGAAATGGTCCCTGGGCTGGGGCCTCGTCTGTGTTGCCCACTGTCATTCCCAAGGCTGGCTCTGGCCACCTCCTGGAAGCCACACCTTCTTTGGAAGCCCAGGTGCATTAGCGCATTGTAGCACTAGAGGGCACTGCGGGGAGTCTAGACTTGGGGAGTCTAGAGCCACTTGCCCAACCTCAGCCATAAGCGTCAAACCTGGGCCTGAGGTTGGCTTGGCATCCCTACCCTAGTCTTGTAGGTATCTCGGGGAAGCCTCCTGACCCTGAAAGCAATCCCAGGATTTTTATGAGGATGAAGCCTCCAGAATTTTCCTATACCCCTGGGTTTGTTTTCTGAGACTGAGGTACTCCCAGGAAAGTAGCCAGCACCTGGGACAGACATTCTCTGGGCCCTGGTCTAAATTACATGTTTTGGCCTGGAAAGAGCAGGACTGTCCACAGCCCTGCCTTCCTGGTGGCATCATATACACTATCAGTCCAGCTGTCCAGGAGGGGAGAGGTGTGGGGACTCAGCTATTCTTCTTGCTACCCCTCTACCTGGGCAGTGCTGGGGTACCTGTGCCATGACATCATGGGACCAGATGTCTGCAGCTGATGTGAGATGGGCTTTGCTCTCCACTTCTGAGGGTCTCAGTAACGTGGGGCCAAACACGGTGGCCAGGTTGTGAAGCGACATTTTGTTGATGGGCTCCTTCTCAGCAACCCTGAAAGGAAGAGCAGGGAGAGTAGAATTCACTCCCCAGCAGCTACTCAGAGATCGAAGGCCCTTGGCCTTAAGCTTACAGGAACTCCTGGAAGGACTCCTGGAGGGACCCCTGGTCTCCCCCTTCTAAGGGTAGTGACCTGCTGGTGGGAAGGACACTAAGCCAGACCCAACTATGTCCCAGTTTCTAGGCCACCTGCTGACCTGATGGTAAACTGCCAGGGTCAGAAAGACCCACAGCCATCGACTCCAACTCCCCTGCCTTAGAATGTTACTGCTCTAAGAACTTTCTCTGCAACAGCACGTGTTTGCTACAGTTCTTTGAGGTAGGTACTATTATTATCATCATCCCCATTGTAGAGATGAAGAAGCCAAAATACAGAAAGGTTAAGTGACTTGTCCACAGTCACAGAGCTAGCAAGTGTGTACAGCTGGGATCTAAATCCGGATAGTCTGCCCAAGAACCCATGCCCTTGACCATTCTGCTCTTTACCCATGATCCAACAGTCTAGTTGTGGGGAGTGGCTGCAGGAAGAGTCAGTGGGAGGAGCAGGGGGCAAGGTGGGGTGGGCCTGGAGCTAATTAGCTGTTAATTAGACCTAGGTTCTGCCTGCTGTGCTGGGGCAGAACCAGCTGCAACTCCAGGAGGAGCCCAGGGCTGTCTTTCCTGCTGCTCTAGGGACCTCAGAGCTCCCTTTGGACTTTTCCTGCATCTCTTGCATAACAGGCCAGATGCTGTAGATCTTCCCCTGGATGCTAGCAGGAGCTGCCATCTGTGCTTGGTGTCCAAGAAGGCCTAATATCACCGAACACAGCAAGAAGCAATGGGCCTTCACTGTTCTAGAAGTGTTTTGGTTTTGGGAGACAGACCAACCCCAGGCAGTGTCCCTCACCGCCTCCCTATGACACCATATAGTTCCCACCCTCTGGGCAGGAGCCACAGATATGCCTGCTGACTGTTTTGGAAACGGGCAAACATTGTAATGCTAGCAGGGAACTGTGCAGTGGGTAGCCCTCTACACACACACACACACACACACACACACACACACACAGCCAGAGGCCCAGATGTGGGAACAGACTGTGCCTGATTCCCAGGGCAGAAAACCTAATGAATTTTCCCTCCCACTCCTCCTCTGTGCATCCTCCCCACAACACTCGCCAAACTATTTGGGAATTGGTTGGGGCTTTGGTTCTGGCCAAACCAGAGGGAAAATGTCTCATAATGGGAAAAATAAGACACCAGCGCCAGGCACATCCAGGGCTCCCTCCCAAGCCTGGTCTGGCTGCACTGCAGTAGGCGCCTGGGCCGGACGGGGAAAGCTCAGGGGGCAAGGGTGCTGGTCCAGAGAGTAGCCCTTTCAGGTACCCTGGTTGTGGCTGGCAAGTCAATTTAAAGGAGACCTAGTACTTCAAACTACTATGTATAAATATAAAGCTCTAATAACAAACTATTTAAAAAGGACTGGGGATGTTGCTCATCAGGTTAAGTACCCCTGGGTTCAATCCCCAGTATCAAAAGAAAAACAAACAAACAAAACAACAACAACAACAACAACAACAAAAAACAGGACACCTAGTGACTTCTTCTCCCCATCCATGCATAAGATTAATCCTAGGCTCAAAAGTGAGTGATTTGCTAGGTATCATGGTGCATGCCTGTAGTCCCAGCAGCTTGGGCAACTGAGGCAGGAGGATCACGAGTTCAAAGCCAGTCTTGCAACAGCGAGGTGCTAAGCAACTCGGTGAGACCCTGTCTCTAAATAAAACACAAAATAGGGCTGGGATGTGGTCGAGTGCCCCTGAGTGCAATCTCCCCGCCAAAAAAATGATTCCAGGATACTTTGTGGCTAACTTCTAGTTCTGAACCCTGGGGCCTCACCAGCTTGAGCAGCTCTTGGTTTTCCCTGACCAGGGAAGAGGTGAGGGAGGGGAAGGTGAGAAGGGACTTAAGTTTAGTTTTGGAAAACATAGGCGCTAGAACAGATCTACAGCTAACCCAAAGACGACCTTGCTGGGCTTGGAGACTCACTCCCCCTGTCTATTAAATGAAGCATGAGCTGAGACCAGTGGGTTTCAAACTCCACTGACAAAACAACAAACAGTTTACAATGCGAGCCAGTGCACGTCCGTAGTAACTGTGGTAGTTACACTTCCTGCTGCAGTGTACCCTGATGCTGCCCTTTTTGTCATTTCAAAAATGCTAAAATGGACTGGTTGGGGCCACTAATTGTAAAATCCTTCTACAGCCCATAGCTCTAGTCCTGCCATTCTGAGCATTTCATGGCCAATACCTGAGGCCTTTGTTAGGACCACATATTTCCCAAAACAGAGGAGTATGTGTGCAGAAAATTGAAAAGCAAACTCTCACACTGTTATGGGTGGCCTAGTAGAAGCCACTACCCATGAGGAGCTGCTGAGAAGGTGGGGTCCCATATCAGGACATGTGGGGCTGCCCTGGGTCTCTGGCCTTCCCTCGGTGGACCCCGTCCTATTACCTTTTCAAGTGTTCCAGCAGGAAGAGGAAGGTGATGAGGTTGGGGTCGGGCAGGGAGCGGAGCAGGTGCATCATGCAGTTCTCCTTGGCGGCGGGGTCTGACAAGGCTGTGGGGAAAGAGGGGCTAGGGCAGGGCGTGGCTCCTGGGGTGGAGAACGCCTGGCCAGAGCTCCTATGGCCATGAGGCTGTGAGACCCTGTGGGCAAACCCAGGCTGCTGCTGTTCAGAAGAGCAGATCCCATAGGGGAGGCCTGGCATCTGGGTGGTCTGCTAGCAGCAGGTTCCTTCAGGAAGTCCTCCCGTGACTGGTGACGTGGCCAGAAGGCAGGCTGGTGGGAGCAGTCCCTTTCCTTCCCTCCCGCACAGGTCTTTGCCCCCAATGCCATTCCACCCCAAGTCTGTACGCTAGATTCAAGCCAGTGATGGCGTATGCTGTCAGGGATGGGGATGATCTGTCAACCACCTCTGGTGCTATCACATGGGAGCGAGCAGCCTTCGCCCAGGGCTCCTAACTCCCCATGGGGGCCAAGGCCCTGGCTGCCCCAGGAGAAGGAAAAACAGGAGGGATGTGCCAGGCCTGGATCTGGCCCAAGTAGGTGGAAGCAAGAGCCCTGCCCTCACAGGGGTGAGGAGGAAAGTGCAGCACAAGCTGTCCCCAGTGCCTTCTGGCCACACCAGCCTCCTCCTTGGCTCCAGGTTGCTGGCTTCTGACTGACCACCTCAGGGCAGTCTTCCCTAGACATCTGTTTCCAAGCAAGCAGGTCAGTATGCAAAGAGGACAAACGGAGGGCTGCCATGGGGATGTGAGGGGAGAGAGGCAGGCCAGAGAGGGACCAGAGGGCCTGCCGGGCCACTCTTCATCCTTGGGCCTCCCAGCCACACAGTTGGCTGGTGCAGTGGGTAGGTCAACAAGCAAGGGAGGCCACGAACCCCTTGCTCTTACTTCACTAGCAAGGGAGGCCTGGCTCAGCCCAGTCCAGCCCTCAGGACCCAGCAGCCTCACCAATGCCCTCCATGAAGGCTGGGTAAAGTCGGTCTGTGAGGAGGGGCTCAGGCAGTTCCCGGAAGTAGAGCTTGAGGGTGCCAGCAATGGCATTGATGTCCATGTCACTCAGCATTAGCAGGATATCCTTGTTGTCTGTAGGAGGGGGAAAGGTCAAGGACTGGCCTCCAAGTCTTCCCTCTCCCCAACAGTCTTCAGCCTTGTTCCAGCCCCACAGGACTGTCTCAAGGCAGACCACCACCCACTTCTCTGCCTCTGATTTCCCCCAGAAAGGCGGGGTATAGGTAGCACCCACTAAGCTCTGCTGACTAGGGGTGAGGGAGACAGACAAGCTGGGTTCTGTCCCTGGGAAGGGGAGAAGGGAGTATGACTTATCAGCCAGAGTCCTAAAGTCAGAATCGTATCACATGGCAGGCACCCTCCTTCCCACCTGGAATCTCCCCATCGTGAATCTCTTTTGTGGAAGGCACTGTACATTTTTCACACCTAAAATCATGTTCTGACAGAATCTCAGCAGGTTGCACCGGGCAGCCACGTGCCAGAATGTTCCTGGTCGGGGTCCTGTCTTCTGCCCCAGGCTTGCCCACTGGGCCCCTTTCCCCTGGAATCATGGCTGCCAGTCCAGTTCAGGCTTCTTGACCACTGCGTATGCTGCTGCAGCCACAGCCTGACCCAGCAGAATGGGGAACCAGAGGGCCAAACCCCACCCCACCACCAAGGGGCTTATACAGAGGCAGAACTGTCCCACAGGATGCCGGGGCCTGGAGACAGATGAGGGGAGCCAGCTCAGGCTCATAGCTCTTTAATCTCCCTGCAGCCCATTAGGCACCAGGCAATAAGCACAAAAGCCAGGAACAGAGTCTGGAGTCCAAAACTCGAGTTTAAATTCAGGCGGAAAAGCTACAGGCTGGGTAACCCTGAGCAAGTGACTTGGCTTCTCTGATTTCCATCCATGTTCTTCTCTGTAGCAGTGGATTGGAGTGTAGAGAGATTACATGAGAAAATGCCGGAAGTAGGCTGGCCACAAGAACTCAGAAACAGTCGCCCCGTGCCATGGGGGGACTATGTGCATGTCATAGGCCAAGGCTGCCCTGCCATCAGCTGGCTGGTCCAGGCGTCTCTGCGAGGAAGGCCTCCTGGTCTAATGAACTCTCCTGCCAGACTGCTTGGGCACCCCCCATGCAGCTGGGCCTCCCAGACTCACTGGCATCAAATACAGCCTTCAGTGCCTGGATGTCCGTGGCTACTCCTGATATCCGGTAGATGCCAACCTCCTCGATGCCCCTCTTTTCCACCTCTTCCACACACTGCCGCACGATGTAGGGCACCTTAGAGCGCTCCCGCCTGGGGGACAGAGGATGCAAAGGGAGGATGAGGGAGCCTCGCCGTGCCAGCTGCACTGTCCGGTCCCCACCCCAGCATACCTTGGCTTCTGGGATGAGGGCTGGAGGTAAGGAAAGGGTTAATGAAGAGGCTGTACCACCCCACCCTACCCAGCCCACTAGGCCTGCCTACTGAGCAAGGGCGCAGGTGGGAGACAGTTCTGGGTGATGGCCCAAGGACCCTGAGAAAGAATGTTCCCTGAGATTCAAATGCTTATGGTGGGGGCAGAGGTGGGGTACAGCTCAGTGGCAGAGAGCTTGCTTAGAATGTCCGGGGCCCTGAGTTCACTTCCCAGCCTGGAAAGAAAACAAAGTAGCCTACATGAAGAGGTGGGTCAGGACCTGATGAGGAGCAGCACAGAGGGCAGTGTGACCTGACGCACATGGCCCTTTCTTGAGGGCCAGCTACTCCCTGGACGCCAACCTGCTGCCGCCAAGCCCAGGGGTGGCCTAGAGTCGTCAACCTCCCCATTTAGCTTGAGAAGCAGCCAGTTTGGCATTTTTCCCATGAGATCTTCTAATGTTTCCATGCGGACTTGCTGATTCCTAAAGTATCGTGTGACCCAGAGAACACACCTCTGAGGGCCATTTTTGGCTTCCAAACTGGCCATCTGTGACTGTTGAACTGGGGGTGATTGATTAGGTGCTGGCATAGGCAGCAGGGCTGGGAGATCAGGACTGGCAGGGGCCCGAGCACTAATGCCAACACTTGGACTCCAAGGCAGCACCTACTTAGTCACCACACTGATCTTCACCCCAAAGACACCGGTCTGCTTTTTGGACGGGGTCCTCTTCAGGCTCATGTCCCGGCTGGTGAATTTCATGGAGAATTCCACTTTGATCTGCTTGGGGGATGAGTCAGGGCAGGGATTAGTCCCCCCGGGCATGAGTGTCCGAGGACTGCCCCAAAACACAGGGGTCTCCCTCCCCAGCCTGCAGCAGCCCCTCCAGGCTTCCATACACCCCAGCAGGTGGGAGTGGGGAAGGCGTGGGCAGAGGGGAGAGCCTGCTGCACTAGGGGAGGGGGCGGCAGACACCTCCTATCCCCCAGAACTCACCCCATTCATCTCGATCACATCTGTGTGCCAGTTCTTGGTTTCTACAGTTTGTGGATCCAACTGCAGAGAGAAAGAGGGGGCTATGAGTGAGGGAGTGGGACAGCTCAGAAACCAAGTCAGTACTGTCCCTGCTGGGTGGCAATTTGCTCACCAGCCAGCAATGTTTAGGAAGGCAGAGGCCTTGATGCTTGCCAGGCATGGGAGTGCATGTCTGTAATCCCAGTGACTCAGGAGGCTGAAGCAGGAGGATCAGCCTCAGCAATTTAGCATGATCCTGTCTCAAAATAAAGAAATAAAAAGATCTGCTGATGTGATGTAGTGGTACAGCACCCCTGGGTTAAATCCCCAGGAGCAAAATAAGGTGAAGTCTTAATGCTTATCTTGAAATCTTTAATCTTCAAACTTCAGGGTGGCTCTAGCCCTCTGGCCCCTCCCAGCCATGGCTGGTGAAGGACCCCCAGCCCCAGGGAGGCAAGGACCCTCTGTTAGGCACTCTGCCCATCACATCACACTGACTCCTGATCACCACACTGGGAAATGGGTATTATTAGCCCATTTCACAGATGTAGCAACTGACAGTCACAAGAGGTAAGTAACTTCCTCAGCCATTTAAGCTGGAGTCGTCAGGGGAGAGAGCTAGGCCTTGGCCCGTGCATATCAGAACACCGAATGGGTTTGAATCCCTGCTTCACCGCTTGCTATAGTGGGACCTAAGCCTCATCTGTACACGGCAGCCAGAACCTGCTGCACTGGACTGTTGTGATGAGATAACTTGGGTTAAAGGACTGGCTCCAGAACAGGCGAACTCTCTATAGGGAAGTCCCCAGACCTGAGCTGGAGATCTGGGCGGGCAGGCGGGGGAGGCAGCGGTGCCAGCAGAGGGTCACAGACATCCCTTCCTCTAATTCAGTGGTCTTCAAACTCAGTGGCTTGTGCACCCACAAAATAATTTTGAAGACCAATGTGCTCCCTAGCACATTTTTAAATCAACATCTCAACATTTCTAAGGCAAGTTCAAATTGCTGCAAAGAATGTGATTTCCAGAATAATGTAAATATTGACAGCTTAAAATAAAACCATTACATCATGCTTTAAATGTATGCAGTGGAATCAAATTACTATAATGATTAGATACCCACCACCATGTTCCACTTAAAAACACACAAACAAGCTCTTTGTTCCCTGCTCCATTTCTCCTTAAAAGATTCCTCCTAGTTTGTATTTTTTATATTTTCAAATCTTTTACTCATCACCCTATTATCATTCGCTCCCCAAATATACCTATACATTGAAATGAAAAATTTCCTGAGACCACAGGCTCTGAATACATAAAACATATTCTGGATCTGTTATTACCATGACCAGCAGTGCCCACTAATAAAAATAAACCAACACATTACAAATTTTAATGAATACAAAGCGGCCAGGTTAACACTGTGGTGGACCTGTATCTGAATGAGATAGGTAGGACACCTTTCCTGTTTCAGAGCATGGATCTGAGTATTATTTTTTGCTAGATTGTTCACATTTTTTTGTTTTTATTTTTTATTTTAAAGGATGCAAATGACAAAACATTTTGTTCACTAGACGAGGCTGAACAGGGTTTTACGACAGCAATGTTAAGCAAGTCTTTAACCTCTTTACGTGTCATTTACCTTAAATTACCTATATACCTATGATCAAACTTTTTTTTTTTTTTTTTTTTTGGTACCAGGGATTTGAGCCCAGGGGTGCTTTACCATTGAACTACATCCCCAGACCCTTATTTTTTATTTTTATTTTGAGATAGGGTCTCCCTAGGTTGCTTAGGGCCTTCCTAAGTTGCTGAGGCTGGCCTCGAATTTGTGATCCTCCTGCCTCAGCCTCCTGATTACAAGCATGTGTGTGGCTCAAACATTTTAAATGATCTCTTAGCTGATAATCAGGTCCTTGTCAGTTCAGTGGAAGGCAAAGAACTAGAAAGCTTTGTAACCAGCCATTGGTGTCTTTACTTTTCTTAACATCTACTCTGATGTTTCTAACGGTCCCTCTATTTTCACCCCGGAGGTCTGGGCCAAGTCCCCACAGGGAGCCTGAGCTTTAAGCCTTCCAGCTTCAGGGGGCAGAGTGACGACAGTGAGGTGCCCATTTCAGGTGGGAGTTGAGGTCCTGCAAACTGATTCCCTTCCAGCTCTCTTTGCCCACCCAGCCCTTGGGACATCTCTGCATACCCCAGAGATGAACGCCACAGCTCTGACAGGCCACCATCCCCATGGAAGGAAACTGGACCTGGGTTAGTCAAGTGCTTTTGTACCTTCTGTCTCCCACATAGTGGCTGGGGACAGGGGGTACCCAAGCCTCCTACAGGTTCAGGGGGCTGTACCTGGCTGGCTCGAGGCCCCACATCTGGGCCAGCTGTGGCCAGGTCCCATCATCAGCAGTCAGTTCTCCGCCCAGAGAAGGGATGAGATTGAGAACAAGAAATGGAGAAAGCAGTGTGGGGAGAAGCCCAGGCCCTACGACTGCCTCGAACACAAAGGGAGTGGGAAGCAGCCACCAGTATGGCCGCTGCCCAGGCTCTCTGGTCCAGAGGCGTGAGGTCAGGGGTCTCAGTGGGTCTCATCAGAAGCCCATCACTGGCATCACTTTCCTGAAACCTGTCTCCCCTCAACTTCTTTTGTCCCCCAAACCCTACCTGGACCTGTAGCACAGGCTGCTCCGTGCAGTTCCTGTACCCCATCCAGACTGCTGGTTCTTGGACATAGGGCCCAGGTCTGCCCCCAGCTCCATCCCTCAGCAGTGGTCAGAGCGGGCAGAGGGATCTCAGCTGACTAAGGCAGATGTGTCCTTTGGGAGACACATTCTGAAGTTATTTTGCAGTGTTTGGGGTCAAACCCGGGCTCTACCAGTGAGCTCAGCCGGGTCCCTGACCAGCCCTCTGGAAGGCAAGTCTCTCCGGTATCAGCACACACCTTAGGCCACCTTGCTGGATTCGCCCCATGCTTCAAGTGACCTGGCACTTCCTGGCAGCTGCCATAAACTGAGCCGGTGGTCCCTGCCTGAGTCCTGGATTTAGCATGTGGACACAGCCCAAGCAGGGGAAGGGCAGGATGGAGTGTTAGGCTGACCTGGGTCTTCCATTCCATTGTGTGCATCTGAGCAGGCCACTGAACCTCCTTGAACCTCAAATTCCTCGCGGGGGTATCTATGCCTATGTCTGATGTGTTTTCTGTAAGTCTGGTACTAGAACAAACCCTGGACACACAGCGCCTCAGTTCACTGTCAAAACAAACCTGTGAGGTTTAAGCTTTCACAGCTCTTCCCATTTTACAGATGAGGACACTGAGGCTTCAAGAATATAAGGAATCTGGCCAGTGCCAAATATCTAGGGAATGAGAACTGGGGTACAAGATCGGCTCTCCACAACCCACTCTCTGCTAAGGTTGCAAGATAATGTGCACTGTATCTAAGCAGGCACCTGCACCTGCAGGCAACGAAAGCAGCTGCTGTCACCTGAATTTATTCAGAAAGGCGACATGAGGCCTTCTGGCACAGGGTCTGGTGCCTGGGAGGTTGCCTCAAGCACAAGCTCCCATTTCCTCACTCCCCATCGCGTGGCTGTTTTCAGGAGAGCGTGTGAGATAGGAAAAGCAAGTCCTGATGCTAAGACCCGACTCAAACCTCCTACTTCCAGAAAGCTCTCCCAGAGGACCTCAGGCCTCTGGAATCCTGGCTCCTCTCTGCCACACGAGGAGCCTGCCTCCCCCATTTGCTGTGGTTTCACATGCCTCAGCCTGTCCGAGGCCAGCCCTGAGTAAGGTGTCCCTTTCTGGTTTGCTGTGAGTCCCCATCACTGCCATCTTCCTGTTCTCTGCTGCAGGTGTGGTCCTGGTGTCAGCCCAGGAAGGCCTGCCCAGCCCTTTAGTGTCCTGACAATGATGCTCAGACTCCCAGGAGGCCAGCAGCCTTCAGAAACCAAGTCTATTTCAGGATATCACTTAAATACAGAGAAGGGAGGTGGGGAGTGGAGAGGGACATGGCACATTTTCCAGAGAAACGATGCTGCCTGAATTGCTGTGACTATTTATAACCCCTGGGAAATGTGGACTCTGCTATTTCCTGATTAGATTAGTGCTTAGGGTGGAGAAGCCAGCCCCTGGGACATCAGTGGAGGGGAACACCTGAGTGCTCACCACCTAATCCCAATAAGTGCCATCCATGGGCTCTGGGGAGCAAATACCTGGGGGACATCAGATCACCTGAAGGAAAGAGAGAGGTGCGAAGAGTCAGGCTGGGGAGACCCACCAAACCACAGGTAAGGCATATGCAGTGGGTTCACAAAATACCTTGGAGAAAGTTAGTAGCAGCTGGAGATCACTAAGAGCAACCTGGCCACATTCTTTTTGTCTTTGCCTTTAGCCATGGTGGAATCATGGCCACGCATTCTGACCTCTTCCAAAGAGAAACAGCTGACCTTTAGGGCTGACGTATGTGAGAGCACCGGGGCCCCTGCAAAAGATCCCAGGCCTCTGCTGGAACGTTACAGGTGGCTGGGAAAGGCTGCCTCCCCTTTCTAGACCAGATTGGCCCTCAGTTTAGAACAGGAAGCACCAAAGCAGACTTGTAGCAGGGGCAAGATCTGAGATTCCAAGGACCTGAGTGTCCTCCAGAGCTGTTTCAGTAACACCACAGGGCTCCCCAGGTCAGCCCTCCCTCCCAGCCCCAGGCAAGTGACCCCATCACTTTTTCCCTCACCCTTGAGGGCTGTTCATGGCCACCTCCCAGTGCTTGGCATTTGGGAGGCACCTGGTGAGTGTGGGCCACCTTACCACTGGGGGTCCCCATTCCTGCTCCCTGGTGATGACAGAGCCATGTTCAGACCTGAGTCTGACTGCTGGGCTGCACCGTCTCTCAGGCACTCTCCCTCCCCTACATAGCTTGCCTGAGGTCTTCTGGGGATGGTTTCTGCTCCTCCCCTTCCTGCAAATCCTTACACGAGGCCCTTTAATCTTCAGTAAGAGGACTGTGATGGGAGCTAGGGATAAACAGTCATGTTCTCTGGGGGGCAGAGGGGGAGGCACTGAGCAGCCTTCAGCAAGCACCATCGGATGACAGGGACTCCTGATGACGCTATTCAGCAGAGGCCCCACCTATGAAGGCTGAGCCCCTTCCCTTAAAGCACTCACCCCCATCACTGCCACAGCACATGGGACTGGAGACCCCGAGAGTTCGACCTCCCAGCATAACCCTAACCTCCTGCCCCTCAGGCCTGCTCCCACACTTGGCTCTGCTCCCCTCTTCTCTGCCCTTGGACCCCTGAGCCTGAGGCCCGCCATCCCGGTCCTGTCCTGGAGGGAGGCAGACTCCCCTAGAAGCCTGGAGTTGGTTTTAGAAGTTAATAAAAATGAAGTGCTTTTTAACAAGGGCAGTAAATCCAGTAGACTGAAGTCGTCACCCTAAGGCAGGGCAGGAACGTTAGAAAATAACTCAAGAGGGACTTCAATAAAATCGACCGCTGATCAGGGCGCTAAATAGAAGGCAGAGCCGTCTGGATGTGTTTTTGGGATCCTTGCCACAGGCCAAGCATCAGGTCATGGAGACAGGGCCCTGATCCAGGCATCACGTCTGATGTGGGTACATTTCCTGTGGCTCCCACGCCAGGGGCCACGGTGGCGGTCCTGGGCTTTTCCCCTGCCCTCTCTAAAGCGTGGTCACATGCTTAGGGCTGGGTCCCCTTGGGACACCAAACCAGCCTGTTATTGGGACATACCAAAGGCGTGAGAGGCATGGCAGGGCGGGCAATGGGGAGAGAAAGCTGCCAAAGCCTGCCTGGCCTCCCTGGAGGAGGGCATTCAGGATTCCGGCAACGTGGCTGCTCTGAGATTCAGGGAGAGGCCATGTGGAGAGGGAGGGGCTGCCAGGGCCTCTAGCCTGGCTTCCAGCTCAGCAATTGGGTCAGAAAAGGCCAGGGTCAGGCTCAGAAAATTGTCACCTCATCTTCCCAGTGGCTGGACAACCCCTGCCATGTGGCCAAGCCAATTTTGCCTCTCTGATCTTCACCCTGCAGGGACTGTTTGGGCAGGGCTGGCTAGGCTGCCCTGAGGTTGCCCTGAAACTGAAGTCTGCCCACCTCCTCGCAGGCCAGCACCGAGGGGCTTGGCTGACTGTATTCCAAGGCAACCGGATGACGCCTTTTCCCCTCCCTTCCCCCTCTCAAGAACTTTGAAGTTCCCTGAGGCCCACATATGGAAGGGGTTTAGCAGTTCTGAATGAGGCTTTTATTGAAGCCAGGTTAGCCTCTTAGCACCCACGGCAGCCTGCCTTCCCCAATGCTCCCAATCCCATGGCTCGGTCGGCCCTCTGCGTGCCACACTGTGAGTCCCTGGGCTGGACACAGCTGACCTTGAGCAGAAGCAGACAAAACTCAAACCTAAACTGCTTCTGGAGGCCCCCAAGTTTAGGCACATCTTCCCCAGAGCCCTGAGGCTCTGCTTCCTCGGAGTTAGCCCATCAATCTCAGCCTTCCCTGCTCCGAGCAGCCTGGAGACTTTACTCCAGGGCCAGACTGCAAAACAAAAGCAAAAAAGCCCAGGGCCATACCGGTGGCACCAGGGTAGCAAGGGCAGGGATAGTGGTCACTTCGGAATAAAGGAAGGGTTCCGGACAAAGCAGCACAGAGGCAGCACTCAGCAGCCAGTCCCCACAGGGCTGGGACCACCTTAGAGGTCACAGTCCAAGGCAAGAGGCTTTCTGAGGTCCTGATAAGGAAATTTCAAGCTAGCTGCTTATGGGAAGGCCACAGGACTTGAAGACCACAATGGGCTTAGAGGCCTCTCTCTGGTCTTGCAGAAGTTTGGTAAAAATTATAAAATCCTTCTCTGAAACTGGCTTCACTCTCCCGACGCAGGCCAGGGGCACTTTCTGGGCACAGAGTCTGCTACTAGTGAAAATGGAGGAACCAGCAATTCCGCAGCCTGTGTGGCTGTGTGGATGCCTCCCTTGGGCCTCACATCTGCTCTGAGTCTCACACTCATCACATACCATCCACAGTAAGGGGCGTGCCCACTACTATGTAAAGCATGCCAGGCTGCGTACCACACACCCGAAGGCTGATGGACAGGAACCCGGCTCCTCCAGAAGTCCCCCAATCCAGGGCATGTGGCCCTGACCTCAGTTGGCCCTGTGACCACCCAGACAACTGGACAACTGAGGCACAGCCACAGGGCCAGAGCTGGCTCTGGGCTTCCTCCTAGGAGACCACCGAAGGCAAGTGGCACTGTGGGTTAGAGCCAGTGCTGAGGCCAGGCTGCCTGAGTGTGAGCGGCAGCACCTCTGCAGAGCCTCATCTGGGTCATTCTTTGAGCCTCAGCTTCCTATACATAACACGGTGTGGATAATCATAACACCCTGCAGGACACTGAGGGCTGGGAATGGTGTCTGGTACTTGGTGCACCATCACGAAACTGCACTGAAACTCCAGCAGCTTCACGCCACACTTAAAGGGCAAACTCCTCGTGGCCTGCAAGACCCTAGACAATCTGGCCACTGCCCCCTCATCCAATGCCATCCCCTCTTCTCCCCATATGGCCTCTGCCTGCCTCTGAACACACCTGACTCAGGGCTCTTCCCTCGTTGGTTCCTTTGCCCAGAATGTACCATCCTTAGATCTCTCAAGGACACATCCTTCTCACCATTTAAATCATAGTTAAAAAATGACCTCCTCAGGCTAGGCCTCCCTCCCTCTACTCTCTAATCCATTACCACTGCTACTCTCTGACTCCCTGCTTTTTTTTCTCTTTGTGGTAATGGGATTGAACCCAAGGATGCTCTAAAACTGAGTTACACCCCCTGCCCTTTTTTTTTGAGACAGGTTCTAGCAAAGTTGCCCAGGCTGGCCTTGAACTTGCAATCCTCCTGCTTCAGCCTCCCAAGTAGCTGGAATGACAGGCATGTGCTGCCACAGCTGATTTCATCACCCTATTTCATTTTCTTCGCAGCACTGTCCAGCCTCATGATCTCCATACTGACTGACTCCTGCTGACACAAGTGCCATGAGAGTACAGCTTCACCTGCCACGGCCCCTCTCTATCACTTGTGCTCAGCATGTGCTCCATCAACATTTGTGGACCAAAGGCACGTGCTGGGATGTGGGAGACGCAGACAGCAACGCCTTTCCAGGCCAGGACTCCTTCAGGACAGGGGTCAAGATGCTGCTTGTCTCTCTTCTCCTGTGTTCAGTGAATGACTTGGCCTTGGCTCAGGGGCAGCCCTGTGACCTCTCCCATCCCACATTCTCCCAGTATGTTGAGGGCTTAAGGCTTAGGAATAGGAATCCTGGGTCATGGCCAAGATCATCATATGAACTGGATTCTAAGAGATCATCCCGTTTAGCTCCCTCCCTGTACTGATGCCAGGGAACCAGAGAGGTGAAGAGATTTGCCCAAGGTCACAGAGCAAGTTAAAACAACAAACACAGGACTGGAAAAATGAAGCCTCCTGACTCCTTCCAGTCCGAGGCCTTTCCTTCTCTAGCAACCCATGGCAAACAAGCCTGAGGAAGCCGCCCAGGGCACAGCTGAGACATTCAGGCTCCTGATGGAAAGAGACACTGTAGATGTCACTGTGCTTGCCTGGGTTCATCTGAGGCACCAGCCCTGGTTGGGGTCCCTGTCCAGGATAGAAATAATTCTAGCTTCTGGCTCATGAGCAAGTTCCCGTCTAAGCAGAGCTTGAGAAATTTCTCCGGGTATCCCAGCATTTCTCCACCACAGGCCTTTCTGCAGAAGAAGCCCAAGAGAAGCTCCCATGGTCCCTTCCTCCCTCTCCAGAACTCATCCTGGGGGGTCAAGAGCAACAGACCCCACGGGAACCCAGGACCAACACCAGTTTTTCCCCCAAGCTTTAGGGAGGCAAGTCCAGGAGCAGGGGGCTGTCCCTCAAAGGTGCTAGGCAGCTGTCAAAACACAAGCACCCTTTACCTCCAGCATATGACAGGGGAAAGGAAGCCAAAGTAGCCTGCTGACCAGCCCCCAGTAATGTGCGCAGCTGGCAAGGCCACTTAGCAGAGGGCTCAATCTTTTCAGACCAGTGACCTTTCATCAACACCTGCCAACTTCCCCAAACCAGCACCTGCAGAAGTTTCTGGGTTCTTTCCAAAATGTCTGTCCTCCTAGGCCGGGGGCCTCACTGTCTCTGGATACTACTACAACTCTGGGCCTGGGCAGCTTTGGCCTTTCAGGAACCACCTTGGTTGGCAGGCTCTGCTCTCTCTGGGCTAGGGCCATCCAAAAGACAGGGCACCAAGCCCAGTAAGGCTGACTAGCCAAACTGTGGGTGGGATCCAGAGATGCTGGGGAGGGCCAGTGCCCATTCAACCTCCCCAGGTGCCAAGAAACAGTGCCCAGACAAGTTCACTTAGAGGAAGGACTCCTACCTTTGAGTCCTCTGAATGGCACACAGTTTATCCACAGGATGGCTCTGCTTCTGGGTGAGCTTGAACCTTCATCAAATTCTCAGAGTCAAAGACTCCTGCTCTGTAAGTCAAAAAGGCCTCTGGAGAGCTGACTTGGTGGAGAGAGGGGAGCACTGGGGTTGGGAGACTGCCCATGTGGACCTAGGAGCCAGATCTCCTATTCCAGGGGTGGCAGGTGTGGTAGGAAGCACAGTGGCAGTGGAACGCAGCAAGTAACACTAACCCCACTTCCCACCCACCAGTCTGGCCAAGATGCTGGCCCACACAGGGACCTGTGAGGAAGCCCGCTGGCAGTGGGCCTATGAATGGCAAAGACAGAGAGGAGGCAGGTTCTTTCCTTCTGGCAAATAAGGAGAGTGGTGGGTGGCCGAGGCCAGGACAGATTTCTATTGCAAATGTTTCATGATTTTTTTTTGATGCCCAGAGCTAGATGATGTGTAGGTGAGCCTAAGACACATCTGTATCTTGCACCCAAGCATCCATGTGTCCTCAATGTTAGGAATAGCCAGTAAATGGGTGAGTGAACCTCTGGGGAGTTGCATGTCATTTGCAAACCTGGTGCCATCAAGAATAATTGTCAAGTGGGTGCTGTGGTACATGCCTGTAATCCCAGCTACTAAGGAGGCTGAGACAGGAAGATGGCAAATTCAAAGCCAGTCTCAGCAACTTAGCAAGGCCCTAAGCAACTTAGTGAGACTCTGTCTCTAAATAAAAATATTTAAAAAGGGCTGGGGATGTGGCTCAGTGGTTAAGCACCCCTGGGTTCAATCCCTGGTACCAAAAAAAAAAAAAAAAAAAAAAAAAAAAAATCAAGTTAAATGACACTCTGTAAGGAGTTGGGAGCTGTCCTGTGATGACAATCAAGCTCACAAAGAAAGGGACTCTCTTTTATAACCACCCGAGCCTTAAAGTTCCCCAGACAATGGCCCAAAAGGGTCTCCCCTGTGCTTCCCTGGGTAATACCTCTGACCTCTCTATAACTGGGGGTCCATCATGGAACAGGTGGACTTAGCAATACCAGCCCCTCACTTCCTAAGAGAAGGTCTTTGGAAGTAGGGAATTCTCAAGCCCACGTGGCAACCACTTGAAGCAGAGGGCAAGTCACTAGAAGCTGTCCTTAATTCTCTTCCACTCCCCTGGATCCTGCCAGTTCAATTTGAGTCCCCACCTTCAGCCAGTATCTGGCCTGGTCTGGGTCAAAAGCACCTTTGCCTTGGTTGCAGGGAGACAGCAAGGGTGTTGATTTCCCCATAGACAAATGCTTCTGGCCTGGCCTCACTCTGGACCCTCTGAGCCTCTCTATGACTCCCACAAGTGACCCCATTAAAATCTTTGAATTTTACAGAATTTGGGATGGGATTCCCCCTTCAGTCCCTTCCCCTCTGAAGTTCAACCTACAAATCTACAAGCAGGCAGGATGGAAGGAAGGGCAAGGCACTGAGCCTGGTTTACTCGCATGTGATTTAAAACAAAAAGAAAAAAAAAAAAAAAAAAAAGGAAAGCAAAGTAGAAATGCAAGTTCAAAACCGAGAGTGCTGGCAGAACCCATAAACCCAAATGCCACGTGTCTCCTCTGCTGAACGCTTGCACAACAGACTAACTGCCAAGTCAGGGGCTGGAATGAGGCCTCAGCTCCAGAGTGCTCCTTGGGGACAAGAGCAGCCCTACCCTAACTCTGCCTCCCCAGGGTCCCAGGGAAGCTTGTGAGTGTCCCTGCCTCCTCTCCCCCAGCCACCAGAGGCCCCATCCTATTTCAATGGCTCAGTTTTAATATTGAGACTTTTGCACTGGAACAGATTCTTCATTCCAGCACAGGGACCCCCCAGATGAGTCACAGCCCCTCTTCCAGCCTTTAATGACACTTTGGTTAAATGGGAGCATCTACAACACTGAATCCTTAGGGTGCAGTTAATGAGTTAATGAGGCGGCTCCTCCTGCCAGGCTGGGCAGGACCTGGCACCCTTCCCCCACCCCACCTAAACTGCTGCCTAGTCCCAGCCCCCTTGTCCTGGCAGTGAGCTCACTGTAATGAAAGAAATAGGTTAGCACAGCTGGCAAAGGAGGGATGCATACAGAGGGCCCCACTGCTGCCTGCGCACCTACCAGCCCACGCAGAGCGAGGCAGACACAGGAGGATGGATGTCCCTCTATCACCGCAGTGTTCCTGACACTGACACACTTTGTCACACAGCATGTGCTAGGGGACTGAATCACCAGCTACACAGTGCGTCCCAGCACCAGAGCCACCCTGCAGTTGCACTGATGCCAACCAGCTCAGCGGCACAGCGCCTGACTGGCCCGCCACCATCTCCAGAAGTCACCATCACATAGGGAGCTGTCAGACATCACCAGAGGCAAACTTAGCTAGCGAGTTCCTGAGGTGGCTCCTCAGTTTTGCCAGCCATACATGAAAGGAGAAAAAATCTGGGCATGAGAGTTTAAAAAGCCAACCCTCCCTGCCAGGCACCTTCTCCAGGAGGCAGGTAAACTGAAGGGCTCTGTTTGGCTGGCCCTGGGTTAGGAACCTGCTGAGACAGTTTCTTGCCAACCTTGAGGTTTGGGAATGGATGATGAGCTTTGAGCTGGTGTCTGCTGGCCTCAGCAAGGGCTGGGGAGAGGAGATAGGGAGGGGAATGGCTCCATTCTGCCGGGCACAGACAGCTGCCTCAGCACAGAGGGGCTCTGGTAACAGCCAGGGCCAGCAGGGCTCTGCTAGCCTGGTCCCTAGGGAGGCTGAAGGTGACACAGGGGCCAAAGCAGGGCAGCTCAAGTTGCTGCCCTGCCCAGCACTTTACAGAACTGATATCACCTCTAAGGGGTCAAGCATGCCCCACTGGCAGATGAAACTAAACAAGAAGCCAACAGGCCCAAGAGTACTTCCTCTTGGTAGGTGCCAGGAGCCTCTCTGCTGGCTAGAAGAGCTTGTGCACAGGAGCCTCCTCTGAGCTACAGGAGGGCTTTCAAGTCTCCATCACAATCTGGCCAAGGCCGCCTTTGTCACTACCTTGAAGGATGAACACAACTCTGCAAGCCAGGACTGGCACCCTGCAATGTCTTAGGCAGTTGATTCAGTCTGCAGAGTTATCAAGCACTTACTTTGTGTTAAGCACTGGGTCTGGCTCTTCCTTGGATGCCCGATGCCAGGGCCCAAAGCCAGCCCCAAGGCAGCCTGCCCAGCTGCAGGACAGTCAGCTTCTATCTCAGACTTTAATCCCAACTCAGGTCCGGGGCTGGAGGAAAGGCCAGCAGTCTGCCCTGGCACAGTTTGGTCTGAGTTGCCTGCTGGGTCAGGAACCCCCTGGCACGCTGATTGAGTTGCCTGGTGCCTAACTGGCACCTGGCCAGCAGTCATCTGGGTGGTCCCTGAAGCAGCAGCCTATAAGACCCCAGACTCAGCACATCACTACTTCCCCAACCAGAACGCTCCCCACAACTTGCACAAAGAAACCTCAGATGGTGGATGGTATTGAGGTGCCCCTCAGCAAAGAGGCAGCCAGCAATATCACAGGAAGTGGGGTGAGGGAGATCAGGCCTGTGATGGTTGAGTGGGTCAATGAGACCCAGGAACCCCTTGCCTGATCTGTTTATATTCCTGCTAGTGTAGACTCAGAAAGCAGCCAGGCAGGGTCTACTTGCATAGGACACATTCCCCTTTTTCCCGAGACAGGGACAGTTGCAGAGAAGGCAGCTAGGATTGGGGTGGGGACAGCATCAAGTTCAAGTCACTTAGAGCAGACCCATACACATATTCCAGCCTCCCTGGTTCAGGCAGAAAAAGTGTCCCCAGCAGCACCCAGCCCCTCTAGCCCAACCCCCCTGACCCCTCTAGTCCCCCACTGGCACCTTGTGGCGGAGCAGCTTGCTGCGCACTCGGCCCCAGAGCCGGGCACCAGTATTGGGGCCCCGCTTGCTCCCGGGCTCCTCCAGGTGATCGAGGCAGCAGCGCTCCAGGGGTTCGCACACTGCCTTCAGGCTGCAGTCGGGCTGAGGCAGGACGTCGGTCATGCCGGCGGCCGGCCTGCGGGCCAGCTCCGGGAGGGGACGCGGAGAGGCGCTGGTGGCGTTGGAGCGGTGGCTGTGCGGAGCGCTCAGTCCCGGACTGTGAGTCGAGCAGCTGGCAACACGCGTTGCGGGGCTCGGCTTTCTCCTCCCTCTGCGTCCTCCCACTTTCCCTCCCCACCTCCTAGGAGACTGCAGCCCGCAGCGCACAGACCTAGCACACCGCAAGCGCCGGGCGCCTCCCCGCAGCTTTCTCACCCCTCTGCCTGCGGGTCGGGCCCGCGGAACGCCGAGTGCGTGCGCCACAGCCGGACGCAGGCAGAGCGCAGAGCGCAGAGCGCCCCCACTGCACCGAAGGAAGTGACTTAAAGGAGGCGCTGGAGCTGCCCCTCCAAAAACACCCAGCCCCCGGGCTTTAACTCTTGGCAAGCTGGCGCTGCTCCTCACCGACCCTGAGTCCCTCTTTCCAGCGCCTGCTAAATAAAGTTTGACAAGCAGCTAAACACAAGCCAGTCCCTTCCCGTCTAAATCCCTCCGTTAACTCCTTCACCACCAGGCTGCTCCAGGGGCCTGAGGTATCATGGAGTCTTGGGGCCAAGCCAGAGCGGGCTTTCAAGAGCCAGGGTTCCAGCAAGAGCTGCGTTTTGGCAATAAAGAATTACTCTTCTCCCCTACAAAGGGTTCACACTGCCTTGGAGTTCTACTTTCCCCTACCCCCAACTCCTGCCCCAAGGAACCTCATCCGTGCCACTTAGGTGACAGGCCAGACACTTAGGGGCCAGCACTCCCAATCCTTGTCTCATGGGGAATGTAAATAATAAAGAGGAAGTATGGTGGTACATAATTGTAATCTCAGTGACTCAGGAAGATCACAAGTTCAAGGCCAGGTTTGGCAACTAGCAGGACTCTCAAAAAAAAAAAAAAAAAAAAAAAAAAAAAAAAAGTTAGGGATGTAGCTCAGTGGTAGAGCGCCCCTGGGTTCAGTCCCCAGCACTAGGAAAAAAGAAAGGAATAAGAGGATCCCTAGTGTGGCAGCCCCCTGAGCTTTAGCAGTCCCAGTGGTAATCAAACCACTGTGGGCTCTCTGGAGGAACATGGGCAAAAGCCAAGGAGACTCTGGTCATAGGTGACTAGCAGGAGGCTAGTCATGCCATGGCCTTGCATACCTCACCAAAAGACTTTTGCAAAGGACACCCAATGGCAGAGGGGCAACCAGTCACATATGTATTAAGCACCTCAGGAGACAGGGAGTAAGACCTTGTTCTTGACCCTTTAGTTAGTGCATGTTCTAACTGAAGAGTGAAAAGTGAATCATTGCTTACCATGCAAGTTAGAGTATAATACTTAGAGACAAGAGAACAGCCTGAACCCCAGATGGTTACGATGGTCACAACCCAGGTGTCCAAGACATCCTGCCACTGTAGAGCTGGGCATGTGGAAGAAGCAAATCAGTATCTGCACAGTACCAACCATGAGGCAGGTCCCATGCACAGGGCTTTCAAACAGCCAATTGCATTTATGTGAACTTGGTGTTCCTGTTTCTCTTTTAGAGGTGGTGCGAACTGGGGCTCAGGAAGGTTAAGTTTTTGCCTGTGGTCATGCTAGGGAGTGTCAGTCTCCTCCGAAGCCCCTGCTGTTCACAACCACTGTCTCTGAGGGTTCTTTGGATTCAGGAAAAAGAGCTGGGTCTGGACATTGCTTGGTAACTATGGTTGGGACAAAGAGACCAGTCCTTGGCATCCAAATGTCTTTGTGTGTGGGGAGATCTCACCCAGCAACCTGGAAAGCATTCTAGTCCCTGGAATGCTTTTTTTTGGGGGAGGGGGTTCTGGAGATTAAACAAGTGAGTGACACTCCCAGACCTTTTAATTTTTTATTTTGAGACAGGTGCTTGCTAAGTTGCTGAGGGTCTCACTGAGTTTCTGAAGCTAGCTTTGAACTTGCTATTCTCCTGCCTCAGCCTCACAAATTGCTGGGATTACAGTCTGCCCCACCACACCCATCTCCTTGAAGCTTTTTTTTTTTTTTTAAAGTCTTTTTAAAAAAAAAAAAAATATATATATGTATATACATATATATATGTATTTTAGATGTTGATGGACCTTTATTTTATTCATTTATTTATATGTGGTGCTGAGGATTGAGCCCAGTGCCTCACACATGCTAGGCAAACGCTCTACCACTGAGCCACCACCCCAGCCCCTCTTTGAAGCTTTTTCAGAAAGGGGTAGCTTCATGGCAGAGTGGGCCCAGAACAAAGTGGTTATAATCAGAGCTGCGCTTTTATCAAGCTGCTGACACCATGCCAACTCTCTACACAGACTAATTCAACCTCTCCCAAACTTCATGAAGTATCCCACTTTTACATTTGAGAAAACCAAGGACATTGAGTCGATTAACTTGCCCAAGGCCACCTCTACCGCCTCACCCTGCAGGAATGCGACCTCAGTGGGGCAGGATTGGGTCCTGCCTGCCTAGTGGAGGTGGGGCCTTGGGCTCTGGGTGTCCCTGCAGGGCACCTGAGTGAGCCCCATCTCTTTCATGGCTCCACATGCCACCACCTTCTGCACAGTGCAGGTGGGGCTGGGTTGCCAAAGACGCACACAGCCTCTTTATACCTCAGCCAAAGCTGTCCAAGGCCATTTTAGCTAAAGGTGGGCTGAGCCACACCAGCTTTGCCAGTACCCCAACAGGGAGGTGATGAGACTGACCGAAGGCGAAAGGTGGGGATGCACCTGTGACCCCTAACCCGCTGAGGCCCGAGACACTCTTCCTGACCTGTCTCTCGCCTGCCTCTCCCAAGGCACTTGGGTGCCACCTCTGAAGAGTCTTTCTCTAGTCTCATGAGGGACAAGGTAGGTGCCTTCAGCCCGACTGCTGCCAAACCTATTTCCTCCAGGAAGACTTTGCTCATTCCTTCAGTTCTGTATCTTCACCCCATTCATTTAATTCAAGAGGCAGGAACTGAGGACCTGGCGGAGTGCCTGACCCTGGGGTAGGGGCTGAAAGAATCAGAGATGAGTCAAAGCTAGCATTTGACAAAAGCTAGCATTTGACAAAGTTGCCAGCCTGACAAAGGGGAAGAGATGTGACCAAACTCTCAACAGGAGGCACAAAGGTTTTTATGTATTCATTACCTATCAGTTGTGCACCTACTATGTGTCACACCCAGAAAGTTAAGAGAAAGAAGAGGACATTTCTAGTCAGAGGGAATTGGGGACAGCTTTGTGGAGGAGATGGGGCTGGAGTGGGGTTCTCTGAGACAGGGGAAATGAATGCCCAGCTTCTCTCTGCACTCTTTCAGCAAATGTGCAGTGGTTGGTTGTATAACTGCATATTCTTTTCTTTTTTCTTTTTTCCTCTCCAGCGCTGGGGATTGAACCCAGGGCCTTGTGCTTGTGAGGCAAGCACTCTACCAACTGAGCTATGTCCCCAGCCCTGGTTGCATAACTGGTTGGGAAGATGCCATTATAACTGCTCACCACGTTCACCTGCTGTAGGTATCGTCGGCACTTTGCACTGGCTGGTTGACTTCAGAACTAGACCCTCACTGGCTGAAGTTCTCTTCCCTCTAGCTGGGTCACATGCCACAGGGTACAGTCTGGGGAAATGGTGTGCTGCTCCCCAGTGCTGGGTGTGTGGGAGAAGGGGGCGAGCAGGATGAATGCTGTTTCCAAAGCCCTTCACTCGTCTGTCTTAGAAACCCAGGCTCAACACTCGTCTGGGTAAAGCAAGCTCTGATTGGATGAACGATGGCCAACTGGTCTCCATGGTGACAAAAGTGCCTTAGCAGATGGGTAGCTGAGTTGGGAGGCTCTTCCCTGGAGTTGCTCATCTTTCCCTTTCTCCCTATGGACCCGGACCTTCCTTTGGGGACGGCACAGATTTGCCTTCTCTTCCCCAAGCCTGACTCATTCCTTTCTGGAACCAGTGGCCTAGGACTAGGGTGGAGGAAGAGTTGGGTAAGACAAGTGTCCCCAACAAGTTCCTCAAAAGCGGCAGTCTGAATTCTAGTCTCTGCTGCCCATCACAGACCCTTCACCGTCTCTGCTGGATAGGATAAGCTCAGGTTATTCTGACCACCCAGGAAGTGACCATATCCCCTCCGGCCTGTGTCCATCCCTTCCATCCAGCCACAGCTGGCAGAATCTGCCTCTGAGGACATGCAAGGGCCCCTGGTCTGAATAAACAGAGCCTGGGCGGTAAGGCCCCCACAAACAGATGTCGCTGCCTTTGGAATTAAAAACATTCCTGGTAGACTGTCCCATCCTCCCTTATCCCCTCCCCAGGCTCTCTGCCAGAGGAATGAGGGGCTGTCTCTAGGGAGAAGTGGGTAGGACCCTAGGTTATATGCAGGGAGGGGAACCAGTCACCCAGCACAGCTGTGATTGAAGTAAAATCAGGTTAAAGTGATCAGCAGAGGAATCACTGAGGGGGAAAAAGGCCAACAGGAAATAATATGTAGCCTGAGACATGTGGGTGGGAGAGGTAGGGACTGCCACAGTGCTGCTTTGGTGACAGCTGGGGGTGGGTACAGCTTCTAGGTAAATCCTCCAGCCTGTGAACATGAGGAGGAAGATTCTTCTTCAGAACCTTGGGATATGGCTGCTACTTCTCTGGAGTGACCTCCTTTTTTTTTTTCCTTGAATGATTTTCATCTTCTCCCTAATCAAGACTAGAACCCTGATTCCTTATCCCTGTTCTTCAGTTCAAATGATTAAGCTAGGAAAGGGGGTCTCTGAGCAGCAACCTAGACCTAGGCCACAGCTCTCTCCCATGGGAACTGCTCAGGAGCAAGATGGGGAAGGGGCCATACTGAAAGTCTCAGGTGCAAGAGCTGGGCTTCCCAGAGAAGCCTGGCATTGGGCTGATAATGAGGATCAGGAGAGATGTGGTGTGGCTGCCAAGAACACTCCTCTCAGCCCAGAAGAGCATGGCATGGGATGGGCCCAAAGGAACAGAGCTGAGAGGCATGATGCCTGTGGAAGGTGAGGTGGGCCAAGGCTGTGTGTTACAGGAAGGACGCCAGGGAGTGGTTCCTGCCCAAGGACAGACACAGGAGTCTAGGCTGTGTGAGAACCAGGCAGGGCGGTACACAGGAGCCCAGAGACACCATGGTCCGTGGTGAGTCCTTGGGAGCTGAGCGGAGGACAGCATGTCACGGGGGAAACTGTGGGGAAACAGGGATGGGCTCACACTCCCAATATGAATGGCTCTGTAGTCTCCACGTTCCTGTGTACTCTCAGCAAGTTCTGTACGTACCCTAACCAAACCCATAGGTCGGAGCAGAGGGAAACCGAGACCTGTTCGTTTGTCTATCTATCCATCTGATAGGTTCTGAATATCTGCCATGTCCAAGGCCTGTGCGAGGTCCAGGGATGGGAACCCCTTGCTCAATGTCACCAAGCAGCCAATGGCAGAGTTGTAGTTCCACTCACTTATTCATTCATTGGTCACCAAGTAGATCCCCACCACATGCTGGGTCGGGGGGCCTTGGCACAGCTCACAGTCTAATTCAGTCAAATCTACCTCTGCACCCCCATCACTAACCTTTTCCTCCAAGGAGATCATTGGACAGTAATCAGGGCTCTTTCGGGCAGTCAATGTCCAAGGTCCCAAAGCTCCCCTGGGGTCTGGTCCTTGCCTGCTAAACAGCTGTGCATGAGTTTGCAGCAGTCTGAGCTCTGGAACTCCAACTCTGTCAATAAGTGGCTATTGGCTGGGCATGGTGGCACATGCTATAATTCTAGCAGCTTGGGAGGCTGAGGCAGGAGGATCGCAAGTTCAAAGCCAGCCTCAGCAAATTAGCGAGACCCTCTCTCTAAATAAAATATAAAAAAAGTGTTGGAGATGTAACTCAGTGATTAGCGCCCTTGGGTTCAATCCCAGTTATACACACACACACACACACACACACACAAGTGGCTACAGACAGACACCCAGGGTGGGGCTGGAGAACAGGCTTCAGGTTTAAGATGTGCACAGCGTAAGGAAAGGAGGGAGCCAGCATGGACAGTTACTTGCTCCCCAGCCCACGCCAAGCCTGCTCAAGGTGACCTGCCATCATTCCATCTTCCAGGGGCTTGTGCTGCTTCCCACGCAGCCACCTCAGGCTGGTGCCCCCCTGCCAAAGCATGGTGGCCCTAGGTGGAAAGAAGAAGCTGAAGCAGCCCAAGAGCTTGTGTGCTGAGGAAGGACTGTCCTGATGGCACACCCCTGGCAATCCCCAGTCTTTCTCACGGCACATTTGGTCACGGAAAAGGGTGGAAAATCTACTTGATCCTTTGGGAACATCTTGCTTCTCTAGAACTAAACCCACCCAGGGAGAGAATAGGCATGAGACATTCCTCCCCCAGTCTCCATCTACTGCTTTTGGACTCCAGGACACAAGTCACAGCCGGGAGCATGCTCAAACCTCCTTGGCCACTTGCCTGCTACCCCTCACAGGAAGGAGGAGGTATGGCCAGGGTCTCCCAGCACAATCAGTGGGCAGGGCACCCCAGGCGCTATGCTCTGGATACATGGGTCTCCCAGGCCACACGTGACAGAGGGGTTGAGTCTGAAAGTGGGTCATAGGGCAGGCCTGAGGAGCCTCGCTGCTCCCTTCTCCCCATGCATTGAGCAGCTCCCTTCCACTCACAGGAGCATAAAGGGACCAGAAGAAAGCCCTGCGCAGCTCAGGAACCCGGGCCCAGCACTGCCTGGTGACCATGGACTCTTTCTCTGGGTTTTAGTTTTCACACTTGTCAAATCAGAAGCTTGGGTTAAATTGTATTCAATGAATTTCTTTTTTTATTTTGGCTGAGCTCTACCCTTTTTGTTCAAATAAAATCTTATGCCAAATCTCTTTTACCTCCCCAAACAGAAGCTGAAGCAGAAAGTAAGAGGCCCTGGCTGAAGCAAGGATGTGGGACCTACTGTTCCCAACTCCTCTGTCCTATAACTGTCGCCTTAAGAGCACCTCTTGGCATTCCCAGGCTCTGCAGACAGAACCTGAAGCCCTGGATTCTCCTTTCCAGAGTTTCTGACTCAGACCTGAAGTTCTGCGGGTGGATCACCAGTGCCAGTGCTTCTCGTGGGAACTGATGCTTCTCTTGACCACAGCCCCTGGCCCTTGCTCTCCCGCAGGGTGTGGGGGTGTGGAGGCAGGGAAGATTAGGGGCTTTTTAAGGAGACTTCGGGTCAGAGTCCTAGATCCGGAAATCATTTATCTCCACTTCTTTCCCCACTTTGGGAAAAGTGTGGGCTTCTGCAGTGCTGATGTCGGTTCCCCTCTGTGGCCTCTCAATGGCATAACACTTATCTCATCTAGTCAGTCAGGCTGGTGTTTTATGGGTCAAATTGGTTCTCAAGTCACTCTGGGGTCTGCCCTGAAGTCAGTGCAGCTCAGTCCTTGCCTCTGAGGGTGTAAGCAGGCTGTGCTGGACCCCGTACCAGCATCCACAGGTAGCTCAGCCCTAACTAAGTGCATTCCTGGTCATTCTTCTGCTAAGTGCTTTAGAAAAAGAATCAAAAGTGGGATCGCCCTAGGGACTAGTTTTGGGGATTTCCAGGAAGAGGAGGCAACCTCTGTAGGGAAGTGACCTACTTACCAAGCGCCATGACTACCTTTGTTTTTACCTCCACAGGCTCATCTGAAGGCCACCCAGGCTTCAGAGGACTTGCATTGGGAGGGCACCTGAAACCAGCCAGCTGGCATAAAACCTAGGTCTTCTGTCAGGGAGTCCCCACCCTACAGCTGAGAATACCCACCTTGGGGTTTGGTGAAAGGCTGCAGTTTGGTGAGAGGCTGGTTATTCCCAGGGCCTGAAATAATCAGTTTGCAAGGTACTCTCTGGATTGGATTCTCAGCTTGTCACACATCCCTCAGAGGTGGGCCTGCGGGGGTGGGCACCAAGCCTGCCTGCCAAGGTGGCATTCCCAAGTGGGGAGGAGGGAAGGAGATCTGAGCCTCCATCTGCTTCCTATGAATGTTTCCCGTCTCCAGAATTCACTGGCAGAGCCTAGGCTCCCCAAATCAGGAACACCTGGGCAACAGAGGCGGTTGCGCTGGGATTCACATTAGGCATTTAGAACAGCATTTGGAGAGCCAGGGTCCTGCCCCTGGCTTTCTTTCGCAGAAGATAAGCCTCCTGCTGCCACTTTCCAAGTATCGCCAAGGCTTCCAGACCTGCCTTGAAGAATGACAGTAGGTAGGGCACTGGGCTGGGAAAAAAAAATGGATCCACATCAGCTGGGGTGGGTGGGCCCCCACACGACAATAGCTCCAGTCCCCCAGGCCCTGGGAGTAGTGGTGTCTGATGCAAGGAGTCGAATTGGGCCTGGTACTGTCTCCCTGTCCCCATGTGCCTCCAGGACTGGCAAGGTGGTGGTGATGGCGGCAAAGGGAAGCACCCACCAGGGCTGGCTCTGAGAACAGCAGGCACCAGGGATACAAAACACCAACTAGAGGGAGACACAGTCCCTGCCATACATATCTGGCCCACGCTGCGGGTAGAGAAGGAGTCCATCTTCCAGGGGAGAGGCTATGTTCCAGAGCAGGGAGCTGCCTGGGGTTGTGAGGTATGGCAAGATGGGGGGCTTGGGGGACTAGGGTGGTGGAATGAAAGAGAATGACCCACCAGTCAAGATTTTTTCACAGCAGCCTACTCTGCCCTCCACTCCAGTCAAAACAAGGCACCTCCCAGGAACATGGGCCCAGCTGTGGCCAGTGTGACCCAGAAATAAAGGCCTACAGGATAAATGGGACAAGGTGTCAGGAATCCACTTTAATGGTCCTGTCATCTGTCCAGGGAGAGTTCCTGGTCATTTAGGACATGCCAGAGCCCTGGCTACCAGGCAATAGAGCTGACCATCATGACCCTCAGGGGCCAGGAGGGAATTGCAGTCGGGAGCCCTTGACTTCTGCCCTAGCAGGCTCCTGACCCATGTTCTCCCAGAGCTCCCTCCAGCTCGGCAGAGTAATTAAAACCAGAAGCTGGCTGACAAAGGACCCTTGTTCCAGGGCTCCTCACTCCCGCTGCACTCTGGGCCTGACCCCGCCAAACCCAGTAGAGAGATGTTGGGAGGACAAGCCCAGAGCTGCTCTGCCCTGGGCATGGCAGGCAGTGAGGGCCCCAGACTTGACCTCCCCAGCCACTCTGAGGTCAGTCCAGCAAAGCTGGGTCTGACTCTATCAGTATAAGAAAAAGGATAGTCAGCTAGTCATAGGCCCAAACACAGGGGTCACACACAGGTGACAGCCTCAGGAGGGGGTCACTTGACAAGCTGTAACCAGACTGTCTGAAGGAAGGTGGGGGACAGGGGACCTGAACCTGCCAGCTTAGGGCAAAGGGCCCTCATCATTAAACAAGTACTGACTCTGTGCCAGGACGCATGGCAAGGGGTTCAGGACTCTCACTATAACCCATTTTAGAGATGAGGAAATTAAGGCTCAGAGAGGTAATGTAACTCAACCTGTTATCCCAACTAATGAATAGAGTAAGCAAAACTTGAAGCCCCTGCTCTGTCTATCCTCAATGCTGGCTGAATGATCAAAATTCTCTCATGGTTTCTTTACTAGATGGTGAGGTCCCATCCATTCTTTGGAGTCACAGCACTGTGCCTATCATTTAAAGGGCTCCCAATAAACCCTAAGTGAAATGAATAAATCAGTGAAAAGCCTGGCTATGCATGTCACAGCTCTAACCATTTCTTTCAGGTACATTCTATTCTTTAAGACTCAGAATAATGTGGTGGTAGCCAGGGCACAGTGGCGCGTGCCTGTAATCCCAGTGGCTCAGGAGAATCAGGAGAATGAGACTGGAACGTCTTGAGTTCAAAGCCAACCTCAGCAACTTAGTGAGACCCTAAGCAACTCAGCAAGACCCTGACTCTAAATAAAAATATAAAAAAGGGCTGGGGAAGTGGCTCAGTGGTTCAGTGCCCCTGGGTTCAATCCCTGGTACCAAAAAAAAAGAAAAAAGGAAAAAAAAAAAAAAAAAAAAAGAATATTGTGGTGGTGAATATTTGATAATTATCCCATTTAATAGATGAAGAAATGGAGGTTCCAAGAGCTCAAGAGACACTGACCTTCAGTTTGGATTGCTCTTCCCACAGCATCGGGATCACTGTACTTCCACATGCAATACATCTAAACCATTGAACAAGAAGAGGAATGGACAAGAGGCCCCAGGAAAGAAGGGTCAAGGAGCCAGGGATGCCTTCCTGGGGTAGAGAAGGTCAGAGGATGCTCAACATTACAAGGTTCCCAGTGATCAGCTGTGCCTTGGGGTCACGGGGCATTACAAGGTTCCCAGTGATCAGTTGTACCTTGGAGTCCCGGGGCCCTGCTGTCTTATTATAGCCAGGGGTGATACAAGGTGTGTGACCCTAGGCAGAGACCTGGGTCTAGAGAGGAGGCTACAAAATCTTCATCCCAGAAACTAGACTTCTTTTTTTTTTCCTTACCTAAAACTATGACAGACTAAGATGTTATTATTTAATAATAATGTTATGAAGAACGAAGGAGTTATTATTTAATGGGTATAAAATTTCCAGTGAGGAAGATAAAAAAGGTGTGGAGAGGGATATTGGTGAACATACTTAATACCTCTAAAAATTATTAAAATGGTCAATTTTATGTCATATATATTTTACCACAATTAAAAAAAGAAAAGAATAAAAAGTTAGAGGGTCTAGATATGGTCAGATTTGCCAATCTGGACTCTGAAGACATCCCCAGTCCTGGAGGCCAGGGGCGTGGCCTTCATGACCTCCTCCCAAGTATCGTTTATAATAGCTCCAATTTCTCACAAGCTTCCAAGTAGCCTGGTCAAGAATGTTAAAGAAACCCTCCCTGGCCTGCCTATTCCCTCTAGACACAGGCTCCAAGCTCTGAGAGGGAAGAGAACAGATGGGCATCTCATTAGCATGAACTTAGCAACGAGGGGTGAGGGTGAGTTACTACCCAGGATAGGACAGTAGCATGTCCATCTCGGCCTGGAATGCTGTCCCTTCCCACTCTGGGGTCTTGAGCACTCTTGTGCCCAAGAAGGGCTGTCTGTGCAGGCTATGGGAAAAGTGTAGCTGCCTCCCACACAGCAGAGCAGAGTGATGGGGGGGCAGTCCCAAGGCTTGTGGCTGAGATGGGGAATGGGAGGGTGTGGGGAGGTAGACAAGGCACAAAGGGGCTCCCTCTGGCCTAGCCAGCTAAAAAGGGTTGGACCCTGGGAATATGCTAATCAGTCAGCAGGCTGGTCCCAGTTGGGGATAGCACATCTGGAGCCTGGAGCAGCTTGGTTGGAAATAGACTAGGATAAACATATAGGAGTCCCCTGGGAGCAGGAAAATAAAGCAGGCAGTGGGGGTTGGGGAAGTCCTGGATGAGTTGTAACCCTGATGGCTGGGCTGGGGGTGGGGCAGCAAGGAGGAGGTGAACAGTGGGGCAACCTGGACTGAGAATCCACAGGTAATGACCCCTCAGGTCTGGAAAGAAAGGAAGATCTCCAGACCAAGCTGCTGAGGACTTTCACTAAATCTGCAGTGACAAAGGACAGACCCCTGAGAGTTGCAGGTTGACACCCAAATCTGTTTCTATCCCATCTAGGATCATTTCCAAGCATGACCAGCTTTGGGTGTATGTGTGTGTGGTGGGGGATATCCCTGAATTTGGAGCTCTTGCTCAACCACTAATGAGCTGTATGATCAGCCATGTCACTCACCCATTCTTGTCTTGGGTTCCTTCTCTCCAAAAGACAGGACTGGATTCCTTCTGGTCTCAAACCTTTCAGATCCTCTTCTTTAATTCATTCCTTCACCTTCCCTTCTATTTGCAAAACTCACAACCTCCCCGCTTAGAGCCAGCTGGGCTCTTAAGTTTCCTGGGCTGCTCCCTGCACATTCCTGTCCCCCCACCCCTTCTACTGTTCCAGAGCCGGCCCACCTTGCTAGAGAACAGAGACTAAAGACAGCAGTCATTGTGCAGGCTGTTTTATAAAATGATTGACAAAGTATATAAAGCACTTTTGACAAAAGATACATGTAAAGACTATATCCAGCCCCAGAAAGAAGGGGGTTTATGATAATATTCCACAAAAGTAGAATAAAATATACACTGTGATTAAAGCTATATAAAAATGTATATATCCAAGGAAGGTAAAAGGGACAAAATAAAATGGGTGTTCCAGAGAAGTTGGAGTGGGATGGTTTGTGACTACGTTTCAAGTTGCTTTACTATGATTGCAATTTTCTTTATGATATAAACCTGCCTTTAGACTCAAAAGACTGTTTTCTGCAATCCCTTTTGCCCCACCTCTTCCTCGAAGCCTCCCTACCTCCAGCCCACGATGACCTTTTCGTCTTTGAATTCCTTCAGGTGCACCAGGCAGAAATGTCCCCGTCCAGAGGGGACAGTAATCCAGGCAAAGGCAGAGTTTGCTCTCCTTATGCAATAAAACAGAATCCTGGGGCAGAACATCCTGGCTTGTTGTCCAGGTCACTAGCCTTGTCAGGGCTTTTAAAGGAGGTTAGGAATTTCTTTGTCCTTCTTTCTTTTTTTTTTAATAATTTTTTTTTTTAGTTTTTATTTTTATTCAGTTATTTATATGTGGTGCTGAAAATTAAACCCATTGCCTCATATGTGAGGCAAGCACTCTACCACTGAGCCACAACCTCAGCCTTCTTCTTTCCTTCCTCCCTCCTCGCCCTGTCTTTCTTTTTCTTTGAGACAGGATCTCACTATGTTGCCCAGGCTGGTCTCAAACTGGTAGTCTCAAGAGATCCTCCAGCCTCTGGCTCCCCAGTAGTTGGGATGACAGGTGTGTGCCAGTGCACCCAGCACTGAATTTCTTGATGAAGGTCTGAGGCAAGAGGACATGGCACAGAGGAGAGAGCATGGCCTTCACTGCATACTATAAGCAGAGATGCTTTGGCCAAGATTCTTAACCTAGGCCTTGGTGTCCTCATCTGTGAAACGGGGAAGACAGAATGGTCATTTTCCTTGCAGAGCTATTGCAAAGATCACATGAGACAACATTTGGAAACAGGCTTTCAAGAGCACAAATGCCAGACACACATGTTGGTGATTAGAACTGCCATTTATCTGTCACTAAATGCTGCCGGCCCCTGCCTCCCACTCTAGATTCCATGACCCACTGCCACATCAAGCAAAGTCTGAGAGGGCCACTCATCACAGGAGCAAATTCCTGGAGCTCAGACTGGGCTGAGTGGGAGGGGGCCTAGGAAGAAGGGCAGCAGCAGAAGCGGGCCTCTTCTCCCTGCCTTCCTGCAGTATGCCTGAGGACCTGGCCCCACTCAGCCCCATCCTCAACACCTGCCACAGGGGAGCAGGCTTGTGCTCAGGGCTCATGCCAGTTCCTTCTTGGGCCAGAGGCAGGAAAAAGAGGTGGGATGAGCTGCGGGAACAGGTCATTCTGTGGCTCTGTGGGGCTTAGTCACGTGGGAACAGCTTGGTGTAGATTGTCCATCTAGCCCAGCATCCTCACTGGCTCTGAGGGCATTCACAGGGCTAGACTTTATGGGCTGTGGCACACCCCCGGGGAGGTACCCTCTCCCCAATACCTAGGGGGCTGGTGAGATGGCTCTGTGGCTGGGGCCCGAGGGCTGTGTTGGGGGTTGGGAGGAGCTGAGCACAAAAGGACTTCAAAGTCCTATGGCTCTGAACTGTCCGCTCATGGGCTCAGGTCAGCTGGCAGTAGGAAGGTTTATGTTTCTTTTAATATCAACTCCCAGGCATTTAACATTCCTCGAAGCTTAAACACAGAAACATTTTCCTTAGCAGACTGTGCTTTCTGCTCTGCCAAACATAACCTGGCTGCCTCCCCTCCCCCACCGCCTCCATCTGCTCCTGTCTTCAAGATGCAGTGATTTATGGTGTGCTTCTCCTAGGCCTGTGAGTTAAGCGGGAGGGAGGGACACAGCAGGCTTAAGTCCAGATGGGAGATTACCACCTTCGTGGCCTGGACTCTAAGTTCTAGAGGGGTTGTGGGTCATGGTGCCCACTGAGCTGATTGCCCTGGACACTCTTTCCGCTCTTCCATTCCACAGTCACCAATGGCAGCCACTCATGTCTCTTGGATGGGGTCTCCTGGAAGCTAGAACTCCTCCCTTGCCTGTCCCTCTGGCCCAGCCCAGGGATGTGGAGATGAGGCTCCCACTGCTTATCCCCACAAAGTAGTTTCTGGGGACTAGATTTGGAGAACTTTCTCACTTCATTCCTAATTCCTGAATAATGAAAGACTGGCTTCTGGTTGCCTAGCAGCACTGTCTCCCTGACGACAGTGCTGAGGAGCAGGGTGTAGGTCCCATAGCATCAGGAAGGGATGTGCTCAGGAACATGGGTGACATAAGGCAGATGGCTAGGCCTCTACCAAATAGTGCTCTCCCCCTGAGTCAGGAGTCGGGGAGTGCTACCAGGAATTTCTAGTTGAGAATCCAATACCAAATTTTAGCTTCAACATGCATCAGAGAACAAACACTTTCTGCAAAACAGCCTGACCCCTGCTATAGGTGGGGCTATCACAGCCTGTACACCATCATTTTGGAGCCACCGTTAAGAGACCCGGAGAACTCAAAGTTCAGGACTCAATATGTACCAGTTATCATTTCCCTTGATTTCATAGTCACAGAATCGATCCCCACTTGTATCATAAGCACGAGGTCACACAAGGTGCCAGATAGGAGTGTGGAAAGCTCCACATTGCATGTTATCTGTCTCCAAGCCTAGTTCTCTTGACAGGTAGGTAGATAGCAGCCATCTTCAAAGCTGACAGAATGGTCTAGACATACAAGCTGCAAGCAAGGACTTTTTCCTCACATACATTTTCAGGGCACCAAGAAACAGAGCAGAGCCAGGCACAGTGGCACATGCCTGTAATCCCAGTGACTCGGGAGGCTGAGGCAGGACTGCCAGTTGGATGCCAGCCTTAGTGACTTAGTGAGGTCCTAAGCAACTCAGCAACAACCTGTCTCAAAATAAAAAATAAAAAGGGTTGGGGATCTGGTTCCTTGATTAAGCACCCTGGGTTCAATCTCTAGACCAAAAAAGAAACAGAGAGAAGGCATGTTCACTCAGACTGACTGAGGATCTGCCTCTACTGAAACCCAAAGTATCTATTCTAAGTTGGCGACTCCCAACTCAGCTGAAGACAGTCCAGCAACCCTAGAAACAAGTCAGAGATCAGCCCTAGGAACCAGCAGGACCCAGGCCCTCTGGTAGAATGGCAAGTGCTCAGGGAATACGCCTCATTCCTATCTGGCATCCGTGACAGAACTGCTCATCACACAGTACTCCCCTCACGCTCATGACGCAGCCTCGACACAGTGTTCTAGGAAAAAGCCCAACAGACTAAAACTGGAGTATGAAAACAAAGGTAGCTGTCATTCCTCAATTCCATCTGCAGAAGTATGAATGATCCACCTAAGCCTGCTGTAACCCCACAGAGGTACCTGGCTGCTCAGTAAGATGCCATCTCTAGGAAGGATGAAACACCACCTTGGGGAATTTTTTTCAAACCAGTTTTGAACTAAAGTCACAAAAGGCCAAGCACCTTAACCAAGAAGACGAGATAGGAGGGCGCCTTCTCAACTGGTACCACACCACCTGGCAACTCCCCAAGTCTTGGACCCTCACCTGAATTTGCCCTTTGCCCATGATCTTGTCCACGATCTCATTGTTGTCCTTGTTGACCTTGGTCTTGTCATAGCATTTCTCGTAGCACAGGATCCTCAGGGACTGAGAACCCTCCAGTTCGATTTCAAACTCCTAGAGAAAGATGGGACAGAGGGTCTTCAGCCTCAGAAGCTGGGGTACAGGGTTTTGTGGCTAGTGTGGGCCTCAGCTTTGCAAGGCTTTGGGTGAGCAGGGCCCATGAGGAGCACATCACAAGACAAGAGGAGCATCTCATTTTTTGGAGCTCCTAGAGACCTCCACTTCACTGATGAAGTGGAGTTTGGGGGCCAGAGCTGAAACCCTAGTGTCTGATACCTGACAAAAACACTAATCTGAAGCCAGCTGAACAGGGGATGGAAGGTGCTGGGTTAGGGAGACAGAGCTGGTCCAACCAACTGGCATGGCCACCCCTCCCCCAGGAACAGATAGGTCATGAACAGTGATTGAGATGGGTATGCTCGGTGACAACCAGGAGTCCTTGGGGGGACACCTGCCTCCTCCACTCACCTCATCCCACTTGGGCTCTGTTGTGTCCCGGAACACCCTGGTTTTAGCTTTACTGACAAAATAGCCAAAGGAATCCACCTCCAGGGTACAGTACAGGTCTGCAGGGGGAAGGACAGACAGAGACATACCAAGTGAGGCCCAAGAGGCAGGGGCAAGGGGCAAGGGTAGTGGTGGTGAGGGCCTTGAGAAGGAAAGGGGACAATGTATCAGTCCTTTCCAAAGTCCCCTTCAGAAATGCTCTAAAACAAAGAACTTGGGCTGAGGTGTCAGAAGGCTTAGATCCTGCTGCACCACCTAATGATACTGCCACCCTGGAAAGTCCCTTGAGCCCTTTGAGCCTCAGCTTCCCTTGTGTGAAGAAGAAAAGGTTCAGTGATCACAGAGGGATGCCAGAGAATCAGAGCAGATAATGGGGCTGAAAAGGCTTTGAACACGCCAAGGCACTGTCCACACACTGGCCACGTTCTCCTTTTCTCCAGGTACACAGTAGGTGCTCTGCAAATTAACAGTGTCACTCAGCCCTTCTGAGCTCCTAGTTATCCAAAGATCAAGGAGACCTGGTTCCTGCCTTCAAAGAAATCAGTGGGAGAGGCAAATTATAAGTGACAAAACAGCATGACAGGTGCTGTAAACACAGTTTGCCCTGAACCAATGGGGACACAGAGGGGGAGCCCAATTCTCCCCAGGAATTCAGGAGGCTTCCCAGCAATGCCTGAATGGCTGTTTGTGGGCCAATGGCAGAAATTCTGAAAGGGGCCTGCAGGGAGACGGACAGGAAAGGGAGAGGGAAGGGGCAGGCTGAGGAGAGGAGTCAGGAGCTCTGGGTTATTGGTCCTGTGTGATGTTAAGTCCTTTTTAGTTCTCTGTGACTCAGTTTCCTCACCTGGTAAATGGGTAGGAGCTGTCTGACTCATAGATTCCTGGGTAAAAAGTAGATAAAATATATATAATAGATAAAGTGTAATTTGTAAAATATGAATCAGATTTAGTATTACTAAATCTACAATTCTAATAATCTCCAGACTTAGGGGATGATAATAAAGAAGAGAGAAAAGGATGGGAGCTGGCACTGTGCATACATGATCATCTTTGAGTTCACTCTCAGGTCAGTGTTAACAAGTGTGACTGCCGTTTATGGAGAAGGAAGCTGAGGGTCAGAGAGGTTAAGAAACTTGCCCAAGGACACATGGCTTGTAACTGGCAGAGGTGGGGTTGAAGTCCAAGTGTCTGCAGCTCTAGGGTTTCAGATACCTGGAATGAGGACTTGGGGAGAGTAGATTATAGAGAGAGGGCAGGGTGAGTCTCCTGCCAAGAGGAGCTGGTTCCTGGCCTTTAGGGGAATGCCCCATACCACAAGGCATACTAGCAGGGCCCCAGCCTGCAGAGCAGAGCAGGCGGGCAGCCCCTCACCATGGGTCTTTTTGTAAAAGATGAACAGGGTCCACCCAACTTCTTCCTAGGGTAAGGTATTCAGGGGCACTTACTAGCTGATTGTTTAAACCCCTTGGCAGAATGGACGATGACGTGGAGGAAGCCATAGAGTCCTGGAGACTCGTCATCTGAAAGAGAGAAAAGCCCCCCAGGTAGGGGGTGTTGAGAAGTTCACCCACGATTCTGCAGGAGGGAAAGCTGCAGACCTGGGGAGATGCAGCAGGGTGGTCTGACAGCACCACCTGGTGGCTGGCTGGAAAGTTTGCAAAGCCCACTGCTTCCTCCAATGTGAGCTGCACCAGGTCTTAGTGCCGGGTTATTTCCCCCTCTGCTCAGCCTCTACCTACACTCCTGGGCCAGATAGATAGTACTATTCTCCAAGGTTACTTTCCCTCCCTGTGAATCTTGCTTATGCCATGGCTGCCCTCCTACTTTAGCCTTTCAAGGGGAAAACTAATTTGATCAGTCACTCTGCTAATGGAAGAGGGAAGGCTCAGCTCTGATCCCTGCCTGGGACACAGGGATCCCTAGTTGATCCCACTAAGCCAAGGAAGGCTGGCTTCGAAACCACTTTCAGAGAGTGGATCCTTTCCCAGCACATGGGCAGCCAGAACCCACCTGCTCTGGGCCAAAGTCCAACTCTGGTCACAGTTGATCCTGCTTAAAAACCTCCCACAGGTCCCTCAGTTTGGATGACTTTTAAACTCCCTTACTTAGCATTTATAGCCTTCCAAGATCCAGTCTCTGGGAACTTCTGGGTTAATTTCTCATATACTACTCTCTCCATCCAACATCTTCCCCTACCCCTTAGGCTACAGTCTTTTGCTTCCATTAAGGAACTGCCTCAGGAACTCAACACCATCCCAGTGCCCAGGGTGCCAGATTCTTCTCTCCCAACTGAGAGGGCTGAAGAGGACCTAGGGGCCATTTGGGGAGTCATTTGATAGTAACCCCTATTTAAGATATTGTTATGGTTTGCATGTGAGGTATCCCCCAAAAGCTCATGTGTGAGACAATGCAAGAGGGTTCAGAGCAGAAATGACTAGGTTGTGAGAGTTGTGACCTAATCAGTGAATTAATCTCAATAGGGACTAACAGAGTAGTAACTGAAGTGGAAGAGTGTGGCTGGAGGAGGTGGGAACTGGGGGTTTGGCTTTGGGTATATATTTGTGTCTGACAAGTGGAGGCCTCTCTCGCTGCTTCCTGATCATCAAGTGAGCTGCCATACTCTTCCACCATGATGTCCTGCCTCACCCTGAGACCCAAGGAATGGAGCCTGTTGTCTGGATTGACACCTCTGAAACCTTGAGCACCCAGATAAATTTTCCCTCCTCTAAGATTGTTCTGGTTGGGTTTTTTAGTGGCAACAGTGAAAAAGCTGACTAAAACAGATCTCTATGTACCTAGCAATAAAATACTCCCAGCACAGTTAAATAGAGATCAGACATTGGTAGCCATGTATCTTGGCTGGTCCTTACAGAAGGACCCAGCAATGCCCTGGGGGCTTGGATCTGTTGCTTGTGCAACCTCAGGTTCCAGATCTTACCGTCTTTATTGCTGGTGACAGGAATGTTGTGTACAGTCCTAAGCTTGAAACAGGATCCTGTGAGTACCTGGAGCTCCACTGAGCTCAGGACAAAGGCCTGGAGATCTACAGGAGGAAGCAAGAGAGGAAGGAGCATCAGCACAGGTTCACTAGGATCTGCTGCTCTTCCCTGGGGGCTGCTGCAGGAAAGCAGTTTAGTTCGAGGGTTGGAGTTGGCCCTTGGGAGGGAAAGACTTGGAGATATTCACATGGGCACAGTTGTGAGTGCTGTCAGAGGAATCTATGGGAAGAAGCTTATGTATGTGTGTATAAGAGTAAGAGCAAGAGCAAGTGAGAACAGCATATCCTTGAACTCTGGGTCCAGTTCTATCACCAATTCATTGTATGCATTAAGTGAATTCACTTTAATTCTTTGGGTTTCAATTAATCAGAAACATCAATTAGGTGCCAACTCCCCTGGCATCTTACAGGGTGGCTGTGAAGACTAAAGAAGAGATCACTGACATGTAAATGTTTAGAAATGCAAAAAGCTGGACTGGGGACATAGCTCAGTTGATAGAGTGCTTGCCTTGCAAGCATCAAAGCCCTTGGTTCAGTTCCCAGCACCGTAAAAAAAAAAAAAAAGAAATGCAAAAGGCTCATTGTTGGCATGGGCACCATCAGGGCAGCATGGTGGACTTTACCCTTCTTCTGTAGTTTCTGAATTGCTTCTCTCCACTCTGACCTCTCGTAGTCCGAGGACAGTAAGAACAGGTAGCTCTGAAGAGAAATGAGAATTCAGTGGGGTGACAAGTGAGGCCAAGCATATTCCCCAATTCTGGGGCTCCCAGAAAAGCTCTTTACCCACGGAGCCCTGAGCTTAGAGGAGGCAGTTGGGAGGTGGGGAAGGGGTGCGCTCCTCTTTGGGAAACCAGCTGACAGGACTGGCAATGCTAGTGGTGGCCAGCAGAGGGCACTGGTTCCACACGGGTAGGGAGAGGGAGTTCAGGGCTGGAACCACAGCGGACTCATTGGAAAGTGGGGGACCAGGCAGCATGGACAATGGGCTGCTCTGGACCAAGAAAAGGAGTTATCTCTGTCCCAACTCCGCCCTTCCTGACCTTTCCATTCCGATTGTGGATCCGAAACGGGATAGTGGGAGAATTGAGCAGCAGTAAGAACTCATTCTCAAACATCTTCTTTTTGAGGCGCTCGATGGCCCGGCTCTGCCCTTTGTTGGCTTTCTGCAGGGGACGAGGCACAGATGGTTTCCCTCACACTCAGACTCCACTTCTCACTCAGCAGCTCTAAGCACAACATTCCCCTGTGTGTTAATCACGGTTTTTTTATTTTCTATATTTTATGATGCTTTGACAGCTTGGGGGGCCTACCTAGGTGAGGAGAAGCCACTCCTCCTCTCGGGACTGGCTAACTCTTAAGGTCCCAGATGACTCTCCCCCAAACCAACACCTAATCCAAAACCCAAATCCCCAACAACCACTTATAGGACTCTCACCCATCAAGCCAGTATTTCTTCTGCCCTAAATCACCCAGGGTCAGGGACAACGAGAGACCACCCCAAAGCCCAAGCCCCCCAACTTTATTTGAAATAGGCAATGCTAAGCTGTTCCCCCACCCTGGCCTCCTTCTTCCACAGAAGCCTAATTAACACTGTGGTACCATGTCCTGTGTTTTCTGCTTCTGCCTGTTGATGACCCTGTGGCTTCCCCCTGGGTCCCTGTGTAATGTGGTAGACCCCTTTTCTCGGGAACTGTAAGTAATAAAAATATTTCAGTGGCTCAAACTCTCTGCATTGTTTTTTTGATCACCTCTATAAATTAAATCCTGGGTACAACAGAGACATGCCAGGCGTGGTGGCACACACCTGCAATCCCAGCAGCTCGTAAGGTTGAGGCAGGAGGATTGCAAGTTCAAAGTCAGCCTCAGCAACTTAGCCAGGCCTTAAGCAACTCAGTGAGACTTTGTTCCTAAATAAAATATAAAAAAAGGGCTGGGGATGTGGCTCAGTGGTTAAGCACTCCTGGGTTCAATCCTTGGTATCAAAAACAAAAAAACAAAACAAAACAAAACAAAAAAACTCCTAGATGCCTGTCAGCCCCAGATACTGTCTTGGCCACAGGGTCTCTGACAGTAGGGTTCCAGTCTCTGAGTCCAGCCTGATATCCCACTGTGTCCCCCTGCCCCCTGGCTCAGCCTCCTTCTCCAACAAGCCATTCCCTCTGCCAATGCAGCCTTCTCCTCCACATGTTTAACTTTCTATTTTATTAAGAACCCCCTCCCTTTTATTAATTGCCATTGTGCTTCAAGTCTCAGTTCCAGTACCCTCCTTGATTAGAATTAATCTCTCACTACCCCCTCCCAGTATTTTTAAAATTTCTCTTTTTTTAAATCTACTACTCTGGCAAAATTATTACAACTGCATGGGGAACAGTGGCTCTCACATGCTGCTGGGAGAAATGTAAGCACACAACTTCAGAGGTAAATCTGACAATTAAATGCATACACTGTTTGCCCTGGCCATGTCATTTGTAGGGAATTTCCCGGAGACATGAGGACAGTGATGTGTACTACTGTCCTGCCTCCTCTGGGTAAAGAATCAGAAATTATCTAAATACCCCAATATACCGCTGTGTGGTCAAGCAGCAGAACATGACATTGCCATTAAAAAGACTCTGATGGATCCAAAGAGCTCTAAGGTACAGTTACAAGAAAAGCTTACAAAATTGGAAAATAACTCGTGGTCTTGTTTCATTTAAAATACATATGTTTAAGCCAGGTGTGGTGGCACTTGCCTATAATCCCAGCATTTGGGAGGCGGAGGAAGGAGATTCACAAGTTCAAGGCCAGCCTCTGCAACTTAGTGAGCCCCTATCTCAAAATAAAAATAAAAAGGGCTGGGGGTATACCTCAGTTTTTAAGTGCCCTTGGGTATAATTCCCAGCACTGGGGAGAAAACATGATAAAATATATAAATATAAATATAAATATATATTTATATATATATTTAAAGGTATTTATATATTTATAGGTATAAATATATTTATATATATATTTAAAGGTATATATATAAATATATATACCTTTAAAAATATATCTATACACACACGTGTGCGTGTCCACAGCTGCCTTCTTCTCTGGGTGAGGCGCTCCGTCAGGTGTCTGGCATACCCTTTTTAGCTAATGGGGCTCAGTAAGCATTGACCTGACTAAGCAGAAGGTCATGTCTGCTTGGCGACTAAGGAAGGTACAAGACCTGTCAGCCCCAGGCCTGGGAAAAACCATGCCCGTAGGCTGCCCCTGGAGGAGATGATGGGCAGCGCCAGATGGGGAGGGAGGTGTCACTGTAGCAGGCTGGGCCCCACCCCTGCTGGAGGAGGACACCTGTGCTTGTCAGAGCACTCCCTCTGGGCAGATGTACCCGCTCCTCACTTTCACTCCTAGGCCTCTCCCCTGCCCCAAATACCACTGTGGTCTTCTTTTCCCTGTTCAAAGGGAGACATTTGAGTCAAAAGGATCCTTAGAGGCCATTTGGTCACTTACTCATTAATAGTTGTATACTAAGCACCCATTTACTACATGCTAAGTACTAGGGGCACAGAACTAGAGAAAACAACACACATGCTGGTGTTCAAATTCTAGTGAGGAAGAGATAAAGCTGACCAAGCTATTATAATCAATACCAGTCAAGCAAAACCAAAGATGAACAGCAGGGACAGAGAGCAGGGCACCTAACCCACATTATAGTGAGGGTGGATACCAGAGAAGGCTTTCCAGGGGAGGTGAGGTCTAAGCCAAGCCTGGACAGACAAGGAAGAGAACAGGCCAAACAAACCACTCCACACCCTGCCTTCTGTTCACTGGGGAGGCTCCTTCAATGTCCTTTCCTCTAGCCATTGTTTTCAAATGTAAGAATTTAAGGCTACATATTTTCCTCTTAACAGTGCTTTGGTTATATCCCCTGGGTTTTAACATGTATGACCCTCATTTTCATGCAGTTCAATAGTCCACAGTTTCTTTTTTGTTTTTGTAACTTAAAAGTTTTAACTTTCCAGTCATTCAACTAATATTCTAGTTGTTGACTTCTAATTTTATGGCAGTGTGGTCTATGAATGTTACCTGTATGCTACTAATTTTTTTAAAATTGAAATTTCCTTTGTGGCTTAATTGTGTACGTATGCATGTGTGCATGTGTGTGCATGCATGCTGGGGACTGAAGCTGGGGTACTTTATCACTGAGCCACATCCTCAGCCCTTTTTACTTGAGACAAGGTCTCACTAAGTTACTGAAGGTTTTGCTAAATTGCTGAGGCTAGCCTCAAAGTTGTGATCCTCCTGCCTCGGCCTCCTGAGTCACTGGGAATATGGTTGTGCACAACCATGCCCAGCTCTTCGTGACTTAATATAGGATAAATAATTATGAATGTTCCATGTGTGTCAAGAATCTCAGCACTCTGTCAAGGCACAAGTTTCTGTGCATTTTTAGGCCAAGCATATTAATTGTGGTACTCAGGTCCCTTCTCTCCCCTTTTATTTGCCTACTTGATCTGTCAGTCCTTAAGAGATCTCCTAGGCTTTTTCTCTTGCATAAGTCCTGCTTTTCCTTGAGAAGCTCTCCTTGTTCTTCCTCTCTTGCTTCCTTTTTCTAGTGTTCAACATATACTGTTCTCCAGAAAACTTCCCATAATTTAGCCCACCAAATTCTGAGCACTCACTCCTTGGCCTTCCTGCCACCTGCAGAACTATCTGCCTTAGTTTGGGGCTTTCTCTTATCACCTACACATTTGAAGGCTCCCACTCTTGTGTCCTGCCTCCCTTAGCAGATCATCAACCTTACAACTCCCCCTTTCTGTCCCCTTCCCCCAGCATACCCGACTTAAAGGGACCCAGTCAAAATGGTCCCAAGGCTCTGCTGCCAGGCTCTCCTCACCTCCTTCTGGATTTCACTCTTGAGGGCAGAGATCTTCATTTTCATGTCCTCCAGCTCATGGTCTGGGAAGGGGTGCACGTGGGGGCTGGCCTCAGACTCCTCGGGAGATGGGAACACTAGGTCGGCCAGTGGGATGTACCACTTACAGTCATATTGCTGGTGCTTCCTGAAAACAGCCAGCGGGAGACATGAGCCAGAGGGAAGTCAGCTTTTCAGTCCTGAACTACTGGGCCCAGGACCAAAAACAATGACCCAAATGGGATCTACTGGGAACTCTCCAGGGGTAAGAATGAATGCTGTCCTGGAGAGCGAGATTAAGAAATGCACACATAGAGTAATGACAGTCAGGTCTGGGGTCAGCCAAGCAGGGAGGGCTCTCATCCTTCACTTTGACAGTCTTCAGATTCAGCAGGACCAGTGTTTTTAAATATCCCAAATCATTTATTTATTAAGAAAAACAAAACCCTGTTGATTAGATTTACATTTTCCTATTCTCCATCCAATACCTTTGCTCCCCTCTAGACTATCTAGACTTAGGCTCCCATTCATTATCCTTTAGGCTAGACACAGGATACAGATGTTATTCTAGATGCCAACTCTGATTAATAGGGTCACCGAGGGTACTGGATTAAAGATTATAAAGTTATATCCAAGCCTATTGAGAAAGGGCAACATGGTTGATTAGTAATGTCTGCAATGGGCAAAGGACTTGTGCAGAGGCAGGTAGGCTAATTATTGACATTTCTGCTTTAGAACTATCTCGAAGGTGATCTAGGTCCAGGGAGTCATTCCCTCTATTGAAGCTCATATGATCTCTCTTTCTCTGACTTCCTTAGAACTTTAGGTTTGTACCTCTCATTCCAGTTCCTTATTGCAATAAGCACATGGCTTATCTACTGCACAGCAGTGTATCTGGCACACAGTAGGTGATAAGTAAATGGAGGTGGACAAATATATGGATAAATACTGAAGAAACTTTCCTGCTCAAGGCACAGTGCAGACCCACATTACTGATATGGACGTAGAATGGAGTTTTCAATTTAGATTAGGGTTCAAATCCCCTCTCCTCCACTTCTAGCTGTGTGACCTTGGGCAACTTATTTACCTTCTCTAGAACTTTCATCTGTGAGGTGGGGATAATAATAAACACTCTGTGGCATTGTTGGGAAGATTAGAAATAATGTATTCAAAGCATTTGTCATAGCACCTGGCATGGCATAAGCCCTCAATAAATGGTGGCAGATTTAATGAACATTCACAGAACTGCAGTTAGCAAAAATTTAGAGATGTCTAATAAAAGGAAAATGCTTAAGTAAATTATGGCATATCCACTTGTAACATCATACAGGAAAGTATAATGATAATTATGAAGATCAGGCAGCAATGGGGAAAATGCTTATGACGTGAAATAGAAGAAGCAGAGCCCCAAATTGGGCATTCACTCTGATTACAATTATATGAAAGAAAAAAAAACAAAAAAACAAGGACATTTAAAAAACTGGGAAGGAAATAAAACTGCAGGAGACTGGTGCTTATGTTTGTGTGGGTGACAGCTCTTTTCTGTCATGTCCTGGTATTTTCTTTATAATTTAAAGCATACTTTATTTTTAGAAAAAGGCTAATAAAATTAATTAATATACTTTCTATAAAGAAAGAAGAAAAACCATACAGATTGTCCCAGGTTGCTGAGGGCTCTACAAGGGTCAGGCCTGGTTCCCCCTACTGCGACCCCAAACCCCCGTCCACATACTCACCCTGCAGAGGTCTTCTTCAGCTTGGCGCACAGCAGGACATCTGTAAAGAGGAAGACATGCCGCAGCTTCCGGGAGCTCTCTGACATTTCCACCAGGAAGCCGTCCTTCACCAGCTGCCGTGTCTGAAGGAGATGGCACCCCCCCACCCCGAGCCTGCTCAGAGGTGGGTACAGCTGAGGGCCCAGCCTGCACTGGGGACACTGCCCTGCTAGGGAGGGTGGAAGGGAGGGGTGGTATTGCCTAGTGGTTAAGAGAATTGGCTTTGGAGTCCTAGGCTGGAATCCAGACTCTGCCACTTCTTAGCTGGGACCCCAGGCAAGTTCCCTAACCTCACAAATCTCAGATTTATCACTGTACAAGGAGGAGAACATCTGCCTCGTAAGGTAGGATTCGTCAAGATGGTGTATATGAAACAGCACGGTGCCCACAATTACAATGTGTTTGACAAATGGCAGCTTTCTCACAGTTCTCCACAGCGCCCCCTGGATGGACCTAGTCCAGAATGACCTGGTTTCTCTGGCCCGACCCATGAACAACCTCTATCCTCAAAGAACATCCTAATTGAGCCTGGGAAGTTGATCTACTTTCAGCTCAGCCTTCACCTGCAGGCCACTCAGGCCTGTTTCTGCTACTTCGCAGTGTATTTGTCAATCTCCCCCAGTGGATGGGAGATGCTGGGTGTCCCTCAGTGGGGTTGTAGCAGTCCTAGAGCCACCTCTAACCTGGGCTCTAGATGGATGGGGCGTTTTGCTGCACATGGGACTTCAAGAGTTTCCTCCCTCCCATCCTCAGAGCCAGTGGGCTTCGCTGGAGCTGTCACTTTCTAGCCCAGCCTCCCCTCTGTGCACTACACACCTTGTGACCTACATATGCTGCAAGATGTGGGTGAACATGTTGAAAGGATACAATTAAGACGACCTGAAATTGATGGTGCTCTAAGCAATCTGGAGATTTTTGAGCTATCCCCAGAGTACAACAAACTAATGACATTCCTAGGCATTGCAAACCAGGGCTGGGAACTGCACCAAGACAGTTCCATGCCCCGCTAGTCATGCTCCAGACCCTGTCCCTCATTACTTCTCTTCCCAGGAGACATTGGAGGCTCATAAATGTAACAAAGGAGCATAAACCCAGTCAGCCTTCACTCCTAAATGCCACTTAATTACCTCTATTGGACAGGAAGCACTGTATCTAGGCCAGGATGCTGACCCACAAGGGTCAATGTCCCTCTAATTCTTCACATTGCTTCCCCTCACTGGGCTACCCACTACCCTTCCATCAAGAAGGGTCCCCAGGAGAGCTGCTGTGCCAATCTAGGCACCCACATGGAACATTTCAGCAGCCTGCGAGGTTGCAGACATCCGTGACGTCAGTGTCTTCTGCTGTCAGCTCATTCCCAGCTCCAGCCTACCTGCTGTGCAGGCTGAGCTGAAGCTGCTCAGAGTTTCTGTTCCCTCAGCCTCCAGGGAGAACAACATAGCTGCCAGGGGGGTTGTCTATAACTGGAGGCCCGGTTTCTCTGGTATGGGGCACAATGCTTGGGGCTTATAGCCAGATAGCCCCAAGTACAGAATCCTGTTCTGACACTTATGACTGAGGGACCTCATGCCAGACCTGGAGAGACTCTCCAGGACTCAATTTTCCCTTCCGCCTCATTGGGTTATTATGAGGATTAATGAGACACTGGAGTTAAAGTTGTTAGCCCAGGGCCTGAAATGCCATAGGTAACCAGGGATGAGGAGTAGAGAGGCACAGGACACTCGACAGTGATGCCCACGTATGAAGGAGAGCAGGGGCATCTGGTCAATTGCCTGCTCCTTAGCATAGGTGTGAGGCTGGGGAGGGTCTTGAGCTCACCTCCCCTTTGGGTGTAGTGACTGCAGTCCGGCGGGGATCAATGTCCTCATTGATGCTGGACAGGAAGTTCTGGGAGATGCGGAGGGCATCCTGTAGCAGCGGGTAGTCTGGGTGGTCCACAGGTGTGTGCTTCAGAAGATCCTGGGAAGGAAAGGACGCAGTAAGTCGAGAAGGACGATTCTCTGCTCCATAAGACAGTGGGTAGTACTCAATCTTCACCAAATGAATTCTGAGGTGGGAACTCTAATCTGGTCATGCATGCTAAAAATCTGAACTAAAAATTTACGGTTGGAGTAGTCAGGGTGAGGGTATGATCCCCATTATTCCTTCTGCATCATGACTTCTTTTGCTGGTAGGGGAGGCCAGGTGTAGTCTCATCTCACCAAGCAACTCAGAGAGACACTGCTCTACTTGCCCAATAGCTAGCTGCTCCCAGGACACCAGAGATCAGGAGGCAGAGGATGGGGAAACAGAAGTGCCTGCCTCTTAGGGAGCATTTGGCCAAACATCAAGCTTAGTAGCCAAGCTATATTTAGGCCCTGGCCCTGTTGGCATGGTTACTACAGGCCAGGCAGGCGCAGTTGAGGCCCAGGGACCCTCTGCTCAGCTCCCCAAATAGGCTGTTTTCAGTAACTCCAGCACCCTCCCGCCAAACTCCTAACCCTTCCCTGGCCATTCAAGGGGCTTGACACTCACATGTAGGACCAGGGTACTCCGAGTGACTCGGTCAATGGGCTTGTAGAGCAGAGCTGTTGGGGAACAGGGAAAGGAGACAGGACGGTGACATATGAGGAGCAACTTAAGACCCTGGAGATCAGCTTCATCCCCCAAGCCATCTTGTCAGCCTACATGAACATCCACTTGCTGGGAGCCACAAGGTGTTCCACAGTAACTTGTACATCCACTCTCACTCCCAGGGCAAGCCATACCACAGCAACAAGCGGACACACAGCCCAGACTCCCGTGCCACCTCTGCCTCTGCATCTCACTGCCCAGCACACATTTCCCAGACCCTCCTGGCCTGGTCTGGCTCAGCAGGTATTCCCCTTCATGCTCCCCCACCCCTACACCTGGACAAGCCCTTCAGGTCCAGCACACTCTGGGTCCCACACAAGACTCTGGGCTCAGGGAAGAAGACGTGCTGAAGAAAAGCAGCTTCTCCATTCTTGTGCTCCTCCAGTTAGAGGCCTGGCCCTGTCAGTTGGGCACAGCATGCTTTCCTCTGACCCACACATCTGGTCTCTTCTGTATGAGGAAAGACCTTTCTATATGTCCTTGAATTCCCAAATAGAACAGGAAAGGCTGGGGGGCCAGGAGGCAGGCCAGACCTCCACACCAAGTCTCTGTGCTCCAGCCAGTGGCAACCTGAGGGGCAAAGACTTTCTGAAGGGATTCACTGGGACCTTGGCTATGGTAGTCACCAAGAGGTTGAGCAAATGCAAGCTCAGTCAGGCCCCCGTGAGCCACACCCCTCTGTGACCCAAACACCACATGAGGATTGCTGGCATTCAGCGGGGACAGGTGGAGGCAGCAGCTGGCAGCCCAGTACTTCCGGAAAGCAGTTGTGTCCCCCTCCCAACATGGTGGTTCAGCATTGGTGGTCCTGCACCCGAATGCCCCAGTCCATGGGCATGACCTTTGGTCTCCTGCCATAGGAGGTGTAAGAGGCAGGACATTGGTTTGGGAAGGACCCCAACTGGGTTTCTCATAGGACCAGGTTGTGCCAGATTCCACTCATGCCCTAGCCAGTCCCCAAAGTGTCCCCCCAAAGCCCTAGATATAAATACCCTGTGAATTGCTAAGTAGACACTTCAGGGAACAATCTGCTGGCTACAAAGAAGATGCGGTCTCAGCGGTATGCCAAGAGTCTTATCTGCAGTCTTTGCTTGGCTGCCCATTAGAATCACTGGGGGAGCTCTTAAAAGAAACAGATGCCCACCCCCTACCCCATCGACTAAACCCAAATCTCTGCGGGGCAAAACAGGGTAGCAACATTTTTAAAAAGCTCCATTGCTGGTTCTGATGCATAGTCATGGTAAAAAACCACTGCTTTATACAAACACACTTTCTATGACTTATTTGTAGCCCTTTCTTATCTAGCAATTTCTAGAGGCCCTCTCCGTGGGCTATGGGAGCTAGAATGTGCAGGACCAGGCTTGGTATGTCCTGGGACAGTGAGGTAAAGCCCAGTTACCAGGTCGGGGGGGGCCCACTTCTGAAGCTGCTGTAAGGCACCCCACCTACTTGTGGCTCAGCCCATCTTCAGGGGGGAAATCACCCCATGAGAAGAGAACCCAGAGACACACAAGGAAGTGCAAGGTCAGCAGACACCTGACAGGGTGGGCCCTTGAGTTCCAGCCCCCAGGAAAGCTGAGACTGCACTGTCAGCTACTCCTGGCCTCTCTGAGTCCCAGGAGGAAGAGGTTTCTGTACAAATGGTGGGTTGGGTTTCAGAGGGGTTATTAATATGCTTGTAGTCACCTCAAGAATCCACCTGACAGGGGCTGTGGAATGTGTCCTGCAGCCTCAGCCTTGGCCGAGTGGGGTGAGGGCAGCTGGGAGGAAAAATAGGGAGAGAGAAAGACAGAAGGAGGCTCTGGAGCCACGGTCAGATATAGAGAGGAAGGGCAACTCCAGTGTTTGGGTTCCCCATGGCCCCCGAACACTTGCTTCCCCTAGGTGAGGTGCTCATCCTTTGCTCTAGGAATTCCTGCCCCTTCCCTGTTCCCTGGCTCTTGCAGGCCAGCCTGGTTTCCCCTAATGCTCACCCACTGTCCCCACTCCCCATGCTGTCTGGCCCAGCATACCTGGCATCTGACAACTTGCAAAGCATGTCTCTCCCCCTACTCCAGGAAGCCTTTCCCTGACCAGGACTTTTGGAAACAACACCTTATAGCACCCAAAAATCAGACTCCTGGCATGAACAAGCTGGTCTCTCTCCTGTTTGCTGAGAATTTACTCCATCCAATGGCACTGAGTTAATTGCTTGGTGTGCATTACTTCCTGTGATTAAAATGGGAAGCAATTTTCACCAGCCCCATTTTACGGATGAGAAAACTGAGGCACAGAGACGTTCTGTGACTTGCTCACAATCACAAGGCCATAAGTAGTAGCTGGGTTTTGGATCTCAGTTTACCTATGCTTCTAATGGTGAGCTGCCTTCTTCCTCAGGAGAGGGTAACCCCTGTGAAAGCTCAATAAATGACAGGATGGTTCTCAGACAGATTTCCCAGGGGTGTGTGAGATGACCTCTAGTTACTAGGGTGAGCCCCCTTCTTGAAAGCTGGCTTCTTAATTCCTCATTCCTACTTTGATGCTGACTTCAAATAGGGTATTGCAGGAACCAAAGAAACCCTGAACTCCAGGTCCTGGGCCTGTTCCACGAAGACTAAGCTTTCTTTGTGGAGGGAAGAGGAAGCAAAGGAATGACTCCCTTTTTCTTTTAGGGAAGTAGAGTGGAGACCTGACCAACTCCTAGGCCAGACCAAAGAAGAGCATTTCCCCTCACTCTCTGAACAATCCAGCATCAAGTCCCACTCTCCTCTAGACCCCAGCCTGTCAGAATCAGCTGAGGGGCTGAGGGCTGGCAGGGCAGCTTCTATCCTGTAAGTACAGTGCCCATAGCTATCCTGCTAGGGCTGCTGGAAAGGCTGGCTGCCTCTGAGGCTGCTTCTATCATGAGCAGACTTCGACACAGGTCAGCCCAGGAAGGTGAAGGGGAGGTGGTCCTGCACAGAGTCCTTTGGGAAAGAGCCCAGAAAACCTCATCCATCATCTCTCCTCCAGCAATCAGTCACCTGCCCCTTAGTTCAGCCTTTAACAAGGAGCCCCAGGTTACCACGGAGATAGGAAAGCAAAGTGATTGAGAAGGGTGCAGACAAAATGCCTGGTGGGAGGGAAGAAGGTCCTAAAACCAGCCACCTGCTGCTCTGACACACATGGGCCTAGAGCAGCTGGCCTGGAGGCCACACTTGCCCCTCACACCCTGCCAAACACAGCTTAGGTCATCCCTAAGGCACTTCTTGCCTTGGACAGCAGGACCCGCCTGCTTCGGGACACCTCCCGCCTAGGCCCACTTTGGCCTCTTCTGAGCAACAGCTGGGTGGACAGCGCACATCTATCTTGGGATCCTCACTCCTAGCTAAGGAAACAGGACACAAGATGCTCTGTGTCCCTTTCATTAAAGGGTGGGTGTGTGACCTTCACAAAGAAGCAGCTGCCACACCCCCTTCTCCCAGAGCTGACCTTCTGTGTTGAGTGTGAGACTCTCAAGAGTCTCTGGAGGCCAGCAACAATCCTCCTGGGAGGAATCCAGTCCCTCCTGGCTCCCCCAGCGCGGTCCTGAGGAGGCGGCATGTGTGCCGAGCACACAATACCCTAGCGGCTCAACCTCCTCTCCTGTCTCCGGAAACAAAGAAACTCCCAACTTGTCCCTCCAGCCCAGGCTGGCACCCTCTTGGTTCGAGGTGCTGACATCCACACCCTCTGCCCCCCTCCACCTGGCCCCTGCCGACCCTCTCCCTGGCCTCAGGGTTATTGTGCCTATAGGTACAGCCTACCACTTCATTTCCTTAGCCTCTTGAGGAAGTTGCTCAAAGCCTCATGCACACATTTAGCCACCAGTTCCCCACAGATCCTTGTGGGGAGACCTGGACCTTTCTAGACTGGTCCTTCCATTTCAGAGCCACCCTGCCCTGAGCAGCCCCTAGACTTCAACTCCACTGGCCACAGAGCTGTGCACACAGATCCAACCACTTGCCCAGCCTCCCTTCTCTGCTGCCCCTGAAATCCTGTTGGTCACATTTAAGCCCATTCCAGCCAACCCTCTGCCCTCCCAGTGGGTTAATTCCCATGCCTCCCATGAAGAGGCGCCTGGGTTACCATAAGTGCAGTTACAGCAGAAGCGAATGATGAGAAGAATTTCCATGGCAGCCTCTGTTCCTGCAGCAGGGGCGTGTAGCCATTGCTCCCGTCTCCCGGCTCCCCTCAGCAGCCCAGCCACTCGGCCACCTTGCTGGCTGCTGCTGCACAGCCTACAGAATCAAGCAGCCGCTTTCTTCCAAGAGCTTCTCCAGCAAGGGGGAGGGTAGGAGGCGCGTGGAGAGGCAAGAGGAGGGAGGGGAGGGAGGAGGGACCCAGCGCCTGCTGGCATCCTAAGGAGGAGCACGTTTGTAGCTGGCCCGCTGCCTGGGGAGGAGAGGCTGGATTTCTCATGTGCATGTGCGAGAATGAGCCCGAATGCGCGGGCACGTACACACACACACACACACACACAAAGCAGGGAGGGCACCATGTTCACACACAGCCTGCAGTTCACAAAACCCAGACAAAGGAAGGTAACCGTAAAGCAGCCCCATTCCCCAAAGTACCTTCCATGGTGACTGATGTGTGGCTGTCCTTGGAGTCCTTGGGCCCTTTCACTTTGAGTTCCTACCAGAAGGAGGAAAAGAATCACTACCTGGTCTGTCCTCCTCCTCCCCTCCCCCACTGTGAGCATAATAGGAAGAGGGGCTTTGAAACCTGGGGGTACAAATACAAGGAGACAAAGGAGAGCCAAGGACATAGGGTGCCTCTGCCTCGCCATCTAGATTCCCTGGAGCTTCCTGAGTCCAGCAGCTGGGGTGTGGGCAAGAAGGGTCTGGACCAGTTGATAGGAAGTGCTGAGATACTGGGAATTCCTCAGACCTGTCTCCTGAAGCCCCTCCCCAGCAATTCCTAGGGCCTCCCAGAGACTGGGCACGGCAAGAGCAGGATCCCACCCCCTAGGAACCCCTGCAGAAGACCCTACTCATGGATGTGTACATATCAGGCCCAGGGCCAGGGTTTGAATGGACAAGCACCAGGCCAATCAATCAATTCCTGGGGCATGAATGCCCCTGAGACAAGGAGGGCTCTGCGCACCTGCACAGGGGGAGCAGGGAGGAGGAGGGCCTGGGGCAGAGATGCTGAAGGCCACAGGCTACACCCTCCCCAAAGAGCAGGGCCTCATCACCAACCCAGCCCCCTGACACTCCCCACCACCTATATCTGTTCTGGGCACAAGAGAAGAGATTGCAGGGAGGAATAGCCACCACAATGGCCTTCTAGAGTTCAAGCCAAGTAACCCAGGAATGAGTGCTGGAAACAGATTCCAGTGACAGTTTATGGCATCCAAACCTCTCCTGTGATGTGCTTTAGAGGGAGAGGTGCCCTGGCCCTTGCTAACAGGACAGTACAGCCTGCAATTGGAGCTGAAATGCGATCTCCATTTGGCAGGCAGAGTGCACAGAGCCTGGACAAGGAGTGTCCTAAGAAGGCAGGGGCGAGGTGAGGCCAAGGTCAGGTACCCAGGTGATACTGCCTGCTCTGCCAGGAGGAAGGAAATGCCCAGACAGCAGGAGTTCATTTCCTATGCTGTTTCTAGACAGAGAAAACCCTCAGGGGCTGAGCTTGGGGTGTGTGTGTGTGTGTGTGTGTGTGTGTGTCTGTCTAACTCAGCTTCTCTGGGCTGCATCTCTTTCCCTGATGCCTGGATTCCCAGCTTTAAGGAATTTTGCTCCACGCCCCCCTCCAGTGCAGCCTAGAGGTATGAAATCACTCCTGCTGCAGAGGAGAAAGGCCTAATTGCAGTAATTAAGTGGCAGCGCCAGCAGGAAGCAAGAGCGTCATCCAGTGAGTCAGGATGAACAGCCACCTGGCAGAGGGCCATGGGCTTGGGACAAGTCAGCTTTGAGAGGGGTTTAAGGGTGTAGGGGTTTCTGCCCATGCACACAGAATGGGCAATAAGCCCAGGCTAAAGAGGAAATAGCACTTTTTAGACACTCTTTGGACCATGCTGGCCCTGGGCATCTAAGTAGCTGTGGCAGGGCCGCTCTGAAACAGGCTGGGGAGCCCAGTTTGTTCCTGGGGAGGGCTGGAAGTTGTGAGGGGAAGCACTAGTTCTCTAGCCTCATGACTTCACTTGGAGGGACCTCCCTACCCTAGCTCCGTCCTCCTGGAAAGAGGGTGACTCATTTGACCCATGGGTTTGGGAGAAGAAATTGAGTCCAGGCCTCTCCTCTCTATACCCTGAGTTAGAGGGGCAGGCTCTGCTCCCATCTCAGGGAGGAATCTGTGGCTTGCCATTCCTGCTAGATTCAATAGATACATTTACTTTCAGAGGTAAGGCATTAGCAAGCCTCATGTGGCTATGGATTCAAAGCCATGTCTTCCAATCTGTTTTTTTCTAATAATCAAGTTGACACTTTCATCTCTATCTGTCCAACTCTTGTGCAGCCTCTATGTTGATTCCAAACTTGGGCAAAACCCTTAACCTCAGTAGTTTCAGGAAAACTATCCCATGTCTCACCAACTTTTCTGGCATCAGAGGTGAGACAGGGAAAGCAAAGGGACCAGAAGGACTTTCTGGCAGGACTTCCAAAACTACGAAAGTATGCTCTCTCCCCAGAAACAGAGGTTTCCTTGCCCTGACTTGAGAGGTGTCTCTAGGGTCGTTTTGAATAAAGAATGAACTGGGCTGCAGATCTTGAAGGATCCTAAAGTACGATCCCCTTCTTGCTACTTTCTGGATAGAAGTGCTGATGGCAGGCAATGCCATGCTTCTAGTCTCAAATCTTCCTGGTAGTAAAAAATTACCCAGGAGCTTGTTAGAGTGTAGACTGCAGAGCTGCACCCCAAGACTTCTGAAATTAGAAGCTGCAGGAAAAGTGCCTGGAGATCTGCATTTTGAACAATGCTCCAGCAAGTTTGAGACGAGCTAGACAAGTCCAAACAGCTCATTCTATAGGAGAAGAAACAAAGGTCAAGAGAAGGGACGTGACTTGCCCAAGGTCACCACTGTATAGGATAATACTGCTTTTTATATTTTGCCTTCTCTGTTCCTCTCTCTAACCTGAAATGGGATTAAAAAAAAAAAAAAAATCAAACCAATCGATATTCTTATATTAAGAGGAAAAATGTCAGGTGTCAAAAAGCAAATGTCAGGATAAGTGTTACCCATGAAGGGAACGGCTTCCCTGACTGGCGAACAAGGGAGGAGACAGGCAAAGGCTGGAAGGCTCCGAGCTGCCTGGGGTTGTTGGGAAGGCTGTGTGGGGAGCTTCCTACCTCTGAGATCTTCTGGAACTGGTTGTTGGACTGGCTGCACTTCTCCGCTGTCTCCAGAGCGACTTTATAGTTATCCACAAATGCTTTGTATACTCCAAGCTGGCTGGCCTGCAGGGAAGAGACAGAGAATGGACAGAGAGGAGGGTGGGAGTGGGCTGGGGGAGGATTAATGAATGGATGAAAGCTTAACCAGAGCTCCTGGAGCTCCCTTAGTGCTCAGAACCTCTAACTCAGCTCCAAAGGGCTCTCTGGGAATGGGAGGCCTGGCAGGATGAACATATTACAGTATCCTTTGAACTTGACAGTTTCCATGGAAACGAAGTCAGCCAATAAGGTTAATAAGAGGGTACTTGGGGGGAGGAGAGCAGGGCAGAGGCTTTGTTGGCAGGCCAGAAATTCAACTCATCATAACATTTAGCTTTCTTTAGCACCATCCCAGGCAAGTCCCTTAATGCCTCATTTGTCTTTCACAAACTGTAATTCGAGGAGCACAGGGAGACAGGGGAATGGGGTGGATAATATGGTCTGCTCAGTTCCCCATTCCCCATACTGAGTGTGGGGCACAGCATTTAAAGGGGCCCTCAGGTTCCCATCCCTTAACCCAAAACTTCCCCTGACTTGTGACTACAAAGAGCCTTGCCTCCTCTGGGGAGCAGGACAAATCCCATCACTCCTTTCTGTAAAAGGAGAAACGAAGGTTCACTAATTTGATTCCTCAAATATTTATGGGAAGTCTTCCCTGGGCTGCACATACATATTTTCTCTAAAAGATGGAAATTCAAACTAAAGCTACAATGACATACTATTGCATACTGGTCAGAAGGGTTGAAATTTAAAAATTTGATGCTATCAAGGGTTGGCAAGAATGTGGGGAAATATGAACTCTTATAGACTGCCTGTAGGTATAGGTTAGTACAATTATTTGGAGAGAAATTTGTCAATAATTAATTAATAAAGCTGACAATAGGCTCGAGCTCAGCCTGCCATGTAGCAAATTCACTTCTAATAGAAACCACAGTACTATGCTGCCCACTATGCTGCCCTACACAGTGGCCATGAGCTACATGTGGCTACTGAATGCTAGCAATGTGGCCAGTGCAAATTGAGATTTGCTGTATGTGTAAAATCTACACTGGATTCCCAAGGCTCAGTACATAATAGAGGATGTAAATTACCTTGCCAATTTTAAAATATGAATTAATGTTGAAATAATATTTGGATCTGTTGGAATATATAAAATATATTCTTAAAATTAACTTCACCTGGGTGGGTTGGGCTGTGTGTGGTCTAGTTGTAGAGCACTTGCCTCTTGTGTGTGAGGTACTGGGTTCAAACCTCAGCACCACATAAAAATAAATAAAATAAATGCATGCCGTCCATCTACAACTACAAAAAATTTTAAATAATTTAATTTCACCTGTGTACTTCTTTCTTCTTTTTATTGGTGGGGGGTACTTTTTATGTGTGTGCCCGGTGCCTGGCATCATTTATTTGTTTATTGTGGTGCTGGTGATTGAATCCAAGGCCTCACACATGCTAGGCAAGCACTCTGACACTGAGCTACATTCCGAGCCTTCTTTTCACTTTTTAAAAATGTGGTTACTAGGGCTGGGAATGCATTTCAGTGTTAGAAGGTTTGCCTAGCACGTGTGAAGCCCTGGATTCAATCACCAGCTCTGCTGGGGAAGGGGGTGCTACTAGAACATTTAAAATTATATATATGGCTTGTAATTATTTCTGTTGGATATCACTACTCTTGAAAAGTCTGCATATGTGTGTATCCAAGATGTAAATAAGGATACTTGCTGCCTTTCTCTTCTTTCTGATGGTAGAAGGGTTAGAAACAAATGCTCATAAATACTGGAATCTATAGACACATACAGCAGTTCAGATGAATGAACTAGATTTATATGTAGCAACACCAACGTGTTTTGAAGCAAATGCTAAGTGAATTGCAAAATGTGGCATATATAGAAACTTAAGCAAAATTTTAAAGTACATGTAATGTCATAAAAAGATATAGATATGGAGTAAAAATATAAACTACAGTATATAAAGTACACATCAAATGCACATTGACAGCTGCCTTAGGAGAGAAGGGGAAGGGAAGGGAAGACTTCACCTTCACGTGCAATATTTTAATTTTGGATAATAAAGTTTTGCCAGGGTTTGGAGGTGTAGCTCAATGGCAGAGGCCCTCGGTTCAATCCCCAGAAGAAAGAAGGGAGGGAGAAAGGAAGGAAAAAAGAAGAAAGGAAGGGAGAAAGGAAAGTAAGAGAGAGAGAGAGAGAAAATAGAAGTTAGTTTTGGTATTTATCTTCCAAGCTTAACATCTGTTAATTCTGGGAGGTGCCTACACAGTTGTCTGCTATGTTATTCTCTAGATTTTCTGGTTTAAATACTTTTTTGTTGTTGTTGTTGTTGTTGTTGTTTTAATGAAGTAGCAAGGGGGTACAGCTGCTGCCAGGCTTTATCAGAGGCTTCTACTTTCCACCAAGGTGCTGGGAAAAGTGGCGGTCCCAGAGTCCAATTGTGGTCTTCTCTGCTCCCTGAAGAATCTTGTGCAGTTCATGGACCCAAAGAGGCTGGGCAGGTGGGTTGGGTGCACTATCAACTGGGCCAAGAGCCTCCCAGTACAAAGACAAAGCCCTTTATGGAAGTTGGTGCAGCTGGGGGACAGAGAAGCCAGAGGGGACAGTGAAAACTGGGATGCCTGGAGAAGCCAAGGCCAGAGCAGTGTAAGTTCCAACCCCAAGGGATTAGACTTAAAAATCAATCAATCAAACAAACAAACAAAAACAACCATTTCTGGGAAGGGGCAGGAAGAGGAGGAGTTTGGGTTCTTTCAGGGCAGTCCTGGTAGTCTGTGTCCCAGGGTGTAGATGTGCTAGACGACTGCTTCCTAAGGCAGAGTGCAAATCACTGAAGTCTTCCAGGAAAAGGCTCTCCATGCCTCCCATTCCCATGAGAAGGACACAGCCTGGCTGCCCGGGCTGGCACGCTCCACTAAGCCAAAAGCAGGAGCCATTTTTGTATAGGTTCATGTGCAGAGGTCACAGGCCATCCTGGAAACTGCCATCTCCAGTCACTGGAGGGCCCAAGGTCTGGCCTGCCAGGGTCATTAACTGGAAAGTGGAGGTTGCTTGGAAACAGCAGCTTGGCACTGTAGTGATCTCATAAAACAAACAGCAGAGATGCTAATTCCCTTCTCTCAGTAATGAATAATCAAATACCCAGAGACTTTAGCTTGACATAAACTGCCTCCAGATGCCTAGCTTGCCCCAGCTCTACCCAAGCCCTGCCAACCCCACAGCCCCAGAAGTCTCAGGCATGAGTTCATGATGCTGGGGGTGGGTATCAAACTCACAACCAGGCCTGTGGAAGCTGAGACCAGAACAGGAGGCTCTGGTGACAGTTGGGTCCAAGTGATAAAGAGAATTGGGATAGCGTTTCCACTGTCCTCTGGCTACTCAGCCCTCACCACTGGTTTACACTCTTCTGCCCTCATGAGGGCTGAGAAGAGGCTTTCCCCCAAGTCAATTACTTTAGACTCCAGAGACCAGAGAAGCATGACTGAGTGTTCGCCATTCCTGTACCAGGGAAAACATCTGGGGCCACTAGAATCAGAATTATGATATTCCCTTGAAATGATGCCTTCTATGGGGCACAGTGGTGCATGCCAATAATCCCAGTGACTCAGGAGACTGATGCAGGAGGATGGCAAGTCCAAGGCCAGCCTCAGCACCTTAGCAAGACCCTGACTCAAAAAATAAGAGGTCAGGTGTGGTGGCACATGCCTGTAATCTCAGTGGCTTGGGAGGCTGAGGCAGGAGGATCATGAGTTCAAAGTCAGTTTCTGCAACTCAGTGAGGCCTTAAGCAACTCAGCAAGACCTGTCTCAAATAAAATATAAAAAAGGGCTGGGGATGTGGCACAGCGGTTAAGCACCCCTGGGTTCAATTCCTAGTACAAAAAGAAAAAAAACAATGATGCCTTCTGGAGTGCCCACTCCTAATAACAGTAATAATAATAACCACAGTAGTAATGATAATGGCTGAACACTGAACATTTACTAATTCACAACCTCCCAGGCCCTGTTCCAAGCACTTTTCAGGTATTAACTCATTTATTTCTTGCAACAAGTCACTGAGGTAAATACTGTCATTACCCCCATTTTACAGAAAAGGAAGTTGAGTCATATAGAAGTAAAGTTGCCCAGTCACAGGATCATCTGTGGCAGAGCTGGGACTGAAACTTGGCTGTAACCTGGCTCTAGAAGCTGTGCTTGTCCCCACAATGCTGCTGGTCTTAAAGAGCAAGGCTCTCGATCAGGACACAGATGTCTCCCTCCAGGCCCCAGTCCTCCCCAAATCCAATGGTCAAGGTCTTGGCACATTCATTCATGTACTGATTTCTGGGCTGGTTCTGGGGGTCCGGTGAGAAGGAAATACAGTATGTCTGCCCTCCTGGAGCTTGTGGTTTTGGGGAGACAGGCAGTTCTAAGTGCTCACGAGGGATGAGCACAGAGACTGGGAAAAGCTTCTTTAAGGGAGACACTTTTAAGCTGGGAGGTGATCAAAAGGCCAACAAGATAGGGAAAGACATTTCAATTAGATGGAACCACATGTCTGCAGAAGTCAGAAAATGCCTACAGTGTGAGCTGAGAGCAAAAAGCCCTGTGTAAGAAGGCACAGAGGGCACAGAGGGGAGGGAGGTAGCAGCCAGAGGGTCAGCAAGCAAGGGTCTCACAGTCTTTCCTGGAACCTGACCTTTAGTGACTGTCGGGGAGTCACTGGGGGGACAGAGCAGAGAAGAATCAAGGTCTGGTTAGGGTTCAGATGACTCTCTGTCGCTGCCAGCAGTAGTGGGTGGCGGGAGGAGAGCGGCCTGGAGGTGAGGGCCGCTCATGAGGCCACGGCAAGGGTCCAGGAGAAGGTCAAGGGTGGTCAAGAGGAAGGGTGCCAGAGGGGTGGAAAGAAGTTAGTAGCTGTGAGGGACATCAAAGAAGTGGACTCTATGGAACATGGAGATGAGGGAGAAGGGAGAGGGTGAAAGTAGGCTGGGGAGGAAGAGGTGCCCAGGATGAGTTCAAGGCACTACTGAGATAAAGGCAGGAAGCAGAGCAGGTGACCTCAGAGTCAGTGAGTCTAGTTTGGAACGTGCTGAGTTTGAGGCCCTAGGAGTGACCAGCTAGTGTCAGGGCAGGGAAGGAAAAATGGAGGCACTGCTTCCACCCTACCTCTCAACCATTCACACCCAGGGAACAAGCAAAGAGCCCCGGACCCCTCTCTGCCTGCAGGGCTGCAGAAGTGATGGTGGACAGCCCATGGAGAGCCAGGTAGAGGCTTCACAGGTCTCTCCGGAGGTGTTCCAGCAGAGGCAGAGGCAGAGCTAGGAGAGAGAGTTACTGAAGGCCTGGGAACCAGAAGACTTCTGTGAGCACCACCCCACAGAGTCTGCACCTGAATTCTACTCATGCGCTTCCTTCCCCTGCAACAGCGGGTGGGGTGGGGTTCTCGGTACTTTCTGCTCTGGGGACCTGCACAGATGATCATTAGCTGGTAAAGTCTCCACCAGTGCTCAGTTTTACACAGGTAGCACTGGGATGTGGTGAATCCTCAAGATCTCAGGTGAGCAGTCCTTGTCCCCCGATCTGGTACATGCCTCTCTGTCCATGGAGAGACAGGGGACCAGAAGATTGGCAGGGGAGGTTTGATTCCAGGACTGGCTTGAGAAGTCCCCGTGAAAAGAGAGAAAGGGGCAGGGGGAGCAGTCCTCTCCCAGAAGCACTGGGGCTCTTCCCACTATCCCTGGAAACACTCCCAGGGAGTCAAGGTTCCAGGACCAGATGCCCCATAAACCTTGTGTCCAGGACTCAGAGATGACTCAGGCCTTCAGGAGGCTAAGAAGGCTCAGGCTGGTTAGTCTTCTCCCAAGGCCTTCTCCATATACGAGCAGTCCCACCAAGACCCTGCATGGGGTTGCTCCCTCCATGGAGACTCACCAGCTTCTGGAAGAGGTGGCCCATGGTGACCTGGCTGTCCCACTGTTGCACCTTGGGGCAGAGGTTGTCATAAAACTCCTTGTGGATCTCGTAGATGTCCTGGATCTTGTAGAAGATGGTCTCAATCTGCTGGATGGTGAGCACAGGCTGGGAGGTGGTGGCTGTGGCCTTCAGGGGTTTCATGGGCTGGGAGAGGAAGAGGAAGAAACAGCGTGGGTGGGGGTGAACAAACCAGAGTGTCGGCCCAGCGCAGATTGTGGCACTGATTAGTGCTTTGTGCAGCCCAAGTCCTGCCTCAACAAGGCCACCTGAAACGTAGTTTGTACCTTGGAGCCGTTGTCACAGGCCCCAACAAGCCATATGCAACAAAGGTGAACCTGACAGCCAGAAAGTGGCCCAGAAGTCAGAGCACACCCCCCACCCCCGTCTGAGCTCACAGCATCCGGCTCATGGCCCCGATGGGTTTGCAGATCAATTTCACAGGATCTACATCTCACAATGGTCTCATACTCTGAGTCACAAGCTTTCTTGTCACACTTCCATGGAAGGGAAGGTTGCCTGGGAACCCAACTACTTAGCTGTTACCTTTCAAGAAAAAAAAATGTAGTTGTAGGACTTGAGGACTCACAACCAGCTCAGATTCACTGATGTTTCAGTTTCCCGTCACTTATCACAGGGAGAGGAGTAGGTTGCATACATGCCACCCTCCTATTTCCCACCCCTGTGGCAGACATTGCTAAGCGATTATAATTATCTTTCCCACTGAGCACAGTTGTCTGTGTTCTCAGACTCTCTCTCTATGCCTGAGTTGACATGAAAATGAAACCTATCTATCATCCCCGTGTGTCTAAACCAAGATGTGCCAGAGCCTGCAAGTGGAGAGGTGAGGTGACAGATGATAACTCAGAACCATTCTGCAGTACTGCCTGGAATAATGGATCCTGGGTACGCTCTCTTCAGAGTGATGCTCTGTGTTTTCTAAGTCACCTATGATAAAGTTGGGCACTCTGGTGCACAACTGTGGTCCCAACTACTCAGGAAGCTGAGACAGGAGGATCACTTGAGTCCAGGAGTTCAAGATCAGTCTGGGCAACAGCAAGATTCTATTGCGGAAAAAAAAAAAAATAATAATAATAAAATGGATAAATAAACCACCTACAATGCATAACTATTACTTTTGTAATCAGAAAAACCCCAAAGATACCCAGACTGTACTACAAAAGCCCTGCAGGGGATAGGGTCTGGAAACCCACTGTGTGGAGAGGACATGGGGGAGTACATTTCCCTGGAAGAGAGAAGACTAAGTCAGATACGGGTGATGTTCTATCTGGTGGCTGTGTGGAAAGGGGACTCAGACTTAGTTTGAGTTACTCTGCAGACCAAGGAGCAGTGGGGAGAAGTTAGGGGCCTGGTTTGAGCTCATTAGCGCTGCCCCCACACTGCCTCCTGGGATGAGGTAGTGAGAAGCATTCTAGCAGCGAAGGGGCAACTCCCCTGCTGAAAGTGCTGTGGGTGGGAACACCTACAGGGAGGGAGGCCACAGCCATGGCTGGCTCCCTCTGAGCCAAGACCACCAGCTTGAGCTGACCACAGCAGCCAGACCTCCAGCCAGGCTTTACTCCATCCTCCCTCTGATCGTGGCAGAGCCCAAGCTTGTCCACAAAAGGACGTCTCCTCTACTCAAACACCCAGACAATGCTCTGACTTTGGGCTTCCTCTTCCTCTGGGCTCTACAAAGTCCACACACAATGATGGAGGCAGAGTAAAGCAGACTTTCTTCTGCTGACCCTCTCAGTGCTGGAACCAATGACCCTCAGCATGGAGTCCTTGCTGGGAAAAGGGATGGGGTTCAAGTTGGGTCAGGCTAGGCAGTGTGGGTTTGAGTTCCAACTCTGACACTTAATGGCTGTGGGCAAGTTACTTGCCAACTCTGGGCTTAGCATCAGCAGTGGTCTCATTTGTAAAACTGGGATAGTATTATTTTCTTAGGAGAACTGACGGGAAGATCAAAAGTCATGCTTTACCTGAAATATCTAGTATATGCCAATCAGCAAGTATGGGCTGCTACTGTTACTACTATTCACCCCACAATAATGTCCAAGATGAGGCTAGGCCTGGGGTATTCAGTGGTATATAACACATGCACAATCCCTGTCCCCGTGGGGCTTCCCACCTAGTAGGGTAGACAGACAAAACACAAGTAAACAATCGAACATCTCATGACACAGCAGTAAGTACAATGAAGGAACTGAAGGAACTAAGGAGGGGACCTCCTGAGACAGAATGGTGAAGGACAGCTTCTCCAAGAGGGGACATTACCCTGAAATGGAAGCAAGAGGGCCCAGTATTGCAGATAGACTTCCCTAATGCCTGGTCCTGAGGTAGGAATGGACTTAGTGAAAAACAGGAGCTGAACAGATTCGTGAGCCCGTATGCAGTGGGTAAGGGGGAAAGAGGGGCTTAACGCAGAACTGGATGCCTCACAGGCAGGGCCAGATCATGCAGGGCAAGGAATGCAGGCCCCAGTACTGGAATTGAACCCAGGGCACTCTTACCACTGAACTACATCCCCAGTCCTTTTTATTTTTTATTTTAGGATAGAATTTTCCTAAGTTGCTGAGGTTGGCCCCAAACTTGACTTCCTCCTGCCTTATCCTCCTGAGTCACTGGGATTACAGGCATATGCCACTGCACCTGGAAAGAATTAGAGGTTTGATGATGCAATGGATCATGCACTGACCCAGCTTTCCCTGGAGGTATTTAGGCAGGGGAGTGGTGGAGGTCCAATATTCAGATTATTTTTTACAATCCATCATTTCTGCAATATATTTGAGTAAATCAGATCAACACAAATCAAACAATTTAGTAGACAAAGTAAGATAGGGCTATTACCCAACTTGGACTATAAATATCAACCAGGTGGTTACAGAGTAGCTCAGGGGCTTCACAGAAGAGACAGGCAAGAACTGGGCCTTAGAGATTGGGAAGATCTGAGCAGGTCAGGGGCTGGAGGCTGAGGGCTGGTTAAGCTTGCAGGCAGGGAAACAGAAGGTACCAGAAGAAGGCATATCATTCTCCCAGACCCAGGCAGAAGGATGCAGACTCGCCCTTGGGTGCAATGTTTATCCTTTTCACCTCTATGCAGGATCCAGGGAAGGGGCCCAAGTTGCCAGAGTCCCAGAACCACTCATCCTTGACCTGTCTCAGTGCAATCCCTACTGCAGAAGGAATAAAGGAAATGGAGGGCGGGGACATCCTAGGAATGCAAAAAGGATCAGATTTCTCAGAAGCTGCTAGGGAAGCAGACGCTCATCTGCTGCCTATACAAAGACAAGGCACAACTCCTCTGCTTCCTCCTCAACTTCCTATTCAGTCTACAAAAGGGGAAGAAAAGGAAGCTCGATGGCGGTCAGTCACATGGACGGGCCTGCATCCGGGGTATTAAACGGTTCTCACACAAGATTGAGGACCTTTGCTTCTACCCTTGATTTCATGTGTAGGATGGGGAAGGGTTGGTCAAGTCCTTAAGGCCTGTTATTTTTATGTGGTGAAGCCTCAGGGGCAGGAGGGGCCAAAGGGCCCCCACGACCCTTACTGAGCTTTGACCCAGTACTGCTGTTCTGCCACAGGGCTAGCATTCCAGTTACTTCCTCCCTCCTCCTAGATCCTGCTGCAGAGAGCAGGAGTGGGACACTGGCTCTCCATTTTCCTGGGGAAGAATTCTTAGAGAGAACTCCTGGGCCACCTCAACCCTGGCTCTTCATTTCTTCCTGAGTGCTTCTCAGGAAGACAGGGTTGGGCATGTCTGCTTTGTCCCCCAGCAATTGGCCTTTTGAAACAGGTGAAAGAAACCTGCCCACTTCCTCCACCTCCTACCCCAGAAAGCCTGCTAGTGGCTGCCAGACATGTCTGCTAACCTATCACCTGGGCTCCTACTCACAAGAGCCCAGGGAGGAGATGTCATTGACCTGTTTTACAGATAAGAAAGCCAAGATGCAGCAGGACTATGAACTCCAAAGCAAATTGCCAGAATGAGAGTATAAGAGAGGAGGGCCAGTGAAGACGGTTGTGGCCATCTTGGCTCAGTGGTGGGATGTGCTGTGGATAGCAGCTCTGCACCCGGTGGTCAGGAACAGGCAATACACAGAAACCCAGCCACTGCCCAGAGCCTGGGAGATGCAGAATTACAATTCATTTGGTTTTGGTTTTCTACTTCCTTTTCTACCTCCCACCTCAGCCCAGGTTCCCAGACCTTGTTTGTAAAAAGAGTCCACCAGGAACCAGCAGGGTTCCAGAAAATTACCAAGCATGACTTCAGCCAGCACCCCAGGGACTGGAACAGAGGTCTTTATGTGACGTCCCTGTCATCCTGTGTTATGTACAGGCTTGGGTACACACGCCCAGCCCTCTGCATACCAGGAAGTGCTAAGCGGAACACAGACACACATTAGGTAGGAGCAGAGTGGTGGGAATGGGGCAGGAGGGGGAGCATGAGCTGAGGGAACCGTCCCCCTAACCAGCCAGGAGCCAGGCCACACCAAAGAACAGAGGGTTTAACTCCCCAGTAGCTGAGGGGGGAGGGCTCCTGGCTCACAGAAGGGGGAGGGCTTGACTCCTTATCTCTGAGATTTATCCTCTGAGTCTATGGCTGTGGAGGGTCCTTCCCCTTCTTTCTAAGCCCTCCAGTCACAGACCTGGCCTCCCACCTCAACTCTCCCTCACTCCCTCTGGCCTCTGCTCAAGAAAGAACCAAGAAGGAACCCAGAATGAATAAGTTTGGGGTGGGGTGGGGTGCCTCGCCTCAGAGTGTTGCCTTTGGGGCACAAGCTATTAGAAAGGCAAGGCAGGGAGGAGTGCTCTTGGCCCCTAAATCTGTTATCTTTGCCCAAATGAAGAGGGCGGGATAGAATCTGAGTGGCATGCCTCTGAAGAGGGTGGCACCTTTCCCTCCTTCAGGGAAAGGGCTTGTCGACAGGAACGAAGAAGCCCTAACCTGTCTTCTCTGCCAGTACCTGAGACAATAACAGTGTCATGTGATGCTCAGGCTCTGTTCTAAGGGCTGTATGTACAAATTTATGTCATCCTCATTAACTCCACAAAGAGTACTATTTGTGTACCCGGTTTATAAATGGAGAAAAGGAGGCACAGAGACTCAGTCACCTGCTGAAGGCCAAGAGCTAGTAAGAAGGAAGAGAGGATCCACAGCCAGGCAGTCTGATTCCTTTCAGGGAGGCACCCTGTTAGTGACAACCATGCCCTCTTTTTGGGTACAGTAATCCAGTTTATAAGGTGTTCTTCACATACGTCTAACTGGTAGTGTGCCTGCCTTCAATTCCCAGCAGTGTACTAGGTACCAAAGGATGACCTGACCTAACACAGGAAGAGAAAGAAGGTAAACAGTATTTCTGTAGTCCCTGCACATCTGCAGTCTTAGTCACCTGCAGTCAACCACTATCTGAAAATGTCAATATTTGTTTTGACTCTTCAAGAAAGAGAGGCCACATTCACATGCTTTTTATTATAGGATATTGCTATAATTATTCTATTATTATTCTTAATCTCTTGCTATGTCTAATTTATAAATTAAACTTTATCACAGGTGCATATATGTAGGAAAAAAATAATATATATAGGATTCAGTAGTATCCGAGCTTTCAGGCATTCACTGGAGGTCTTGAAACACATCCTCAGTGGACAAGAGGGTGCTAATGCAGTTTCATCTTCATACAAGGAAATAGAGGATCAAGGGCTCATGTATAGCTTTCCAAAGACAGTGGTTTCAAATCTTCAACATGTATAAGAAAGAGTGTGGCCTTATTTATGCATATATATCCATCCATCCATACATACAGTTAAACATGTGCAACAAACCAAGGGTTCCTGCAATAGTACTAATCCTTACTGTGTGTGATGCACATTGATATTTTCTTTTTCCATTTGTTTTAAAACGCTGGTTCAACCCACTACCCACTAAGAGGTGCAATATGCCTGCAATTAATGGCAGGGTGAACACAAACAGCCCAGTGTATCATGAAGTATCTTCGCATTTCTGTAGTCATTCCTCAGGTAATAAAGATCTCTGGGACACTGAGGAACATCATCTCACATCATAGCAAATACACAAATTTGTGTCTTACCTGTAAGACAGAGTTTTAATTTTCTACACTTACATTTCTAACTCCCTTTTTCTGATAGTACCTTGACTGCAAAGCACCCAGGGGAAAGAATTTTATATGCTGCAATCACTCTGCATAATATCCAGACGCATCTAATAAGCACTTTCTTCACACTCACAAACACCTTACATCTGCGTAGAAGTTTGATCTCTGGAAAACATTTTCATGTTGCCCTCCCAATCTGATTCTCACAACAGTGCCCCCATCTTGGAAAGGGCCCTGGGAGGCATCACTCTGGAGGACTCAAGTTGGTCTAATGCCTGAGTTGTGCTGTTTCTCAAAATAACAGACAAGCTTTCACCTCGAATTTCCTGACGCAGGGTCTCTGGGATGGTGCTGACGTCTACTTTCCCAGGGAGAAGGAATGACTTTGACAGAAGATGACAAAGAGGTCTCAACTTGATTGATTGGTAGAGAATGCCAGGAGCCAGCATGGAGGAAGGTGGCCAGGTGCCCATCTGGATAGAGCAATGCCAACACCATGGTCATGGGCAATGAGAGTATTTTGCTCCCTGATCTGTGCTCTTCCTCTTGTCCTTCCCCGAGCAGGGTAACGGGGTTAGGACATATGCAGGTCCCCTTTCCTCTCCAATTCTAGAAGCAGTTTTAGAGCATGACATTGGCCAACAGGAGAACAAGAAGGCCCCAGAGCAGATACTCACCAGTAAGAGAGCTTCCAACTGGTTAATGTAGATTTCTTCACTGGCCAGGAAGCCAGAGAGAACCAGCTTCCTCATCTCCAGGCCCTTTCCTGCCTCCACCTGCAGAAAGCAAACCAAAGTCCAACGGCTTGTGAGAAAGAGGCCAAAATCCCAGACTGTTTCCTTGTTTTGTTTTGTTTTTCTCTCTTAACAAACTCTTTCACAGGAATAAGAGGCAGTTGTTATTATAGAAATTTTCAAAAATACAAAAATATAAAAGCAAAACCAATCGCTCATATTCCTGTTCACATCTTGCTTTATTTCCATTGTTTTTCTTCCTTTCCTTATTTGCTATCCACCCATTCATCCACCCCTCCATTCAGTTGTCCATCCATCCATTCTTCCATCTTTCACCTTAGCCAACTTTGTCACATTATGCAGGACAACCAAGGACCTGCCCTCATGTCTAGTGGGCAGTTTAAAGGGGGAGGGGGTTAAAGACATATGATGGAAAATCAGTCATGACTGAGGCAGGGCATAATCACATGGGTGGGCACAGCAAGGGTCACAATCTAAGTCTGGGGGACATAGAGAGGATCCCAGAGGAAGTGACATATAAACTGGGAGAAACGGGTAGAGAGAATGGGAGTGGGCACATGAGCCCCAGCCTTGTGACCATTTCTGATGAGATCTTCCTACCCCGCAGGGGGATGATTCCACAACAGAGGGCCCTTCCTTCCAGCTTACCTGTGGAAGCCCCTCAGCGTTTCCTCATTGTGTAAGCCACAGACCCAAGCTAGACTCCTTCTGCTTCCTGAATTCCTGCTCCTCTATGGTGGAGATCAGCCTTGAATACCCATCAACTGGCCCAGTGCCTATACTAGGCACCCCCAAATTTTTCTTCAGTGAAAAAATCTGTAATTATTCTCATCATCCGGGATCCATACAAGGCATTCCTGGCCCCTCTCTCCCTTCCCTCTGCCACATTTCTAAATCCCTTGCCAACATCGTACATCAATTCTTCCCTTCGATTCTCCTCCCCTCTGCAGTGGTTGAAACCCGAGGCCCACTCAGCCACCTGGATTCTAATTGACCTCTACCCAGCTCTCCTCCCTCCTATCCACCTGGGGCAGCTAGACCAGTCTTCTATGAATACCACCTGATGTCTGATGCCTGTTGAGAACTTAATATGAATAATGCAAAATTTGATTAGGTTATTTGTTCATTTATTTATTATTCATTCAACAAGTATTTAATGAATGTCTGTTGGGCTCTATAGGTACAATGGGAAATAAAAAGACAATAGTCTCTGCTCTTGTGTGGTTTATACTCTAGTAGGAGAGAAAGACAATAGCAAACAAATAAATATACAACCACCATCTGTGATGTGTGTCCAGCATATCCTTTGAACACCTACAGTGGCCCTGGTGTGTCTCCCTACCCTTTCTCTGTCCCCCATGGTTCAGAGATCTATCTATCCAACATGCTGGAAACATCCATCCACTGAACTTTGGTTCCTGCCATTGCTGCTCCCACCCGATTCTTCTCCTGACTAAATGACACCTCTCCTTAAAGACACAGCTGCCATCTTATCTCTTTCTCGAGTCTCCCGGGACCACCCTAGCCTGCAGCACCTTGTTACCTGCCCAGGAACTTCTGAGCTTTGCAGCACCTGCCTCTCCGCCTCTCTTCCCTGAGGGCAGCACCACGGGACACACCTGACATTTACTGGGGCTTGCACATCTTTTCCACATTCTCAGTCTTCAAACATCCTACTGAAATGGATTCTGTATTTTCTCATTATACAAATGGAAATAAGTTATGTTTACAAAGAGGGAAGGGAAGGACCCCGGTCACATGGCCAGGACGTGGTGGAGCTGGGATTCCAACGCAGCTCTACCAATTCTTTGTTTCCACTGACTGCTCTGAGGAATTCCCACTCTCCTATTTCTTTTTCAAGCATTGGGCGTTTGTGTGTCATCTCAAACAGATCCTTGCTGGGCACCAAATGCATACCCTAATGTCACCTGGGAAAAGTACGACACCATCAGAAATCTCATAAACCCCTGACAAGAGCTACTTTCTCCTAACTGGGCACGTGCCACAGTGTGTCCTCACAGGTTTTCCCAAGCCATTCTTTCCGCCTTTCCCACAGGTGAGGGCTTAATTAACACTTTGCTGCCCACGAGCAACCCAATTGGGAGATCTGTGTAGAGGCCACTGTCCCTAAAGTCTCTAAAATGATATCTGACCCCCCAGGTAGAAAGAACAATGACTCCTCAGAGATGTCCACATCCTAATCCCTAAAACCTGCGAATACATTACTTTAATGACAAAAGTAATCTTGCAGATGTGATTAAATTTGAGATGGGTTCCTCAAATTTAAGGAACCTTAAATGGATTATCTAGACCCTCTATAATCAGAGGGGTCCTTATAAGGAGGAGGAAGAAGGGGCAGAGTTAAAGAAAATACAATGTGACAAGAGAAGGAGGGAGTCTGGAAGATGCTACACTGTTAGGTTTATTGTTGTTGTTTGTTGCTTGTTTTTGGTGGTCCTGAGGATTAACTCTCCTGGGGATTGAAGTACTATAACTGAACTACATCCCTTTTCATTTTTTATTTTCAGACAGGATCTCACTAAGTTGCTGAGGCCACCCTTGAAGTTGCAATCCTCCTGCCTTAGCCTCTAGAGTCTCTGGCATTAGAAGGGTGTCACCATGCCTGGCTTACACTGCTACCTTTGAAGACAGAAGATGGGACAGGGAATCAAGGAATGTTGAGGGTCTTTAAAAGCTAGAAAAGGCTAGGAAATGAATTCATTCCTTAGAGCTTCCAGAAGCAACGCAAATATGCTGAACCTTTTATGACCTGTATAAGGAACACAGTCTATTTTGTTTTAAGCCATTAAGTTTGTGGCAGTTTGTGTGGACCTCCAGCTTTTGAGAAGAACAATGGTTTTTTACTGATGGCTACAGAGACACTGGGCTAAATGCTTTTTGCTGCAATCTCACAATCTGGTAGGTATTGCCATTATCTCCCTGAGGCACACAGAGCAAACTGCCAGCTGCTCAGAGACAGCACAGCCTCCAGGACACACTTAGGCACAAGATCAGAGCCTAGAGCAGGGTCTTCAGCCCCTTGAGGTCAGATCCAAGGCCACTGCCATCCAAGTCTGACCAGAACCCTCCACAAAGGGGCTTGCACTCCTCCACCATGCCCCACTTCCTTCCTGCTCTCTGCCAACCAAAGATTTGCCTGAGGCCTTGGCAAATACCCTCTAAAGGACATCCCCTGGGGCATACTGTGGGCTGAACGGCAGAGTTGGCTGGACCAGGACCCCAGGTGATTGGCAGTCCCAGCCCCAAAAAGGCCCTCAGCCTGGCACCAGCAAGGCCCCTCAGACCCTGTGCCAGCCATGTCAGCAAGAGCCTCTCTTCATGGCTCCCACCTCATGATCCAATCCTGAATGTTGGTTTTGAGAGGGCAGCTCAGAGAAGAATCCCTACTCTGGGCTACATTCCCTCTGAAGTTTTGGCTAGGATGGGGTGGAGGCATTAGGTAATTTAATGATGTGAAATTAAATTCTGTACATTTTACTAACAGGTCTATTGCTCAGTTACCAACTAAGACCTATTTCATGTTTGCTTTCTCTACACCCCACATTAGAACTGTTTCTTCAGTCCCTCTGGGGCTATTTCTGTCTCATTTTCACCAGGGCTCAACATTCACTCACTCCTCTCTATGACATGCCAGGCACTGGAACGCAAAGGTGAAAGAAATAGTTTCTGTCCCCAACAAGCTCTCCAGAAGGGTCCACATAGCAGAATCCCTTGGGCAAGTTCTCTGAAGAGGTCAGAGCATAGGCTCTGCCATGCTGCTGACCAGTTCCCAGCATAGGAAAGCCCCCTTCCAAGTGGCACTGTCCCCTCTTCCTCTCCAGAGCTCACAAAACACAACCCTGGTGGGCTCATTCAGATGAAAGTCTATCAGCCTGAGATTCCCAAATCAAGGACATCAGGTCACTATGATAGGGGCAGTATCTACGAATAAACCTTAGTCAGCTCTGGCCTGGGCTTCCACAGAGCTAAATAAAGCCTCTGAAGGTTTGGTTCTAGGCCAAACCAAGAAACAATCTCTCTAGGAGCCTTGATCTCCTCCAAGACAACATTAAGGATGAACAGGCAGGGCTGACTCTCTGGTTGTGCTTCAAAGCCAGAGACTGAGATTGCAGACAACAGACTTTGGCCCAAGGACCCATATCAGCTTGCAAGGAGCACCAAGTAGATCTGCTCAAAGTAGATACCACTGGGGTCAGGGGTATTGCACATGCCCAGGGACTTAAAACCAAGCCAAGCATCAACCTCAGGACAGCTGGGCCCTCTCTGAGTTACATGTCTCTTTCAACTACTTCCTTGGCAGAACTCAGAGCAAAGAGGAGAGGGGATGGAGGATAAAGACCAAATTCCAGCTGTTCCCTCTTCATGTTCTGGGCTCTCTGCTGTTGTCTAAAGTTTTAGGCAGAACCCATAGGGGCCAGGCAATTGTTCCTAACTCAACTTTACAGCTTTGCCATACTCTCATACCACTTAGTATTGTTCTTCACAACAATTGACTTTTTAAAAGAAGAGTCTTATCATAAGACTTAGAGCTGAAATCACAGGAAAGATATGCAAGTGATTTTTTTAAAAATAACACATTAAAATACATACTTAACAATTAAAATGAAAAAAACATATCCAGGTGCCACCTAAAATCATCCCTCAAATAAGCACCTACGTGGCTCACACTGCAGGAAACACTCAATGGGGGACAGAGGCAGAGCCCTTACTGCATGTAGAGGCAGGAGAGACCTGGGCAGGTGAAACAGAAGCACAGGCATTTCACACAAACCATTAAAACTTGGCACAGAATAACACCTGAAGGGTTAATGTGCTCTATAAAAGGGCTTTTATTCCTGACAAATGAGTTCCTTGAAATAGCAGCTTCCACAAGTCCCCGCCCGCCAGCCCTATGAACCTTTAAATAGAACTGCACGAAAAGATTTTGGGAAAGTATACACCGTTTTACAGATGGGAGGTGATGTTGCTATCAGTATCTGCATTATGAGTTTCCAGATCATTAACTCCTCAAAAGGAAGTCTGGGTTGAGATGCAGCAAACTCCAGTTACAGCTCTTGAGAAAACTATTGCCAGCTTCACATCTGTCCCCCAGGAAGATGAAGCATCTCGGAAACTACACTAAAATCAGGATTGATTTATAGGACTGGCATTTGAGCACATGCTCAGCAACACAACTACTGTTAAAGGTAAGTACCCCTGAAGCAAAGTAATAGCAAAGAGCGAACTGCCTTGGATTCCTACCAGCTGCCTTGGAGGAGTGAGCCAAGATCGTCTGCAGCCCAATACGAGCGCACCATCCAGAAAGGCCCTTTGGCCATACACACTGGGAACACACATGCACACTCACGGTGCATACATGCACCCAATCTATCCCAGACTCAAAAAGAAGTGGTGTCACCTCTGAATCTGATACCCTTTTATAAGAACACCTCTCATACCTTGACTGAGTTCTCACTCTCTGTCACCTGTGCACTTGCCAACCCTTGCTCTGCTCTTTGTGAGAAGGATAATGCCTTGTTTACCTCATCACATCCTGGAGGGATGCTCTGAATACAACATAACCTGCCTGCATTTGTTGAATGAATTAAAGAGTTTTCTTTCCCCCTTCACAGACCCTGCTTGTCATCCTGCCTGAGGTCAAGCCTGGTGGAAAAGAAGGGCTTGGGAGAGCTGTTCAGGATGAGCCAGGGAGCCTGAAATTCCCCAGCAATCAGGAAGGAACCCCTGCTCCTGTGATGGAGACAACTCCGGGAAAGGAGGAGAAAACTCCATCCAGGCATCAAGGGGACCTGGGAGGAGAGGCAATTTTAGGAGTAATATGTGTCTGGGCCCCCTTGTCAGCCACATACCGCCTCCTGAGAACACCTCTCAGATGCAACAAGGCCAAGGTACACCCTTTGCAGGTCTCAATGAGGCTCACTGGTTTCACAGATTCTCACTGGCACCAGCCACACACACCAAGCACCATGTCATGTTCAGCAGTGAGGATAACATGGTACTTGCCCTTGAGGAGAATAGGACATAACTGAGAAGGTAGATATCTAGAGTTCTGAACAGTGTAAAACATCAACTAAGACTGAGGTATAAGCCAGAACCGAGGAAAAGGGTGGGCACAGGGGGCAGCGCATGAGTGGGATTACATCTGTGCGGGATTACATCTGTGCTGGGGAGGACTTCTCCGAAAAGTCCCTTAGGAACCCCACTGAACCTCCCATCCCACACATTGCACTCTTGATTCCCAGACTTTCCCCCCATCCTGTTCCTGGTGGGGAGACTGGTCAGACACTAAGTCTGCAGAGGCCTCCATGTGACTTACCCCCAGTGCTCCAAGCCAGCACCAGATCAAAGCACAGGGGTTGGGTGCCAGCCCCGGCCAGCCTCCCATTGCAGCTCCTCTGCAGTCACTGCTCCACCCAGACTCCACACATCAGCCATCTACCTACCCTGAGTCTGCAGGCTATTTCTGCCTCCATTAGCTCCTGGGAGTCACGCTGTAGTGTGGGCGGGGCAGGGCTGAGATTCTCATCTGATGGTGAGGGAAGGCTCAGAGAGGATCAGAGACAGCCTCCTACCCCCAGCAATGCTCTGTGCACTACGCCCTCTAGGGGCCCACCTGCTGTTAGGCAGCCTGGCTTCGCAGTGTGCAAACTCTGCCACAGTCCTGGAGGGCCCTTCCTTCTAGCCACAGAAGAGGGGAGCTGAGAAACAGCTGAGGTAGAGCTCTTAGAGGTAGGTCCAGGTAAAAGAAAACCCAGCATGGTGTGTCATGTCCTCCGGAGGGGGAGGAAGGCCAGGGGGTTGGTGTAACCATTCCCCTCCAGCTCTGCCTCCAGGTGCAGGAATGTAAAGAACTCTGAAACATGGGAGTGGGTGGGTTGGTCCAGCAGATGTTTCTTGTGTATGCCAACTTTGGGAAAAGCACCTACCTATCTGGCTGGTGTCTCAAAGACATTGTTACCTCCACCTCTTCAGCTGATTCAATTATTTTCCTTCAAGGAAGCCCAGTGACCTGTGGCTCTTGACCTCTGCAACTGCTCTCTTGCCTCAGTCAAGACACCAAATCCCCAGTATCCTCACTAGGAAGAGGGGTGGCTTCCTTAGCCTGCACTTCTTGAGTGCCCTTATCCTCCGGTTGCCATGGAAACAATGAATTATTGCCCACCGGTTTCAAGTCAGCCAGCTCCTCTGGGGGAAGCAGGCTCGTACCACTGACAGCCCACCAAGTGACTCATGTCACGGCCAGAAAGAGCCCCCAGCACAGCTGGGGGAGAGGAATGCCCACAGTCACTGCCCCTAAAGACAACTGGTGCAGTGGGGGCAAGCACGAAACCTCTCCCCCAGGAACAGCTGCCAGGAGAGCACAGCCCTCGGTTCCCCTCCCAGGCATGCGCCAGCCCCTCTCACACTGAGTGAGGTGCTTCCACTTAGCCATGAGGCTTGTGCACACACCAGCCATTTCTGCCCGCACACGGCTTTGGCGGCAGTCGAGAGCTGCCAGCCCTGCCCCCTCCCCGACAAGCATCTAGGGCGTGTCACATTCCCACCTTCACAGCCATCAAGAAGGGGGACCCTGAGCCGGGGCTGGTCGGGGTTCCCAGCTCACACTCCTCCAGGAGAAATACATCTTCATCTTCCAGAACCTTGTCCAAAAAGCCTATTGCCTCCTCTTCCTCTTCCATGGCAGCCGGAGCCGGTGGAGGGCAAACAGGAAGCAGGGTCCACGCAGCAACAGCAGCAGCAGCAGCAGCAGCAGCCGCGGCCGCCGCCGGGAGAGAAGCAGGCAGGCAGGCAGGCGGGCAGGCGGGCAGGCGGGCGGGAGGGGAAGAGCGCGGGGCAGGCCTACACCAGCATGCTGGCCTCCCCGGAGTCAGTCCTGGCACCTGGCCACCGCCTCCCGATGAAAGGCTCCATTATGAACCTTTTCCTGCTGCCGCTTTCCAGCCCTCTTGCGCGCAGGGCTGCGGGCCCGCCTCCCGCGCGTCCCCACCCTGCGAAAGGGGAAGCCTGGCCTTCGGGCAGCCCCTGACGGCCACCGGCCGGCCGCCTCTCGCGCAGAGCTCGGCCTCCGCCGGCGTTTCAGGATTGTCACCCCGAATGTCGAGAGGCGGGCGGTGCAGCTGCAGGCGCCCTCCGCGGCCCTTCCTGGCTAGCGCACAGGTCCCGCGCAGGCGGGGCCCCAGACGCCGCTCAGTCCTCGCGCTCCGCTCGCCCCGGCCGCCCGCTGCCCGGGCTCCGTCCTGGCGCCCCGCCGCCGCGTCCCCGGCCCCACAAAGCCCGCCCTTTCTGGACTCGGAGGCTCGCGTTTGCTCTGAATACACAGGAAATGCACGTCTTGACTTGCGAGGTGGAGCCGTTCGTTCCCTCTGTGGTCACCGGGCAAGCGGCTGGCGGAGGCTTCTGGTGCGGAGGAGGAGGGAGGGAGGAGGCCTCAGACAGGCCGGGCGGGCGCAGGGGGAGGTCTGCTTCCCAGAGACAGGCTTTATTTACAACTTCTCGCCAGAGCCGGCAGGCAGGGGGAAGCAGGAGAGTAGCTTTCTCAAACAGCCGTCCCCCCTCCACCTGGTCACCACCGGTCACCGTGGGACTCTTCATAAGCCAGAGCCCCCTTCGCACCTCGGCCTCAGGCTCCAAAGCCTAAGCGGAGGGGAGGCCCAGGCCTGGTGAGAAACCACTGTTGCCATCCCTACCATCCCTGGATGAACAAGGCTTTGTGACAATAAAAAGGGGCCTGATCTGCCTTACCCCCAACAAGAGTGCCAGAGTCCTGAGCACGTGTCACCTGGCACCACGGACCAACCAGGTGCCCCATCCCCATCTGTGCCACTTACAGGTGTTACCAAGACTAGCAATGCCACTTCCTTGGAGGAGTTTCCCCTCAAGAGGGGCCTCCCCCAACAGAAGCAGCTCTACAAGGCCAGGACACATATGACCTAGGACAGGTAGCACTGCCCGCCCTGCCCACTCCCAGCTTGCTTCTCACCCTTACAGAAACCAAATTCATCGCAGGGTAAAGCCTCCATGTTGGTCTCCTAGCCTTGATCCCTGAAATGCACACAACTCTACTCTAGGGGGGTGGAGTCTAGAGGCAGCTCGGGAAACTCTTTCACAACAGAACATCAAGGGCAATGGGGACAAACACTAGCACTCCTTAAGAAGCAGGTGAGGTAATCAGTGAAGGAACCAGGTAGGGGCTGGGCAAGCTAGATAAACCTCCCTGGCTCCAGCCGATGGCTACTATTCTCTGTTGAAGAGAAGTGGGAAATCTGCTTTAAAAAATGACTGCAAATAATTTACCTGATTTTAAAAACATTATGTGGTCTAAGTGAACAGCATCTGTGCCCTGAATTATTAGGTCCACAGATTACAGGGTTGCCTTTATTCTTGCAATGGGTTGTTTCTTTGAGAAAAATAACTTGTGTGGGGACGGTTCCCTGTCCCATTTCCTCACTGGGCCTGGCATCTTGGTGTCAAATTCAGCTTCACACACTACTAAAAGACCATTTATCTGTGTAAACCTGTACCTTAGGTTCCACCAACCAGGCAGTGCAGAATCTGAGGCTCTCTATCAACACGTGGTATGTCTATGACCAATCTCTCATGCACATATCACATTCCCTGTCAGGTGACAACTGTATAACCACAGATAAAGAGTCAAACTGTCAAGACCATTTCCAAAGGAAAGTCAAACTGCACCATCCTGGGTCCAGGTGGTGCCACCTTCTCTCTGCTCAGCACCTTAGCTAGCTGAGAACAGGCCTTCTGCTGAACCACCAAGCTGGGTGGAGAGAGGAAGCAAAGGAAAAGAATGGGCATGGTTTCTATCTGGCCTCCCAAATTCTGTCGAAGTTCTGGCTCTAGATGGGGTTCCTGTCGATCTATCAGTAGTAGAAAACCTGTCCTTGCTGGCCACAGGATCCATCCTGTTACCAAATACAGAGATTTGGGATGGGTTAGCTGGGCCCCAGAGACTGTAAGGCCTGGTCAGGGAACTGTCCCCTCACCCCAACCCCCTTTCCCTCCAATCCCTGGTTTTTCCCTGTCCCTGCCCTGGCTGGGTTATAAATAGCCAGGGCACATATGAAGGGCCCTTTCAGCCACAATTCCTCATTTGGTTTGGACGGGTAAGGCTGTTCCCAGGGTTTGGGAACAACCAGGCCTGGCATTCCCCAGGGCACAAGTGTTTCAGCTTGGGGCCCTGTGCCACAGGTTCTTCTGTCTCCACCCTGCAGAATCCAGTGCCTGGCATGAGCTCACATGGGTCGGACAAGCAGGAGGCATGAGAAGAGCTAAAACCCCAAGGAACTGTGTGTGTCCCTTTCTCCACTCAGGAGAACATGAGGTGTCCTTAACAGTCTTCTAGAGTATCCCTGTCTCTATTCTCCACACTCCTAGCATGGTGGGATCAGCACCCAATTCTTCCCCAAAACCTTGAACCTCACAGAAGCGACTCTGAACATTCAAGGCATCTCTGCTCCACCCCACTCCAGTTGCCTGGAATTTCCAGTGAGTAAGTAGGATGCCCCCTCCATTGGACTCCTCACAGGCCCTCAGACCTCTCCCTGGGGGGGGAGTGACTCACAAGTCCCCACTTCTCCCTCCCTTTCCCTCACAAATGCCCTGAGTTGGTCCTGGACCTGAGCTTCCTCCCTGTGTCCTCCACACTCTGCCTACTTCAACCTGGCTCCTGAGCCTCCTCTCCAGAGAAGCAGCCACTCCAAAGGTCCCCAAACTGCCTGTTCCAGAGCCAGTGGCCCTGTTCTCCTATGCTTCACCTCTGCAGCCTGGACTTTCTCAAAGCCCTCAGGTCTCTTGGCCATGGAGGTACTCCTTAGCTTAGGCTGGACCTTCTTTCTCCTGCTTACTATACAAGTGGAGGCACCCACTCAGGCCTCTTGCCTCAGGCCTTTGTGCTCTACCCTTGGAGGACTCATCCCTTCTTCCTAGGCTAACAGTAGCTTGCTAGGTTCTAGGTATGACACCTGCACTAGAAGTCGGATCACCTCACTTGGGAGATGTAGCTGCAGTCCCTCAACTCCACATATCCAGACCCCACATACCCACATATCCAGAGGAGGCCCTTCCTCCTCCCTAAACCAGCTTCCCCTTTTGGCTTCTCCACTTTTGTTGGTGGGCCGCCATCTCATGGCTCTTCCTTCCCTCTGGTCCCACACATCTCTTTTACCAGCTCCTTTGGTTCTTCCTTCTTTTCCTTCCCCAAAGCCACCACCCAACCAAGGTTTGTAGCACCTCACACCTACACAATCCTGGTCATACTTCACTTGGACTCCCCATGTCATCTGTCATCTACCTGTTCACTGGCTCCATTCATTCATACCCTGAAAAGGCCTGGCAGGGCAAACACACTATCTGCAAAAGGACCCCTGCCATCGGCCCATTCTCTCTCTATAAATTTTTTGATTCTGTGAAAAATGTCTGAACAAACGAGGCATGGTTCTTATTCATCAGCCTCGATGGGAACACAAGACAAAGACCAGTCCTGCCAGAGAGGGAAAATTCACAGGAAAGTGGCTTTTGGGTGTCACCTGGGTGCAGGGAAGAGGTTTTCTTTCTTTCTTTCTTTGTTAGTACTGGGATTGAACCAGTGCTTTTCCACTGAGCTACATCCCTAGCCCTTTTCATCTTTTGAGATAGGGTCTCGCTAAGTTGCTGAAGCTGGCCTCAAACTTGAGATTCTCATGCCTCAGCCTCCTGAGTTGCTGAGATTATAGGCCTGTGCCACCATACTCTGCATAGGGAAGGGTTTTTAAGCACAGGGAAGAAAGTTTGTGTGAGTGCATGTGTGTGTGCGTGCATGGGGTGCCAGGGACTGAACCCAAGGCCTTGCACATGCTTGGCAATGCTCTATCACTGAGTTACCTCCCCATCCCTTCTTGTTTTGTTTTGTGACAGGGCTTTGCCAAATAGCTCAGGCTGTTCTTGAACTTGCAATTCTCCTGCCTCAGCCTCCAAGTAGCTGGAATTACAGGTGTGTGCCACTGTGTTTGGCATAAAATGTTTTTTTAAGGAAACTCAGGAGGCCATACTCACAGGACAGAAGAGAAAAGGGGTAGGAGACAAACGTTAAGAGGCTAGCTGGAAGGATACCATGAGGCAATGTGGCACCCACCAAATCCACATCTGGAAGGCTCCAGCAGGTTATTCCCCACAAATGGCCTTCTCTCCCACTCATCCTGTACCCTTGCTTTCACAGTCCCTTGCGATTCAGTCTGCAAGTATTAATTGTCTGCTGTGCATCACCAAGCACTGTGCTCACACTCAGAATGCAGTCACAAACGGGACACTATGTTACCTTCGTGGAGCTAATGGTCTCAGAGGAAGAGTGACCATTGTGACTGACTCCCAAGGCAGAGCCAAGGGAGGGGCAGTGCCAGGGGAAGGGCAGAACTGGGGAGGGGCACATTTTAGAACTATGCAGTTGAAGTACAATTCCTCTGGAAAGGGTAGCATGGAAATATCTATTGTTGATTTTAAATGTTCACACCCTCTGACTCAGCAATTTTACTCTAGGGAATTTCTCTGAAAAAAAAAATTCTAGAAGGACACAAAGATGTATATGTACAAAGATGTTCATTGCAGCAATACTTATACCAGTGAAGACTGGAAAGAGCCCGAATGTCTATCAAAAGTGGACTGGTCTGGCAGGGCAGAGTGGTGCACTTCTAATCTCAGTAACAACAGAGGCTGAGACAGGAGGATCCCAGTTAGACTTAGCAAGACTCTGTCTCAAAATAAAAAATAAAGGCAGGTACAGTGACTCACGCCGGTAATCCCCGCGGCTTGGGAGCCAGAGGCAGGAAAATTGTGAGTTCAAAGTCAACCTGAGCAACTCAGCGAAGTCCTAAGCAACTCAGCCATACCCTGTCTCTAAATAAAATATTTTAAAAGAATTGGGGATGTAGCTCAGTGCTTAAGCGCCTCTGGGTTCAATCCCTGTACCAAAAATAAATAAATAAATAAATAAATAATTAATTAAAAAGGGCTGGGGATGTAGCTCAGTGATAGAGTACTTGGTTGGTATAAGAAAGGCCCTCGATTGGATTCCCAGCACTGCAAAAGAAAAAAAGAAAAGGGGTGGGGCGTTGGTTAAATGAATCACACATATCCATAGAATGAAATATACTGCATATGTTTAGGAAGAGGAACAAGGTTGACTTTAATTACTAGTATGCAAGATGTCCTAGTCTTATTAACTAAACAACATGAGCAAACTTCATACCTACCAATAGCATGATCTCATTTTGATTTTATGAGAACCATACAACCAACTCTTGGCAGTTCTCTTTGTAGGATGGGAATTAAGGAGACTTTCATTTTCTATATTATGTTTTCTGTTGTTGGACTTTTTAGTGATGTAATCAGGGAAAATAAAGAAGTTATAAAAGAAGTGTGGGGGCTGGGCACATGCTTATTTTTATTCGCAAGGCCCTGGATTGGATCCCTAGCACCACAAAAAGAAGTATGTTAAGTACTATGACTGGGAATTTAGAATAAGCTAAGGGTACAAGGAGATGCATCTGAGGCAGCAAAAGAGAAGTCACTGGAGGCTCCCTGGAGGAGGTGACATTAAAACTCACACTGAAAAAAAAGCATGAGTTAGCCATGCCAATGGGGGCTGGGAGACAGATAGGAAAGAGAATGTAAGGCCCAAGGAAATAAGCTCAATTTGGCTGGAGGATAGTGAGTGTTCACATATTCATTCACACAGTATTTACTGAGTACCCACCATGCTCTAGGCACTGGGAACTACAATAAGCAAAAGTTTTGTCACAAAACTGACAAACCCTTGTGGAGTTCACATTCCAGTAGGGGACTAGTCGGTCATGAGGCTGCAGAGGTATAGGCAGGGGTCAGGTGGTCAGGTCAGACACAGTCTTGGCAGTTATACGGAGTTATGAATTTCACCTGATAGACAAAGGGAAGGCATGGGAAGGTTTTTAGTAGGGAGGGACATGGCCATTCCTTAATGCATCCCTCTGGCTGACATCAGATTTCTCTTTCTAAAACACTGTTCACTCTGTGCCCAGCAGGAAGCCACTAAATCAGCCCAAACAAGGGCAGTGGGGCCTGGCTGATGACTCAGTCCCTCACACTCCAGACAATAACCTCTGAAGGGCCATGTACATTCCCACCTCCACTCTGCCTGGTTCCAGTTTTCTTGGCCTGAAGCACTTTCTCCCTTCTCTCTGCCTGTTTCTGGCTCTCCCAGCTTTCTTGGTAGAAGGTCAAGCCCCACTCCAGACTTTTTGGAGTTCAGTAGATCTTGGGCCAATGAGAACTGGCCTCCAGAGGCCAGTACTAGGTAGATGGAGTCACTATAGCTGCAGATAGAACCAGATTCACCATCTTCCTGCTAACCTTGCTCCCTCCTCTTCCTTCCCTTCCTCTGTTATAGTAGAAGTCACTCAAAAGATGTATGGAGTTCGTAACATAAAACAAAAGTCAGGTATAAGACAGTATACCACAATGTTTATGTGAAAACAAACAGAAACACTCCCTTAAATTCTGGACTTGAATTCTACACAGTGGCTCACACCTGTAATCTCAGCAACTTACGAGGCTGAGGCAGGAGGACTACAAGTTTGAGGCCAACCTCAGCAATTTGTCAAGGCCCTAAGCAACTTAGTGAAAAGTTGTCTCAAAATAAAACATAAAAAAGGGCTGGAGATATGACTCAGAGGTAAAGCACTCCTAGGTTAAATCCCTAGTACAAACAAAAAACAAACAAACAAACAAAAACCAAAATCTCTTGCCAGCTCTGTAACCCTGGGCAAGGCATTTAAACTCCCTGTGCATTGGTTTCCTCATCTGTTAAGTGGGCATAATCATAGCACCAATCCTAGGGCCCCTGTAGGACTGGTGCACATGGGGTAGTGTACACCCTTCAGCTAGCTCCAGCTATTCCTCCTATTCTTTGGCAGGTGCTGTGTGTGGGAGAAATACAGAAGAAGGGGCCCTGGCCCACTCCCAGACTTAACTCCTATCTGTTCCAATGAACCCAGTGTTCCACCCACACCAGACCATTCTCCTTTTCCCAAACCTCCAGTGGCTTCCCCACATTCCAGAAGGTACACAGCCCCCTTGCCCAGCACGTTCTTCCTGACCAGTGTCTCAGCAGAGCACAACCCACTCTCAAGGATACCTTCAGCATGATCCCCTCCCCATTCCCTCCTCCCCTTTGGGTATTTACATCTTTTAAGGCTGCTGCACAGACAACCTGAAAATAGGGGAATTTGGGGCTAGGGAGTATAGCTTAGTGGTAGAGCAGGTGCTTAGCATATGCAAAGACCTGAGTTCAATTCCCAGCACTTCAAAAAAAGAAAGGAAGAAAAGAGCAAAAGGAAAAGAAAAAGGGTTTTAAAAACAAAAAGAAATAGAGGAGTTTTGTTTGTATGTGTGAATCCCTTGTTCAGATTAATTCACCCCAGCACCCAGAACAGTATCTTATAAAAATGGGTGCTAGGGCCAGGGGTTGATGGTGCATACCTCTAATGCCAGCAGCTTAGAAGGCCAAGGCACAAAATTGCAAGCTCAAGGACAGTCTCAGCAACTTAGTGAGACCCTGTCCTAAAAAAAAAAAAAAAAAAAAAATTAAAGGGCTAGTTTGTAGCTCAGTGGTAAAGTGCCCCTGGGTTCAATTCCCAGTTCTATCACCTCAAAAAGGTGGGAGCTCAGAAAATCCTAGTGAGGGGCAACAATCCTAGGAGACTTACAGGGCAAGGCAAGAGGTCACCTGAGAAGATAAATCCAGGGGTTCAGGTTAGATGATGGCTGGTATGGAACAGTCATGTGAAGCGGGCTCCTAGGGCTAAGGGAACTCAAAAGACACTACCAGTCAGGCATGGTGACACATGCCTGTATTCCCAGCAATTTGGGAGGCTAAAGCAAGAGGATTGCAACTTGGAGTTCAGTCTCAGCAACTTAGTGAGGCCCTGTATCAAAATAAAAAATAAAAAGGGTTGGGGATGTGGTTCAGTGGTTAAGTGCCCCTGGGTTCAATCCCTGGTCCCTGGTACCAAAAACAAATAAATAAAAGGGGCTGGGGTTGTGGCTCAGTGGTAGAGCACTTTGCCTAGCACATGTGAGGCACTGGGCACTGCATAAAAAAAATGAATAAATAAAATAAAGGTATTGTGTCCATCTACAACTAAAAATAAAATAAAAAAATAAAAGTCCACTACCAGTGAAGGAATCTCCTTTCTACCTTCAGTCACCAGCCTTTACTTGAATCCTTCCAAGGACAGGAAGCTCATTACCTGTCCTATTGCTGGACAGCTCCAGCATCTGAAACCTTGTTCTTGGTGTTAATGTACTCAACTCTTGCCACACAGTAACTCTATTCTCATCCTGTCCTCCAGGACAACACGAGATAGTTTTCTTTCCATTTTAACTGAGAAGTGTCTGCCTAATTCAAATGCAGAGTACGACGGGATGCCATCTCCCCACGCCTGACCCAGTCACTCTTCAACACACTGCCCAGCTAGGCTGCAGGTGCCCCCTGGCCCTGGGATTCTATATCACATAACTGGGTTCACAGAAACCAGCTACCCAACCTGAGCACTTGGACCTATCTTCCCTAGCAGCTGCTCACCTTGCCAGTGAGCCTGTAGGGCCATTTCCATTCACTAAGTCTTTTCTCAGCACTGTCTTTTTCCCACTTAGTAAATGCCAGATGTCCTGGGCAAGGGGAACCCCTGCCCTGAATGGGTATTCTAGACACCTAGCTTTCTACCTCCTTTTAGAGCCACAGTTGTCAGTCTGGGGTGGTTTTGCTCTCTAGGAGGCATTTGGCAATGTCTGGATACCTTCTTCTCCTTCTTTTTTATTGAACTGGGAGTGAACCCAGGGGTGCTTTACCACTGAGCTACATTCCCAGTCCTTTCAAATTTTTAAATTTAATCTATCTACTTATTTATTTGTGGTACTAGGGGTTGAACTCAGGGGTGTTCTACCACTGAGCTACGATCCTTAGTCCCTTTTTATTTTAATTATTTTATTTTATTTTTTGGTACTGGGGATTGAACCCAGGGGCACTAAACCACTGAGCCTCATCCCCAGCCTTTATATAGAGACAGGGTAGAACTGAGTTGCTTAGGGCCTTGCTAAGTTGCTGAGGCTGGCTTTGAACTCTCAATCCTCCTGTCTCGGCCTTTCAGGCCCCAAACTTGCAATTCTGCCTCAGTCTACTGAGTCAATGGAATTACAGGCTTGCACCATTTGGTCCGGCCTTGGATAACCTTTGAATATCATAACTTAACTTGAAGATGCTACTGGCATTTAGTGGGGAGAGGTCAGGGATGCCGCTAAACAACCTACAATGTGCAGGCCAATCCCTCATAACAAAGAATTGTCTGGCCTTTTCCAGATTACAACCCCTGCTTGAGATGTACTTCAGAACCAGAAGCCAGGTTCTGAGGAAGGAGTAGGAGTGAACATTTGCAGGGCCAAACACAGTGAGCGAGCCTCATGTTGTCTGCGTTTCCTGGTACTGCCTTTCTTCCTCAGTCCACAGATCCTGGCAGTGGGTTAGTGTCCATGAGGGGGTGCTTAGAGCTTCAAGGGAACATGCTCACTGTGAGGGGACAGGGAGGGAGGGACATGCTGGCAAAGTGGGAAATGGCTCAGATCAAGTGTCTAGGTCTGAGGTGTCCCCAAAGAACTCCTGTGTGACAATGCAAGAAAGTTTAGAGGTGAGATGATTGGGTTACAAGAGCCTTAACCTGATCAGTGCATTAATCTACTTGAATGGTTAACTGGGTGCTAACTATGGGCAGGGAGGGTGTGGCTGGAGTAGGTATGACACTGGGGTGTGTGCCTATATATTTTATCCCTGGTGAGCAGAGCTCTCTGCTTCCTGGTTGTAATATCCTGAGCTGCTCTCCTCCTTTATACTCTTTCTTTTTCCTTTTCTTTTTTTGGCACTAGGGATTGAACCCAGGGGTGCTGAGTACATCCCCAGTTCTTTTTATATTTTATTTAGGGACAGGGTCTCACAAAGTAGCTAAGGTCCCACTAAGTTGCTGAGGCTGGCTCTGAACTCCCGATCCTCCTGGATCAGCCTCCCGAGCAACTGGGATTACAGGCGTTCACCATTGTCCTTCCCACTCTTCACCATGATGTTCTGCCTCATCTTGGGACCAGAGCAATGGAGTCAGCTATGGACAGAGATCTCTGGAGCTGTGAGCACCAAATAAATTTTTCCTTCTCTAAAACTGTTCTTGTCAGGTCTTATGATCACAGTGGCAAAAAAGCTGAGGGCAACGACCCCCTTCCCCGACACTGGGTCCTCTCCTTTGTCTCTCTCTTTCCCTTGAGTTCCCCATGGTGGCACTCTCCAGAAGGGCTTTCACCCAGCAAGAATGCTGCTAAGAACTGAGTCATCCTTGTTGGGACCACAGCAGGAAGGGGAAGGCCCAAGGGTAGCCAGAGCTAGAAACATGTGAGAGAGCTGGGGTTCACATCCCAGAAAGGGTTCAAACTCAACTAACTCCCCAAGAGGTACTGATCTCCATCGACAGCTGAGGGGGCTGAGTCTCAATGGGTTGCACAAAGTCACAGGGCCAGAAAGAGGTAAAATGAGGGCGCTTGGGCTCATGTTCTGGAGAGGGGAGAGAGCAGTGGTTCACCACTATCCCATCACTGACTAGGTTGCATAGCCTCACTGTACCCTAGTTTCTACATCTATAAAATGGGGAAATAATGGTGCCCACTATTATTTGCTCCTATAACTGTCAGCTCATTTGCTCCTCAGCACCACTTCACAAGGTGGTGCTGAGGAGCAAATGAGCTGACAGTTATAAAGTGCTACTGCAGTGCCTGGCAGTTTGTAGTTTTCCTCTTCTTTCTTCCACACAGGCCAGAGGGTCAAGGTTCCGTGTGGCCCTCCAGATGGAAGATACTGGCTCATAACTCTGCTGAGTAGGAGGTCAACAAGAACATCTTCCATCCGAAAGAAAAACACTCTAGCCTTGTTAGCACCAACTAGTGGAGAAGCTAGCTAGGTCACAGTGACAGGAAATAACTCTCTACTGATTCTCTGTCGCCCTTCTGCACCCAAGAGAGCACAGAGTCCAGAGGTCATCCAGCATATGGCCCCTAGGTGTCTCACCTCTGTGTGGCTGAACACCCCTGGCTTTTATAGCACTTGTTTCAGGGGGCAATTTAACATCATGTTCGTGTGATTATTTGGGTCCATCACATCCTGTCTCTCCCCAAATTTCAGGGCCTCAAGAACAGAGAATGGGTCCGATTGAACCAATCCTCCTATCTACAGTGCCCAGAACCTATAGATTAGCCCACTTTTATTGAATAAATGTTACTTTCTAAGTAGCCTTATTGGCAGATGTCAAATACATTAATGAACTCGGACCCCAACACACTAGCAGGGAAGGATCCAGAGAGGATGTGAAAGAAAGCCACCAGGATCAGCTGGGCAGTCAGGCGGGTTTGTCAGGGAAGACACCCTGGAGGGGTAAGGGTGAGTGAGGTCAAGGGTGTAAAAAGCAGAGAGGGGTGGCCTGGAGAGGACAGGGAGAGTGAGCCAGGAAGGGGACGGAGGATCACAACTCAAGCATGTTATCTGCCTACTTCTGACTTCCCTCCTCCCACCCTGCCCTTGAATTTCTTCATGTATAAAAGGGGGGATTCCCCAAGAGGCCGAAGGTGTTGGGTAACAATGAAGCCCATGGGCCCCTAGCAGAGCGCCTGGCACATGGGAGCCAGTCAGCATCCTCCTCCTTACACCAGGGACTGAAGACCCAGAAAGGGGAGAAATAGGGAACAAGGTTACTGAGGCAAGGAGGCTGGTGAGCTGAGAGCATATCTACCTCCACCATGGCCATCCCCAAGCCACCTCACCAGGCCTGGGACACAGCATGAAGGGTCCAGGTGGGGTGCAAGCTCAGAAGCTGCCACTCTCCACTTGCCCTCCCCCCTTCACTTGGAAACAACCTGTTCGCTTTGCACCCCCAAGTCCCAAGCCCCAAGCCCTCAGAAGGGACTGAGGAAAAGGGGAGAAGCAGTGATTCTTCCCATCTTCATTCCAAGACTGCCCTTACCCTCCCTTTCTCCTCCATGGTTGCCCAGAGCTACTCGGTTCAATTCCAGACACTATTTGAGAACTCCTAAGTGCCTGGGAGCTGCTGGTGGGGCCCACAGAGATGATCAGGGATTGGAGTTCCCAATCTCATAACAGCAGATGCATCCCACAAGTAACTGTGTGACCCTCCCAAACAGCAAGGGGGCCAGCAGCAGGTTATAAAAGCTTCACAGGGACAGGGCATCTGAGCAGGACCTGGAAGCACCACTCGGGCTTCAGCACCACAAAGACCCAAGTTTAAATAAAGCTCTAGCGCCTCTGGCTGTGCAGTCTCAGGCAATTCTGTCTCCTCTGAGACTGTTTCCTCACCTGTAGAATGAAGACAGAGCACACACCTCACAGGGCTGTGTAGACCTTAAATGGGGCAACAAAGTCTGCAGCTGTGATGATGAAGAGGAGATGGAGGAAGGGGAGAAGTGACCATGTCAACTCACCTCCATCCTTATTGGTGGATTCTCCTGCCAGCTGGAGTCTGAACCATGAACAGACTTTACAATTTACAAAGCATTCTGCTAACACCGCCTCATGGATAACTCGTGACAGCTGTGTGAGGTCAGGAGGGAGGAAATGCTCAGGACCTTCACAGATGAGCAAACTGGAACTCAGAGAGGGTGAAGAACCTCCCTAAGGTCACAAAGCTACAAAGTGGTAGAGGAGGGACAGAACCCAGATCTCCTCTGTGCCTTGTGGCCCTTTTTATACTGCACCTCCCTGGAGGGGAGACAGGAGTTAATGACCTATGGGGAGCAAGACTGTGGTTCTCGCTGAGGAATCCCCCACTTGTCAGCTGAGCTAGAGTCCCCAATACTCCTACCCAGCATGCAATGTGGCACTCCCAGTTGAACTGAACCATCAGTGGTCTGTGACCTTGACCCTGTGCCAGGGTGCTCTGCTCAGCCGAGGCCTGGGGAATATCTGAAGGGCTGGGATTTAGGGTTCATCCAATACCTCTGTGGGCTCAAACTAAGATGAGAGCAACAGAGTAAGGCATTTTGGGGAGTGAGAGGTTTGTGTCTGTCAACATCTGAGGTTCTGCTACATCTGGGGCTACCACATGTGGCAGGAGGGACCCAACCCCAGAAAGGAGGTGGGCTGCAAAAGTAGATTCCTTGTGCAGCATGTGCTTACTAGACTGGGTCCTTGCAGTGCTTCTGGTTCCCCACATCTCTAAAAGCTGATAAGAAAAGTCTCACACATCTCACTCACCAAGGACTGAGTATCACAGTGTGCCAGGCCAGATGCCCCAGGCCATCCTCTCAACAGTCCTTCAGGGTAGTCAGTGCTATTTAAAGATGAGGAAACTGAGACTCAGTGGTATTACAACACTTGTGCAATGTCTCACAGCTAGAGAGACAACTTAAGTTCTGGGCTGGGGAGAGAGCTCAGTTGGCAGAATGCTTGCCTTGCAAGCACAAGGCCCTGGGTTCAATCCCCAGCACCGCAACAACAACAACAACAACAACAACAACAAAAACAAACTTAAGTTCTGAATTATGAATCAACTTGACTGAACCACAGGGTGCCCAGGTATATGTCTAAATATTATTCTGAGTATGCCTGTGAGGGTATTTCTGAACGAGATTAATATTTAAATCTGCAGACTGAGTAAAGCCAATTACCCTCTTCAGTGTGGGTGGGCTTCAGACAATCCACTGAAAACCTAAGTAGAACAAAAGGCTGAGTAAGAGGAGACTCTTCCTAACCGACTGCTGGAGTTGGGACACTGGTCTTTTCTGGCCTTTGGACTTGAACTAAAACATCAGCTATTCTTGGACATCAAGTCCACTGGTTTTCACATTGGAATTTCTACCATTGGCTCTTTAGGTTCTTAGGTTTCTGGACTTGGACTTGAACTATACATTATCTCTTCTGGGTCTCAAGCAATCCACTGTAGAGACTGGGACTTCTCAGCCTCCAAAATCACACGAGTCAATTCTTTCTAGTAAATCTCTTCACATATTATGTCTACACACACACACACACACACACACACACACACACACACACACACACCCCTTACAGTTTCTATTTCTCTAAGGAACCCTGAGTAATACAAAGACCAATCCCTGAGCTTTCAGGCTTAGTTGGCTGCATATTTGGATGTAAAAGGCTCAGTCACCAGGCTCTGCCAGAGGTCAGATATCTGAATATCTAGAACAAAAATCTGATTTGGCTGTAAGTTCCCACTGTTCTCAAGTTCCCAACAGGAAGCCCAACCAAGTGAGATCAGCCAAGTTGCAGAAACCTTGACTCTTTTTTTTTTTTTTTAACCAAAACATCCCAAGTACTCAGGAAGAGATGTGGGCACCCTCTAGACACCCCAAAGTAAATAGCAATACTTGAAGTGTCCACTAGGTGGGGCCAGCGATGCAGTGGAAAGGGCTGAAACGCATGGGCTGGAATCTTCACTGCTATTCCCAAGTTGGGTAGATTGCTCCCTACTCCTATCTGGAGTGGCCTCTAGTCCAAGGTGTAAAAATCAATATTAGAGGCCCCAAGCACTTCAGTGAATTGCCAATTTGTAGCAACTCTAAATTTCAAAGTCCTCAAATTAGGTTATTCCCTTATGAGCTACCAAGGAAAATGGGTAGCCACGAAGTGAAGTCACTGCCCTAAGCTCCAGAGTATCTGATAGGGGCATCTCCCCATGATGTGTGTGACCTGTTTCACTAGAGAAAGCACCAGACAGTACCTTTCACCAGAGAATCTAACAAGGAAGGAACAGGAGACAAGAGGCAGACAGGAAGGCAGAAAAGGAAAAGGAAATGGCAAGGACCTGACCCTGTGCGGAGATGCTACAGGACATCTTCCTGCACCTGCTCACAGTGGGGTAAGATCTGTGTCCTGCCTGGGCATCTCTGAGCCCTGCAGGTGCCTGAGACTGGAAGGCAGAGATGAGGAGCAAGAGTTCTCTCCTTTCCTTCCCTTTGGTTGGAGTCCAGGTTCCAGAATTCCTTCTTCTCCATTGGGTACAAAATCCTGTCCCTGCCTGTCCAAGACAGCTTTCTCTAACCCACCACCTCTTTTTAGGACACTGGAGAAACAACACCCCAGAATGCTAGCTCAGGGGCACCTGAAGGTGACCAACACCCTTGCCCACCCCCTCCACCTCCCACCTGCACCCCCCATCCCTTCCCAAACTTGTACTTCCTGGCAGCTGCTGAGCTCTGCGGCCTCTGTTACCATGGCAACAATGTGGCTTCCCCCAAGTGGGAAGCTGGTTGCCAAGGCCCTTGTTGCCAAAGGCTATAACAGCCACCCCAGTGCGTGAAGAGGGAGTGAGAGCCTGTGCAGGGTGGGAAGGAGCAGGGGGTTCTCCAGAATGGTAGAGTCCAGGCAGCCTCCAGATGGAGTGGGGGTGCTAGGCCCCAGAAAGGGGAAACGTATCACACAGTCTCTCAGTGATGCTCTTCTGTGGGCTTCAGAGAAAATAAAAGAACCCCACAAAGCACACCTGGACAAGCCTGAATCAAGCAGGACCAGGCTCTCCTACAGCTCACCCCTCAAACACCACCAAGAGGAACAGCTTTGATTCTTCTCCCAAACTCCAGAAAAAGAGCCCTGAGGAATCTCTGTCTTGCTGGCTCATGTGTCTCAGATGCACATGCACAAGCTGGGTCCAGAGTCTGTCCCTGTCACCAGGAACAGCATTAATTACAACAATGTGGCCCTTCACACATTCCTATCCCCTGCCCTGTCTTGAAGGATATACTTAATACTCCTTATAAAATGCTTCTCTTGGAAGCAGAGCTCCTGCCTCTGTTGATAAGAAGAGATGTGGACACCATCAGGGTTTACTCCTTTTCTGAGTGAAGAACACAGGGCTGGAGGGTTACTGTCTCAGGCAAGACTAGAGAAGCAGCCCTTTCCAACCCTCAGGGAGCACAGGGCCAGCCTCACCTCGGCTGGGCCAACACCGGGACATACACCACTCACAGGCCACCCATGCAACCACTGTCCAGCCTGGGTGCAGACAGAAGGGTCTGATCTTTCCTGGAGCCTCCTCCCCACCCTGCCAAGCAGAGAGACTGCAAGGTAAAGCTGGAGGAGGACTGGTTGTCCAGGAGGTATGGAAGCAGATGCTGATAGAAGAGAGGAGTCAGGTGCAGGGGTGGCAGAGAGCAGCAGGTAGGGGAAGAGGAATGGTAGTATGAGGGTGGCCCCCAATGGAATGAGAGGACCAGAGTCCCAAGAACACCAGGTCCATACTCCCCCAGTATGGCCCCAGAGCCCAGCCCAGGACACCCAGGTTGCTCTATCGCCCTCCCCTGAAGCCTTCTCTCCCAAAACCCCAAAGGAAAAGCAGGTGTATACCTACCCCAGGTGCCAGCCCCTCGGGTGGGGTGGGAGAGATGCCATCCCCACCACCCTGGCTGCGGGCGCTGAGCTGGGGTGACATGGTGGGTGACTCGTCGATGTATGGCATGGTCTCCGAGCCCTCTGGGGGCCCCTTCTGCTCCTCATGCCCCTCTGCGTCGTAGTCGTCGGCCCCGTAGCTGAAGTCTGAGACAAGGAACAGGAAAGGCCACTGAGAGTCCTCCACGAGGGCTGCCAAGGACTGGTAGCGCAGTGGGCGCCGGCGGCGGCCCCCGGCTGCCATGGCCCCGGCCGCACCATGCACACCAGGCCGGGGCAGGGGCTGCACAGGGGCCCAGGCCTGGGGAGGGGTGGGGAGCGCCAGCAGGCACCGGGCTCTGCTCGGTCACAGGCTGCTGGGAGTTGGGGAGGAGCGGCTCTGCTGTTGCCACCCGCTTAATAGCATGTCAGCCGCGTATTTCGAGCTGTTGTTTCCTTTGCCTCCTGCCTAATTCCACGTCTAAAAATTAACAGTGGGAGCAGGAGGCAGGACGCTTCCAACTCTCCTCTCTGAGTCACCATTTTGCTTTTTATAGGGAATAAGGAGTGGGGGCGGGCAGAGCGATGTCACTTCCTCAGCCCCTCCCCCTTAGGTACCATTTGTACACTGAGTCCCATCCCTCCAGGGGGGCAGGGAAGGCTTGGAAGGGATGTTGAGAAAGTGTGCCCAAGGGGCACCTCACCCCTCTAATTCAGGCCCTGGGCCCGCGGGACAGAGCCCAAGGCAGGCAGACGTGGGCGAGAGGGCTGTGCCCAGTCCTGGCAGGGACACGGTGAGCAGCAGACTCCTCAAAAGCCGGCACTTATGTCTATAATTCCAATGTAGGCTTCCTTCAGAGGAGGAGGGAAGGGAACACAACAGGAAGTCGAACTGTGTTAACCCCCTCAGTGCTTGTCAGCCCGTTGGGCTCCAGAGCCCACGTGCAACCCCCCCAGCCGAGGGTTGGACCATCAGGGGACACGGTAGCACCAGGCTTGGCACTGAAAGGGTTACAGGGGCAGCCTCACACAGGCCCCTGCATCACACACTGGCTGGGGAGCTCTCCTCTAGCAGGGTGAGGGCCTTCCAACTTGCCCAATCACTACCCCTTGGCCTGTTTGCATTCCACCAGCCCAGAATGGAGAGGCCAGGGCAAGGTCCCGCAGGGCTGCTTTCAGCTGGCTGGTGTTGGGTCTCCTCAGGCTGGGGCCACTTTCTGAAGATGGGGGGACTCCTCTCTAACTCATCACTGGCCAGGAGCTAAGAGCATAACCTTTGGAGAACAATAAAAGCTGGCACCATAGTGTGTAGGGGGGACATAAAGATTATAGTCTGTCCCTCTGAGCTCCCAGATAGCCTCAGGTCTTTCCTGCAAGCTGGACTGCCCAGAAGCTGCATACAATTGTTAAATAGTCCTGAGCATCTTCGAGATGGGAGGAGTGGCCCAGTATCTTGGGGTCATGCCCAGCGTGGGGAGGAGTCTGGCTGGGTCTGTCCCATTGTCTGCTCAGACATTGCGTCCTCCCTGGCATACCAGCTCAGAGCACTTATAGCACATGGCATCCTGGTGTCCTTCTTGGTCCTGCCTGTTTGTTCCTGAGCCCCTGGGACAGGAAATGAGTGTCTCAGCCATCACTGTGTGCCCAGCACCCCTGGCCAACCCACAGTAGACTCACGGCAAGTGTGTGTGGCAGGAATGAATGAGAGGAAATGCACTGTCAGTCTCAGGTCTGACATCTGAGCCAGGCCCTAGCTAGCCAAGTTTTCTGCAGAGACCCTGACTCCTCCTCCTCTGTCACAACACACTGGTCCCCGGGCAGCCAGCAGCCTAAGAATGGTGTCAACAGGTCACCAGGGCACCCAGCCACGGCCACACTCAGTCCAATCTGGCCCTTTGGCAACTGAGAGCTTCCCCCAGGCTCCCTGCACCTGCTTCTGCTGATGTCCTCTCCAGTCTCTAGACCTGTTAAGCTGTCAGGGAACATGGGCTTTTATTTCCTAAGACAGGCTGTGCACATGAAGAACACAGGCCCTAATGACAACCCAGGAACTGAGATGTGTATGCCATATATTCAGGAAACAGGTCCACTGCCCCTGCAGGCCACAAGGCCCATGTCTGTGGCCGGCAGGAGGTGAGCAGACCTAGTATTTCCAGGGACAGGAGGAAGGAGAAAGGCAGAGTCAGGTCTGCAGAGTCTGGCACTGAGGGGCCTGGCTGTCTGGAGAGACCTGCTTACTTGGGCAAGCTCAGGAGGGACTCGAGATATCAGGTTGACCTCTATCTCTCCTCCAGCAGGCTCCAGGCTGGCGTCAAGGCTGGGGGAAGTGAGCTAGAGTGGATCTTGGTCTGTTCAACAGTTTAGATTCCAGCAGGCCACACCAGGGGTCATGGGAATGAAGCCCTCACTCTAGGTATTTCCCATAAGCAGAAAAGACGACAGGGAAGGTGGCCTGTCTCACCTTCACCTCACAGCATGGAACCCCACAGGGAGGAAGGTCTCTGCTGGCCTTCCCCCAGGTGGGCACAATGTATCAGAGGGACAGATGACCAGGTCCCCTGCCTTTTAACCTAACTGTGAAGTTCTTTTTTTAAAATTTTTATTAATTTTTTACTTGTTCTAATTGGTTATACATGACAGTAGAAAGAATTTTGACACATTGTACACAAATGGAGCATAAATTCTCATTCCTCTGGCTGTACATCTGGGAGGTTCTTATTCCCCTAATTCACAGAGAAAGTAACTGAGTCCCAGAGATATTTACCTATGGACATAGAAAGAACCGAACCCAGACCTGTCTGCGTGCCTCGAAGCCATCCTTTCCCCTTTGAAGTTCCCTCCAGAGAAATCCTCCTACTCAGCCCTCCTGATAGGAGAGACCCAACGAAGGGGAACAGGAGAGCCCAAAGATGGACTGCCAGCACAGTGGGCAGGCAGGATGGGGACAAGGTCCAGAGAGCTCTTTACAAGCATTCCTAGAGCATTTCTCTTTCATTCCTACCCTCCATAAAATCCCAAGAGGCCAGGAGACACCTGCCAGGAAAAGGAATACAGAAAAAGATTGAGAAACCAATGTTTCAGGAAAGAAGGAGCCCTGGGGAAGAAGGAAACCTGCCAAGCACAGGCTTCAGCCTACCAAGGCCACAGGTGGGAACGCCAACTGGACTGCAGCTTGGCCACCAGGTCTCAAAAGAAAGAAAAGGCAGATGAAGTGACAGTCAATTCCATTTCCCTCTTGGTAACAGAGATCCCATTGTATTTGAAGTGGCAGTATGCCCAGTGACCCGTTAAAAAACTACTTTTCCTAATGCTGTGGGCCATGTGATCAAGTTTTCACTCTGAGATGGATTTGTGTAGGACTTTGAGAAAAGCTGCTAAAAGAAATGCACTCCTTACTCCCCTCATTATTCCTCCTTCTGTTGTCAATATGGAAAGCAGGTGGGATGGCTGGAGTTCTAGCAGCCACACTGAACCATAAGATGACCTTGAGAATAGAAGCCAGCACTGAAGATACCTGAGCAGGACAGGAATCTCTGCTGCAGGATGGTCTACCTCTGGACTGCTTTTACACAAGAGAGAGAGAGAAAATGCCGATGTTCTTTAAGACATTGTTACTTAATTTTTCCCTATGACCTTCGTTATTCCTTTTCAGTTTCTTTGGTGAAATCTTTCTCTGCCACAACCCCTTTAAAGATATTGGTGCCCCTTATAGATCCTTACAATAGAATTGCACTCATCAACAAAAAGGTAAAACAACATAAATTACTCTCAAAGACATTATACTAAGTGAAAGAAGTCAGACACAAAAGAGCACATCCTGTGTTTTGTTAAACGAAGTCCTCGAATAGACAGAATTAATCTATGGTTGAAAAAAATAAAAATGATCGTTGCCTCTGGGGTGGAGCAGGGACAGGACTGACTCGAGTGGGCACAAGGGAACTTCCTGGGCTGATGGAACTGTTCTGTATTCTGAGAGGAATTCGGAAGACATGGGTGGACGCATTCACCACAGTTCATCAAGCGGGACTCTTCAGATCTATGCAGTTCCTGAATACTGAACTTCAGTTAATGCCATGCCTGCCACCCAGGTGCAGTGGTACACATCTGTAACCCAGAGAGAGTTCTGGCAGCAGATTCATCTCTGATTGTTTCCTGGGCCTCTTCCCTTCAGGAACCTCAAACCCAAGATTTTCCTGAAGTTAAGACACAAGATCAGGGCTGGGGCTATGGCTCAGTAGTAGAGCGCTTGCCTAGCACGTGAGAATCCCTGGGTTTGATTCTCAACACTGCATATAAATAAATAAAATGAAGATTTATCAACAATTAAAAACCATAAAAAAAAAAAAACCACAATGACAAAAAAAAGAGACACAAGATCATTCAAGTAGGAAACCTAGGAGTCTTCCCAGATTCCTCCTCCTTCCTATGGCTCATCTCCTACACCCCACTCTCCCTTCTCCTTCCCAGCCTCACCAACTCTTTTTTTTTAATTTTTAAATTGTAGATGAACACAATACCTTTACTTTACTTATTTATTATATGTGGTGCTGAGGATCAAACCCAGTGCCTTACACGTGCGAGGCAAGTGCTCTACCACTGAGCCACCATCCCAGCCCCTCACCAACTCTTACAGGATGATTCCAACACTCTCTCTGCAGCAGCCGGACTGCAAACCTGGTCTCCATTTACTTGGTCACAACCCAAACTCCTCGGTGCAGAGCCCTTCTTGGATGGCACCTGCCTCTACTTTATAGGAATATACTTCTGCCCTATAAGACTTCTTCTAGGTTCCTATAGGGGTTAAGTAGTGGCACCCACAAAACAGATGCCCAAATCTTAACCTCTGGTACCTGTGAATGTGATTTTGTTAGATGTAATCAAGTTCAGGATCTTGAGATGAGATCATTTTAGATTAACAGGGTGGGGCCCAAATCCCCACTTGTCCTTCAGAGAAGTGGAAGGGGAGATGCAGACACAGAGGAAGCCGCAAGGAGACTGGAGTGAAGCGGCCACAGGCCAAGGAACACCTGGAGCCGCCAGAAGCCAGAAGAGTCAAGAATTCTCCCCAGTAGCTTGGGAGGGACCTGCCCACCCCTTGATTGAGGATTTCTGGCCTCCAGAGTGTGGAGAATAAATTTCTGTTGTTTTAACTTACCAATTTTGTGGTCATCTATTTTGGCAGCACTAAGTAATGAATATAGTCCCCAAACACAGGCACTGCTGGGTCTTTGCACATGCTATTCCAGGGCCTAGTAACACTCCTCAGTCCTTGTTTATCTGCTAAAAGCCTATTTAGCTTTCAAGTTCAGCTCAGATGCACTCTCTCCTACCAACTCCCTCTGTGTTCATCATACAACAATATCTGGGTATGTAAAGTACTTATACAAACCAATGAGGAAAAAAGTGAAAACCTCAACTTTCTAAATGAGCCAGGGACATGAAGAGAAAATTAAAAAGAAAACTAAAAATGCTCAACAGATACATTTTTAAAAATGCGAACCTCACTTGTAAACAAAAAAAATGCAAACTACTTCCCCTTCTTCTTTGTTGTAATTTCCCTATCAAATTGGTGAGGGTTTCTCCCAGTGACTTGGGAGACTAAGGCAGGAGGATCTCAAGTCCAAAGACAGTCTCAGCAATGTAGTGAGAACCTAAGCAACTCAGCAAGATCCTGTATCAAAATAAAAAATAAAAAAGGCTGAGGATGTAGCTCAGTGGCAAAGTGCCCCTGGGTTAAAAAAAAAAAAAAAAAAAAAAAAATGTGGGAGGAAATTATGTGGATGGGGCTGGGGATTATAGTTCAGTTGGTAGAGCACTGGCCTAGCATGCATGAGGTCCTGGGTTCAATCCCACACACCACAAAAAATAAAATTATATGGATGATATCCAGGTATAGTGGCGTATATCCATAATTCCAGTGACTTAGGAGGCTCACAAGTTCAAGGCCAGCATGGGCAACTTAGTGAGATTCTGTCTCAAATTTAATAAAAAGGGATTAGGGATACAGCTCAGTGGTAGATGCCCCTGGGTTCAATCCCCAGCACCATAGATAAATACAACAAGATGTATACCATCTTGTTAAGTGAAAAAGATTAAATGATAGCAATGTACAGTATTATATGTTTGGAAAAAATAAAAAGGTCTGTACATACATGGAAGAAAGCTTGGAAAGCTATAATATGAAACAATTACAGAGCCTCCAGATTCTGGGAATTTGGAAGAAATAAATGCTTGGTTTCTGATCCCCAGGACACCAGAAGACACTGCTTGTTTTCTACCCAGTATCCATCTTCCCTGCTTCCATTACTTTGGCTTTATTTTTTTATTTAAAATTTTTTTTGGTACTGGGGATTGGACTCTGAGCCTTATGCATGCTAGGCAAAGTGCTTTACCACTGAGCTAGATCCCCAGTCCTTTTTAAATTTTATTTTGAGACAGTGTCTTGCTTAGTTGGTCTTGAACTTGGATCCTCCTGCCTTAGGCTCTGAAGTACCATTATTGGTTTCACATGAGGTGGCAATGGTCCCTATTCCAGGCAAGATACCTACTACTTTCTCTGTCTCTTTTACTACCAGTAGTGGCCATTTGACATCATTCTAGCCAGTGAGACCCAAGTGAAGCATCCTGGGGCATCTGGTCAGGCCTTCACTTTGATGATTAAGAAGGGCTTATTGCTGAGCATGGTGGCACACGCCTGTTAATCCCAGAGATTTGGGAGTCTAAGGCATGAGGATCATGAGTTCAAAGTCCGCCTCTTCAACTTAGTGAGGTTCTAAGCAAGCTTTTTGTAATAAAATACAAAAAAGGGCTGGCTCAGTGGTTAAGTGCCCCTGAGTTTCAATCCCCTGTACCCACCCCCCCAAAAAGAAGGCGTCTTGCCTTGAACTCAGATGTGATGACTAGAGCCACAGTGGCCATTTGCTGCCATGAGAAAAAGGTCTATAAAGAATAGAGACACTTCCCTGATAATACTGAGCTACTGAATTGCACTAAATCCTACTTCCTTTTTTGCTAATTGAGAAAGGTAAATCCCTACATAATGGGGTTTTGGCTACTTTTTAAAATGAACGCATTTCTAAGTGATTCCTTTATAGTCCAGGAGAGGTAGACAGTCCAATAAGCAATAATACTTCACAGACACAGTGAAGCAGAGAACGGGGAGCGGGCAGCAGTGGAGGTGAGGGGATGGCTGGAAGGACTTTGGCAACACTGCCAAAGATGTGATAGAGATAGATTGTCAATCACAGAGGCTAAAAGCAAAGACCCTGGGGTCGGACAGCCTGGGTTCCAGTCCATGCTCCATCCCATCCCAGTCTCTGTACCTCAGAAGCATGCCTGGCACAGGGTGACCACTTACCAATAGACTGACTTAATAAATTAATGTGAAAGGAGGACAATAAAGGGATGGGGAGCACAGGGCCACTGTGAGGGTTCAATCAGATGGATAACACATGCAAAGAACTTGGCACATAGTAAGCACCCAGTAAATCTTAGCTTCTATTATTAATAATATCATTAATAGAACCTTGAAAGATGTGTGGGTGCTTGCCAGGCGCGTGGGGGACGGGAGCAGAGTTCTAACCAACAGGAGGAGGCCTGGCAATGGCACGAAGTGTGAAACAGCAGGGCCCCTTAAGGGGACTATAAATAGCCAGGCATAGCTGGAACACTGAGTGAGCAGGAGGGTGAGGTGATGGCCCTGGGGAAGTGGGCACAGACCAGCTCACCCCAGGCCTCCTAGCTAAGCTAGGGGATAGACAGGAATCAGATCCAGCCCACCACCCCAGGGTCTTGCCTGCCCTAGGAGTGCTGAATCTTGCTCACTCTAGGCAAGTCTCCATGACACATGCTCCTCCGTCAAAAAGCAGTCACAATGCAGGCAAAACCTGGAACTTCCAGATCTCCTGGCAGTCCCCCAGATAAGTGATCACACATGAAGATAGGGGTACATACTGCAAGCCCATAAGAAAGCCTGAGTCCGCGAGGCTGGACAGATGACAGAACAGGAGCCAAGCAGTGGTAGAACAGTAATGGGGACCTCAAAGCACTCTTCTCAGGCAATGCAGAGAACTGGCTTGCGGGAGGCAGGTTAACCCAACTAACTGGCCCTTGTTCCTACCCTCTTAAGCTCTGCCAGGTGTGAAGGGAAGAAGTGCCCAAATACAGGAGGGTGAGCTGTTTACACCAACGACCTACAGTTAAGAGCTGAGAACACAACCCCCAACAAACTGAGGGAAGTCTGGGGCCCTTCCAAACTCTTCCAGGGCACACCAAGGACCTGAAGATGCAGGACAAAGTTAAACCTCAGGTCTGAAATGGTCCTGTCCTCCCAGGAGGGGTGATACAAAGGCTGACTACAAGTGACACATTTATTTTCTGTCTGGAAACTAATGATGGGAATGGGGAAGGGGAGGAGAGCCAAGGGAAGCCCAGGCATGACCATCATTCCCAACAAAGCAGCATCAAAAGCCTTCAGAGAAGCTGGGCACAGTGGCACACACCTGTAATCCCAGCAGCCCCACAGTCTGAGGCAGGAGTAGTAAAAGTTCAAGGCCAGCCTCAGCAACTTAGTGAGGCCCTAAGCAACTCAGCAAAACCCTGTCTCCAAAAATAAAAAATAAAAAAGGTGTGTGGGGGAATGTGGCTCAGTGGTTAAGTGTTCAATACCCAGTAACCCCCCCCCCCAAAAAAAAAGTAGTCTTCAGAGAGCCAGGCTTGGTGGTGCACGCCTATAATCCCAGCAATCTGGGAGGCTGAGGCAGAATAATCACAAATTCAAGGCCAGACTCAGCAACTTAAGGAGACTCCACCTCAAAATAAAATTAAAAAGGGTTGGGGATGTAGCTCAGTGGTATAGTGCCCCTGGATCAAGCCCAGTATCTTGCCCCCCAAAAGTGGCATATGGAGGAGGAAGAGATCAGCTTTCCAAATGGTCTGAGTGTGCAGAACTGGGGCAGGACCACACTGAGTTTTTTCTAGGTCCTGATGAATAGATTGATATAGGTGAAGCTCAGGTCCAGAGCAAGATGGCTCTAGGAAAATTAAGACAACCAAGGCATATGTGATGATCTGGAGTGCGGCGAACAGTCCCCATACAGGCTGTCAAGGGTGGTAGCAGTGGGAATGAATGGAAAGATGTGGGAGAATTGACAGGAAGTGCAGCCAGGAAGGGGGTCCTTCGGGTTTAGGTGACTGAGGGCTATAGGTTGGGATAGTGGGAAAAGACCCTGAGTTCAGGTTTAGGCAGGGTCTGGACTGGGAGGAGGCAAGATCATGCCTGTGGAGGAGCAGATCTGCAATTGGACTGGTGTCTGTTCTAGAGACGCAGATCTGGGAGCCAGGTGACTCTGGTCAGCCAAAAGTCAGTTGCTACTTTTTTGGGATACCACCTGGGACAGATCATGCTCTTTGGGATAAAGGGACCAGGGGAGGTATATGAGATACAAAAACTGCCATCAAACCTATGATGGTAAGATCATCATCTTTTATTTCACATGAAAAGGACAACTACACCACCTGGACTGGGTGCTATGGAGTATGAGATGGAAATGGGATTGAAACCAAAATGCACTACCACTCAGAATAGGCCCTCCCCTCGACCCAGTGCTCTGGGGAGTGACAAGGTCAGAACCAGTGAAATAACAGGCAAGCACCATTCACCTAAAACCCACAGGGGAGGAGTCTTCTAAGTCAAAGCATGGAAAATCTTCAGTCCTCGCTTCAACTCACAGCAGCATTCAAGATGGTGGCCCACTCCTCCTTCTGGAAACACTGGGTTTATCTGGCTGCCAGGACACCATGCTGTTGGTGTTTACCCACTTACCCAACACTACATCTCAGCCCCTTTGTTGGGTCCTCCTGGTCCTAACCCTTTTCATTGGGCCACCCCAGGACTTGAGGCTTGGGCCTCTTCCCAATCTTCTCTCACCCTTTCAGTGTCTCATTCAGCCTCATGGTGTAAAATACCATCCACATGCTGACAATTCTCACATATATATTTATTCTGCCCACATCTTTCTCCTGAACCCCAGGCTTGATCCAACCACCTACTCAAGTTCAATAGCTAATGGGCATCCCAATGTAATACGTCTAACCAAGGTGCCCTAGACCTGCCCCACAGCAGCTTGACCCATCTTAGCTAGTGGCAACCTCCTTCCTCAAGTTGTTCAGGCTCATCTCTGGGCCCTCTTTCTGTCTCACACCCACATGTAATCCTTCAGAAATTCCTATTAGTCAATAGGAATACCAGTGGAATATACCCTGCATCCAGCTATGTCTCATCTCCACCAATAACAACTGGTCCAAGTGATGCCAGTTCTTCCTGGGCTAATGAAATTTCCTCCTGATGGGTCTCTCTGCTCTTGCCTTTCCTGCTATAATGTATTGTGTGTGTGGGAGGGGAGGGGTTGCTGAGGATTGAACCCAGGGCCTCATGCATGCTAGGCAAGGGGTCACCTTTGAACTAAACCCCCAGCTGTCCCTACAATGTATTTTTTTGCAGGGAGGTACCAGGGATTGAACCCAGGGGCACCTAACCACTCAGCCACATCTCCAGCCATTTTAAATATCTTATTTAGAGATAGGGTCTCACTGAGTTGCTGAGGCTGGCCTCAAACTGGATCATCCTACCTTAGCCTCTCTGGTTGCTAGGATTACAGGTATAAGCCACCATGCTTGGCCCATCCCCAGCATTTAGAATAGTACCTAGTGCATGGCAGGTACCCAATGTTGATTGGGTGGATAGATGGATGGATGGATGGATGAATGGATGGATGGATGGATGGATGGATGGATGATTTGGGTTCCATGAGGGTGAACACTCTGACACAGGTACTATATGGTGAAGGATATACCTTTGCTCTTGGCATTTTTAGTCTATTCAGATATGAAAGGCAAAACTCAGGGGAGCCTCTGTCACCTTGAGAATAGGTATCAACTGCTCACAGATCAAAAAGAATGAACAGAGAGAAAGAATGCTGGGTTGAGGCTGGATACTAAGAATCATCCTGGATGAAGGGGCAGGCAGAAGGAAGACACCACTGGAGCCCAGGAAGAAGCTGCTAGAGATTAGGCAGGGAGGCAGGAGTCATCATGAAGCCACAGGAGAGAGCACTAGTGGTAAGGTGCTGTGGAGGTCCAGGATATGGTCAAAGTGGAAGAGCGAGTCTGCTTGGGAACTTCAAGGGCATGGGGGACTTTGGTACAGCACTTTTGGAGATTTAGAGGAAACAAAGGCCAAGTTCATTGGCAAGAGAGTGAGCAAATGGACAGTGAGGAATGACATGGTGAGGTAGGGCTACTCCTCTAAGAGGCTCAGAACAGAGCCAAGGCCCAGCTCCTTCTCCCAAAAAGAAGGGCCTGGAGATACCAGTTTTTCCTGTGCAAGGGCTGCTTCTGCTTTCAGGGAGAAGAGGCTCAATTTCTCTTCATGCTGAGTAAAGAGGTTATTTCCTGGTCACAAAAGTAGACGGACAGCAGGGCAGAGATCCATGAAGTCAGACACTGGAGGCTAGGCCTGGTCTGAGTCTACAGAGTGGTTCAGAGCCCAGGTCTGACTTGAGGGTACAGGTTTGCAGAAGACTATTACGGAGGAGGTTGCAACAGAGTCCCTAGTCTAAGAAGAAAGTAGAAGACATATTGACCCTGGCCTGACCACCCTCACTGCTCTGAAAGGGCCTCTCAGTGTCTCCTGGCTGCCCACTCCTTCCTGCAAATATGCAGCTTGTTTCTGTGTCTGAGTGTCGCTTGGACTTCTGCAGCCTCCTGGGTATGGAGACTTCTGCCCTGTTGTCACCATCTGTTCTGAGGCTGACCATCTCTAGAGAGATCCTCCTGTTCTCCTGACACAAGCCCAGTCTCATAGGCCCCATCCCCTCAGCTGTTGCTCACCCTTGGCTCCCTCTAACCTGATGGACACCGAGCCCCCAAGGCACACTGGAAGGCCAGGGTCTTCTCATCCACACCGGAGCTGAGCTGCCACAGAGCTGCAGAGGTGAGCTTGAGTGCCAGCTCTGGACTATCAACTGGCTGGCTCTGAGTCTCTGTGAGTCATAGGTTCTCTGAGCTTCAGTTTCTTGTGTGTAAGATGAGGATCACAATACCCAGGCCCCAGGGTAGTTGTGAGAATGACATTAAATAACATAATGTAGGCTAAAGTATCTGGGGCAGAAGAGCTTTCAATAGAAGTTGCCAGAAGCCAAGCTGGAGCCATGAGGGCACAGGAGAAAACAGGGTCGACAACTACAGGGCTCAGGTGACCCCAGTTGACCAGAGATACTACAATTCGTGGCCTAACACCAAAGTGAGGTGACCTGGGGAACAGTGCCTGGGACAAGCTCCCTCCTTCTCAGCACCCCCTGCCCTGTGACTGAGGAAAGAGGACCAGCATAACATAGTGGTCGAGGGTATATAGGCCCTGGAGTCAAACTCTATCCCCAGTATTCCCTTTTACTAGTCATGCAACCTTGGATAAACTACTTGTACCCTCAGAGCCTCAGTTTTCTCATCTGTAAAATGGGGATAACAAACAATGACTATACCTCATAAGGTTTTCATGGGTTACAATAAGAAAATATATGCAGTGCAAAGCACCTCGCCTTGGGAAGTTCTAAATAAATAGTAGCTATTATCATTATGACCCCCTGACATCCTTCTAGTGTACTAAGTACCCTCAAGAATCTCCTGGTTCATAATAAACAAAACTAGGGCTTTGGTAATTCATAACTGTGTTAAGTCTACAGCAAACATTCCTCCATCAGCTGACCTACTTGTTAATTGGGGGCTATCCCATAGGGAGTTTACATGGAGTTTTAAGATACCTGTCTTCACAGTGTGTAGGTATCTCCAGAGGAGTTTGGAAGCTCCAGATGTCTGGCTTCCACCCTAGAGGCTCAAATTGAATTGAATTGAATTGATGTGGGGTGGCCTGAGCATTAGGGCTATTGAAAGCCCCCCTGGAGAGCCTATTGTACAGGAAAGCTGAGATTCATCAGTTTAAGACCAGAACTTGTTAGCTTGGTGTTAGATTGCTGGCCTGGCATGCATGAGGCTCTGGGTTTAATCCTCAACACCACAAACAACAGCAACAAAACATGATTCCAAGGCCATAGCCTTGAAAGCCCAATGGAACTAAGACTCGGGAAACAGCCCTACGGAGCCATCAGGCAGCATGGGATCAACTCCCTGAGCACAGGGAAAGCTGCCTGTAAGAGGCAGGGTTTGAATCAAGTCTTGAGGGGAGAGAGGAGGAGACAGAAAAGCTTTGCTCTGAGGTACACTGGGGGCAGGCAGGGAAGGCAGTCCATGGCTCATTCGCTCAGGCCCTCCCCCCCCCCCCCCCCCCCCCCCCCCCCGCTCAGCCTGCAGCAATAGCCCCGCCCTCATCCTGAGAACTTCAGCTAGGCCTGGAGCCTGGGCACTAGCAGCACAGGGCCAGCACTATGACTGAGCAAAGAGAATGGGATAGGACAACTCCTTCCTGGAGGGGCAGCTGGTGTCACTGGAGTTCTCTGTCCTGACCCCGCCCCCACTGCTGGGAACAGACTCAAGACCCCCCACAGGGTGCAGCAAGGCCTCTTTGGTTGCTATGGAGACAAGATCTGATCATCCACCTCCAGTATCCCTCAGGGAGGGAAGCAAGGCAGAGACCGTGGCGCCTGGAGAAGCCCAAGGTTCCAAAGCCTGAAACAAAAGAATCTCAGGTCCTGGACAGGAGTAGCTGAAACAGAGGGCAGGGAGGAGGGTACTTTTCAAACGGTCCTGGACCATCTGAGGGACGGCTGGGAATGCTGGCATTCTCTGCACTGTTGTACAGTGTACACAGCAAGCCCACAGCCGTGATCTCATTTCATCCTCACAACCCAGGGAGACTGTCAGAGTAGCTATTACTCCCCCAGCTCGGGGAGGGGAGAGGAAACTGAGGCTCAAAGAGGTTCTGGGTCTCATCCAAGGCTACCTGTCTAATAAAGAACTGAGCCTCAATGTTCAGCCTGCTCTTTTCCCTTTTGTGCTTCGACATAATCCCCCACTCAGGCAGTGGGGCCTGTAATTCCTGATTACTCTGTAGGAAAGGCAGTTACAAGCCCACTTATCACACAGGACTGATGATGCAGAATGGCCAGATGATCTTCCTCTATGGAGGGCAAGACTGCTGCGTGTGTAGGGAAGCAACAGTCATTCAACAAACATCCCCTACCATATCACAGACCAGATGTAGTGATAGGAACTGACTCCTGGCATTTCTCAGCACCCCTAGCTCAATCACCTGCCCCCGCTGCCAGTCAACAGGATTCCATGAGACTAGGGCCAGGCCAGGAGTCAGACACATTTGGGTCCCAGTCCCACCTCTAAATAATTTCTGGCAAGTTGTACATTCTCTTGGAGCCTCCACTCCATCATCTGGAAAATGCAGGTAGCATAGCTGCCCTGCCCATTGCGCTGAGCTGTTCTGAAGAGCAACGAGGGATTCCAAACAAAAGGAGCATTCCACCAACAAAAAAGCATTCAGTCCATCAGACAAAACCCCAAAAAAGAGAAAACATCCTCTATGGAGTCAAGTATCCCCTGGGCATTGATATATCTGGTTTCCCCACTAGGTGGCAGGAGCCTGGAGGGCAATGGCAATGATGGTCCTCTTCTATTTATTGTGTCTTTTTCATGGCTCCCAGGACAATATTCACACACACACACACACACACACACACACACACACACACTCGGTAACTGCTGGCTGGTTGACAATTCCCTAAAAACCCTCCAAGTCTCTTCCTTTAACATTCCACCACTCAATTATTTAGGGTCTGGGGCCAGGAGGTCACTCTGACACATCCTCCAGGAGTTCTAACCCCTGCTGAAGTTAACAGTGTTAATCTACTTCCTGCCTCCCCTCTGAACCTTCTCAAGAATTGATAACAAGTAATGAGCCTGGACTAATCTGATTTAAGGCTCTGCTCTTCCTTCCCTCTTCTCTGCTCAGCCCCAAAGCCCCAGAAGCGGGAGCAGCAGAAGGGGGAGCAGTCAGGAGGCTGTGACTCAGGGGAATCAAGGGACCATTAAGCATGACCTCCGAATCCAACCGCACTTATCACCCGCCTGCGATGGCTTCCTCAGAGCCCCTCTCCCATATATGGTTTCATGAGTCCTTAGGGTATTCATGAAAAATTAAATGACTCTCAATCTAGTGCTGAGGAGCAAGAAGGGACAGTTCAGAGGACAGATAAGTAATGTAAGATCCAGAGGGGTTGTAAGATTCTCAAAGCAGGGCTGGGGTTGTGGCTCAGTGGTACAGCGCCTGCCTAGCATGTGTGAGGCACTGGGTTTGATTCTCAGCACTGCATATAAATTAATAAAATAAAGGTCCATTGACAACTTAAAAAAAAAAAAAAAAAAAAAAGATTCTCAAACAGTCCTGCAGGCTGGCGGCAGCCAGGATGGGAATCCATGTGACCCTCATCTGCCACCCTGAGGCTCCCACTCCTCCCTGCAGAGGTCAGCCAAGGCATTCCCACCTTACACACTCTCACTCCCCACAACAGAAGCACTTCTGCCCATTGCAGCTGGGAGGCCACACTCCCTGGCATTCAGCTCAAGGGGCTAGCTTTCCACCCAAAGCACCCCTGGACCTTAAAAATAATTCCACTGTTAGCAGGACACAGTGGCACACCACTGTAATCCAGTGACTTAGGAGGATGAGACAGGAGGAGTCCAAGTTCAAGGCCAGCCTGGGCAACTCAGTGAAACCCTGTCTCAAAATAAAAAGTAAAAAAGGCCAGGGATGTAGCTCAATGGTCGAGCACCCCTGGGTTCAATCCCCAGTACTGCAAATAAGAATAATGATGATGATAATGATAGTTCTTACTATTAGAGCTGGGGTGTGGCTTAGTGGTAGAGCACTTGACTAGCATGCACCAGGTCCTGGTTTGATTCTCAGCACAAGAAAAAAAAAATCTACTGCACAGGGCTATAAATGGGTTCCTTTCTTCCCTCCCTCAGTTCTAGAGTGCCAGTAGGTTTACCTGTTCTAAGAACAGATGAGAGGACTCACCCAAGTTAACAGCTTCTTCCTTGGACACAAACATCACTTTTCCTCCAGGGTGGTGCAAAGCCAGGTGAGAACTGAGCTCAAGAAAGCAGGCCAGCCAGCTCGTTTCTGCTCTTTGCCCATGTTCTCACACGTGTGTGGGGTACACCCACTTCCTTGTGACCCAGCCACCTGTGATGCCCCCTGCTCTGGTCAGCTCTCAGCCTCTTCATGGGTACAGACACCCACTGGCCAGAAATCATTTAGAGGCATGTGGCTTTGGTCATTAGTGTGGCCCTGAGTTTTGGTTTCCTTGGATGGGAAATGGAATGACAGGATCATCGTGAGGATGCCATGAGACACTGCCTGTAAATAGCTCAGCCCAGTGCCTGGCACATGACAAAGATGATGATGATTCTGCCACTCCTCTGACAAGTCAGTGACACACAAATCCTGACACTGCCCAGCCACCTGCCACCACCACCTTGGCCACAGAGCAGATTTATCAAGGGCCTTTGCCCTTCATTTAAATGATTTGGCCCTGTTTTATCAACATTACCAGCATTCAACAATATCCCATTCTCCTCTCCTTCCAGCTGCTCTGCAGTTGGGTAGGGCCATGTGGTCAACTCTGGTCAAGAAAATGTAAGTGGATATGACATGTGTCATTTCTTGAGGGAGGCAGAGAAAAGCCATGCACAATTCTTTCTCCCTCTTCACTACTGATGTGACAGTGGAGGTCCTGGGCTCCAGATGGTGCAGTCTACATCAGGCTGGATCCATGAGGGACCATGTGAAGCAGAGGCCCTGGCCTACCTGCAAAGAACCAGTGAGCAAAACAAGTCTTGCTCATGCTAAATCAGGGAGATTCAGGATTAATTAGGTCCCACAACTTACACTAACACCCTCCCACCAAACTCTGGGAGAGTGGGAGGTGGCCCACCCCAGTCTCAAAGAAGCTCTACATGTACTGCCCTGGGCATGCCAGACCCTTTCTCCTAATACCACCCACGCAAGGCTCATGATAAGCCATAGCCACCTTCTTCCTGTTCAAGGGAGAACCAGGAACCCAGCATCCTCTTCTGGGAGCAGAGGGAAAGGAAATGTGGAATTTCCTTCAACAAGCAGATTTGACTAGAAGTCCCAATAGCTTATTATTTGGTAGAAGCTGGCTAAGCCCATAACACCAACTCAGTAACCCACCCACTCTTTCCAGGTTAAGTCAATGGGTCCATCCCAGATTAAACTCCAAGGATGGCCTACTACTGATATGTGAAAATAAGCCCAAAAGTAGACAGAGAAATACACATGTTCCTAGCAGCATTATTCACAACAGCCGAGAGGTGGAAGTTGCCTAAGTGTCCGTCAATGATGAGTGAATGGATAGACAAAATGTGACGTGTACATAATGGAATGTTTTTCAGCCTCAAAATGGAAGGATAGTCTGACACATGCTACAATAGGAATGGACCCTGAGGACATCACACTGAGTAAAATAAGTTGGTCACAAAATGACAACTACTATATGATTCCACTTGACTACCCTAAGTAGTCAAATTGAGAAAGAAAGCAGAACAGTGGTTGCCAGGGGCTGGGGCAGGGGAGGATTGGAGAGTTGTTTAATGGGTGCAGTTTCACTCATCTGCAAGGCTGAGTTCTAGAGAGGGATGGTGGTGGTGGTTACCCAGCCATGTGACTGTACTTAAGGCCACTGAACTGTGCACTTAGAAATGATTATGATGGTACATTTTATGTTACGTATATTTTACCACAATTTTAAAAACAGAATAAAATGCTATTTTTTTTTTTTTTTAAAGTAGACAAGGAAGGAACAGAGATAGAAACCCTCGACTGGGGATTGGCAGGAGGCAAGGCGGCTGAACCAGGCCCAGAGCCCACGCGGCTTCCAAAGAGGGTTTTGGAGTCACCTTCTGAGTTACAAAGGCAGGTTCCACCTCCAGAGCTCATCTGTTTTGCTGCCAACATCCCAGCACAAGATGAGCCTGGCTCACTAGGGCTGCCAGGCACTTGTGGCCTCCAGTTTCAACATCCCTCCCATCGAAATTCTGACAGGAGGCACCCACTTCAGAATTCAGTCTATCCCTCTACCCAGCATCAAAGGGAAATGTCTCAGGGAAGATGCAGAAGGGCCCAGTGGTCACAGCAGGAAAAGAAACGTCCCCCAGGCCACAGTTTCCCTAACTCTGCCCTATCCTTCTGCTACCTCTTAGGCACAGCTCCGTCCTCCCACCCAGCAGTCAGAGATGCCAGCCCTCCCTCCCACCAGAAGGCAACCCCTCCAAGAACCAAGCTCAGGGTCAGACATGATCTAAAGGCTGTCAGGAAACAGTGGTGTGAGATATCTCAACTTGGCCCTCACAACAAGGGTGCTCACAGCCACAGGTCAAAGAATGTAGGCCAAGAGAGAAGGCAGCAGGTCCATAGGCTGGCAGGACCTGCCCAGCACCAGGCGTGAACCAAAGCAGGATGCAGCTAAAGCAGCACTGGGTCAGTCACCCCTGTTCCAAGGAGAGTTTCTGGAAGCATCCCTTCTGTGCCTGAACATTTGAGCGTGAGGCCAAAGGAGGGACACAGCCTTCCTTAACAAGACTCCCACAAAACCAGGGCCTAGGGGCAGGCAAATGGGCACACTCCAGTCTTCCAGGAAAAATGAATACAAGATTCTGAATTGAGAGCAAGAGGAAGGTTACATGGTCCAGAAGCTTCCTCTAGCAGCTCGTGGGGGTGGGGTGGGGGGGGATAGTAGTGGACAGTGAGTGCTTTCATTGCACTGGCTCAAGAGCCAGGCTGCTCCGATTCAAATCCCAGTTCTATGGCATGGTACTGGTAGCAAAATAGACACCTAGATGAATGGTACAAAATAGAGGGCACAGAGACAAACCCACATAAATAGTTACCTCACACTAGACAAAGGTGCCAAAAACACACATCAGAGAAAAGATAGCCTATTCAACAAATGGTACTGGGAAACTGGAAATCCATGTGTAACAAAATAAAATTAAACCACTATCTCTCACCCTGCACAAAAATCAACTCAGAGTGGATCAAAGACTTAGGCACTAGAACACAGACCCTGCACCTAACAGAAGAAGAAGTAGGCCCAAATCATCATCATGTCATCTCAGGACCTGACTTCCTTAACAAGACTCCTAAAGCACAAGAAGTAAAATTAAGACTCAATAAATGGGATGGATTCAAACTAAAAAGCTTGTTCTCAGCAAAGAAAACAATCAATACTGTGAAGAGAGAGCCTACAGAATGGGAGAAAATCTTTACCACACGCGCCTCAGATGCAGCACTAATCTCCAGGATATATAAAGAACTCAAAAAACAAACAACAACAACAACAACAACAAAAACAGTGAATAAATGGGCTAAGGAACTGAACCAACACTTCACAGAAGATATACAATTGATCAACAAACATGAAAAAATATTCATCATCTCTTGCAATTAGAGAGAAATGCAAATCAAAACTACTCTAAGATTTCATCTCACTCCAGTCAGATTGGCAATTATCAAGAATATAAGCAATAATAAGTGTTGGTGAGGATGTGGGGAGAGGGAAACTCACACACTGCTGATGAGACTGCAGATTGGTGCAACCACTATGGAAAGCAGTATAGAAATTCCTCAGAAAACTTGGAATGGAACCACCATTTGGCTCAGCTATCCCACTCGTCAGTTTATACCCAAAGGACTTAAAATCGGCATACTACAGTGACATAGTTACATCAGTATTAATAGCAGCTCAAATCACTATGGAACCAACCTTGATGCCCTTCAACAGATGAATGGATAAAGGAATTGTGGTACATATACACAGTGGAATATTATTCAGTCTTAAAGAAGAATGAAATTATGGCATTTGCAAGTAAATGGATAGAACTAGAGAATATCATGCTAAGTCAAATAAGCCAATCCCAAAAATCAAAAGGTGAAATGTTTTCTCTGATAAAAGGATGCTGATCCATAGTGGGGGGGTAGGTAAGGAAGAATGAAGGAACTTTGGATTATATAGAGGGGAATGAGGAGAGAGGTGAGGCAGTGGGGATGGAAAGGACAGTAGACAGAGACAGACATTATTACCCTATATACACATATGATTACACTACTGGTATGACTCAGTACCACGTACAACCAGAGGAATAAGCCTGGTACCAAAAAAAAAAGAAGAAGAAAAAGAAGAAGGTATGTTCCATTTGTGTAAAATGTGTCAAAATGCATTCTACTGTCATGTATAACCAATTAGAACAAATAAAATAAAAACTTAAAACTAAAACAAAAACAAATCCCAATTTTAGCCATGTGACCTTGGACAACTTGCTTAACCTCTCTTATTGCTGCATCTGAGGTTCCTTAATGTCTTCATTTATAAAATGAAGATAATAGCAATAAGAACACTCAAACTCTCATAGAGCTTTAGTGACAGCTAAATCAGGGAGTTAGTTCAGGTAAAGCCCTAAGAACAGTGCCTGGCACATGGTAAGTTATATTACTGGCTGCTATTGTTAGTGTTATTATTTCTCCTCACTGCCCTGGCCCTGGAAAAGACACCAAGAGGAAGACCAGACCACTGGTGTCTTCTCAGGGGCTGGAAGCAGCTGCATACAGTGTGGGTAGCACACAGGTTGTCCCACACCATGAGAGGCACAAGAGATGTTCTCCCCCAGGACAGCTACACTCCCCATTTTCATGGTCTGCCTTTCCCTGCGGCTGCTGTCTGCTCTCAGCGTAGATCTGAGTTCCATCCTGAGAGCCTTGGGCCCTTTGACAGGGTTGGGCAAGCAATCCAGGTAGTCTGCAGCAATATCCTCATTCCTTCAACCAGAGTCAGCAGAGCACCATGCCTCCTGGGAACCACTCAGGGAGACGGGGAGAAGGGAGGGACACACAGGCACACAGAGATAGGTCTCTTTGGGCTCCTGCAAATGCACAGGTGCAGCCATCAACACTCAGAGGCTCACAAGCACAGTCCTGAGCCCTCCTCCACTGCTGGTATATTGTGTGTGTGTGTGTGTGTGTGTGTGTGTGTGTGTATGCGTGCACATACGTGCACACACACACACACACACACACTCCTCATTCCTGCAGGGAGGGTGTCATGCAAGCTGACTCACTATCATCTTTCCAGAAGGTAAGAGCAGAGGCAGTAGAACATTTGGTTAAGAGTTCATGCTCAAGCCTGGCTTGAATCCCAGGCTCTACTTCTTAAGGAGGTGTGTGACCTGGCAAGTCAAGCAACCTTTTAAAACCTGTTTTGTCTTTGAAACAGAATAATAATAGCACCCAAACTCACAGAGTTTCTGTGAGGAAGGGATGGATAAATGCATCTCAAAAGCGCTTAGGAGAACTGACTACCATTTCTATGACTTGAATGCTCAGTAGGTCAGATCTTCTGATTGATAGGATTCTGCAGGGGCCCTCGTTCTCCTCTTGTTCTGTGTCTTACTTACCCAGAACCACTTCACTGCACCTCTCTCTGCTGAGAACTCATCTGACAATTAGTCCTAATCTCTAGAAGTTCCTAAGCAAAAATTTCAAGCTCAGTCTATGTACCAAATCTGGGTTTTACTGATGTCCTACCCTGACCTCAACAAATGCTTCTTGGATTTTCCCCTGCCCATGGGCTCCACCAGCCATGTTCCACATCTCTCAGCCTTCCTGTTCAGAAATCAGAAATAGCCATTCTCCACAGACACTATGGATGTTTCCTGAGGAGACTGCCATGGCTTTTCCACCATAGGATGGATAGTGTTTCTTTCCTTTTTTTTTTTTTTTTTTGGTACTAGGAATTGAACCCAGAGGTGCTTAACCACTGAACCACATCCCCAGACCTTTTAAAAATATTTTATTTAGAGACAGGGCCTTGCTGAGTTGCTTAGGGCCTCGCTAAATTGGTGATGCTGGCCTTGAACTCATGATCCTCCTGCCTCAGCCTCCGGAGTGGCTGGGGTTACAGGTATGCATCACTGTGCCCAGTTGGACAGTGTTTCTTTATTGAACATCCTGAGAATTCCTGATGCTGGGGATATCTGGAATCCAAAAAAGGACAGAACCACAGAGCCCAGTAATTGAGGTTTAACTCTCTGGACAAGTGACTTAAACCCTCTGGGTTCCTGAGTTTGTTCTTCTGCACAGCAGGGACAGCAGACACCCTCCCCAGGGTAGAGGAAAGTATATAACGAAAAGATGGAAGAGGAGCTACTGTAATACACACACATGGCAGGTGCTTAGTGCACCGAGAATGCAGACTTTTACCTCCTTCCCCCCTGAAGACAACAGATAGGAGAAGAGATCTGAACTGAGAAGAGATCTGCACCGAGGTGTTGTGCTGGTTTGGTAAAGCAGTCTGTTATCTTTAGCAAGATGATATATTCTGTTAGGTAGTTAAGAAAAAATTCACAACTCAGTCTGGGCAGGTTTCACTGGCTGTGATTCAGAACTGCCTTCTATTCTGGGAGTTGGATGTATTCTGAACTCCTTCTCCTTCCCCATACTCTGGTTTACCTGGTCAAATCTCCACCTCACCCCCGCCCTCAGAACCAGGCAGAAGGGTCAAGGGAATGCACCCCCCCCCAACCCCCGGCCCTGGGTCCCAAGCGAACTTGGCCTAGCCACCTGTGTCCTTTGGTCACACACACCAACCCAGCCTATGCCCACACAGCTTTCGGAGCAGCCCTGTTGTGCTATAGAGGCAGATGGCACATACTCAGAAGGGCTGGGAATACGGGCCCACCAGACCCATGTGCCCATCATCTGACAGTATCACAAGGTGAGAAAACCACACCCTGTGGCTACCTCTCCCATCTCACTGGTTTGAAGCCTGATGGGTCACCATAGCAACAGGCTCCCTCTCCAGCCTGCCAGGCAGGGCTGATGCAATTCTCAGGCAGTGAGCAACTCCAAGTTGTTCACACAGCTCTGTTCCCACTAGGGGAGGGTGAGTGGGGAGGACAAATGAAGAGGGAGGAGATGGGCGCACAGAACCTCTGCTCCCCTTCAACTCTGCTCCAAGAGCTGGATCTAATGGACGAGGGCCAGGAAATGAGCAGTGAGCAATGGGTTCTCCTCCCATGTCCCTAATAAATGTGGTGTCGCCGTAGTGGCTGCCACTTCTAGAAGATGCATCTCTGTCAAGCCTTAGGAGATCCAGGGAGGGGGAAACAGCCTGTATCCTGCATTTTTCTACTACCACGTGGGCCCTTCCCTGCCTTCTGAGTCAGCACCCCACCAGCTGAGCACACCCTCTTCACTCAGCCCACAGGCAGCCCAACTCTTCATAATTCAACAGGTGCAGCTTTTCAGCCCTCTGCTCTGTGTTATACTCTCTGCCTTAGTTGCATGCAATAAGCACCCATAAATCCCAGAGCTCCCTGTAAGCCAAAATGTCCCCATGATACCACGGAACTATCTATCCCACTCCTCAGGGGTCTGTGGCTGCCCTGGAGAGTTCTATTCACTCTACGCCGAGGACATAACAGTCAAGAGTCACCTGACCTATTAAATTACCCATGACCCCATCTTAATGGAATAAGCACTCAGAAAATGGGGGGAAGAGGCCAAGTCACCCAGTCTCCCCATCCACCCACCAAACACACCAAAAAACAGAGAAGGAAGTCATATTAGGAGAGCTGGCAACACTAGTGTCCTCTAGCCTTCGGCTCCTACCCATTGATGCAGGACTCTCCCTCCCGAGGCTGGTGTCCTGGATAGAGATGCCTCTAGAGCCAGGAATGCTTCCCTCCTGCAGGCCCGGCTCCCTTCTCCACCCCAACAGCCACCTCCCGCCCTATGTTCCCTCCTACTTGCCCACATCAAGGGCATCCACCCAATCAGGAGCTGGGCCTCCACACAAACAGGTCCTGCTCTGGGACCTTGCACCCTGCCAGAGGCCAGCACTGAGAGGAGGAGGAAAAGGATACCTCCTGGGAGGGGCAGTCCCGCAGGGGCCTCCCAGTGGTCACCCTGACACATGCGGGAAGTGATTAACTCCGGAAGCCCCTTGGGAGATGACATTCAGCTGTGGGATGTCCCGGTATTGTGTCCTGCGGGAGCCTCCACACTGCAGAGAGCAGACCGGCAGAGGTAGTGAACTGCTGGAGCTGGAGGTGCCTCATAGACAAATGGATCAGTGGAGTAGATTTGATAAGTCCTGAAATAAACGCCTGTATTCATGGTCAACACATTAAGCATACCAAGACCATTCAACAAACGGTGCCAGAGCAACCAGACTGCCACATGTAAAAAGAAAGAAATAGAACACTTCAAAAATTAACTCACACCATCATCCAGCTATTTGGGAGGCTGAGGCAGGAGGATCACAATTCACAGTTAGTCTGGGCAACTTTGCAGGACCTTACCTCTAAATAAATAAATAGGGCAAATAGGGCTGGGGATATAGCTCAGTAGAGTACTTGCCTAGTATGCACAAAGCCTCAGGTTTATTCCCCAGTACCATTAAAAAAAAAAAAAAAAAAAAAAAAACCCATAGAATAGGATAAAAAATTTGCAAGCCACATATCTGATAAAGGACTTGTATCTAAACTTGTATAAAAAAATCTTACAACTCAACAATGAAGACTCCAAACCCAACATTTAAAAATGGACAAAGAGGTCCGGGGACATGACTCAGTGGTATAGCACTTGCCTAGCATGCACAAGGCTTTATCCCCAGTAACACACACACATATGCATGTGCACACACATAGCAAAGGATCTGAACAGACAGTTCTTCAAAGAAGATGATGGTGGCTTTCCTTCAGTCCACTGACAATCAATGTGCACTTACATGTATGTGCCAGGTACAGTGCAGAATTAAAGGGACATAGCTGGGAGGCAAAGTAGATTCATCCCTTTTGAGGATTCCTTTGGGTGTTCAGACACTAAACACATTCACTATGTGTGTAAAATGTGTATTGGCCACTTCGTTCTCACAATAAGGTAGGTAGGTACTCCTAGAGTTCCCATTTCATGAGGAAACTGAAGCAAAGAACAGGCTGGGGTTGTGGCTCAATGGCAGAGTGCTTGCCTAGCATGTGTGAGGCCCTGGGTTCAATTCTCAGCACCACATATAAATAAATAAAATAAAGGTCTATTGCCAACTTAAAAAAAAAAAAATAGAAACTGAAGCAAAGAGAAGTAAGGTAACTGGTCCAAGATCACACAGTAAGTGGTAGGACCAATATCACACTCAGGACAGCCTTCCCCAGAGTCCATATGCTGAACCATGACATGACACTGAGCATTATCAGAAGTGATTCATTCTGCTGGGGACCAGGGAGCTGCTTGAAGAGGGTGATGGAGAAGTAGGTTTGAAGGTCTTCATCAGGTAAGCACAAAAGGAAGGTGAATGATGGAGACAGAGCCAAGCATCAACACAGAGTTTGGGGAACACTGAGAGTTCAGCACTTCCAAAGCTGAAGGGGTGGAGAGGCCCACGGGTCAGGCCACAGATGCCCAGGAGTCTATGCCAGGTAGTGGGACTCCTCTCAGGGCAATAGGGAGCCATGAAAGGTTTCAAACAGGAGGGAGGCTTGCTCTGGACTTCAGCGGACACTGTGCTAGGTTTGTTTTGTTTTGGTTTTGTACTGGGGATGGGACCTAGGAAATTCTACCACTGAGCTACATCCGCAATTCTTTTTATTTTGAGACAGGGTCTCCTAAATTGCCCAGGATTGGCCTTGAACTTGTGATCCTCCTGCCTCAGTCTTCCAAGTCCATGCCATGCTGGCTTGATTTGATTTTAATTTGAGGAAGTTGTCAGGTAGCTGGGAGGGGCTGCTGAGGAAGGGGTAGTTCCAGCTGGCAAGTTTGAGGAGTGACGATGACTCAGGGGTGCATGGTGGAACATCTCATGCCATCTGCCTTGTTCTATCCACATCAATGGCAATAACAGGGTAGGCAGACGGGCGATCAGATACTGCTGACCACCAAAGAGTAGAAGGAGAGGCTCTCACTGCAGGGCATGTGCACCTGGTGCCTGGGTGACCCTTGGTTTAACTCCAACACTGTGATCCTCACTGAGCACAATGGGATCCCTGTGGTGACTCAAATTAAGACACGCATCTCCACCAGCCTGCACCAGAGGGAAGGGCTGCCTAGGGAGCACATACTTTGTAGAGAAGAACTCAGCACTGACAGCAGTATGCTCACAAAGGGAGGAGTTCTCAAAATTGAGCTTTAGCCAGTGCAATGGTACCCTCTGGTAATCCCAGAGACTCAGAAGGCTGAGGCGAGAGGATCACAAGTTCAAGGCCAGCCTCAGCAACTTAGGGAACCAGTGTCTCAAAATAAAAAATAAAAAGGGCTGGGGGACTGGGTATGGTGGCACACACCTATAATCCCAGTGGGCTGGGGAGGCTGAGGCAGGAGGATTGTGAGTTTAAAGCCAGTCTCAGCAATTTAGCAGCAGTCACTAAGTAAAAAATTTAAAAAGGGCTGGGGATGTGGCTCAGAGGTTGAGCATCCCCAGGTTCAAGCCCCAGTACCAAAACCAACAAAACTCAATAACTGAACTTTGCTGACAGGGAACTGGGCCAGGGAGCTGCTCCCTGCACTGGGGGTAACAGTATCCTGTGAAAATAATCAACCTGTTTAAACAAGAAGCCATCTCCTGACGTCTCGGCTGGGTCAGGGGGTGGCAGTCAGAATTATCTCATCCAATCCTCCTAACAATCTCATGGTGAGCTCTATCATTGTTTCTATTTTGTAGATGAGTAAACCCAGGCCCAGGAAGGTTGACTAGCTTGCTCCCTGCCCTGTGAAGCTGGGATCTAAATTCAGGGAGCCTGGGCCTAGACCAGCTTTCTCTCCATCTCCACCATCCTTTTAACCAAGTTTGTTTTTGCTTTTTGGTACTAGAGGTTGAACCCACAGATGCTTCACCACTGATACATCCCCAGCCCTGTTTATTTTTAATTTTGAGACAAGTTCTCTCACTAAATTGCCCAGGCTGGTGTCCAACTCATGATCTTCCTCCTCAGCCTCCTGAGAAGCTGGGATTACAGACATATGACACAGCACTGAGTTTAACCATGTTTTTTTTTTTTTTTTTTTTTTTTTTTTTTTGTACCAGGGATTGAACTCAGGGACACTCCACCACTAAGCTACATCCCAGCCCTAGATTGTATTTTATTTAGAGACAGGGTCTCAATGAATTGCTCAACACCTTGCTTTTGCTGAGGCTGGCCTCAACCTCCCAAACCGCTGGGATCACAGGTGCATACCACCATACCCAGCTTAATCATGGGTTTTTACCTCTTTCCAACACAGCCATTATGTCCAGAGACACTAGTAGAGAATTAATCAATTTCAGGTCCTGATATACACAGGCAGGTTCAGCAGTAATAATAACAACAGCCCATCTATAATATATACAATAAATTATTGTATCCTTAGACAGTCCACTGAGGCACTATTATTATCCCCACTTTACAGATGAAAAAACGGAGAGAGATAAAGTGGCTTGCCCAAAGTCACAAAGCCCCTGGAGTGGCCAAGTTTGGACCCCAGGCAGTCTAGTTCCAGACACTACCTTTTCTCTTGCTACCTGACTAAATCAGCAATACTATAGGACTCAGAGTTCTAATGTGCCCAGAGGGCTGGCTTCTCAGGCCACAGCCCAAGAGACACAGGGCAAGGCCATAGCTAGAACGTGCCCAGTAGGACCGGGGAGAAGCTGACAATCAGGACAGATGGAAGAATGAGAACGCACTGGCACTGTGGTTACCCATCAGTGGGTGTGCAGACAGACAGCTGGTGAGACTGGCAGGGCCATGGCCTGGGCTTGCCTGCCAGGCACAGACCACAGAGCCACCAAAGCTGACACAAGGCACCATGGGGTGCATTCAGCTCTGCATTCTTTGAAACTGTAGGTCAACCTGTTAGTGGATCATGCCATCAGTTTGGCAGGTTGCTTTTTGGAATGGATTGCAAAGTAATATCTTACCTACTGAGGGTAGGTATTGTTTTGAGAAGCTTTTCATTCATGTGTGTATATATATAGATAAAAATATATAGCATGTGCCAATGGGTTTTGTCCCTAAACGTGGGAGTAACATTATTACTACTAAATAAGTTGTAGTTTATTCCTACAATGGAATTCCAGGCAGTTTTGACAATGAATAAATTCGAGCTATAGGCAAGAACAAAGATGAACCTCAAAAACATAATTATAAGCAGAAAAAAGGCAAGTCACAGAAATATTCTGACTATTAATATAGATTGCAGGCAAAACTACACAGTTACATTATTTAGGAATGTGTTCCTATGTAGGAAAACAAAGAAGAGGAAATGACTGACAAAAAAATTCAAGATAGCTTGTGCTTCTGTCTACAATGGGTGATAGGGACAGCGCTGCGGGTTGAACTGTGTCCCCTCAAAAAGATATGTTGGAAGCAGGTGTGGTGACCACACCTGTAACCCCAGTGACCAGGGATGAGGCAGGAGGAGAGTAGGTTCAAGGACAGCGTTGGCAATTTAGTGAGATCCTGTGTCAAAACAAAAAATAAAAAGACCTGGGGATGTAGCTCAGTGGTAAAGTGGCCTAGCAGGTGTGAGGCACTAGGTTCAATCCTCAGCACCACATAAAACAAATAAATAAATAAGGGTATTTTTTAAAAAGCACTGTGGATGTAGCTCAGTGATAGAGCAAACCCGGTGGTAGATACTGGGTTTAATCCCCAGTATCAAGGGGAAAAAAAAAAAAAAAAAAAAAAGGATATGTTGGGGTCCTAACCTCAGCACCTCAAAATATGACCTCATTTGGAAACAAGGGCTTATAGAAGTGATGGAGTTAATATGAGGTTGTTAGGGTGGGCTCTAATTCAGTGTGAACATATCTTTATACAGTGGGGAAATCTAGGCACAGAGTCACATGAAGATGGGGACAGGGCATCTACACACCAAGCAACACCAGAGACTGCCAGTCAACTATCACAATTCAGGAGACAGAATGGACAGATTCTGCTTATCAGCACTTAGAAGCAACCAAGCCTGCTGCCACCTTGACCTTGAAATTGTGGCCTCCAAAACCGTAAGACAACACATTCTTGTTCTTAAAGTCACCCAGTCTGTGCTGCTGTTATTAGCAAATGAACATAGTGAAGCACACAGAAGTTTCTCAGTTCCTTCAGTGGGACAAAATTCTTTGGAAGTTTGTCTGAAAGAACTGACCACAGATCCCTCAGGGCTGAGAAGAGAAGGACCTACAGCAGGCCTTCCCTAGAAACAGGGAAGGTGGACCCTAGGCCAGAATACAAATACAGCCAGTGCCCACTGTACTCTGGTCACTTACTGGTTCCCTAACCTGGGCCAGGTACCCCCACACTCCATAACAGAAGTTCCATGTCAGTCTCACAACTGCGTAAGTAAATATAAATCATATTCCAAATTTACAGTGGAGGAAGCTGAGGTTCAAAAATATAACAACTTCATCAAATCAGTCTTCACGGGTCTCTTTGGCTCTAAGAGAATGTTGAATCCAGACCAATATTTATTCATCCATCCATTCATTCATTCTTCCTTCATTCACTCACTCAACAAGTAATTGTTATGCTTCAGGCACTGCTCCAGGAGCTAGAGATATAACAAAGAATACAACAGACAAAATTTCTTCCCTTTCATGCTGAGTTCATACAGCTAACACACAGTGTGAATACCAGACCCTGGGGGGAAGATTGGCATCCTACAGAGCCTATGGCTGGATTAATGGAGGTGTTAATGTTCTCTGTTGAAAAAAATCACAGAAGGGGAGATGGAGCACACTTTAGAGCATATTCCATCACAAGTTATTAAAACTTAACAGAGTCCACGCCTCAAGAAGAAAACCAGTTAGTTATACAAAAATCTTGTCCAGTGGAGTCACTTGATGGAGTTGTTATTTGCCTTCCAGTCTTCAGGGGGTGCTGCTGAGGAGAGGGTAAGGGGCAGCTTAGGTCCCTGCCTCCTACAGACCTTAAGGACTGCCAGCCCAGCCACAGTTCCCTTCTCAGATATACAAGGACTGAGGTCCCCAAATCTCACCTCCTGCCTAGCAATTACCCTGGGCTTTTCAGAAAGCTCCAGTATCCAGAAGTCCAGGTTTTTCCAGTTGGGCTTAAGGACACCTGTTAACCACCCCCTGCCTCACCAGCTAGTGGATCCATTCTTACTCTGAACCCCAAAGCATCCCCATGAGGTGCATTTCACTGCTGGGGAGATCATTAAGTGACTTGCCTGATGCTGTGTGGCCATTAAGTAGGAGCTTTGGGATTCAAATCTAGGGTATGCAATTGTGCAATTTCTCTTTCCTTTACCCACATATCCCTCAGAGTTTAGAGGCTCTCCTGCAGAAGTGAGAATGTATAAAAGACTCAGTCCTGCCAGGTTCCCAGTCAGTGTTTATCAGTAATAACGATTATCCCTGACTCTGGCATAACACAGCAACGTTACACATCGTCAGCATTATCATCTTAGCTGATTATTACACAATCAAAACACACATGGGGTGGATTTAGAGAGAATGATTCTACCTGGATACAGGTTGGCTTCCTGGAGAGGGCCTCTCTAAGTCTACCCTGCTGTTCCCCATTTTCTGCCCCAGAATGAGATCAAAGGAAGGAAGTGGCTAGAGGCTCTTTGTGGGACACCCAGATTTTTGTGTGCTCCACTAAAAGTGGCAGCTTCTGCTAGAAACCCTCACCCCACTGCAAGGACTGGGAACCAGACCCTACCCTGCTCACACTGTGGCCATAGTCCTGTTACAAGCTTCTGCAACCCCCAATACGACTGTGTTATGTTTTCTGTTGTACCAGGATAGAATGAGGGTTTCTCTGAATATCCCTACAAGCACTTACCTTGGAAAATGGGAACTGGGGGAAAAAAGGAAGATGGCAGAGACCTGGAAAGAACTGGCAGCAGAAACAGGGAAAGTCCTTGGTCTCAAATTTCTCTTTGAATTAGCCTAAGTTAACCTGAGGAAAATGGGGAAAGAGCTTTACACAGAAGCCTGGGGTGGCAGAAGAGAAGAGGTAGGGAAGCCTTAGAATCTGAGCTTTAGGCAGGGCTTCTAGTGCTACCTGAGCATTCTGGAAACTGATTCATGGCCATAATTTGGGAATGGGACCAGAACAGCTCCTCGTAACAATAGGTGCTTCCACACTGCCATGTAGGGCAAAGACAGGTAGGTGTGTGATGGCCCTGAGGGGAAAGTTGCCACCTGATGGTTCCAGTGCTTTCCCATTTATCCCCCTTGACATAAGTATCCAAGACTGGTGCCCACCTAATGGGCTAGTATGCTCTGCCTTCACCTGCATGGCCAAAGTCTGAGTATCAGAGAAGAGCAGAGAGGAGGGATCCTTGGGGAGGGTAGGCAGTGGTGCCTTGTTTTAATCTTTACTTCTAGGTATTTTTCTAACCTATCACTATACTTTTTTTTTGTCCCCATCATTGGGGATTAAACCAGGACCTTGAGCACACTAGGCAAGTGTTCTACCACTGAACTATATCCCTATTCCTTTTTATTTTACTTTGACACAGGGTCTTGCTAAGTTGCCAGACAGGCCTTGAACTTACCATCCTCTTGCCTCGGTCTCACCAGCAGCTGGGATTACAGGCATGGGCCACTGCCCCCACCTTATGCATTCATTTTATAAACGTGAAAATAATCTATGCTGAAGAATCTATAATGATTCTCAGGAAGAAACAAAACATCACATAGTAGCAGAATTCCTTGTGAATTAATAAGACTGAAGTGAACAAGTGCATATGTGAACAAACAGGCCAGGAGGCTGGCCTGTTAGGGACACTCCAAGGCTGCTCAGTAAACACTCAGGGATATGCTGGGGTTATGTACACCAGAACAAACTGGCACATGGCCAGTGTCTCCAAGGCCATCAGGGTGTGCTGAGCAGGAAGAATCAATCTACTTTGTGTGCTCCCCACGCCTGGCTGCCCTCTCTCTATGTAAGCATCACAGGGGAACCCAGGAAGTCACACCTCCCTCTGGGAACAAGATGCATTATCACCTGCTTTGTGAAACTATCCCTGTAGGTTTCCATGTCCTTGACCTTGAAAAAAAAACTACAGCTTTTAACTATGGCAGCTGGTAAACAAGATGCAGCAATACAGTGTCCTGATTAGGAAAAGGAACACAGATTGCTTACCTAATTCCTACCTCAGTGTTCTCATCTGTAAAGTGGAGACAGCAAGTATCTTCTTCACAGGACTGTTGTGAAGGATAAGAGTTAATATATATGAAGTGCTTGAAATGCAGACACAAAGCAAGTATTAGGCTACTCTTAGCAATTATCCCTGGCATCTTTCCATTAATTACACAATTATTTTTTGTGTCAGCTCTGTGAAAAGCAATCGCAATATTTCTGTGACATCTCCACAGAAATGTTCCACCAACTTGGCTTATGTGGACTGGTGGGTGGCATAAAGGGGACAGGAAAGCAATACAATGAGCAAGGAACAAGTGGATAGGAACTTTGCAAAGTATTACACACATAACCATTTAATCTGATGTAGGAATACCAGGAAAAAATGCACGTTAAACAAAAACGTTAGATAAGTCACAAGTGTTTAGTGTACATAGACCCCAAATTTTGCATGGGATATACTTATACTTTTAAAAATTATTCAATATTTACCTAAAATTCTAATTTAACTGTGCATGCTATTTGATTTTTCAATACTGGAGATTGAACCATTTTCATTTTACTTTGACAACATGTTGTCAAATGTGTTGTCAAATACATCAAGAGGTTGTTGAGGCTGGCCTGGAATTTGTGATCTTCCTGCCTTAGCCCCCCAAATAGCTGGGATTACAGGCACATGTCAAGGTACCCTGCTATAACATACTATATTTTTATTTGCTAAAAAATTCAGCAATGCTCAAAGGGGTTAAGTAAATTGCCCGGGGTACATCCCAGCAGACATTCAAGGCCTAACGTCCTAAGGGCAGCATGCACAGGCCTCCTCCAGTTGCACACCTTCTCTCAGGAGGCGACTGGCCTAGACTCAGAGAAATGAGCCCTCTGTTATCTGCCTGCAATCAGAGCTTGCCCCTCAGCCCCTGGAGGGTTAGTAGCCCAGGGAGAGGGAGCTACTAGTATCCAAAACCAGGGCTTCAGGAAGTCTTGGACAGCCAGGGGCAGGAGGTGACAGAGGGGGCTGCGCTCAGCCAGGGTGGTACCGGTAGCCCTTTTGGGAGCTGCTCCTGCCTGGCCTGAGATCTGGAGGCAGAAAGCTCAGGAGAAAACTCAAGAGAAAACTCAGGAAGCTCCAGAGGAAACCCCTCAGGCAAGTCCTGAAATATAGTTCCACAACAAAGACAGAAAAGAGTAAGAGCATCTATGCTTTTGAGCTCCCAGCAGGGGGACCAGGCTGGCTTAAGTCCAGCCTACAGACCACAGTGCTCCACAGGCTGGCCCAAGTTCACAGGACCCCTCCCCACAGCTCATACAGATGGCCACCAAAAGAGTGCCAGGCACACACCTTCCCCAGGAGGGACCCCCCCACCACCTCTACTCTCCTGGACTCCAAGGTGGTGTTTCACTTCAATCATTCTCAGTTCTATTTTTATTCAAACGTGACAAGGAAAAAAAAAAAAAACCAATAAATGTTCAAAGCAGGACAATTAAGTCACCTGATTCTAATCTTTCTTCTTTTTTTTTTTTTTGTACTGAGGATTGAATCTTGGGGTGCTAATACCACTGAGTCACATCCTTGGTCCTTTCTAATTTTTATTCTGAGACAGGATCTCCCTAAATTGCTAAATTACTGATGGTAGCCTTGAATTTGTGACCCTCCTGCCCTACCTCTGGAGTCTGTGCCCCAGGGACTCTATACCTTTTAAGCCCAAGGCCCATGGCTGACTTTGGCAAAAGAAGAATAGAGGGTTTAAGAAACATCTGGAGGGCCAGGCAATGTGGCACCTGCCCGTGATCCCAGTGGCTTAGGAGGCTGAGACATGAGGATTGCAACTTCAAAGCCAGCCTTAGCAACTTTTTGAGACTCTGTCTCAAAATGAAAAGGGCTGGGGATGCGACTCAGTGGTAAAGCACTCCTGGGTTCAATCCCCAGTACCAAAGAAAGAAAGAAAGAAAGAAACCTCTGGAGAGCTTCTCTCTAGAACCAGGAGTCCAGGTCTAGAGCTGACTCCCTAGTCAGTGACTGTCCAAGAAGGTGACCTTCAGCCTCATCTTCACCTGCACTTGCAGAGAAAGGTCCACAGGCCCAAGATTGTTCCTCTAAGCAAAGGAAGAGCATGTGTGAAATCAGTGTATCTGGAAGGTCAGGAGTGGGGTTGGGGGTCCCAGGAGGTGATGCCGTGCCAGAGGTGGGCTGGAGTAAGTCTCTAACAAGATCCCCTTGCCATGCTGAGTTTAGATTCTATACTGCAGGAAAGAAGGAGCTAGGAGGTGCTAGACTGTCATGTGGCTGCATATAGGTTCTTCTCACCCCAGGTGAACAGCATGGATACATCACTGGGGGCTCCTAAGAAATGCAGAATAGGAGGCTGGTCCCCATCTGCAGAATCATTTTTCACAGGCCCTGGGTTCAATCTCCTGCACTGGAAGAAGAAGAGAAGAAGAAGGAGAAGGAGGAGGAGGGAGGGGGGAAGGGGACGGGGAGGAAGAAGGAAGAAGGAGGAGGAGGAGAGGGAGAAGAAGAAAAGCATTTGCAAATAACATCAATGCTATGTAAATATTTGTAACATTAAATTGTATATAACATCAATGCTATTTAAATAGTTATTATGCCATATTGTTTAGGGAATAATGACAAGGAAAACAGTCTAACATCTTCTGTACGGATGCATTTTTTTCCTGAAAACAAAAAAAAAATTTTTTTTTTGGTTGTAGATGGACACATACCTTTTTTTTTTTTAAATTTATTTTTATGTGGTGCTGAGGATTGAACCTGGTGCCTCACTTGTGCTAGGCAAGCACTCTGCCACTGAGCCAGAGCCCCAGTCTCCCTAAATATTTTTGATCTGCAGTTGGTTGAATCCACGGCTATAGATAGAACCCACCGCCAAATGCATATACATCAATCATCTGAGCCTTCTTCAAGACTCACATTGTATGGGACTCCCATGCATAGGCATAGATTTAAAGCAGTTTTTCTCCTGTTCATCTGTCATGTCAACTTAATTAGTAGCCCAACCCAAGAGCCTGGTAAGGGTGGAAGGAAGGGAAAATACAGTGGCTAAATGTCCCAATCTCCAGGAAGAGGAACTTAGAAACATATAAATGCCTGCCACCATCCCCACCCCCAACCCCACCCCCACTACCATGAGGTTCTCTAGTAAAAATCCTAGCATTTGGTCACAGGAGGGAGCATCCAGACAGACCTGGATTGTGACCTAAGGGAAGGCGTTTAACCTCTCTAGAAGCTTCAGGTTGGGGAGTGGGTGTCCTCAACCATAAAACAGGATAAGAATAATCAGGACCTCAGTTGGTAGCTGAAGATTAAATAGGATATTGTTTGAAAGGTGCTTAGGATAATATCTGGCATGCTATAAAAGCAGCCTTTGTTATTCTTCATGCCTCTAAGGAGTTTAGAATCTGGCAGAGAAGAAATGACAACTGGCATGAATTATTATAGAGGTAAACAGTGCAAGACAACAGATAAGAAAGTGCTAATTGGTGGCGCAGAGCAAGCACAGTTAGAGATTGTGAGATGGGGATTTCACTAAGAATGCTAAATGAAGCCAGGAGGACTTCCTGGAGGTGGTGGGAACTGAGCTGAGGTTTAAAGCTGGGGAGTTCACCGGAGCACAAGTCTGCTGGGCCCCAATGGCTAGAACAGAGGGAATGTGCTAGGATGCTGGGAAATCCAAATAGAGAACAAGAGGATTCCTAAACTTGGGAATCTTGAAGGCAGTTTGGACCAGATATGGTGGAAAATGCCCCACTGAAGGTTTCTGAGGACAGGTCGGCTTGCTGATCCTTTCTGTAGCTTAGGGAATACTGACAAGGGGAGGAAAGGCTATATCTGTTTAGTAAATGCATTTTTTTTCTTAATATTTTTTGATCTGCAGTTGACTGAATCCATGGATGCACATAGCCAAGTGGAAAAGGAGGTCTCAGACTCAGGGAGGGAGCTTGAGGACACTCCAAGCATCTGCTATCTGGGTTGGCTGAGGTGGCAGTGACCAGCCACCCCACAGGGCCCAGGCCAGAATCTGCTATTCAGTTTCTATAAAATGTTGCTCTCTGAAGGTTCTGCACCCACAGACAATATATAATATCCACTGGTATATCTAGGCAGGCACAATCCAGGACTCCCAAGGCAGGAAATGTTTGGTCAGAGAATGCCATGAGGTCTGCAAAATGTTTGCCAGTCTGAATCAGGGTAAGTGGCCATTCTACATGGTTGGGTGGCACGCCAGCTGGTCTCTCATTAACCCTCTCAATAATACACTAGGAAATTAACAACCATTTCTGCTCCATTAACACCAAAGTTGGCCCTTCAGGGAGAAAAATGGGGGTGGGGAGGACATGGATTTTGTCTAGACAGAGGCGCTCATAAAGGCCAGATGCCTAAGCTTCTGCACTCGGGAAGGGGGTGGGAAGAGGAGACCCTGTGTGCCCCCACAGTGGGGGTCCCCAAGGAAGAAGTCACCAATGCCAGTCTCATCATCCTTAAAATGAGGGTAACGACCTATCACAGGTTTACTGTGAGAATGAAATGAAACTGTGAATACTAGCTAGGTCTGCTACCCTACAGGTGTCCACTTAATTGCTTTGTCATTTTTACTTTTATAAGGAAGTGGACTCCTAAGAGAGACATGTCACTGGGTGTGGTACACACCTATAATTCCAGAAACTTGAGAGACTGAGACAGGATTGCAAGTTTGAAGCTGGCTTCAGCAACTTAGAAAGACCCTGCCTCAAAATAAAATAGTTAAAAGGGCCAAGAATGTAGCTCAGTGGTAGAGTGCCCCTCGGTTTAATCCCCAGGGCAGGGAGAAAGAAAGAAAAAAGACATATCAAGGGGTTGCTTTTCATCTAGCTAGAATTCAGGGCCACAAACAGGCCTTACTTGGTTCAGGGTCCACAGCCAGTTCCCAGTGAGTGGGAACACAGAACTCTGGTGCCCTGCTACCCAAACTATGGTCCCTGGACCAGCACTAAACACAGCAATAGCAGCAGTGCTCTGCAGCCTGCTAGCATGCAGAATCTCAGATCTCATTTCAGACCTGCTGAACTGATTGGTTTTATAAGATTCCCTCTCCCGCCAGGTGGTTCAAAGGCATATTGAAGTTTGAGAAGCTGCTAGGTATTTGATCCTAGGGAAAACTACCTCCTTCCCTCCCAACTCCCACTACAGGAAATATTGGGCCTAGAACTCTGAGTTGATGGAAGTAGAGGATGTTAGTACAGAGGACACTTTGATTAGCATCTGCTTGCTTGTCACACTGAATAAAATTACTCCCAGTCACAAGTTAAGAAAATCATTCCCTTTTCCATTCCATTCAATCTTTCCTATTACCGAAGAAAGATTCATTTTGGTGTTTGTGTGTTTAACGTCTCTATCTATCTCCCTTTAAACAAAGAAGCAGGAAGGCTCAGAATTAGATCCTTCCAAGGGCAACAGTGTGTAACTAGAATTAATAACAATGCTTAGTTTTCAGTATGGTTGTTTGTAAAGGAAACTTTTATTTTTGCAAGTGTACAAATTTCCCATTAATTTTCTTTCTAAATAAGTTACATCTTAATGAATCAAATGAAAAAAAAAAAAAACATTAAATATGTAATAACAAAAGTGTGTAATATGGCAAAAATCACAACAGTAGTGAGCATATTAATGACTTGAGTTTGGTAAATTATTATTCTCTACAGTTAATAAAAGCCTTTTGAGATCAGTGTGTCTACTTTTTGCATTTTGGGTTTTTTTTTGTTTTGTTTTGTTTACACAGTCGGTCATGACCAGCATTTTCTTTTTAAAAAAATTTTTATTAGCTGTTGATGAACCTTTATTTATTTATTTATTTACTTATATGTGGAACTAAATCAACCCCATGTCTCATACATGCTAGGCAAGCACTCTACCACTGAGTCACACATTTGTTTTTTATTTTAATGGAGTGGAATGTTAAAGGATAGAAGAGCATAAACATATGAATGTACTGCAAATGTGGAAGGGTAAGGGCTATTGTTGCACGAAACTTTGTTTCAGTGTGCAAGCTTACAATTTAAAATGTCTATACTGTGTGTGGGTAGCAGTTCAAGGAGTTAGCATGTCACTCCTCCAGCCCAGCCCAATCTCCATTGATAGGGGCATTCTGAATAAATCCCAATGTGTAGCATTAACTCCTTTGGCCAGGCCACCCATGAAAAAATTTCCCTTAATGCTACACCCTGGACAACTCCCCAGCACAGCCCTTTGGCTCTCTCTCCCATGGCACAGAACTGACAACAGTAGCCACTGCATGGAGATACTAAATGAATGGGTGTTCCCTAGCCCTGCTGAGGTGAGGGAAATGCAAGAGGTGTGCACTGAGTCATTGTTTCAACCTGCACAGAAAGAACTAGGGAGAAGCACTAAAGGGACAACAAGCCCTTTTTGGAAGGACAGGACTCTCCCGTTATTAGGAACTGCCTCCCTGGCCTCTCAACTCTTCTGGGCTTAGGCAGCCTTGAGTCAGTAGTCTTCCTGAAGAGAGGACTCTTTCCTTGAAAGGTAGTGATGGGGAGGGCAAGGAATAGCAGGAAAATGCTCTGGGTGGGTGAGGAATGGGGAGCATCACTGCGTGGTACCTGGAGGAGGGAGCTTGTGGAGGCTAAGCCTTTGCTCTGGCTACATTACAGAACCTGGGGGTGGGGATGGGAGTGGGGGTTGGGAGACAGGAGCAGAGGTGAAGCCATAGGAGCGAGGAGGCCCCTGCAGCCAGGTTCAGGGTGGTGTGAGGAAAGGAGGAATCAGGAGTAACTATGGGCCTAGAGACAATTGAGATTTCACATATTTGTCCCTAAAAAGAACATGTCACTAGGAGGGAGTGGCTCACGGGTCTATACCCAACCAACCAGGGCCTCCTAAAAATACTGCTAAGTGAAGGAAATGAGCAGCTCCTGAAATTTTGAGCAACAAGAGGAAAAAAAGAGAACGGAGGTTGGGGGGACACCTCCCCCACTCCTGATTTGGTTTTCAGCTCACGGGAGGCTTTCTCCCTCAGTCTCACTACCCAAGTACCTTTGGTGAAATGGGGCCTCTGATCTTAACTGGGCCTTTTTGACCCCCAGCCAAAGGCAGGGTCTGCCGCCTAGACTCAAGACTTCTCCCCAGAGGACTAGGGTCTCAGAAAGGGTTCTCCGGGGTTTCAGGGGCCTTAGCAGAGGAGGAGAGTGGGATTGGAGGAGTTGCACCATGCCACCATCATTAACATGCTGTCCTGGGTGAGTTCAGACATAGCAGCCAGATCTTAGCCCAACCAGCTGTAGGCCTAGGCAAGGGACTTTGGTGCCTAGTGGCCTGATTTATGGTTGAGGGCTCTCTATATTTTTCTTCTGAAACTGTGGAGGTGAATTTTAAAAGCCCAAGAGCAGGTCCAGCATATTTGGGCTTTGCCAAGTCCTCTCTTCCAGTTCCCACTTCCTTGCCCCTGGCCCCACTTTGCTCTGGAAACTGGGCACTAGCTACACCCCAGTCCCGCCTCCAAAGCCTATTCTCTCTTGCATTAATAATCAGGCCTTCTTGCCAATAATCCCAGGAATGAGGTTAATGCTTACATATAGCCTCCTGAGTGCCTGTGGGGAGAATATCTTGAAATAGAAGAGGTACTGGGTTGGTGGATGCTAACAGGACACTTGCGGGGGGAGTCAAGAGACAGTTTTCATAGTTGTCATTCTGGCTAGAGATGAACCAGATCAATCAAACTCAGTGAAATACCAGTTGCCAAGAGGCCCTCACTGTGTTGCTGTGAAAGGCCAGAGTGTGGGAGAAAGAGCACAGTGTAGAGTCAGGCAAACCTGATGCTTTATTCCTGGCTTGTCTCTAGCTCCATGACCTTAAATTAATTCTTAACTTCCCTGAGTTCCAGTTTCCTCCCCATCAAATGGAAAAAATAATTCTTGCCTCATGAGATAGGGACAGGTGACAATATATGAAGTGCCTAGACCTGAGCTGGCACATAGGAGGGGTGCTCAACTGGCCTTGGCTAGAATCATTTTTATTGTTGGAAGCTGAGTGGGGCTCTAGGGCCAGAGGGACCTAAGGTTTGGCCCAGCAAAAACTGGGAAACCTTCAGCAATAACTGAACATCTCAGAGCCTTGGCTTCCTCATCTATATAAGGGGGGATGATAAAAGATACCCTTTTTGGGTTTTATGATAATGCACAGAAAGAACCTAACACAACATCTGGCACAGAGTCGAGATGATTAAAGTTTGCTTCCATTCTTTCTAGAACAAATAGAGAAATCTATTTTCTATGAACTCAGCAGGACTGATGGACTTCTTTTTATGGGGCCCAGTGGTTCTGGGAGACCCAAGGATGAGGTTTCTCTGCTCTTCTGCAGAAAACTATTCTCAAAGACCACTGGTGTACTATCGCACAGAAGACACTGCCACCCTGATCCTAAAATTCTCAGAGGGGTCTTTCTCCCCAAACTATCCCTTGAAGAGAAAGACTCACTTAAAAAGATTGCTCACAGGCTGTTTAGACCTGGGATAATGCGCAGCTAGCTGGGGGTAACCACAAACGAGGAAATTGATTGCTGCTATGGGGAGTACATGTCCCTCAGCCAGGGAGACAACTAGGCTTAATTACACAGCATCTTTGGCCTTCACAATCTTGATCCATTAAACCCTTGCTGCTCTCTAGGAGGCAATACCCAGGAGGAAGGGGTTAGTCCAGCCCACTAACAGGATCAACCCTTCAATCCCATGAAGATAATTACAGACACATCCTTCCTCAATTGACCTAAGTAAACCCACAGATCCCCAGTCAATCCTGGGTTTGTCTAGGCAGTACAAGCTCCATTGGCATATGCAGAGGCCAATGGCCACCATGCCTGGAGTGAAGAACAGAATGGCACCTGAACAACTGGTCCCCACAGACTGGTCCATCTAGCCTCATCTCCTGTAGGTCAGACCTACCCTGATACTTCCTGTATAGTCCATAAACTCATATTCACCTTTTATCCTGATGTGTGGTGGGGAAGGAAGGGCAGGAGGAAAAGTCAGGAGTTAAGTATGGGGGCAGAAAACAGGGAAACCAAATCAGGTCTGAATCTGGGGACAGAACTGGCAGCCCCACCTACAAATTGTCATAGTACCAGCTGGTTCTGCCTTAAAGGTCTCTTTGCCAAATGCTTGAGGAAGAGGAGGACTGGGCATCTATCCTCAACCTTGCATGGGGGACAGTGCCCCATGCCCTGATTTCTTTCTTCTTCCCCAATCAGTCCACGGCAGGTTCTCCCCAGGCTTCAGAGATAGTGGAACATTCCCAATCGGGGCACCCAAGGCTCTAAATGACCATATTTTACCCTGAGTAATGCAAGCTGAGTCAGGCCAAGGTCACACATCAAAAACAGCCTCTTCACTCTTCCACCCCTCCCCACAAGGCAGAGGACTGAACCTTGTATAGCTAAGCAAGTGCTCTGCCACTGAGTTAAATCCCTAACCCCAAAACAGCCTCTTCTTGTGCAGCCCTGGAGACTGTGATAGAGGAGGCTGTAAGCACAGGCTTCTCCCACCGGTACAAGCAGCCCTGAGGCAAGTGCCAAGACACTGTAGGTAGAACATGGTAGTGATTAGCCTGCGCATCTCCTTAGCCTACCACAGCCAAGGGCCTTGAAGGTGGCAGGCTACTGATTTGGCCTGCCTAAAGCTACCTAGTTCCAGGCTTACCCGCGAAAGGCTCCAGACAATCAAACAGGTGCAGCAGGAAATGCTGCAGTGAAGCCTTCCAATCACAAGCACTAGCAAAGTGGGACTCCCTTGGGGGGTCTCGACTCCACTACAAGCTACTACAATTACCAAATCCACACGCCAGGAAACTTGTGAATGAGCCAGCTAACAAGTTTCTAGGATTTCTAGTGGAGTGCGGAATTAAAGGAGTCAAGGACTCCTATGAAAGAACTTTTCTCTCATACTCATGCAACCAAAACCAACCAAGGGTTTATACCTGAAAACTGAGCTAGAAATCTCCTAAAAAGTTGGGAGCGTAACTCAGTGGTAGAGCACTCACCTAGCATGCGAAAGGCCCTGGGTTCAGTCCCCAAGACACACACACACACACACACACACACACACACAGGCAATCTGGTCCAATTCTCTATTCCTACCCATCCCCTTGCCACCTGCCCAACCCCTTCCGAACTCATCTGCAAGAAGATCCCTGTTCAACAGTGAGGACTGTGACAGTGTGACAAGCTGGACAGCTGAGCAGTTCAATAGCACTAATCTTCAAAGCACTTTATAAACATTAATTAATCCACAAACACCGACGAGAGACATCATAGCCTCACTTTATAGAAGAGTAGGCACAAGGAAGGCTCAAGAACCACCTCAGGAAGCAAATCATATCTCAGACAGAGAATAGCCCAAGTCTTCCTACCCTCAAGAAAGGCAGAGTGGATTTTCTTATCATCCCCCCTTAACCACCCTCCCAGAGCATCTTCTTGCTAATTCTTACAAAATGTTCCTGTCATTTCTTCCTTTTCCCAAAGAACAACAACAGCAACAATCACAACAACAAAAAGTTTTTCTGAGCAGATGACTTAATTATTCTGCCAGCCCCACCTCTGAGACTCCAGCAACCATGACAATTATGGGCTGGTGTTGACAAGAAGGAATAAATTACTGGGGCTATTCAGAGCACAAGAAAGCATCCATCTGCAGGTGTTTGCTGGCGCATCAGGGGCCGTCTGATGTGGCCTGGCTGAGTGAGCTGCTCTGATGAAGTTCACACAGTGTCAGTGGCTCAATCCTTGGTATGCCAAGCATGGTGCTAAGATGAAACTAAGGCAGGTTCACGGTCATTTGGAGATGTGTCTGTATCCCCACAGCCTCAAATATTTTCCTGATCTATAGATAAGGACTCAGTCTATAAGGGGCATGAAAAATATCATGAGAGACTGAAGTATCCCTTGGAAATGCTACTTGGAGTAAGAGACATTAGCTCCAAACAGCAGGATTCTCGTAACTACAGATGGTCATGTTCTGTCTTCTATGAGGTCCAAGAAACTACAGGTTTTTGCTTGGTTCAGTGGGATACGTATGTTTGGGGATCAGTGCTGAGTTGCTCAGAACAAAAACAAGGAGGTTGAAATAACAAAGGAAGGGACCTGAAATGCAGCCCTCAGTCCCTCTTCTAAAAAATCCTGACTGTTTGAAAAGGAGCCAAGTGACAAGCCTGCCTACAGCACACATGTCTCAATCCAGACATGTTTGGAGATCTGTCTCCACTTGATGGAACATAGAAAGTTTCAGAGCACCCCTCATTTTTGGGTTGCTTCACAGAACTTAATTTAGTCCAGTCTTACCCCATGGTATAGAACACAACTAAGAAGTATTGAGCATCTAGTAGAAAGTGTGGCTGGTGAAAGACACAGGGAAGTTAAGAAGAAGAAAATAGCCCACAGAGAGAGTCAAACCAGGCCTAGGGAAAAGAAGCTAGACAAGGTATTAAGGAATAAAGTCGGCATTATTATATTCATGCAGGAAAAATAGTAGTAGAGACAGGAATTTGGGATGACTGGAACCCTCACCTGCCACTCCAGTTTACCAGCAGAGGACTCTGCTCCATTCAGTTCCCAGATCCCACAGGCAGCTGGGAATCTAACTCACATCCTTGAGTCTGACAAATCATCATTACTCCAGTCCTTCAAGACTTCTACTATAAGGAAGAGAAGGGATTTGACATCTACCCCTTCTCTAATGACCATCAACTGTGATGAAGTGGACATACTACTCCTGCCACAGATGTGAAAGAGTAAGTAGTTTGACAATTCCAAAAGCAAGAAGGCCCTGGTGTGCAGTCTGGCACCTTAGGAGTTTCTGGGGGCTGCAGATGGAGCTTCAGTCATTCCTTCCTGGGCTCTAGGCCCAGCCCCCAGTTCCTGCAAGAGCCCAGGGACAGGTTGGGATCAGGATCATTGAAGCCACTTACCCTGCTAGACCATTTTTGGGAGAACTTTGGGATAGAGAACTGAAAAGACAAATGTCTCCCATTCTATGTTACAAGTCAAGGTCTTGAATAATCTCAGACATATCTAAAGCTCAAAGTCCTCGTCACTGTCCTTGGGTATCATCTGAATTCCTGCTCTGTCATTTATCAGTTATATGACCTTGGGTAAAACAATTTAAGTTTACTGGGCCTCCATTTCCTAATCTGTGAGTTCAGTGACCTTGGGTAAAATAATTTAAGTTTACTGGGTTGCTATTTCCTAATCTGTGAGTTCAGTGACCTTGGGTAAAATAATTTAAGTTTACTGGGCCTCCATTTCCTAATCTGTGAATTCAAGAGTTGTGAGGTTTGGTCAGAGTGATAGAAAGTACCTAGCATACAGTAGGTGCTCAGGAGATGCTCTGCTCACCATTACAGGAGCAACACTAAGGTTGAGCCTCTATCATTGCATCATTCACATCTCTCAGAAGTCACACCAGCTGCCCTGGGTGCACCCCCTTTACAATTTCTGATGATCTGGCATTTTGGGGGACCTACCATCTCAGGATTGTGAGCCTCATAAGCAAACAGCTTCCTGAGAGGCAAAGGAACTTCCTCTGAGAGTCACCATGCTGCCAGGCAAATGACAGCCCGGGTATTTGTTTTAATTTAGGCTCTTGTCAAGAGGAAACTTGATGGCTTACAGCCCAAACATGACTACACAGCACCTCCCCAGGAAGCCTCATGCTATGGGGCTCTCAAATAAGCTTTTCTGAAGAGGGAGGCAGGAACTCCTCACATTGTTGCCGAGTCAGTGCCCCCTGCCTGCCTCATTATCCAGCTGTCCCAGAGGTCCAGAGGCCATGGTGGCAGCACCAGGATACAGTTCAGATGCCAGCCTACCTGTGCCAGGACTGGTTTACAGTATCCCAAAGAGGCCCTTGGCCTAATTCCCTTCTATGACATTCCTTCAGTCAGGAATTCTCAAGGCAGCCTCAGGCAATTTTGCATCTCAGATCCAAGTTGGATATGGTGGGGGAAGCCCACTTAAAAGTAATCAGGTGTGTGGCGGGGGAGTGGGTCTTCTTCAGCATGGAGAGAAAGTCAGAGATGTGTTTCCATAGGATTCTATGCTTTGGGAAACAGACACCAGTACTGGGTTTTGCAAAAAGCCAGAAATAACCAGGAATATAAGCAGCATGTGAATGTGAAGCATTGTTATGACTGCTATTTGCAAAAGCACAGCTAACCAGAGGTCACTAATCCTTCCTGCAGATCAGGAGCTGATCTGCATCAGGGCTCTAAACAGATGTATGTCCCCATTCACACAGACACACACACACACACACACACACACACACACACACACACACACATCACACAACCTTGGGCCCTAACCCTCACCCAATGAAGTTGACCTCTGCAGGGAAAGGAGCAGATGGAGTGGCTGGGCTTGGCCCAGAATGGAAACCCAGGGGATCCAGTTTTGCCCCTTTGATGTTGAAAAACCAAAGCAGAATGAACCATTACAAGGAGAGCTCCTGGGAGGAGGCGAGCAAAGAAAGTAGGATGGGGGTGCGGGGAGGGGATATGAGGAATAAAACAGGATTCAAGGGGATGCAGAGAGAAGAGGCTGGGTATTGGGTACTGCACAGCCTTCAGGGCAAGACCTTGGGACTCAAGCCATCACCTTTCCCCTCCTCCCAATACGACTGTCATCAAGGAACTCAAGCTAGGACCCTTAAAAATGTCCTTGGGAAAAAAAAAAAAAAAGGCAATAAAAATGTCCTTTTTGTATGGTATCCAGTGTCCAGACTCAGAACCTGGCTCCACCTGTCTCCTGGATTCCTGCTTCAGGACTCTGAGCTGGGAGACGTTTAAGAGGTGGGAGGGTAACAGTCAAGTGGATCGGGAAGGGTGCAATCTACTTACTATCTTCCTCACAGGCCAGCAGGACCCTCTTCCTGCATCTGGAGAAAGCATCGGGTGATGGTGTATCAAGGGAAGGGTGGGGAGAAGAGGCGGTGCCGGTGCCGTTTTAGCCACCTAAGCCACACGGGGTGGGGGTGGTGACACAGCTCCCGGTTTAGTCCAAGTGCCCAGGAAGTCCCAGTGATCAATTTACACATCCCCCGCGGCTAAGGAAGAGCAATCACATGATCCAGGCAGATTTGGGAGCTGTGAGGGGTGGGGAGCCCTTCTTTTATTTGGGGGGGCGGTGATAAGGCTAGGAGTGGTGATGAAGACGGCAGGGAAGACTGCAGAACCGGGGATTTCAGCTTCTTCATCCAAAAGGCCCTAATGAGATATGCACTTACAGTCTCTTCCCAACCCAATCAATCCCACCTTAGCCCCGAACCACACACATCGGCCTCGGAATATCCCTGAGTTGGCAAACTTGAGCGCCAAGGATTTCCCAAAATGGCCTTTCTGCTTCAGCGTGGACAGAGAAGCCGCTAGTCAGGGAGCCGAGGTAGCACCCTAAAAAGGGCGCTTCCATCTCCCTGAGGGTCGGAGAGGGCTGGATTACACAACAGGTGGGAGGGGGTTAAAGCAGCTCTCTAGCCCGGTCGGTCTAATGCCCCTATCCCCTTTAAGTCCGCTCTGGGGACCCCATCTTCTGCCAATCTCGGGGACCCCATCTACAGACGATCACGGGGATCCCTTACAGCTCCCCCGCCTCCCGGTCCGCTGCGCACCTAGTGGAGGATGCCCGCGGCCCCCAGCTCACGCCGAGCTCCCAGAGAAGCCTAGCAGATGGGACCCGGGGCCGTCGGGGCGCCTCGCCAGGCGCGGAGACCCTTACTGCCCGGCCTCCCCGACCCGAGCGCACACGTACTGCTGTAGAGGGTGTCGATCCAGGAGAGGCGCGGCAGGCCCCGGTGGCTGAGCGGCTCCATGCCCGCGGCTCCGCGCGGCGGCGGCGGCGGCGGCGGCTCCGTCAGATCGGAAACCCGACCCTCATCGCACAACAAAGGAGGGAGGGCGCGGGCAGGCGGGCTGGGAGTCGGGAGGGGCGGCCAGACCCGGAGACCGAAGTTGCCAAGCGCAGGGTGGAGGCAGGGAGGCAGGGAAACAGGTAGCTGGGAGCAAAAAGCCGGAGATGCTAGGGAGGAGACGAGGGCGGGCGACTGTTCCCGGGAACCCTTCGGGCCGCTTCGGCCAGTGGGAGCACCGCTGCAGATCCCCGCGCCGCGGCCCCGCAGTCAGCCCGCCAACTAGCAACTTCCCCCCGGCTACGCGGCGCCCAGGGGCGGGGGGCGGGGGCCGCGACCAATCCGCGTGAGGCTCCGGCGCGCCCCCACCCCCAGCCGCAGCACGCCTCCGAACCCGGTGGGTGTGTGGGCAGCAGTCCCTGGCCACACCGACGCCCAGTAAAGAGGGTCGCGAGTCCGAGCTCGAGGAGTGGTCAGGCGGGGTCTCTGGGTTGCTGCACAGACCCAGGCTCCCCTTCCTGCCCTCGTTGGGCTGAGCAGAATTCTGGCAACCCGCAGACAGGGGCCGCGGGAAGACCTATGGGCCCGCAGGGGTGACATCACCTGCCACCCCAGGATCTCTAAGCGCAGTTTTGGGGCTGGTTCGGCGGCCAGGCCCCTCCCCTGGACGAGCCTGGGGAGTGGCGCTGACGGGGTTAATGTCCTGAGCGCCGGTGGTTAGGCTCCGCCGCTCCGGGACTGTTGGTTTCCAAACCTTAACAGTGCCTCCTCATCCATTCAACCACCCTTGACCTTAAAGTGCATCTGTTCCCGCCCTACACACCAGAGGGCGGCTCTGGAGAAAAGCAGGAGAGAGCAACAAGGGGCAGCGGAGGAACGACTTTCTCTCAGAAGTGCCCCTTTGGAGTAACCGGAAGGCAAACTCCAGGAGCTTTGGGCATCTCTCCAGGCAACACAGGAGGCCTATCATGTATAAGTTGAGGGAAGTCTGGGGTCAAGATACCTCAGAGAACAGACAAAATTCCTCCTAACAAAGATCCCCTCAAAAGCAGTAAAGACATTGGGAGTGGAACTTTATGTCTTATGAATGCCAATTCTATGGGACCCAAAACAACTTTCCTATATATTTGGTCCTGTAGTCACACGGGAGATGTGACTGAAGAGATGAGTGAGGCTTGGGTGGACTAGGGAACAGGGGCTAACATCCTTTCCTGAACTCCCTGGGAAGAAAGTAGCATGACCCACCAAGGGAGCCTGCACTACACCATTTATTTACCAGGATAGTGATATTTCTAATAATGGAACAGTCCTCACCCCACTCCATCTCCTACCCAGGCAGCTTAAGGGCAAAACCTTCACGATTCAGCTCTACCAAAGTTTACAAGGAGTTAAGCTTACCCTGGCCTTTGTGGAGGGCAGTGGTTGTTAGCATCCACTGAACTTGGTGGTGGTTGGGAGAAGTCCTCATTATTCCCAACAAACATCTAGTTCTTAAGGGGAGAAGCAGACCTCACCCATAATGCTGGGAGGAAGCCTGTGCCCAGTCCCATAAGCTGCCTGGGTACAGGCCTCCATAGCTACCCAAAGGAAAGGTGGCCACCAGTTCACAGTGGATTGGGTTGAGCACCTGAGAGGTGCAGGGGAAAATGCTCTGAGGTGTGGAAGCCTCTACAGGTGGCTGTTGCCAATATTTTCTAACATGAGCCCCTCCCTGTGTCTACTTGGCTCTCCGACCCCCACACCACCACTCTTGGTTCAGACGCTAACGCTGCATCTTGCTGCTCCTCCCTGCTCAGCTGCCACCCTCCCACCAACTCTGACTGGCACATAAGATTGGGAGCGCCAAGCAGGCACCTGGAGCTTGGCAGGGAGGGAGCCATGCATCTCCAATGAGAAGCTCCAGAAATAGAGCTCCCGGATGAGAGAGGGAGCATGTAGGCTCTCCAAGGAAGCAGACGGAGGACTAGAGAGGGGCCTCAGGCTTCTCTTCTTCCTGCATGGCACCCTCAGAAAGCACAGGCAGAACCCAGGAGAGGAGGAAACAGGAGCATGAGCTGCAGTCATCCTCCATCATCAGCCCAGGGAGGCCATGGCACTGTTCCCTTCCCAACAACAACAACAATCAAGACTGCCTGGACCCTCTCCCCACACTATGGGGATTTTCCTGATGGTCACATCCGGAGTTGACTGTGAGGAGGCCATGGATGTGTTTCTGTGTGAGTCACATACATTTGCATACATTTTACATTTTTATCTACAAAGGCTTTAACAAGCTATTTTCAGTGTTTTTCAAGTTAAAATCTTGCAATTTCTCTCCTTAGCATTGCCATAGCTTGCTTTTTTTCCTACATTCTGTCCAATTCTCCCTGGACCTTCCCCTCTACAACACAATGTAAGGCAGAGGGAGAAACTACCTGGGTGGCAATATTTCTAATATCTAACACTGAATGTCAACTTGGATCTTAGCGTTTTGTTCACAAGGATGTCCTCACTGTGAACATCACTGTTATCTCAGTTTTTCCGCATTTTCCAGATGAGAAAATTGAGGCATTGAGCAGCTAAGTAACCCAACCAGACCAACTGGCAAGGACTGGGACTTTAGCTGTCTGCTTAAATAATGTACATGCTTATCTTCACTGTCAGCTGACTGTTAAACACAGGGTATTGAAGGTCCCTGGAAATCCTGGCTGGTCCATTGGTAAGACCTCCTTCTAGGAAATCTTTCTAGTCCCCTTTTAACTCTAGATGCCCATTTCGGAAAATTTTAGTTACTTCAAGATTTTCTTGATGCCTTATGGGATGACCTCCAGTGTTAATACCATATAGCCTGATTCTGACTTTGGATACTGCGATGATTAAATGGGACTTAGAATACCATGGCAGTTTGAGATTGGAACAGCTGCCTTCAGATCTCTGGCACTGAGGGCAGGAGGGAAGCTGGGGAAACCCTACCATGCACCTGGAAAGGAAGGAGTTAAAAGAGTTAGTTACTCGCCTCGGTTTTTTGCCCAAGGAATGCTACCCTGAAATGCTCTTAACCCCAGCCATCAACCCCAATCTGTCAGAGCAGCAGGAAGGTGTTCTTGTAGACAGAACTCCCTGATTCAGCTAAGTGCCTGCACCAGCCTGTGCACCCCAAGGTACTGAGTCAGCATCCATCGCATCACCTCCTCCACTCCCCTACTAACCAGTCCCTTGTCCAGACCCTGGGGCCAGGGCTCTTCATCTTTCCCAGCTTTCCCTCCAGCCTCTGCACTCAGGCTGTCCTCAGTTCCTCCATCTCCATGGTGACCTGCCCACTCCTCCCTCACCAATGGATTTAACAGGAATTTAAGGGTTGTACACTGCCAGCAGTGCAGGGCTGATGATGTGAGGCTGAGCAGGAAAGAGATGATAGATCCCATTCTGAAGGCCAGCAGCCCTCCCCTTTACTCCCAGGGTGGTATGTTGCTATCCAACTATTTGGCCAAAATGAAAAAAAAAAAAATGTGATGATCTTAAAATCAAAACCAGGTATCTCCAATCCCTAGCATGGCAAACAAAACAAAAACAGCAGCAAAAACTGTGTATCTCCCCTTTTCTTCCCTCTCACATTAGCAACAACCCAGCTCCACTGTGCGCAACAGGAAAGACCCACGAGTCCCTGCTTTCCTTGATCACCCAATAGTCACTGCTGGCAAAGAAAATGTTGTCTGCATGCTAGGGTCAGCCAGCGTGTGCAGAAGCTGGATGCATCGGTGTTGAGGTGTGTGGCACTCCACATTCAAGTGAAAAACAGAAACAGACCCCGGTGACTAATAGCCCAAGAGTTTGCACCCTCCCAGCAGATCTGCTCTTTAAAGATGGATCAGTATTTTTTGAAATACTATAGCACCCAGCACCCAGTTCAGAGGATGAACAGCAGTCATATAGGCTTCCAAAGCAGCTGTCACCACTGTGTTCCCAGAATAACCCTCTGCCAAAAGTCCAATAGACTGACATTCAATAATGCATGTTGAATAAGTAAAATTAAGGACAGGTAACATTTATTGAGTGCTTGGTAAGTTCCAGGCACAGGTCTATATGTTTTATGTGAATTATCTCACCTAATCCTCATAATAAAGCAATGAGACAGGCACTACTATTATCTCAATTTCACAGAAGAAGAAGAAAGGCTAAGGCATTGGCCAGCTAGCAGATGGAGACACTTGGAAACAAACCAAGTGTGAATCCAGAGTCCACGTGTATAGCTCTGTATTGGGCTGTAAAAAGTGATCAAAAGAATAAACAGAATGAAGTTAAACTTGGGGAAGAAGAGATCAGAGTTACATAAGGAGTCAAGGCAGTGTTATTCCAGAATACCCTAGGGCCACTGATAGTTAAACAAAAAGAGAAAACCATGTCTGCTACAATAGCATAGATGATCCTGGAGACAAGTTGAACACAATCCAATGGCATTCTCCTACGTGCCAGGCCCTGCCAAACCCCACTGCCTCTATGCGCGACGCCAGTCTCCATCATCTACAGAAGGTGGGTACCTGGGGGTCAGGTAGATGACTCCAGATTTCCTGTTGGCAGCAGCAGACCACAAACTTTGCTTCCTTTCCACTCCTTGCCTCATTTCTTTTTCCTTGGTACAGTAAAGCAGTATCTACTCTTCTGAGATTCACCCTCACCCCTTGGATCTAGAAAGAAGAAAATTCCCCAGGCATTCTGAGTCTCCAATCAGGGAGAAGGCTTGGCCCAAGACTGTCCTTTAACCTCTTACTACCGGCCCTTTCCCAGCCTCCTGATTTTTCAGCAGACAGTGAGATCTACAAGTAACAGAGATGAATTTGCAGCCATCTCAAATTCATTTCTCTATTCAAGTTTTGTGTCAGCTTGAATCATGGGAAAGATCTGCAGTCCCGGTAAGATGTAGACCTTATTCCCAGGGAATTGCATTCACCCCTTGTTGCCTCCCTCAGCATCATTGCCAGGAGAAAGCACAGAGACATCCAGGTCTCAACACAGTGACACTTCCTGCACATACCCACACATTCCCCAAGGGCTGTGTTCAGGCCCTGTTCTCATAGCCAAGGCCACAGCAAGTTCAGTATCATGCACAGAGAAGCTGGCTTAGAAGAGACTAACCAAGCTGCAATTTCAGGAGGGTCTCTTGCCAAGCCCCAGCTAACAAGGCCCTCGGCTGACATTGCTTAGGTTGTACCACCCAAGGATCACCATGAGAGTTTCCCTAGAGTCAATCAGAAGGCTCAACAGCATGGTCTGGGGTCCCCTCCATCATTTACTTACCACTGAATCCCCATCAGCATTTGGAAAGATGCCAGCTGAAGAAGAGACAAGAGGTTTCTCCAAGTTCCCAAAACCCAGAGAACAAGTTAAATGGCTCCAATTTCATCAGTTCCAAGGGACGCAGGGAGGCATGTCCAAGTTGAGCTCAGAACTTAAAGGCTGGCCCTCTGCCCTCCTGTGGTCACCAATGCCCTGAAACTGGCTGTGCTCCCCACTTTTCAGCCAGTGTTCTGCTGATGCATCCCAGCCCTGCACTGCTCTGCCAGGAGCTCTGACGCCACCCACCAAGCTGGCCCTGTCCCCATCAGGCCCAGGAGTAGCCTCAGCGGGTGAGGGCTGTCAAGGAGACTGGCTCCAGGAGGTGGCAGCTGAACATCCAGGAAAGTGAAGACAAAGGAGCGTTTGAGCCTGGCCAGTGGTGCTTGCCATTGGTGGAGTCTCGCTTTGGGGTTAATGGATGAGCAAGCCGGTGTGTGACTGTGTCTCTTTAAGAACTGGACCTCTTTAAGGCAAGTTCCCTCTGCAGTCAACTCATGCCACCACCCGTCCTGCGGCAGAGAGCTGGGCTCTTAAGCGCCATCTGCTGTCCCCAAAGAGCAGAACCTTAGCCACCAGAGGTGTTCCAGCCAAGTGTTGCATTTAAATTTCAGCTTCCCAACAAACTCTGCACAAGTCTGCAGGTTGCTATTGTAAGCAACAGCACTGGGGGGGGGGGAGGGGGGGATGTCAGGAGGAGCAGGAGTCTCAAAGAGCGATGAGGGGGGAGAATGCAAGCACTCTACCACTGAGCTACAACTGCAGTTCCAGCCCTAAGCAACTTAGTGAGATCCTGTCTCAAAACTAAAAAAAATAAATAAAAGGACTGCAAATATAATTCAATGGTAAAGTACCTCTGGATTCAATCCACAATATCAAAAAAAAAAGAAAAAGAAAAAGAAAAAGAATTATCAATAAATTCTTGTTCAGTCACTAATCTGCTGTGTGTCTAAGTAGCTCCCTTTCTCTTTTTTAGGGGTGCGGTACCTGGGATTGACCTCAGGGGCGCATCCCCCACCCTATTTTGTATTTTATTTAGAGACAGGGTCTCACTGAGTTGCTTAGGGCCTTGCTCTTGCAGAGGCTGGCTTTGAACTCATGATTCTCCTGACTCAGCCTCTGGAGCCACTAGGATTACAGTCATGCACCACTGAGCCCAGCACCCTTTCCCTTTTTGGGCCTTGGTTTTCTCACCTTGACATGAAGGGATACAAGTCAATAATATCTAAGAATTCTTAAGAGATGGATAACCATGAAGCAGTTAACAAGGGAGGGGAAAACTTTCTTCTTTCCCATCCCTCTGTTATTGTATTCCTGGAATTTAATGGGTTTTGAGGGCTAGAAACATTATTTATTAGCACTGAATATTCCATGAGCCATGTATAAGTCAGGATTCTTTTGCCCAGGTTGCTAGTGAGTATAAATTTGAGATATGCTCAAAAATCACAAAAAGGTGAGGTAATGCCTGATGGGTCAAAAGTAGTGTGGATAGCATGTTATGAGGGTTCACCATCTCCAACTGAGTTGATGCCTAAATGCTGCTTCTTTTTTCTTTTTTTTGGTACTAGGGATGGAATCCAGGGGCACTTAACCACTGAGCCACATTCCCAGCCCATTTTTATTTTGAGACAGGGTCTTGCTGAGTTGCTTAGGGCCTCACTAAGTTGCTGAGCTGGCCTCAGATTTGTGATCCTTCTATCTCAGCCTCCCAAGGTCGCTGGTATTATAAGTGTGTGCCATCATACCCAGTCTAAATGCTTCTTGAAAAAAGTGGCATTTGAACCAGGGCCTGAAAAGACAATGTTTCACTGGCAAAAATGATAGAGTGGGAAGACAGGGCATTCTGGGGAAGAAGAAAAAGCAAAAGTAATTGGAGAAGCAAAAAAGGGAGGGGAAAATCAAGTTGGTATACAACCATGGTCCTAGCCACTCTGGAGGCTGAGGTGGGAGGATCACTTGAGCCCGCAAGTCTGAGATCAGTTTGAGCAACAAAGTGTAACTCTGCCTCAAAAAAAGAGAAAAAAAAAAAAAAAAGAAAGAAAGGTGAGAGCAAGTGGAAGCAGAACTGGAGTGAATGCCTTGGAGAACAGAGAGACTTGCTAATTGAATGTGTGACCTAAGCATGAACTTAGTGGCCCAACAGAATTTGCAGCTTTTCTTAGGCCTGTCTTTATTACGAAGCCTTTCTGGGACATCTCTTCCTTCTCAATGCATAGCAGGGCTAAGGGTCCACTTCCCCATCCTGAGTTCACTGAAAGCCTTTCATTTAACTCTCCTCTCCCTGGCATCATAGATACTTATATTCTAGGTATGAGCACATTACTTTCACTTTTTTATTATGTGAAACCTCTATGTGGAATATACAATCACTACTCTCATTTTCTAGAAGAGGCTCAAGCCAAACTTCCAGCAAGTGGTAGAGTCAAGTTCACACTCTGGTCCGGCTACCAGTCACAAAGGTTTGGCAAGCATCCTAACCAGAGAGCCCATTTGACACTCATGTCAGAAGCTGGGTTCCAGACAGTGTGGCTACACGAGAACAAGAGGCTCATGTGCATTTATCCGCAGAGCTCTTAAACCTACTCTCCAGGGAAAGCGGCAGGGCCAAGACACAAAGACAAATTTCCATGCTTTTCCTCCTCAGCCCAAGTCTGATGAACTCTAGGGTCTCTGCACTACTCTTCGGGCATGAGGCCTGTGCCTGTAGGGTCCCTGGTGACAAGATGAACTATTCTGTGGGACATCTCTCTCAGAAGCAACACCCAGGCTGACCCAGGCTCAGTCGAGTATATACTGTAAAGTGTTTTTGTTGCTATTGTGGTGGTGATAGGGATGGTGCTAGGGATCACATACCCAAGGCCTCCTACAGGCTAAGCATTTGTCTATCCATTTCTATCAGGAGCATTTTAAAGAAAAGTATCCCTTGGCTAATGTCTAGGAGGAACACAGGGGGTATCAGCTCTATATTTGGCCTCACTCAACTCCTTCCCCACACTTTCACGAATCTGCTGCCCTGGGCTTAAAGAAGAGTACCAATACATGTAGAACTTTCTGGATCGTTCTTTGCTTGGTGCTCTGAAGGGGTGTGTGTGTGTGTGTGCGCGCACGCACGCGCACGCGTGCATGTGAAATCCCTTGGAGAAGATAACAGAATGTGATACGTGGTAAGGTATGAGAGATTCACTTTCCTAAGGAAGAATTCTGTTCCTCTGTGCAGTGCCTCCGTGTAGTGCCACCTGGTCAGAAGCCCTTTACCCACTCCTCAGAGGCAGCCTCAGCCCTGCCCAGCCCAGGCAGCACTTTAAGACATATCATTCCTATTTCAGAGTCACCAGGAAACAGACCTAGACCTCCTACTCTGGAATGCAGAGGGCGGATGTCTGGAGATGCTGAGCTGCAGCAGCCTTAACTTCAATCTGTGTGATTTCAAACCTCTGCCTCTGCCCACCTCTTCCAGGTCAGTCCCATGCCGTTTTAGTCTGACTAGTGGGAGACGGAAAGACACTGGGTCTCTGCCTCAGGTTACCTGGAAGCCTCAACTCCAGGGGCCTTTTCAGATCTTAGACATGATTCAGATGAAATCTGGCTCCTTACCCAACCTCCTTCTCATGGTCCAATGTGTCCCAGACAACTCATTGCCCAATCCCTACATGTCCCACTGAGCTATTTTTCAGGTTCCTATTTCTATCTGATTATGCAAGTTTCTTTCTTCCAGGAAGTCACATGCTTGTCACATGAGAGTAGCCACAGGCTACCAGCAGCAGGAAGGGTTATGGGAAGTCCTGGGCCCACGCCTTGGGTAGTGACTCCTCATTCCCTATAGCCAGCATCCCAAGGAGCTTTGACTCACTTGGGGAGAAGCCCAGCATAGGTCCAAATGAGACCATGACTTGTTTTTCAATTTCCCCAGAAGACAGTTCCCAATTTGACCCTCTAAATACATAGGTAGCCCTGGGCTCTGAGATTTCTCTGTCCCTCAAATCCCCTGTTCCTGGGGCAAATGCACCCTATGTCTGTCAGATCAAAGCCACACTGCAAGCCAGAGACAGGAACGTGTGCTGCTACACCTGGCTGGTGAGAGCCTCCACATGGGTTAGTTCTTTAGAGGCCCTTCAGAGGGGTGAGCTGCTTTTTCCTGGAGGCAGAGGAGCTGCTTTTGTAGAGACCTGTTTGCTTCCCACCATAAGTAAGCAGAGATGAGAAAGTGCCACCCAGAAGCATCCTCACCTTCAGGGCTCCAGTTCTCTGTTGCTGTCTCACAGAAGCCACAGGTGGAGCTGTACATGCAAGCAGGCCATGCTTCCTGACAGACGGGCAAGGAACCTTGTCTTCCTGCAAAAACAACTAACCCCACATCAGTACAGGTGGGCACATCTACCCAAGGCAGAGTTGCTGAAGATTTCTAGTTTTCTTTTAAGACTGAAAAGGAAGAGGTTCTGTCTTGCCAAGGAGAGTTGCCCTACACCAATAGAAGTGGATTTCCCATCTGGCCTGCCTAAGTCTGCAAGCAAAGGTGCCTGGGTAATAGCATAAGGCACTGTCTCCTAACTGGACCCTTGCTCTTCTGAGGGAGTTGGTAAAGGTGGGGGGACTTTGCTCTGGAATGGTCAGTCATGGATACCATGTTCTAGAAAGCAAAACCTCTCTCTAGCTCTGCAGGTGGAAAACAGATGAGATATGCCAAGGCCCTGCTATGAAGAACACTCAAGCTGTTGGCTCAGAAGCCACATTGCAATTAGCATCCTGTCATTTGCTCATTTGTACGTATTTCATATATCATCAAAAGGCCACATGGAGGGTGTGAAGTATATAGGCTGTTCAGTTGTTTTTTTTGTTTTTTTGTTTTTTTCCAACACTGGGGATTGAACCCAGGGCCTCCTATATGCTAGGCTAACACTGAGATACACCCCAGCCACTACTGTTTGTTTGATTCTTTTTAAGTTCATTGAGTTATTTTTTTCTATAAGTTTATTCCATTATTTTTTAGACATGAGTTGGGGTGTAGCTCAATGGTAGGGATATGTGAGGCTTGGTCCCCAGCAGCAACATTCTCAATCTCTCTCTTTCTCTCTCTCTCTCTCTCTCTCTCTCTCTCTCTCTCTCTCTCTCTCTCTCACACACACACACACACACACACACACACACACAAAGAGTGAAATGTGACCCACCCATAAATGCACCACACCAATTAACATTTTCCAGCCTTTCGGGGAATGCATACAACAGTATCTTTACATACTTAGAGTGGCTCTGTAGACTGTGCACAAAAATTTCTCAATCTGATCCTTGGTCAGTCCAACCTTCCTTTTTCCATCCTACCATTACATTAAGCAGGGCAAGTTCTACCTAGATGAGCTATGACTTCACTTTGCTCAAGGCTAGCCTCCTAGGCCACAGACACAAAGCTGAGCCTCTATATGGAATCTCCAGTACATCATTCAATTCTGTTCATGATGTGAGATGTCTCTGGTCACTTGGGCAGAGAGAGGAACAGTACCTGAGTTGTCAGTGCAGTTCAAGGGAAGAGATACAGGCTCATCTGTAGTGTCCTCAATAATAGAAGCCAAGAACTGCTCCTGACAGGGCCTAGGGGCTCTTCTGTCCTCTGGGCTGGGCTCTAGCTTTGACACTGGAAGGAAGTCATGTGGTTGACCAGGGCTACACACCTGCCTGACAAGCGGCTATATTAGTGACATCAGCCTTTCAGCAATGGAAACTGAGGAGGAGGGGGGAAAGGAGTTGCAGGAAGAATTGTAAAGAAAAAGTTAGATTTGGATTCACCACCCAAACCCCAAACCCTAGTAGGAACAAAGTGAGTACAGGGCTGGGTGTGCCACTCCAACCTCAGAAAACAAAAGACTGAAAAGCTTCCTAGACTTTTTCACACCATGGTACGTGCAGGAAATGACACTATACACACAGAAAACTGGGGTAGACAGACGAGCTGTGGTCAGAGGCGAAATGGGGGGAAGGGGAAATTATATTTCTTCATACTTTCAACTCATTTTAGACAAACTCATTGGGAAATGAGAGAGGGGGCAGGGAGACCAATTTTGACTTTAAAAGTCTCTCCACTGCCTGCCAAGTGAAGCCTCCTCCAAGGCCGCAATTCCAGCCCCACTGCAGGTGAAATGTGGCAGTGTCCAGAATTCAGCTGCACAGACAATGGGGCATAGGACACTCTCCCTAGGAGGACATCCTATAGCTGGGCATGGCCACTGATAAAGCAGAGTAAATAGTCTGGAAGATAATGCCATGCCTGGTTTGGGTCAGACATTAGTCAATCTTGTCAAAAGGGCTCAGGAGCTCACAGGCCCAATGACCAAGGTGGAGACTGACATTTACTTTGACAAAAGCAGGGCTGCCAACACAGTAGCTGGTCTCTCCTGGAGACTTCCTCCTGGCTTAATCCATCCTCCCATGGTGAGGTGGGGGGAGCACCTGCTAACTGTCCTGGGCACTACTAGAGGGACCCAGGCCTGCAGCAGCATCATTCACAGGTATTTAGATCAGCAATAGCTTCATAGCCCAGTGTCTGGGCTGCTGCTGGTTCAGGACACAGAGAGGGATGGTTTGGCTCAGGATGTGGGTTCTAGAGACAGAGTAGACCTAAGTTCAAGACTGGTGTCCCTAAGTAACCTAACCTTTCTGAGCTTCCGTTTCTTTCAGTATATAGTGATGATAGCAATGGTTGCTATCTCAACTGAAATGGTTGAAAGTATCAAAAAGCAGCTGTAAGACCCTCATCACAGTGCCTGCTCCACTGTAAGCACCCAAGCAGTTATTTACTATAATGCCGGTTGAGTTTTGAGCTCATGTGTATGTGCGCGCACACACACACACACACACACACACACACACACAAACCCCTATGTGCTATGATCTTAGGACGTATCTGAATATTATACTTGGGGCATGATTCAATGCAGAATTTCTTTTTTTTTTTTTTTTGCAGAATTTCTTAATAACAGTTTCAGCTATACTAGAGCCCCACAGCTTATACTCAAAAGAAAATCTCATCTATTTCTATTACTCATCTTAGACATCAATGTGATCATTCACTGTAAATTGCAAATTGAAAAAGTATCCCTGCTGTCTCTTCATATTCTCTTCAAACTCAACATCAGTCACATATATGCGAGCATGCACACGCGATAAGGTCATACTTAAGGGCGTTTCTCCTGGGGACAGGGGGTCTAACTGCCTGAGGCTCTTCTGAGGGACCCCAGTTACCATGTGCTCCCCAGGGTGTATAAAGAAAGCCCTTCACATGTTTTCATATATTAGCTCTTGGTAAATGTTGCGTGGAATTTGATGATCCTGTTAGGGAAGAGAAGATGATTCATAATCATCTATTACTAATTCGCCGACCTTCGATGAAATGCCGTCTAGGTTTAGGGTTTAGAAATGTTGCTGCTGGAAATTGCTGGATTGGAGGCAAATGGCTCTCTTCTTTCACCAAGGAGGCCCAGCTGCCTGTGAAACAGTACATTCAGCGATCCCGCCCCAGTACTAATTTCTCCAGTATAGACTGAGCGGCAGAACCTGGGGAGGACCCCTTGAACAGGGCTTCTGACCGACCTCAGCACAGCTCGGAGGTGGTGGGAGAGAGGGGGAGAGTGGGGGTGGGGAACGGTTCCTGGTCACGTGACGGGCGCTGCAGCATTTAAACTTGAAATAGAGCACCGGCAGCCAAACCACGCGGGCAACCAGGGTTACCTCTTCCTGAACGCACGATTAATCCAGCATCAAATTAGAAATGCCGGATGCTGCGAGAAGCCAGGCGGGGGAGTCGGCTTTGGTTTCTGAGGTTTACGCAGTAGTTGGGATGCAAATGCATTCAGGGTCTGGGGCCTTTTCCTATGACTCACTCAGAAAGGCAGATGCCGCAATGCTCCCGGGGCCTGTTTACACCCTCGGGATCTTGTGGGGTGAAAGGATGCTCAGGCTCCACCTAGCCGTAGGGAAAGCCCTGCAAGGCGGATGTGGCATTGGCCTGAACCCCACCACCTCCCAGGTGGACAGCAGGAAGCGGTACTTACTTGACATGGAAGATGAAACAGAGCATCGACCCTTCTTTATTTTGGATTTAAAATAAATAGTTCAAAGAGTTTTTGTTTCCTGGCATTGGTGCCCACGGGTCCATTGGGAGAAATCCTGGAGCAGACAGAAGAAGAACAAGAAAGCACAAGGCCCACCTGCCCAAGAGCTGGGCCAGCCTACTTCCTCTCGGTTTCTCCTGCAGCTCATCCCACAGGGGCAGGTTGAAGTCCTTAGCGCAAGAAACCTTCCCTGGAGGAACTTACAGATGTCTGCATAGGGCTTAAAACCACCTAGCAAAAGGAAAGATCTGAAATCCAGATGAGAGTCTTCTGAAATTCAAAGAATCAAGCAAATGTGTGCCCCACTCAGGTTTCTGAAAGGACAGCTGCTAAAGGAGAGTGGACCTGAGCTGAGAGGTCTCAGCCCCATCCCAAGTGTCCCTGCGTCCCTCAGACCGTTCTGGGTTTGTAAAAAATTCGTCACTGGGCAAGGCTCCTACATGTATGTTTTCAAAAGTGGTGCCTGCCTCAATTTCTGCAAAAAGAGGCATTGACTCTTTTCAAAATGCAAAAATGGGTTCAAACTAATTAGTGGTAGTCCTTTGCTATGTGAAGGCCCAACCTCAGTTAGGCCTCAGTTTCTCTCCTCCGTAAAATGAGGCTAATAATACTAACCTCTTACAGCTGTGAAAATAAATGAAACAGTGCATAAATTAGATGCAATACCTGTAAGTGTGCCATAAAAGGACCGAAGGATACATAATCTACAACACAGTGTTAAATAAGTGCAGGTTCCTTCTGGAGAGAGGAGTGGAAGTGGTGGGAAGAGGTGACAGAAACTGACATGTTTTAGTTCAAAGACTTCAGTACTGATTGAATCTTTTATACTGAAAATGCATTTATGTAATTCAGGTGCTTAGTAACAGGTCTGTGTCATGGTAGATACTCAGAATTTTTAAAAATTGAGATATTCATTCTTATTTAATTTTAACTTGGCTCCTGGTTCAAAGTGGAAGACAGTGCACGGAGCTTGTGTGTGTTTTAAATCATTGTCATATGCCTGTCCCTCTTAATTCAAATCCATAAACTTGATATGAATCATATATTAAAACAAAACCCATTATCAGGCCAGGAAGATAACACAGGGTACTCTCAAGGATCAGGAATTCCAAGGAACCCCTGAAAGATGGAGGTAGAGAGATCAGATTGGAGGAAAGCAAAGGCCACAACATACCCAGGAGTTGGTTCCTGCCAAAATTCAGGAGAGTAGGAGGAAACAGATCCTGGAACAGGAGAGCAGGCAGGGGAGCTTTGTGGAGACTAGCAGAGAGGCAGGAGGAGAAGTCAACCAGTTCAGCACTCAGATATCCTTCTGTCCCATCTCACCTTCCCAGTACTAAACTCAGTCCCCAACAGCTTCTGGCTTCAGCTTCCTTTTCTACATTGTGGCTTCATTTCATCTCTGGTTAATACAGAAGCATATCTCTCTCTATTTTTTTTTTTAACCAGAGATTGAACCCCAGGGGCACTGAACCACTAAGCCACATCCCCAGCCCGATTTTTTTTTTTTTTTTTTTTTTTTTTTTTGAGACAGGATCTCACTAAGTTGGTTAGTACCTTGCTAAATTGCAGAGGCTGTCCTTGAACTTGTGATCCTTCTGCCTCAGCCTCCTGTACCCAGCAAGAAGCATATCTTATTTTTCAGCACAGCAATTTTTTTAAATAAGAAAATGTTTAAGCATTACTGTGTTTACAGCAGAGGAAGAAGATTAAAATATGAACTCATAGCAGAAAATTGATCAAAATGATTTCTAGGAAAACAAAGTCCAAATAATTGAAAGGAAAGTCTGAACAGATTATAAACCTTTTTAAAAAATGGACAAGTAGGGGCTGGGGAGATAGCTCAGTTGGTAGAGTGCTTGCCTTGCAAGCACAAAGCCCTGGGTTCGATCCCCAGCACCCAAAAAAAAAAAAAAAAAAAAAAAAAAGAAAAAAAAAAAAAAAAAAAAAAGTGGAAAAGAAGGAAGAGATCTATATACTAGACCTAACCAGTTATAAAGGTAAGGGCTTCTAAACCATTGCAAACAGAAGGTTTAGAAGGCATTGTAAAATTGCCCACATTACATAAACTGAAAAAGGGCACAGAAACAGATGGGAAGCTACTCAACTAATTTTGTGACACCACCATAATTCTGGATAAAGACAGTGAGAGAAAAAGAGGGAAGGAGAGGGAGAGAGAAAAACAAAACAAAACAAAAAAAAAGAACTGAGTCAACTTTTCCTTTGCCACAGATAAAAAGAATCTTAGTTTCAAGGATCATATTGAATCTAGCAATCTAGCAATATTTTTTCCTAAATAGCATATCTCAGAGCCACTATACACTGCACAACTTACTGCCATGTGAGAGGGTTTTTTATTATACAACCCGAAACCCTGTATATTAGATCAAATAGGGTTTATACTGGATCACCATTGGAAAATTTGTATAGTTCATTCATTAGTTAGTGCATGCTAGGCAAGTGCTCTACCACTGAGCTACACCCCCAGACAGGGTCTCACTCAGTTGCCCAGGTTGACCTTGAATTTGGGATCCTTCTGCCACAGCCTTCCCAGTAGCTGGAATTACAAGTTTGTGCCATTGTGCCCAGGTGAGATGTCATTTTTGTCCATTAGATTGACACAAATGAAAAATAATAACAAATATGGGTAATAATGTGAACAAGTTCTTTTGAAAAGTATGGTGAGGTCAGGTATGGTGGCACACATCTGTAATCCCAGCGCTTGGGAGGCTGGGGCAGGAGGATTGCAAGTTCAAAGTCAGCCTCAGCAATTTAGCAAGGACCTAAGCAACTTAGTGAGACCCTGTCTCAAAAATAAAATATAAAAGGGCTGGGGATGTGGCTCAGTAGGTAAGTGCCCCTGGGTTCCATCCCTGATACCAAAAAAAAGAAAAAGGGGGGGGGGGGATATAAACTGGATTGGCCTTTTCACAGGACAATTTGACAGTACCTATAAATGTTTAAAATGCACATAGCTTTCAACTTTATAATTCCATGTGCAGAGATTCTCTAGAGAAATGTTCATACATATGAACTTGTATTATGTAACATATATGGTTTTTCATTACAATGTTGTTTGGAATAGCAAAAACTGAGATATCCCAACAGGGATTAGATTTGTCCCCTTTGCCTTATTTCTAGCAAGGGAAGTGGGAGAGGTGAGCTCTTGGAATCACAGACCTTGTGACTATATAATTCCTTTGGTAGCTTCTCTTAGGAGATAGACTATTTTGGAGCCACTGACGTCAGAGGTGGCCTCACTGCCCCTGTCTAGGAAAGAGGGTGTAAGCAACCCCAATGAGTTTGGAGGGTTTAAAAAGAAAAATTGCAAGACTCTCAGCTGGGTTCCTCAGGGTGGCAAGGACAGGGTGATATGGATACTAGAGGTTGTCCTGCCGGGCCTTCCTGGGCAAGTTGACACCTGAGAGGCATCTCTGCCTGTGTCCTGAAAGAAGTGGATGTCAGGAACAACTCCTCAGGGACCCAAGTGTGAGGTGCCCTCAGCCAAGCTTAGCACTGAGGAATTCGCATTTCCTCTCTCCAGGAACAATGGCAGTTGTGCTAGGTCTGGATTGTGTGAGCCACACACCACCTTCATATGCCAGGGTCATGTGTTGGCCTGTGAAGAACCAGTCTGAGAGGCACATCTGTCAGCGAGAAGCCCTTGACACTAACGAGATGGAGTTCTCTGTCAAATTGGGGGGATAGCAGCACTGACTACAGCTTCTTTTTTGACTCTAGAAGGGAGAACTTCAGAAGGGAACTTCTGGACTTTCTGCTGGTAAGTATGTGGATACAGAAGCTGAACAAATAGGAAAAATGCCAAAGGAAGCACCCCAAGATAATGGAGCAAGTGTTGTCACTTACGTACGTGCTGGTCAGCTAAGATGTGATTATTGCTGTTCAGCATCACAACAGCAGTGGTCACCATCAGTGCATTAAGACCTACCTTGTAAGCCAGTCAAAGCATGGGTTTTTGTTTTGTTTTAGTACCAGGAATTGAACCAAAAGGCACTTAACCACTGAGTCACATCCCCAGCCCTTTTTTAATATTTTATTTTTTTGACAGGGTCTTGCTAAGTTCCTTAGGGCCTTGTTAAATTGCTGAGGCTGGCTTTGAACTTGCCATCCTCCAGCCCCAGCCTCCCGAGCTGCTGGGATGACAGGCATGCACCACCATGCCTAGCCACATAGGTCTCTTACCTACACATTTATACAGTGAATGTGTGTCTATTAGTCTGGTAATTGGTTATCTCTGTCTTTGCTATTCTAGGAAGACCAAAGCTCTTGAAGCAGAATTTTGAACTCTTTCCCCTGGTATACAGCTTTTCACAATTGAGGTGTCAGTTAAAAAAAAAAAAAAAAAGTTTGCTTTAATTGCCTGCATCCCTTTCTCTTAGATAGGAGTTTATGGTAGCCCAGAATTGATCTCTCATGGGTTATAAAATCAAATATACAATGCTTTTACTCTCTGGACCTGCTTTGAAGTGGATGACATTTTATTGTCCACATTCTTCTCTTGTAGCCTTCTGATTCTTGGTGATTTGGTTGCTCCATAAACATTGAAAGCTGCAGTAAAGGTATTTTATTGACTTTTTTTTTTTTTTTTTTGGTACTGGGGTTGAACCCAGGGCCTCAGGTTTATTGATCTTTTTTACCAATTGTTTTCGAGATTATAAGCACTCTATCCTCTCCACAGTGACTTAAAAAAAAAAAAAAAAAAAAAAAAAAAAAAACCAAAAAAAACAGGAAAAGCCAGGTATGGTGGCCCATGCCTATAATCTCAGGGACTTAGGCAGTTGAGGCAGGAGGATTGCAAGTTCAAGATCAGTCTGAGCAACTTAGTAAGACCTTGTCTTAAAATAAAAATAAATGGGGCTGGGGATGTAGCTCAATAGTAGTATGCCCCTAGGTTCAAACCCCATTGCAAAAAAAAAAAAAAAAAGGAAAAGTTCCATTTATCAAAGCCCAGCAGATATGTCTGATTATTTACAAACACACTAAATTTACAAATTTCAGCAAAGCTGTATTCTTAATTCCACAATGATCTCCACTCCTGAAGAACACACACATATTTTTTTCATGCCATCTATATCCAAGTTAATGAAGGCTGATCTCCTTGAGGGAGAAAATAAGCAAAAAGTAATTAACTTTTGAGAGATTGAAGTTCAGCTCACCTGGGTTGGGACTCTACTCTGTAACTGTCCCCTGTCACTTGCATAGAAAGATTTGACCCCAACCCACTGTCCTCCTTTCCTGAGCTCAGCAAGGGGAAAGAGTGGGGCAAGCATTCAAAGCAAGGAGGATGGCTAAGCCCAAGGGTTTTTCTTGAGCACAGGGGTTAGAGTCAGCCTGAGCAACAAAGCAAGACTCCCATCTCCTAAAAAAAAAAAAAAACCAACACTGTTAGACACCAAGATGACTAGCTGGGGGCAGCAAAAGAGACACCTGCATGATTCAGGCCCCAACCAAGAGTTTTGGAATAGCAGATGTGAAAGAACTTCTCTGTACCATCATCTAAGTGTCACTCAACTTTGGCTCTTATGTTTGCTCTCAAGTCAAAGGTCACCTTGACTCCTTCCTGTGACTGCAGGCTGGCCCCTAACACAAAAGGATAGACTGTCTGGCAACTCCTTATCTATTTACACACAAACTCAAAAAGGCCTTTTCTCTCCCCATTTTGCTTGAAAACATAAGTTCTTAAGTAAATTGAGTACTTCTTTTTCTTTCTTTCAATGTCAACCTTAAGGGCTGTGTAGACAGAAAGAAAGGGTTCTATGTTTAAAACTCACCAGACATTTACTACCACCTCACATCAAGCTCTTAGCAAAGCCTGCTGAACTCTGAGGTGGCTGGGCTGGCTGCTAAGAATCCTCTGGGTTTGTTAAAAATATAGATTCCAGATCCTGGCTGTTTGGCTTATGCCCTGTATTTCCCACTATTCAGGAAGCTGAGATAGGAGGATGGTTTGAGCCCAGGGGTTAGAGTCAGCCTGAGCAACAAAGCAAGATTCCCATTTCTTTTTTTTTTTTTTTTTTTTTTTTTTTGATTGTTCCATTTTTTTTTGATGTTTCCAAATATAAAAAAGTCAAGATTCTTACACCAATTATCTCAAATAAGACCATGCAGAGCAATTCAGTGTGTACAGCAGTCACTTCTCCCCTTTAGTTTTTGCTGCTCTTTATACAATAGTGTGATAGACAGGAAACTGGATCGCATGTGCTTGGATGGAAAAAATGTCATCTTTATAAAAACATGCAGGGCAGATTCTCCTCTGTCTGCAAGTCAATTTACAGTAACTGCTTCTTTTTCATGAGGGACATGGAACCGAAAAATTAAGTGCCCAATTTTATTCAGCTACCCCACAAGTAAGCACAAATAACAGCCTCAACACTTGGCAAACTTTGGAGGGTTGAGATGGTAGACATTTCACTACTTAACCTGGAAATGTTGGCTTTAAGTAAATTTCCTTGGGCCTTTCTTCTAATTTTGCTAGATCAGGTTCCACAAGAATAGTGAAGAAATTTTAAAAGTGAAAACTGTAAGGTACTGTAGTATACAAATTTTTGCTAGTTGCATAGGCTAAAGATGTTTTTGCTAAATGGCACTGAAGAAAATCCTGACAGCACTACTTAGACCAAAATGTTTCTGACCAAAGGAAATTATACAACAATATTTATAGGCTAACTTTTAAGAGATGGTTGACATTAATACTGTACATTTTTTACATGTCAAATACATAGTCCAAGAGTTTATAAAATAAGTTCATGCATTATTACCTCTAAGAATATCATGTACAAGATAAACCCCCCAATACTTGTGACAGCATTTCAGGTGGAAGCAGTCTTATATACAAAAACAATCCAGTTTGTCTGCTGTGTTAAGTATTTAAATAAATTTCAGAGATTACTAAGAAAAAAATCTTAGTCCATTGGTGATTGATACAAAGTATCAATTTGTGGGATTTAAAATGTTTCCTTTTTAAAAACACCCAGAATACATAACCTCTGCACAAAGAAAAATATAAAAATTCTGGATGATCACATTTTATTATACTACATAATTTAGGATAAAATGTCACTGGTTAAGTTTTTCTGCCTTCTTCCATTTTACTCCTTCCATTGACAGCATTAATTTGTGAACTAATGTTTACATTTAGTTCAGCTGCATTTATGGCACAAGATCTCATTTTCAAAATGGCACCAATTTTCCTGAAATACAAGAACTCTATTTTTAGCAGCAATTATATTTTTAAAGGTTAGCAGTTTTACAGAGCAATATTTTAACTATACCTTTTCTACTTCATACTCACCAGTTATAATATTTACAACAGTCTACTGTCCACATAAAGAGTGATCTTTCTTCACTCTCCCAATTCCACATCTTAGTCACTGTTTTTTCTCCTCCCCCCTTATTTGTGATCTTCTTAGGGGAAGTACAGGACTTTCAATTCATGTATTTATGTGTTTTAAATGGGATGCGTGATTTAAGTACAAAGGGTAAGATGAAATAATTCTTAATTCAGGTGTGTTCCAGTGCCCCAAAAGTTATATGACAAGCAGTAATTACTGACAACCTAGAAATGATGATACATTTGAAGGTGCCTTAACAATCTTAAGCCCACGACAGCTGAACAGCAAGGTGACCGTTACACTTCACTGTGGTACGGCCATCACTGACTGGCCCCAAAGGTAAGACTCCAATCCTGTTGTTTTGGTAAGCACACAAATTTAACAGAAGATGAGTCCCTACTATAAAGTGTTTTAAGAGCAATTTACATTGAGGGAAATATGCTTCTGAGGTATTCTATGTAAAGTGAGATCATAGAGGGAATTGGCAAGTGAGCATGCTAACTAAATTCCGTGAACACTGTCTTCATGATAAGACATACTTACTACATCATGCATTTTGCCAATATTTCCCTAAAAAAATCACTAACTCAGAGTAATATTTTGTGTTAAATTACTATTGAATTTTAGGGAAAATAGCCATTTTAGGTTGACAGTGACATAATACCAGTTATGCAAATTCAGACAAGAGTTGGCAAATTCCTAAAATATCAAATTGAAGTCCTTTGTTCAAACAGTTAAGGACCATACAGAGACAGCCCAAATGTGCAATTTATAATTTAAAATTCTGACCCTGCAAAGCATGTTCTAGAATGGAAGATTCCCATTTCTTAAAAAAAAAAAAAAAAAAAAAAAAAAGATAAATTCCAGGCTTTTCTCAGATCCACATGGATTCCATTTCAGCGTGGCCCAGCACAAGGAATCTTTTTATAATATTCATGCAGAGGATTCTGATTTGCAGTCAGTTCTTTAGATTATTTTGGAAGTGGAAGAATAACAGTTTAGTAATTTCCTCAATCTTTCTTTCAGACTAATTAGCAAACACTTACCAAGGAGATAGAATGGGTAAGATGTTATGGCAAATCCTAGGAAAGCAAAGAGTGAATAATATGAGTTTTTCTTAAGGCCTGGCAGCCATTTGTGCTAAACATTTACCATAAATTTCCTCCTTCATCCTCAGGACATTCCAGGAGATCCTCATCCATTGCACAGATAAGAAAACCAAGGCAAAATGACTTTTTAAAATTCTCACCCCTAGTTAAGGGGCAGAATGGGGCTTCAAACCCAGGCAGTCTGGCACCAGAGCCTGTACCCTGTACCACCATGAGCCAGTATCTACCTTCAACAAATCCAGTAAGGATGGGGTGACATCTAAATTACGGTAATAAATTACGAAATTATTGTAATAAGAGTCTGAAACTCCCAAGAAATCCACCCCTGCTTTTTTTGTTACCAGGGATTGAACCCAAGGGCACTTAAACACTAAGCCACATCCCCAAACCTTTTTTTGTTTGTTTGTTTAAATTTTGAGACAAAGTCACACTAGGCTGCTTACAGCCTTGCTAAGTTGCTGAGGTTGGCTTCAAATTTATAGTCCTCCTACCTCAGTCTCCAGAGCTGCTGAGATTACAGACATGTGCCACTATACCCAGCTACCCAAGAAATCCTTGAATGCAGCAGTAAATAATCAGTCAACCCATGTGAGCACAGTATCAAATCTTTCTTCAAGACATGGCCCAAACAGCAGCCCAGAAAGCAAGAAAGAAGGTGTTTATTTCCACTTTTCAGTTTCTAAAATCTCTTCATTTTGTGATGTGCTCGGGGTGGAAGACAGGTCAGGGAAATGGTCAGAAATGAAACTACAGATTGTGTTTTGTTTCTAAACACTGCCTGTAACCGAATTCCCCTAAAAACTGTGATTTGGGGGACAGAGAAAGCTGCCTATCAATTTGGGATCCAAATAGGAAGCTGAGGGGCATCTTAAGAGCAGGAAGATGACCTTATTTTAGGTGAACAAGAAGAGATGTTATTTAGTCTGGATTAAGGTTGCAGAGGTTGAAGGCCATAGTCCTAATTCATAAATTCCTCTGTCCTTTTTCCTGTGTTCCTTTTTCTCAGACTGCGTGAAAACCTCAGCAAAGATACTCTTACCCCACGATGATCTTATTCCTCCAAAGAAAACAAGCTCTGTGGTTGCAAAGCAACAAAATGGTTCAAAACTAGGCAGTCTAAGACACTGTTTCTATCTAAGGAGTGATCACCCCTAACAATTTGGGCAAAATATGTAAATAATCCCTTAATTGGTTAAAATTACCTATATTAACAAAATCAAATGTGAAATGCCTACAGTTAGCTTAATAGCAATTTATTTATTTTATTTTATTTTATTTTTTTATTTTTTTTGGCAGTGCTGGGGATTGAACCCAGGGCCTTGTGCTTGTGAGGCAAGCATTCTACCAACTGAGCTATATCCCCAGCCCCAGCAATTTATTTAAAAATTTTTTTTAGTTGTCAATGGACCTTTATTTTATTTGTTTATATGCGGTGCTAAGGTTCAAACCCGGTGCTTCACACATGCTAGGTAAGCCTGTACCAGTGAGCCACAACCCCAGCCCCATCAATAGCAATTTAAAAGAAAAAACAAAGAGGGCTTTAAAATTTGAGTATAGGGGCTGGCGAGGTGGTGCACACCTATAATCCCAGCCACTGGAGATGCTGAAGCAGGAGGATGTCTAGTTTAAAGTCAGCCTCAGCAATTCAGCGAGGCCCTAAGCAACTCAGTGAGACCCTGTCTCTAAACAAAATATTTAAAAGGTCTGAGGATGTGGCTCAGTGGTTAAGTGCCCCTGGGTTCAATCCCCAGTACCAAAAACAAAAACAAAATTTGAGTATAGGGGCTGAGAATGTAGCAGCAGTAGAGTGCTTGTCTAGCATGCACAAAGCCCTGGGTTCAATCTCTAGTTCTGAGGAAAAAAAAAAAAAAAAATGTATATAAAGCTTGTGACTATAAATATTTCTTCCCCCTAATTTGTCAGCTACTTCAATGTATATATGATAAATTGAACTTCTCTCTGCATAAAAATTCAGATGAAATATTGCCAAACTCTAATTTTTGTATCCTAAAATAATGCTTTTTTGTTATATAAAAATTTGAAGCATAGCCAGGAGTAGTGGTGCAGGCCTATAATCCCACTGGCTCAGGAGACTGAGGCAGGAGGATTGAGAGTTCAAAGTCAGCCTTAGCACTTAGCAACTTATCGATACCCTAAGTAACTTAGCAAGATCCTGTCTCAAAGTAAAACATAAAGGGCTGAGGGTGTGGCTCAGTGGTTAAGTACCCTGAGTTCATCCCCTGGCACCACAATTAAAAAAAAAAAAAAAAAAAATTGAAGCATAAAAGTAATGATAATATTGTTTTTTTCCTCCCCCTTTCATCCTCAGCAATCCCAATAAGCAAAAGAGAAAACCAAGGCAGTCACCCTAAGAAATATTTCACAGGCTAAAAGCAGCAACAAAACAAATCCAGAAGATGTTAGTTTGGGGCCTACTTAATAGAACTATGGTACAAAGACGGGTGACGTCCACCAAGACTCCTGCCCCAGTGCCCTCCTCAGAATGGAGCACGGTGGCTGGGGAGCAGCTGCCCAGGCAGGGCTGTACTTGCCAGGCACCCTGCATCTCAGAGGGGACATATATGTGGTCCTTGGTAATGAAATATGAACAGAATACGTGGGTACCACTTCTGAGCTGAGTCAAGAAGCAAGTGTGTTTTCCCTTTCTTGCTCCCTCAATGCCCTCTGAGAGCTGAGAGCACTAGGATTCAGAGGAGGGAGAACCACAAGGGTGCCGTTTGGGTTCCAAGTGGCCGTGGGAAGCAAATCTTCTCATCAGAAGCACCCACATTCTTTGTTGTGTGAACCAGTAATAAACATATAGCTGTTCAGCTTCTGAAATATTAGAGTGGGTTTGTTACAGTGGCTCTAACTCTAATATAAATTGTTGCATTCCGAGGTACTGAGATGCGGTGGTGGGTGGTGGTAGGGGAGGAAGAGAAGGCTTATTCGTGAGTGCAGAAGCACACTAGGAAAGAAATACATTTCCTTCTCCGATGGAAAACGCTTTAACACAGGATTTTGATCTCACATGCCTGTAGAAAATAGGCAGCTAGTATAATACTAGTAGATATTAACAACTAAAAGCACAATGTACCAGGTTGAGCACTTACATTAACTTGTGTAGTTCTCACAAATTTGTGAGGTAGATAAACTATAATAAACCCCATTTTGCAAAGGGAAGTGAGTCCCACGGTAATTTGCCTAGGGTCACACAGCTAGTAAGGGGCAGAGAGAGGCAGGGTGCAAAGCCAGGCAGCCCAGCTCTGGAGTCACTCTGTTCACTGCCATCTCTGTACTCAAGGCAAGTGGACAAGGGGCTCAGTAGAAGGCTAGAGCAATCAGAGAAACCACACCCAGTCCAAAGGGGTCAGTCACTCAGTTCCACCATATGTTTTGCCAATCTTCCCATTTTTCAATAAGTCAGAAATCCAGATTTTTGTGTAAAATCTCCATAAGGATTCAGTTTTGTCTGAACCCCCTGCAGCTCAAACAAAGCACACCAGCAGTTAGCCTGGGGCCAGTCACTTGCCGCCCTGTGGCCCCTGCATCCAGAACAGCTGTCTCTGCTGCCCAAAGGCCCTGGGGACTTCTGGGTCTGGTGGTCTTTGGGCCCACTGATATGAATAATTAACTTGTTTTCATAGTGCTGGCCCACAAAGGTTACCAACAAGCCCAGCATTCAGAAAGCAACTCCGTGCCCTTCTGAGACAATGAAGTCAGGCGTGGGGGATCCTAGGGGTGCTCAGGAGCCCCATAATGAAGTCTGGTGTTGTGGCCTGTGCTCAAAAGGAGCCAGTGGATGCCCCTGCCGGGCTGGCTCTGTGGGGCCTAAGAGTGTCAGCAAGGCTCGTTAGAGACGTGACATGCTGCGGCTTTCACAGGTGTCAGCAGGAGTGGGCTCTGGATTCCTCAAGATGCTTTAAAATAAGACAAAAAGACACAATTATGCAGCCAAACGGAGGCAAGGCAGCTGCATACAAAGCAGGGCTTTCTCCACAATCAAGGACCACAACCCCAGCTAGATAGCATTGAGGTCTCACCTTCCTCCCCAGGCTGCAGCTGGGAGGCATCTGTAATTGGATGCTCCACTGCTCCAGCTCTTGGATTATTCAAACTGCAATTTCCAGAAGCCTCGGGTTTCAATTAAGGATGCAACCAGGCAACAAGATGAGCAAGATACCATTTTTCACCCTTAAGAGTCTATTTCAGCAATGCACATGGCCAAACTAATAACAACAATGGCAATAATAAGATTAACCAACACACACTGAGTGTTTATTACAAACCAAGTGCTTTTCAAAGTGCTTTATATATGTGGATCCATTTAATCTTCACCCCACTTAATTAGACACCGATATCATATTATCACTTCCAGTCTACATATACAGAAATCAAGGCACAAACAAGTAAATTTATTCGAGGTCACATAGCAGTTAGGTGACAGAGCTGAGATTTTTTTTTTTTTTTTTGGTTCCTTTTTGAAATACTGGGGATCAAACCAGGCAAGTGCTCTACCACTGAGCTGCTACACTCCCAGTTCCAGAGCTGGGAATTTTCTTTTCTTTTTTGATACTGGAGATTGAACCCAGAGGCCCTTGAACACTGATCCACGTCCCCAGCCCTTTTTTTTATATATTTATAAGAGACGATGAACGGTCTTGCGGAGTTGCTTAAGCCTCGCTAAATTGCTGAGGCTGGCTTTGAACTTGCAATCCTCCTGCCTCAGCCTCCCGAGCCACTGGGATTACAGGCATGTGCCACTGAGCCCGGCCAGAGCTGGGATTTGAATTCAAGTGAAGTGAGTGATCCCAGACAGCATGCTCTGGACCATCACACCAGTGAATTTACACACGGGACTGTATGCCAGATCCTGCACTAACTGTTTTCTGTACATCATTTCACTTAATTTTTACAACACCAAGTGAGGTATAATCATCCCCATTGTGCAGAAAAGAAAATAGGTTTATGGAGAGGTGGAGTAATTTTGCTAAGGGCACAAAATAATGAACGGCCTACGGCCTCACTATAAACCCAGGTCCTTTTGATTCAAAGCCAGGTTCTTTACGTGGTCCCAGCTCAGCTCATTTAATTTACTAGGGTTCATAAAATTTGGGCTGTAGCCTGAAGAGATTACCAGTTAGTGGTGAGATGGAGTAGATAGTAACTTTGGTCCCAGAAAGAGTTGGGGGCTGGGGAGATAGCTCAGTTGGTAGAGTGCTTGCCTGTCAAGCACGAGACCCTGGGTTCGATCCCCAGCACGGCAAAAAAAAAAAAAAAGAGAGAGTTGGAATCCAATGCTAGCTCTATCCTTTATTTGCTGTGTGATTCTTGGCAAGTGACTCAATGTCTCTTATTTACTTACTAGTATGTAACAGGAATAATAATACTTAGTCTTATAGAATTATGAATATGGTATGTGAGTAATATATACTTTTACTAAACACTCGGTATGAAAATAATATACCATTATAGTCAGCTGTTCCCAAATTACAAATTGATGGTTTCAGACTTTTGCTTACAAGTGTATTCTTTATGACTTGAAATGGCCGAGTAAGTGGTAAGTAGGTTGCCAGGATAGCTCCTGAAATCTAATCAACAGACGAAGATCTTGAAAACTGCATTGCACTTCTGGGATTTTCCTGAGTAACACACTTCCAAATGTGTAAGATCCCCAAGGAAATCACATTTCTCAGACAGCCGCACAATCAGACACTTAGGACTCCCACTTTTACAAATAGACTTAATATACACTAGATCAATGGCATCACAGACAAAATAGGTTTCCATGGTTTTTAATTCTTGGATCCTTTTCACTGTTAGTGATTTAATGGTTTTGTATCTGGAGCAATGGACCTTGCTGAAACAGCTTGTTATTTTCATTTCAACAGTCATCAAAACTGATGTGGTGGGCACAGTGGCACGTATCTGCTATCCCCATGACTCAGGAGGCTGAGGCAAGAGGATTGCATGTTGGAGGCCAGCCTCAGCAACTTATCAAGACTATCTCAAAATAAAATTTTACAAAAGGGCTGGATGTAGCTCAGCAGTGGAATGCTTGCCTACCATCTGCAAAGACCTGGGTTCAATCTCCAGTACCACACACACACATACACACACACACACACACACACACACATACACACAAATTGGTGATGTGTGTCTGGTTTCACTTCATAGTTGGGGTTCTTGGTTTTGATTGCTATGGATGGTGGCACAACAGAATATGCCCGTATGACCAACCCTCATAAAAGTCTCAGACCTTGAGACTCAACTCATTCCTCTGGGCAGATATTCCAAATGTATTTCATTTGCTCTAAAGAGAGAAAACATTCCTATTTCGTCACAGATGAGGAAGGTCATTGAAAGTCTGTGCTGTGTATCCTTTGTTTAAAAAAAAAAGTCTCCTCCTCCTCCTTCATTGATAGAATCTGCTGGGACCTCTGCTCTGCACTGCCCTCCGTCTAGGACACAGGATGTCAGAGCAGCCAGCTAGAGCATTATGCACTGCAGTAGTGGGAAAAGAGATCTCTGAAGGGTCTCAGATCAGCATTCAAGTCTCTGATTCAGAAGTTGTGCACACCAATTCCTTTCACACTCATTGGTCAGGACAGGCACATGATCCCATCAGACTTCAAAGCAACCAGGAACATAATCCCGCCTCTCATATTCCCAGACGACAAAAGAGGATCAATCAAAATGTTAGTCCTAATGACTAACATAGGTTAGGTGGGAGGGCCTGTTTGTCCAGGTTTGAAGCATCAGACTTTCTCTGCATTGCCCACCTTCAGAAAATGATACATTCCCAAGAGGAAGAGGAGTACAAAATGGCAAGGAGTGCCATTGGTGAGCAGATGGACAGGGTAGTAAGTGAGATGGGTGCATTGAAATCTCAGGGATGCATGAAGTTTGAAAAAGGCTTCAGGAAGAATATAATAGCTCTCTTTTTTTCCCATTTTCTCCCTCCCTTCCTGTCTCTTTTCTTTCTTTGGCATTGGGGACTGAACCCAGGGGTGCTCTACCACTGAGTCACATCCCCAGTCTTTTTTTATTTTTTAACAGTAACTTTATTGCACTTATTTTTATGTGATGCTGAGGATCGAACCCAGTGCCCCACACATGAGGCAGGTGCTCCACCACTGAGATACAACTCCAGCCCTCCCCCAGCCCTTTTTAATTTTTATTTTGAGACAGGTCTCACTAAGTTGCTGAGGCTGGCCTCGAACTTTCAATCCTCCTGCCTCAGCCTCCTGAATTGCTAGAATCATAGGCATGCATCATCATGCCTGGACACCAAATGCACTCTTAACTGAGACCCAGCACCTAGGTCTACCTGGGGAAGCCTTCAAGGAAGAAGTGGCCTCCTAACGAAAGATGTATAGGAATATGTCATATGGACAATATAGAGAGGGCATTCCAGGGAAATGAAGACAGGAATGAGAGTGGTGGTGTGCTACGAAACCATATGCAGTTCAGTACAGGTGCAGTGTGAAGTACAAGCAGGTAGGGCGTTGGGGAAGATGGAGATGAGAGCGAAACAGTTCACAGATGGCCTAGCACATTTGTATTTAAGGAGCTCAAATTTTTCTCTTGGAGGTGACAGAGAGCCATGGATCAGTGTGAGTTGGGGGTACAAAATTTGACTTAGGGCATAGAACAAGCATTGTCTTACTGTGGAACATAATCAGGAGCTGGAGAGAAAAAGGTAGAGGCAGAACAATCAGCTGCTGTGGTGTTTTAGGGAGGAGTGATGAATGAACATGCAGATACTCAAGCACCTCCTATGATTTATTGAGTACCTCCTATGTGCCAGGCACTGTGACATTCTGGGGCTACAAAGACAAAGAAAGTATAGGTCAGAACCAGGTTCCCTGAGGCCATGCCAGTCACAGCCCCGGGGCATGAATGAGTGGTGCTCATGGAACCTCAAGTGTGGGATATTGTAATTCCTGCCCCAAGTCCAGAAAACACACACAGGGTGGGGTGGGCCCAGAGGCAGCCCCACCATCAGCCATCCCAAGAGGCTCCAGGGCCAATGCCAAGGCCAGTGCAGTGATGGGAAAGCAACTGAGGAGACCAATTCCCCTCTTATATTCATGTCTCACCTAAATGAGTCCTGATGTCCTGTGCCACATCTGCTTCCGTTACTTTAAATCTCTGCACATGGCAAATCAGAAAATGGAATGGCACTGTTATGGAGAAGGCTACACTCAAAAATCCCCCTCCTAGAAAAGGATTTGAAATTACAAAATGATGGTGATCACACCCTTTTTGTGCATTTATGAATGCACTAAAAACCATGATTATACACATCAAAGGGGTAAACTTTATAATGTGAGTTATCTCTTGAAAAATTAATTTCATAGGGGAAAAACAATCCTATCACTTAGCATTGAACAATTTGGGGCTATTTAGTCAGTTAACCAACCAGGGCCTCAGTTTCTTCATCTGCAAAATGAGAATGGTAGGTAGCCCATCCTTCAGGAGACTCTTCTGAATATTAAATGTGAGAATGTAGGTAAAGCACTTAACTTACTGCCTTGCAAAAAGTAGGTGCTAAATATATTCTAGTTCTTTCCCTCTTACATGCCAGTGAGTTTTTTTTTTTTTTTAAGGTATTTTTTGTTATAGATGAATTCAATACCTTTATTTTATTTATTTTTATGTGGTGCTAAGGATCAAACCCAGTGCCTCACACATGCTATTCAAATGCTCTGCCACTGAGCTCCAGCTCCAGCCCGCCAATGAGGTTTTTTAAGACAATCTTTTGCTAAGCAGCTGCAAGATGTGACATGAGCTCCAAGCAACCTCTCTTCAGACAGTCTTGTCTCAGGCAGACTATAGCAAAATCAAACGGGAAGACAGAACAGGAACTGGAGCTGACTCTTACTGTAAAAAGGCTGCAGATTTTCTCTGCAGCTACACAGTACAGAAATAACACGGGTGGTTCACATGGAATAAATACAGTCACACACAAAGAAGCAAGGAGAGTCAGATGGGCACAGAGATATCTGTTTATAATTCTAGTATGATACACAGTCCAGTGTCCAAAACAGCCAACTTGGCCCCAATTCCTGGAAAAGTCCATGGGGCTATAATGTATTCCTGGCAGCAGAGATGATAGATGTTCCAATCCCCTTTGATATGGGTTCTTTGAAATTAGAATGAACCCAAAACAAACTTTACACGACCAGAAATTTCTAGCATTGTACCAACGTAAGGAATTTTTTTTTCACTATGCTTTTCATTTATGACAATTCTAAAGTCTTCCAGGTACTTATCAAGTGTCTGCTATATGCTCAGTGCTGTGAAGGATACCTTTGTGAGAGAAAGAAACAAACCATGGTCCCTGCTCTCAAGGAGTCAGCTAATCTCTCAGTTTGAGAGCACTGCTTCACAGCCATGGTGCCTTGCACAGAGCAGTGGTTCTGTTGTTTGTCCATAGGGTCAATGAATTAATAGATGGCACAATAATAACACAATTGTACAGTGTGGGGCTCACTCTAAGAACCACAAGATGGGTTGGAGTAGTTGGAAAAGGCTTGTGCCAGAGGCTGCTAGTTGCCTACTCAATATCAATTCTTCCATTTTTTCTTGTAACAGAGCCCCCATTTTATTGGAGGTGGCCATATGCCCAGATTAAATACTATATTTCTCAGCCTCCCTGGTAGCTAGAGGTGGCTAATGAGATAAAAAACAGAAAATTGTTAGAAAGGCTTCTAGGAAGGGCCTTAAAAGGGCAGATCACAACAGCTGCCACTCACTCTTATTTGCTCTTCTTCCTGTTCTTCTAAATTTCCTGCCTGAAACATAAATGTGACACGCTAGATCGCCAGCAGCTATGTTGGACCATGAGGCAGCCTTGAGACCAGAAAGGTAGAAAGACTCAAAGCCTGAATGACACTGAGTCACCATATTCTCCCTCAACTACTTACCTCTTGGAGGTTCCTTTACATGAGAGATAGATACACCTCTATGTTGTTTAAGCCGCTTTTTTCAAGAGTTGGGTATCATATGCAGCAAACCATATCTTAACCAATACATGGAAAAGCCAGAACCAAAAGAAAAGTATTGGTTTTGGGATTGGGGATGTGGAGATGGGAAGGCATCTCAAATGCCCCAAAAAAGCATGAGAAAAGACCCTGGCAGGAAAAAGCATTAGCTGAAAGCAAGTTCAAGACCAGCACAACAGATGTTAGGGGAAAGGAGTTTAACTGGGAGGGACCAGGGACCACAAAGGACCAATAAATTGCTCTCTTTGAAGGAGCAAGCACCTGTGGACTGAGAAGAGACAAAGGCAAAACAAAGAGGCCTGGAGAACTTCGTTATGTGAAGAGATACAGACAGGAGCAGTGGCCTGGGTCAACCAACTGAAAACTCCCATCTGGGTACAGTGGTGCACAGCTATAATCCCAGTGGCTGGGAAGGCTGAGGCAGGAGGATTGCAAGTTCAAAGCCAGCCTGAGCAATTTAGTGAGGCCCTAAGTGATTGTGATACCCTGTCTCAAAATAAAAAAATTTAAATAAGAAGGGCTGGGGATGGAGTTCAGTGGTTAAGTGCCCCTGGGTTCAATCCCTGGTACCAAAAAGGAAAAAAAAAAAAAAAAAAAAAGCTGCTCTAATAATACCATCTAAGATCTACTTAACACCATGTCCTGGCCCTATGCTATGTTCTCTCTGCCCAGCATTTCATTGAGGTCTCACAAGTCTATGAAATAGTCCTATAATTATCATTTTGTAGACAAGGAACTTGAGGCTTGGAGAAGGTCAGTAACTTATCCTACATAAGCACCATGACCCTGCAAGGTAGGTAACCCCATTTTTGTAGTGACAATTCCTTTTTTCAGATGAGGAAAGGGTTTCTTCTACTGTTTCAAAGCCAGAAAAAAGTATGAAAAGCTTGACATTTTTTAAACTTTATTTTATTATATTCCTTTTTATGTGGTGCTGAGGATCGAACCCAGTGCCTCACACATGCCAGGCAAGCGTTCTACCATTGAGCTACAACCCAGTCTAAGAACTTGACATTTTGGGGAGGAGTACTGGAAACTGAACCCTGGAGTGCTTTACCACCAACCTACATCCCCAGCACTTTTTTTTTTTTTAATTTTGAGACAGAATCTTCGTAAGTGGTTGAGGATCTTGGTAGCTTATTGAGACTGGCCTCAAATTTATAATCCTCTTGTCTCGGCCTCCCGTGTGCTGGGATTACAGGCCAACACCACCATGCCCGGCAAGATCCTGATTTTAAAACAGACCCAGAGTCAATTGCTTTGTGAATTAATCTTTTAACCAGAAGAAAAACAGATAAACCAGTTTTCAGGCTTGGTTGTATTTACTACATGGATAGAAGAAAGGCACATTAAACCCACCCATCACCCTTGGCTGGCAGGTAAAGTGTTGAAAGGTGTCGTGGGGGTGGGGAGGTAAGGTGATAAGGGTGAGGGGTGGAAAGAAAACACTGAAGAGCCAAGCAAACTGGGATGCAAGGTCCACTGGATGTACCAATGGACCACAGCAATTCACTAGCTCATGTATCTTAAATAAATTTGTTTTGTTTTTTGCAGTACCCCAGAGAACTCTACCACTGAGTTACACCCCTAGCCCTTTTTTATAATTTTTATTTTTGTAGGTGTAGATGGACGGCATACCTTTATTTGTTCATTTTTATGTGGTGCTGAGGATCCAACCCAGTGCCTCACACATGAGAGGCAAGCACTCTGCCACTGTGCTATAACCCCAGCCCGCCCCCAGCTCTTTTTATTTCTATTCTGAAATAGGGACCCACTAAGTTGCTTAGGCTAGTCTCAAACTTGTCATCATTGTGTCTCAGCCTCCTGAGTAGCTGGGATTAAAGTCATGTGCCCCTGCGCCCAGTTTCAAATAGTTTTTTAATATCTCTCCACAACAGGGATTGGGGAAAAAATTATCACAGCTAAGCCTAAAAAATTCAATACTTTGAATTAAGTTATTCAGACACATCCACTGAACACTAGGAATTAATTCTTCCTGGAGAAAAATCTCATTAGTCATTGACAGGAAGGTGAAAAACCCATCAGCTTACAAATGGGCTAGGTAACTTGAGAACCTAGTAGGAAATGCATTTCCAATAAAGATTAAAAACAAAATGTCTCCATCAGCAACTTGGCAGAATCCAGTGGCAGAAAAATCTGCGATGACACAGCTGTCCCAGGACAGCATAACAGATTGGATGTTGGAAGTGTCAGCTTTGCCAGGTGTGGTGACACACACCTGTAATCTCAGTGATTCGGGAGGATGAAACAGGAGGATTGCCAAGTTCAAGACCAGCCTCAGCAACTTAATGAGGCCCTAAGCAAAAAGGGCTGGGGAGGAGGCTCAGTGGTAAAGTGCCTCTGGGTTTGATTCCTGGTACCAAGAATAAATAAAACAATAAAATAAAATAAAAGTGTCAGTTCTGTAGACTGACCCAAGTTTAAATGTTGTCTCCACCACATGCTAACTGTGGGGCTTTGACAAGTTTCTTCACCTCTCAGCCTCAACATCTTCACCTGTAAAATGGGATTAATCATTTCTGCCCACTGAGATGGCTGCAGGGCTATAGGAGATGGTCTGCTACTCCTGACACTGTGACCTTGATAGAATTTAGGTGTTGGCATTTGCTTAAAATTCCAAGAAAGAAGAGGCTACTGCACATAGTGGAAAGAGCCTAGATCTGACCTTGAGGCTACTTTTCAGGAAAAGGACAGGAGTACATCAATTCTAAGATTTTCTTCCAGTTCGAGACTCTTGAATGTCACCAAGGTTCTAAATAACATCTTTAGTAACTAATATGATATAACTGTAGTCACCCACTAGAAAGTCATTTCTTGATCTAAAAACCAAGCATTTCTATCCAGGAGCCAAAGAGCCAGAGAGAACCATGGCAGAGGGGTCAATAACCTGAACAGTCTCAGCCTGATGTGAGAACCTTGATAAATGCTTGCTGAGCAAAATAGGTGGGTGGGTGAATGGATGGATGAATGAAGGCATTCCAAGGGCCAACAAAAATAGAGAGCACTTGTTTTCACTGAGCAAATTTTAATGCAAGGAGAAAATGTTACCCATTTAAAATATTAACATTATTTTACCCTTTGAACTGAAACCAGAATATCAGATGAATAGTTTCTGCCAGTCAAAGGATGTCAGAGAAACAGGTGCAGTGGCACATGCCTATAATTCCAACTACTCAGCAGGCTAAGGCAGGAGGATCACAAGTTTGAGGCCAGCCTTAGCAACTTGGCAAGACACTGTCTCAAAATAAAAAACTAGAAAGGCCAGGGATGTAGCTCAGCGGTAGAGCACCTCTGGGTTCAACCCCCAGTGTTATGGTTTGGATGTGAGGTGTCCCCCAAAAGCTTCCATGTGAGACAATATAGGAAGGTTCAGAGGAAAAAAGATTAGGTTGTAAGACTTTTAACCCATCAGTGAATTAATCCATGACGGGATTAAGTGAAGTGGTAGGATGTGGCTGGAGATTGGAATTGGGGCGTGGCTTTGCAGTATATAATTTGTATGTGGAGAGAAGAGCCTCTCTTCTCCTCCTTCTCCCTCTCCCTCTCCCTCTCCCTTTCCCTCTCCCCTCTCCCCTCTCCCCCTTTCTCTCTCTCTCTCTCTCTCTCTCTCTCTCTCTCTCTCTCTCTCTCTCTCTCTCTCTCTCTCTCTCTCTTTCTCTCTTTTCTCTTCCACCATGATGTTCTGCCTTACCTGGAGCCCTGAGGAATGGAGCCAGCTTTCTATGGACTAAGACCTCTGAAACCATGAGCCTTCAAATAAACCCTTCCTCCTCTACAATTGTGCTGGTCAGATTATTTAGTCACAGCAGCAAAAAAGCTGACTAAAACACCCAGTATCACAAAAAATGGTATTCCTAGGCTCCGAAAAGTCACCTCCTGGATTTGTTAGAGAAAAGCACTTTGGTTCACAAGGACTGCAGACACACAGTGGAAACCACAGGCTTCAGAAGGAATGCATAAACCTGAGAAAGACATGCCTCTCAACTCCTATGGCAGGGGTGTTGCCAGGGGAGCATGCCAACATGCAATAGAAATACAGGACCTCAGGATGCAGGCATGCTGTTTTGTCCACCCAAGAATGCCCAGCCACAGAAAGGAGGTCTGACATCGAGCTATGGTCTGCTATGAGGCTAAGACCACCCAGAAGCCCTATAGGTGGGTAGAATCCCTGATGGGTGATCCCAGCAGTAGATGATCTGCGGTCTGCTGAGACTTTCGTAATAAAGAAGACAATAATAATGCATACATACACATGCATGCACTTAATGATCACTATGAGCCACACTAAGCTCTTTAAATATTTTCTTATATGTATTCATTTGTTTGTTTATTTTGCAGTACTGGAGGTTGAACGCAAGGGCCCTCTACCACTGAGCTACATCCCTAGTCCTTTTCTTTCTCTCTTTTTCTCTTTCTTTCAGACAGGGTCTTGCTAAGATGCCCAGGCTGCTTGGCCTCAAGCTTGTGTTAGCCTCCCAAGTAGCTGGAATTATAGGGCAAAAGGCACTATGTGCAGTTATTTTCTTGTATTTAATCTTCTTAACTATTCTTGGAGATAGATAGTAATATCTGAGACAGTTCAGCTTGGTGTTTGAAAGCATGTACTTGGGATCCAGAATTCTTGGGTTCAAATCCTAAGTAATCCTTTTATAGGCTGGGTGACTTTGGCAGCATTATTTAAGCTCTACAGGCCTCATGATTCTTATAGGGAAAAATGGAGATAACAGTAGTGCCTCTGCCCTTAAGTTCTGTGGCATAAATTAATTCATATGGATAATATGCTCAGAATAGGAGCTGGCAAAAGCAAACTCTAGGTAAGTGTTCCCTATTCTTGATATTCCTACCTGAGGGATGGAGACAGAGGTTTGGAAAAGGGCAGTGTGGATTATTGATGGCTTCATACTTGGTAAGGATCAGAGCCAGGACACAGAGGCAGGTCTGACTTCACAGTACACATAACATGATACAGTTGTCCTGGCTCTGTCCACCTGTGTCCCCTATTCACACCACCAACCATTCATACCAACATGCTAAAAGAAAGATACTAAATGAACTGGCAGTCTAACTTTATCTAGACAATGATTCTGCCATGTGCACAAAGAACCCTCAAATGTGTCTTGGTTTAGGGATCTGCCCCTTATTTAAAAGAAAATGTCCCTCTTCCAAGGAGGGGAACACTTTGCCTTTGAGCCTTTTTATATAAGGCCTCGTATATTCTCTGTCCTTGAAACCCTGAGACCGAGGTAAAGCCTGTTATTGCCAATAAAACCTGCCCTTCAGTTAAGTCCTCTGGATACATATACTGGGTGTGATCACTGGCACAGAGAGAATAGTATGAGAATCAATCCAATCAAAGAACCTCGTAAGTCAAGAGTACTACTGTCTCCCCATGTTCCTGGGAGGTTCTACAAAGAGCCAGAGTAGTGCTAGGGGAAAAAATATGTTAAAAACATATGTTATAGACAATCAAACCATCTTTGATCCCAAATGATCTAGGAGTAGGAAGCTTTGAAGAATCAACTAAAAACAGAAAAAAAAAATCAAAAGCAAGAAAAAAAACAAAAAACTCAGCAGTAGTTAGTTGACACTCATCGCTGTTATGTGCCAGGACCTATTCAGATTTGGTTAGAGATAATATCCTGCCTAATCCTCATATCAACAGTATGGCATAAGCAGTGTTTATCAGCCCATTTTACAGATGAGGAAAACAAGCCACAAAAAAGTCAAATAACTTCTTCCAAGTTCATGCAAGCAGCGTGAGTCTTAGATCATGGTCTTAATCTGTGTTTGTACCACCACACATATATACTTGAAATGGAGTTTTAAAACAGCATAGTATGTGCACATGGCATAGCACTGCCATGTGCAATGTTTCCTTCTTCTTCCACTCCCTCCCTCTCCCGCCCCTCTCCGTGTGTGTGTGTGTGTGTGTGTGTGTGTGTGTGTGTGTGTACTCGTGCGCGGGCCCATGCTAGGGATTGAAACCTACATGTTGCACATTCTAGGGACACCCTTTACTATGGAGCTACACCCCCAGTCCTGATGTTTTTCTATTCTAACATATTTTCAAATTACAGATGGGCACAATACCTATTTATTTATTTTTATACAGAGCTGAGGATCCAACCCAGTGCCTCACACGTGCTAGGCAAGCACTCTACTACTGAGCTACAAACCCAGCCCCTATTCTATTTAATTCCTATGACACATAACATTCAACAAATATGTCTGGAACACTTAATATATGTTAGATACTATTCTAGGCTGCTGGGCTGTCAGTGAATAAAAGAGGTCAAAATTCCTGCCCTCCTTCAGCTCCTATTTCACCAAAGAGAGAAAGAAAGGGAGGGAATCCAATCCATAGGCAAAATCATAGCATCTAAGGTGGTAATTTGATGATTTGCTATGGAAGGAAAAAAAAGCAGGGAAGGTCAAGGGTGATCAAGGAAGACCTTGCAATGCTTTCTGTCAGCTACAATGATTTCAGTGGGTTGTTGCCTACAGTGTGAAAGCCTCTGCCCTTGATTATTTCACTCTAGTTCTTCCCTGTATGTTTGAAGGTCTTTTTTCCTAGACTGTGTGCATGTGCACATACTTGCATCACCGTGCACGTCTATGTACACAAGTATGTGTGCATGTATGTGTGCGCGCATATGGATGCATGTACAAACCCACCCCTATTAACTTCCTTGCAGAGGAGGTTTGGGAGACAGGAGGCAAGACCCCCACATGCAGCTATAGAGTCCCCTACACAAGCTTGCCCTGCAGAGTGGGTCTGGTGTGAGGCCTGAAATACAGCTCTGGCACTAGTCAAAGCCATGAGGTGCCAAGATATGCTCTGGCTGGAGTCTTTAGTCCAGAGGAAGAAGAATATTATCATCAGTCTATCCAGGGGGGCTACCTTTGCAATTCATTAGCCCAGAGGCACTGTCAGTTTCTAATTTACATCAAGGTGCCTATGTGTGCTAGAGTGATCTTAGGGAGAGAAACCACTCACAGAAATAAAAATCAGTCCTGAGGGAAATTCCAGTGCACTGGGCACAACTGAAAGAGTGATTGATGCAGATCTTTGGAGAGATGGGATTGGAGCCAGCTCTGAAGCAGCTACAGTCACTTGGGTAGCCTCCATCGAGGGCATTTGGAACTTGGCACTAGAATGAAATCTTCAGATTCTCGTTTTAAGTTAAAGGGACCCATAAAAAATGTTACTAGCATGGATGGCAAAAGCATTACCTATGGGAAAAGCAGCCAATCCCTGCTAATGAATAAGTGTAATTGATCAAAACAGATGACTTGCTGGACCTTCCAAATGCGCTTTTAGCAAAGCGGACAGTTTCTCATTCAAATGCAAACTCACCCAGATAAGATCTAATAATGGAGATTTTGGAACAATCCCAGCATCAGTGATTTCTTCTTCTTTTTTTCTTTATTGAGTGGGAAGGCATCCTAAGTTCCTGGATGTGGCCTGACTCAACTAGGTACCAATGTATGCTTTTCACATAGCTGTAGGGACCCTGACAGTCCCCAGATGCAGCAAAGGGCCAGTTACATGTCACCCCACAACCCAATCTGATCTTTACTCTTTACCTCATTTCTATTCCCTGACTTATGAAGAGCTGGGTGGTCATTCAATCTAGTGCAATCATCCATTTATTCAGCCAATATTTATTGAACATTGTGTGGACCATCACAAGGGGATTCAAAGATGACTAAGACCAGGCCCTGTCCTCAGAAAAGAGGGAAGATGTGAAGGGAAACAACAGATGACAGAAGGCTCTAAGCAAAGGTCTCAGTTCACCTGGGCAAGCACTTAATCTTTCTGGACTTCAATTTGCTCCTTTATCAAGTGAAGGCTCTGGCCTAGACAGGATCTCTGGGCACTAGGCCAGATGAAAACTATATAATTCAAAGCCTTGCCCTACTCTCAGGTTCCCAGGCTACTAGGAAGCTAACAAACCCAGAGTCATTTACTAGAAAGGTGAAAAGTCAGCAATGGGGAACTGGTGAGCATTATGTACCCTTTCCAGAGTGAATTTGGCCCCAGCACAAGATACAGGTTGGAGAATATGTGAGATAAGTTCAGAAATTTAAGTAGATTTATAGACTTCACACCAAGGATCTGGGGAAAGTGGGGGAGCCACTGGATTTTATATGGAACCCTAACAGGTTGGTGCAAATGAATCTGTGGAGGTTAGGCTGAAGCTGGGTGGTGGGAGTAAGTGATGTTACAACAGAACAGAAAGGCTAAGACCTGAAGGGAAACGTTCCACCCATAGTCAGGCCAAGCCCACTGATCCATCACTCTCTGCCATAGCAATCAAACTTATTTTCATAAACTCATCCAAGCCCCAAATTCACTTTGCACTCTTTTTATAAGTTCCAAAAGTGACTTTAAGGTTAACAAGTAAAGCTTGCCCCCCTTCTTCCCAGATACCTGAGGTTTAACAGGACCACCCACCAAGGTCGGCCAGGGAGGAGAGCCAGCAGACTGGAGGATATACGAGGAGGGATCTGCGGGAGTCGGGGTAGCCTACCTGCAGAGGAGCCGTCCTCGTGGTCCGAGCTGTTGTGGCTGCAGTCGCTGCCTCTCTCCGGCGAGCTGTGACTGGGCGAGTCCCGCTCCGGCACCCACAGAAACCTCTTGCGCCCCCACTGGGGGAAGTGCTCACGGACCCCGCGCCTGGGGGGCTCATCCTCTGCGGGGAGCTGGGCCCGACTGTCCTTGGCCTCCGCCTCCAGCTGCTCCAGGTCTCGGCTCCGGCGCTGCTGCCGCCGGCCCCCAGGGAACAGGTGCATCCAGCGGTGGGGGCTGCACGCCCGCGCTGGCTTCTCGGTCTCATCCCGGGTCCCGAACCGGCAGGGGGCCACAAGCAAGTGGCCGAGGACGAATTTCTCGTTCAAATCCACGATCTCGAAGTCGTGGTCACTGTTGTCGCCCCCCTCGTCCACGCCCGAGGCGTCCGGCTCGCCCTCTTCCGAACCTCTCCCCGCGCGGGACCCTGAGGACTGCTCCTCTCTGGGCGCAGTGGGCACAGTGCCACTGTGTCCCGGGGGCGCGCAGTCCTCCTTGGGCCTGAAGAGGAGGCGAGGCTGCAGTAGCTGCTGGTGGATGGCGGCAGTCAAGCTGCGCACCGCGCCCCCTCCCTCCGCCGGCACCGGCCAGGTAGGAATATCCAGGCACACGTAGGGGGGAGGCTCAGTCTTCCCCGCCTCCTTCGGGTCGGGGCGCGAGGGGCCCAAGGAGCCTGAGGCGCTTGAGGGGTCTGCGGGGCCTGGGTCGCCGCCCGTTGCGCCCTTTTCCTCTAGCTGTGGCGGAGCCCGCCCCGGCCCCGCCGGCGCCAGCTCCTCAGCGGAGGCTACAGGGCTGCCGCCTTCTCCGCCCGCCGGATCCCCGCAGCCTGCGTCCAGCTTCTCCCCGGCCAGGGCCGCCTGCAGATACAAGACTTTGAACTTCTCCTCGGCCAACACCTGTTGCAGCCGCTTCAGGTTGAGTTTGCAGCGCTCCAGTTCCCGCTCCATGTCCAGCACCGACTCCAGCCTCATGACCGGTGCCTCCTCCCCGGGGAATTCGGCCTTCCAGTGGCGTTCAAACTCCTCCGGGTCCCACATTGCTGAGCGCCCCGTCGGGCCTCGCGGCCCGGATCCTCTGCGCCACAGCCGGTTGAGGTCGCGCCGTGCTCTCCCAGGGAAGCCCACGATGGCGTAGCCGCCAGCCTTTCGCTTCAGCGCCTGAAGGGGAAAAAAAATAAAGTTTTTCCCCTTCCGCCCTCGTGCCTTTTTTCTTCTTCTCTGGGTTTCGCCTTCCTGACGTAAGCAGCCACCCGCGGTGGAGGCGGGAGCCTGAGGACCCTAGGCCCGCCCCGGGCAGAACGCGTGGAGCCGGCGGTCTGCGGTAGCACCGCTGGGCCAGGCGCCCCGCGGACTCCGGCTCTGGGAAAGCCGTGGCGGGGGCGGAGCCTCGGTGGCGCGGGGCCAGAGCCCGCGGGCGCGTCCCCGAGCTGCGCGGGCGGCCAGGAGAGGGGCGGGCCTGCGGTGCTGCCCACCTCAGAGATGCTGGAGATACCAGGTGCTGGCCACAGCAAGGCCCGCTCGCACGCGCTGGGCCCTTGTTGCTGCGCAGCTCCCGCCGCAGCGCGCGGTCCGCGCCCCTTCCCTGCACCGGAGCCCGGGGTCGCGCGGCCGGTGGGAGGCGGGAGCCCATGTGAGGGAGCGCGCGGGGGCGCCCTGGGCCCCAGCCAACCTCCCGCCGCCCGGCTCTCTGCAGCCTCGCCTGCTCAGAGTCAGGGTGGCGCCCAGGACCAACAAGGAAAAGGTTCGAAAAAGGCGATGTGACGCGGCAGCGAGGGCAGCTGTCTGCTTGCTGATCCATGGTGCCGCCCGGTGCAGGGATTTAGTGAGCTCCTTGACCTAACTTGTCCAAGATCACATGGCAGCTTAATCCCAAACTGGGGATAAAACTTTGGGTTTTGAGTTCCTTTAAACGATCTCTTCGCTGCTCACTAAAGCTTCTCCGGAGAAGTAGGCAATGGTGATAAGCTCCAAGGGGTTCTGCTTGGAGGCTCTGGGACTTCAAAGCTGAGGAAGCACTCGTGTAACTGAACCAGACCATGGTTGCAGGGGCCTAGTCCTAGTAGAGGACCCTCCCCTCTTCCTCTTTATGGCATCAGACAATCCCCTAGGGAGGGAAAGAAGGAGCTGGGGAGCAGCTGCCTGTGGGCTGGATTGAGACTCCCGCTTCGACCTCTCCCTCTTCCTCTCCCTCCCGTCGGGACGCCCGGCACTTTTCCTGCCTTTCTCTATTCCAGGGTTCTGAGTGGGGTCCGCGCTCTGCCAAGAGAGTCCTTGATACATCGTCTCCTGCTTGTGAGGAAACTGATACTCACAAGGGCCAAGATGATTTGGCAGCTGCAACTTCTTCCCATCCTCTGAAGCTAAACTCGGGGACCTTCTCTCCAACCACTTGCTACTCACTTCAACCATGGGCACAAAAGTGCTCCCACTTTTCAATCCTCTTCAATTCATCTCTCAAGTCTAAAAGGAAGATATTTCTTAACCACAAATGAGATGGTGCCAATGCTTTTTGCTCAAAATCAATCAGTGACTCCCCATCACCCACAGGGTGGAGTCCAGACTCTTTGCATGACACAGAAAGTCCTACCTACTTTGGTCTCTGCCCACTTCTCTTTCTTTCTCCTATGTTTACTAACAACACTGTCCCCAAAGACCTGGCTTTCTTTTACACGTGCCTTTGACTCTTCCTTGGAGTTCCTGTTTTCCCTCTACACACAAAGGAAACTCCCTGCAGCCTGGGGACCTCCACTTCTGAAAAGCCTCTTCCAGCCCCTCCCTCTCGTTTCTTTCACCGCCGAATCCTGTGCATGCCTTTGTCTGTTTGCTCTCCTTCCACCTCATTATAATTATTAACAACTTTTATTTCCTCTCAGAATGTGAAAGGGGAGGGACTGTCTTTGTCACTTTTTGTATTCCTGCTGCTGCTTGCAGTGTGATGTAGAAATGATTGATACTTGTCGAAGGAAAAAAAATGAATGAGTGAATGAATGAAGAGATGAACACATCCCCCACCTTGCCATTCCTGCTCTGCTCCTCCCCCTGCTTATCATTTCCAAACTGGGGCAAATGTGCTTCCCCCAGAGGCTTCTCAACTCTGGAATTTCTTTCTTACCAAAGTCTGTGTTCCCTTGTTTTATTATCCCTTCCTTCTTTGTTTTATTTTTTATTTTCTCTAACTTGGTGTGCCACTGGCATGAATCTTCATAGTATTAGTCTTCATGCTAGACTGAGACAGGAGAATGGATATGTTTTTAAATACACTAACTTATTATTTCCCAATCTAAGTGATTTCTCAATTCTTTATCTAGTTCCTTGATCTGCTTTCTGTCCCACCTTAGCTCCATGTGATGAAGCTCCAGAGGCCACCACAATTTTCTCCCAGGGAGTGCTTACAACCAGCCAGTGCAGGGGTATTCCATCAAATGGAGTCTAGGCATTGTGGCTTCTGTTAAGATTTCAGAAGGAGAGAAAAAATGCCGCATGGCAGTGATGGATGATCCCAGTCAATAGCATATTGATTGGGAAATCTTTCAGTGTGTATATTTAAATGCACAAAGAAAAAGAAAATTTTAAGTTACTATAAACATCAATTTCTGAATGTATAAGTTCCCTGGGAGGGTAGTTTCAACTCTGTCCTTTAATTAAAGCAGTGATATGATTCCCTTTTGGCCCAAGGAAGTTGTTACCAAAACCACTAATTTTTTCCACCAGGGCCAATATAGCTGGAAATGCCAGCGTACATCTTCTGTAAACAGATCCCAGGAGCAGCCTTCATTGTCTCTAGCTGGTGGATAGTTCAGCTTTATTACCTGGCTTCGGGTTATCATGGGGACGGGAGTAGGGTGACTGACAATTATTGAGTCCATATTTCTTGTTGCTATACATCTTTGATCCCATCGAATCTCTCACAACAACCCTGTAAATGAGGTATTATTGTTGCCACTTCAGAAAGAAAAATGAAATATCAAAGAGGTTATAGGTCATGCAGCTGGTCTGCTGAGTTCTAATAAAGCGCAGCAGCTTTGCAAAGGTGTGACCCAGGTGCATCTGTCATTGACACTTATTCATTCAATATATATTTTTTGAGCACCTTCTAGGTGCCAGGGCCAGGCAAATTAAGTTTAAACTTTGCAGTCTGGCATATGGGATTCTCCACCATGGATCCTCTGACCCCAGCCTACTTTTCCAACATCATTACCTGAATTTCTTTTGCTGACTGTCTCATTTAACCCCCAAGCTGAGTGACTCCTCTGTAGAAGATGCCTTTTGTGTCCCATTCCACCTGTCCATGGCATAACTTAGATTTTTGCTGTAGCCTCAGTGTACAGTTCCCACAGGCTGGCTGCCATCTCTCTCTCTCTCTCTCTCTCTCTCTCTCTCTTCACGCACCTACCCCTACTGCTCTCCAGTTTGCGGGGGGGGCAGTTTCCCAAGTCACAAGGCTCTCAAGAGTTGCCCAGATGGAATTTTCCATAGGGAAATTAACACCCCCCCAGGAGCATCCCCATGGCCAGTGGAAAGCCTTGGTTAGTAAGTCCCCAAGAATCCTATCTTTGGAGGGTCTTTCTGAGACATGCTTTAGATGATTGTCCAGGGATCTTCAACAGCAAGGAGTCCCAGTTGTTCACAGAGGCAAGTGTAAAGCAATTGATAAGGAGCTATTGGCTTTCTGTCTCAGCCTCCCTTTGTCCTGCTTTCTGGGACAACCATCCAAATAAAACCCCAGGTCCTTGTCTCAGCTTCTGCTTTAGTTGCCCTCCAGAGCCCCCATGCTCGCTCTACATCTATATAACCACATACAGCACTACATCATTCTTCCCTGGTCTTGCATGCCTTCCTTCACCGGGCTGCTTCCTTCTCTACCTGACAAGACTCCCTTTCACCTGTCAAACCCAGTTCACTGTGACTTCCTCTCTGCCTTCCCTTCCCCACATCCAGTTAGGCATGACTGTCTACAGACCCAGCAAGGGTTCACCACACTGTAATTAATTCTATGGCTCTTAAGTTCACAGCTTCTGAAATCTCAAGTCCTCAAGTCTCAAATTCATGACTTGTCAAGTTTCAGATGCTCCTGGCCAGTTGGCACCTCTTACACCTCCAGTTGCCCCAAAACCTAACAAGATATGAAACAGAATCCATGCCTAGCCCGTGTCTGCTGAAGGGATGAATTAATGATGTACAAGTAATGAATGATTAGTACTCATCTGGGTTCTTTGGACCCCAAACCATCTTAAAGCAGAATCACCCTTATCCAATAGACAGAGTGGGAAGACACCTGTGAAGGCCATGCTGTTAGGAATTTTACCTTTAAAAAAATTATTCTGTATCAACAAGCAACCTCTAAAGAAATACAAAATGGGGGCTATCAGTCATTCACACTTCAGTGTGAACTGCCTTGCTTCTTTCCTCATGGTTACCTGAGTTTAATAGGAAAGGACTGGGTGGAGGAAGAGAATGAACGCGGATTAGCTAGAAGGAGGAGGAGACCAAAGGTGAGGGGTGGGTGGAGTCATTCTGGGGTGGGGCCTGCCTCTGAATGCAGAAGGTGGGAACACGGATAAAAAAGGCCCCTCCCTTTGAGAACCTGGTCTACCAGGCTTTTGTTCTCTAACACAAGTGTTCTCCTGACCACAGATTAAAATAACCTGGGAGAACTGTTCAGCCCATCCAGATTTGGATTTCCTCCAACTTCAATTCTTTCATAATCTCAGGAATGGGGCCCCACAGAAGGACTTTATTTATTTATTTTTAGCTTTATTGAGGCATGATACAATGAAATCACTTTAAGTGTGCAATTTGATAAATTTTAGTAATTGCATATAGTCATGTATTCCTTACAATAATCATGATACAGAACAGTCCTACCTAAAAAATTCCCTCCTATCCTTTTGCAGTCAATCTCTTACCCCAACTTCCAGCCCCAGGCAAACATAGCTTTCTAGATTTTTGACAATATAGTTTTATCTTTTCTAGAATTTTATATGAACGAATGTAGTCTTTGGTGTTTGATTCCTGACACTTAGCATAATGTTTTCAGGTTACATCTGTGTTGTTTGTATATTTATATTTTCTTTTCTTTTGTTCCCCCTACCTCAAATCAGGAACAGGCATTTTAATGTTACTTTGTGACAGTCAAAACTTATTGTAATGTGACAGAAGTTTTATCATTATCTTGCACATAAATGTGATTTGATGAGACAAAGAGTCATTAGAGGTTATATAATTCCCTTTTATTGCTAAGGAGTATTCCATTGTAAGAGTTTATTTATTTACCTGCTCTCCAGTTCATGGACATTCAGGTTACCTTTTTACCTTTGACATGTTTTCAACTCTCTCAAACAAACAAAGGATTGGGATTGCTGGATCTTAAGACAACTTTATGTTTAACTAAGATACTACCATATGATATTTTCCAAAGTTGTAGTAACTTTTGGGATGGGGGCTGGGGAAGGTGGGGGTTCTAGTGATTGAACCCAGAGGAGCTTAACCACTGTCCCACATCTCCAGTCTTTTTATGTTTTATTTTGAGACAGGGTCTTGCTAAATTACTGAGGCTGACCTCCAACTTGCCATCTTGATGCCTTAGCCTCCTGAGTCACTGGAATTACAGGTGTGTACCATGCACCCAGCGGGCAGTATCATTTTTTTTTTATTTAATTTTTTTTTAGCAGTATCGTTTTTGATTGCTACCAGCAATGTATGAGAGTCCTGCTCTACATCCTTGACAACACCTGTTGTTGTCTTTTCATTTTTAGCCTAGTGGGCGTGTAAAGATATCGTATTGAGGTTTTAGTTTGCATTTCCCCAATGATTAATAATGTATAAGTTTTTTTAATATCTTTATTTTATTTATTTATTTATATGTGGTGCTGAGGCTCAAACCCAGTGCCTCACACATACTAGGCAAACGCTCTAGTGCTGAGCCACAACCCCAGCCCATTGTAAGATCTTTCTAGGTACTTCTTGGCCATATCTTCTTTTTAAAAGTATTCTGTTCAGTCTTTTGCTTATTTTTTATTGGATGTTTGCCTTTTTATAATTGAGTTGTAATAGTTCTTTATGTTCTTTACTCATGCCCTTCCCTGGGTATGTTTTGCAAATAATTTTCTGCTAGCCTGTGGTTTATCTTATTTTCTTACCTGTGACTTATGAAGAGTGAGTATTTTTTCTTGCAATGAAGCACATTTTATGATTTTTTTAATAATTCAAACTTCGTGTGTTCTACTTAAAAAAATTTACCCTACCCATTGTAACAAAGATTTTTTTCTCATTTTCTTCTAGAAATGTAATAGATTTAACTCTTATGTTTGAGACTAAAATCACTTTTAGTTAATTTGGGGGTATGGTATAGAGTGAGGGTAAAGTTTTTTTTTTTTTTCATGTAGATATCCAGTTATTGCAGTACCAGTTAGTAAAAAGACTCTATTTTCGCCCACCAAAGTAATTAGGTGGCTTTGTGAAATACCAATTAAAAATGAGTCTCCTGAACAGCAGACGCAGAGAAGCAGATTTTTGTGAAAACGCTAATGTGCAAGACCCTCACCCTCGAAGTTGAGTCCAGTGACATCATCAAGTATGTCAAAGTCGGGGCTGGGGCTGGGGCTCAGTGGTGGAGCGCTTGCCTGGCATGTAGAGTCACTGGGTTCGATTCTCAGCACCACATAAAAACAAAGTAAAGGTATCATGTCCAGCTACTACTAAAAAATATTTTTAAAAAAGAATGTCAAAGCCAAAATTCCAGACAAGGAAGGCAAACCACCTGATCAGCTGCATCTAATATTTGCAGGTAAACAGCTGGAGAATGGCTGAACTCTTTCAGATCACAACATCCAGAAAGAGTACACCGTGCACTCGGTGCTTTGCCTGTGAGGTGGCATCATTGAACCTTCCCTGTGCCAGCTTGCCCAGAAGTACAACTGTGACAAGATGATCTGTCACAAGTGTTATGCCCCCTTGCACCCTCATGCTGTCAGCTGCCACAAGAAGTGTGGCCACACCAAAAACCTCCGCCTCAAGAAGGTGGTCAAATAAATCTCTCAGCTGACTCCTTTCTCCAAAGGGTGGCCTCCTGCCCAAGCCCCATGTATGGCCTTGGGACCTCAATAAAGTTTCCCTCACACTGACTGGAGCAGTTTAAAAAAAAAATCAATTGAGCATAAAAATAATAGATCTATTTTTGGACCCTCTTCTGTTGTATATGTCCATCCTCATGGTAATACCATAGTCTTGATTATTAAAGTTTTAGGTAGGTCTTGATTTAGGTACTGTGTTAATCAGCCTTTCATCACTGTGACCAAAACCTGACAAAAACAACTTAGAGGAAGAAAAGTTTATTTTGGACTCATGGTTTCAAGAGATTCAGTTCAAGGTCAGCCAGCTCCATTGCTCTGAGCCTGAGATAGGGCATGCTGCTTAGCTCATGGCAGTCAGAAAACAGAGACAAGACATAGTGCCTAAATCATGCCTGCAGGGGCCTACTTCCTCCAGCCACATCCTGCCTGCCTATAGTTATCACCCCAAAATCCATTCAGATCACTAATCCATCAAATGGATTAATCCATTGATGAGATCACAGCCCTTGTAATCTAATCCTTTCACTTCTGCATTCCTGCATTGCCTAACACAGGAGATTTTGGTGAGACATTAAAGATCTGAACCATAACAGGTAGTGGAAGTCTTCCAACCATCCTACTTTTAAAAACTTGTTTTGTCTATTTCTAAATCTTTGCCTTTTGATAAACTTCAGGTACCAGCTGTAAGTGCTGTGCTCAGGGTACCACCCACAGTTCTGCCCAGCAGACTGTAAATTTGGAACTCCGGCAATCCTCCCTGTCAGGATTAATAATTCACTAGAAGAACTCACAGGACTCAGAAAAACACTATATTTATAATTATGGTTTATTACACAGGATACAAATGAACAGTCTGGAACCTTGGAAAAGGTCTGGAGGGACCCTGAGCACAGCAGCTTCTGTCCCCAATGGAGCAGGGTATGTCAGCCCCCTGGATGTGTTCACCAATGCAGAAGCTCTCTGAACTGCTCTGTTTAGGGATTTTTATGAATATTTCATTTTGTAGGCATGATTGATTAAGTTGTCGACCATTGGTGATGGATACAATCTTAGGTCCCCTCTGCTCTCTGGAGGTGGAAGTGTATAGGGACAGGGGTTGGAAGCCCTGAAATTTCTAACCCTCCTCTAATCTCCTGATTGGTGTTTCTGTCCCCGTTCAGAAGTTAACTAGCACCCACAAGAATGTGATCAAAATTATAATGGGTTGCACCCTATGTATGTAAAATATGTCAGAATACATCCTACTGTCATGTATATCTAAAAACAACAAAAAATTTTTCAAAAAAAAAAAGCAGCTAACTAGCAGCATAGCTTGGAGTCATCTTATTAACATATAATAGACAATAAATTCAAAGGGTTTTAGGAACTTTGTGCCCTGAACTAAGGACAAGACCAAATATTTGAGACCAAATATTTATCTTTTATTGTACCATGGGTGTGGATCTTCCTCTTTCTTTTTAACAGCTTCATGGCATTCCATTGTATAGCTGTACCATGGTTTATTTAACATCCCTATTGACCTATGATGCAGGCATTCTCTATCCCTGCTAGTACTAGCAATGATTTATTTAAATTTAAATATCCCCTATTTTTTTTATAGGACACAAGAAAAGGAAGTATATTTGAAAAGAGGCAGATTAACATGCTTGCATGTCAGAATGCAACATTTTCTGACTATTTTCAAAGGTTCATCAATAGTGTGGTTTTGCTTTTAAAATTTGTTACAAATATATATGAAGAATCTAGCTTGTACAAGGATCAGGATGCAAAGCTATTCACACAAAATGGAAGAGAGAAGCCCTGCATTCCCATACTCAGAAAAAGGGATACTGGGTGAGAGCCACAAGAGGAAACAAAGTGCTATGAGGGCTCAAAGCAGACAGGCCAGGTCGGGCTGCTGCTGCAAAGCTTTCATGCAACACATCACTCAGCTCGAAAAATCATGTTCAGAGGCATCTGGAGAAAGCCACGATTTAATACCAGTTTAGCAAAAATTAAGCTCTTGATATAACAATTATTTAACCACATAAACAGTCTCTAAAAGTAGGTCTTTCACAAATAGAGAAGTACAAAAGATGAATTAACATATCCAAAGTCATATAGTTTTAGAGCTAATTCCTTGTTACATAATTTTTTTTTTTTTTTTTTTTTTTTTTTTTTACATTGATCAGGGCACTTTCTGTGAGCCAGGCACTGTGGGCAATGCAAAAGCATAAAATGTGGTCCCTGTTATTAGTTTATATTATGAAGATCCAAGATGTCAAGTAAAAGCAAATGTATGCCACTAGCACTCTCTGCCCTTTTCTTTGGTTGAAACACTGCAGGCACTTTGTTTCCTGAAACTACGATCTTAGGCTGCCCGTTATTCTACTGAATTCCGAAGATCATAGCCTTTTCCTGAAGAAACTCCTTTCTTCAATGCTTCAGGCCAGTTGTGAGTCTCCAAATAAGTGACCAGGGTATCAAATACTTGATTGATGGCCAATATCTCTGAATGATAGTTTTTCCCATTCTGGAGCTTGACCATGTATTCCTGGATCGGCAAGCAGGCTGTCTTGACAGAATACTCCTGGGCCTTTTGAAACATCACCTTCTTCTGAATGCTTTCCACGAGTCCACCAAAGTATACGTCCTTACGTAAACTTTGTTTAGGTCAACACCTCGAAAAGCATGTTCTGAGTCGGGAGTCAGGTACACAAAGGTTTCCAGGGGAAATAAACTAAAGCAGACATCTTCTGTTATGTCCAGCAGGTAACTAGAAAATCCATCATTCATCCTCAAACATTCTTCATAGAGGGGACTATCTGTCATGAATCCAGTGAGGCAGATCCAAAAGGGTCTGTCCACTTTTTTATTTGAAACATACAACCTTTGGATCTGTCCAGCCAGCTTACTTAATTCCTTCTTTGACATGTGATGGGTCAAATCGATACACAGTCTTGGTCCTGAGTGTTTGGCCTCCAAGAGTTTCTCTTTGGTTAAGGATCTCAGAAAGCATTTGCTGTGCTGGGGGCAGATGCCTGGATTTTCTGCACCATTGGCTTTTCTTCTTTCTTTTTCTTGCTTTATTTTGCTCTTCTTTGCTGCAACTCTCTTTTCCCAGTGTCTCTATTTTCTCTGGACATCTTTCGAGCACCATGTTGTACTGCTTGTGGGGAGGGCTCCCTGTCTTGGCAGTCACATTCCACATCAATCTGCAGAAGCTGGATGCTTTCAGAGAGCCCATCTTCACTATGTCTTCTAGGATGCCTTCTTGCCCCTGCAACTATGGTGACTCTGTTCTCTGAACACTCCCAATTTCCAGTCCATGTGCTTAGATCTCTGGGCCCAATGCCTCGTGCAACAGAGGCGGCACCAATATCTCCAATTGATGAACATTGAGTTGCTTGCAGTTTTTCTGCTATCAATAAGACTGTAGGAAGCATCCTTGTAAATGTTTCTTTAGGTTACATTCTCCAAAATGGAATCCCTGGGTCAAAGCGTATGTGTGCTGACATTTGGACAGATACCGCTAAATTACCATCTAAAAACTGGACCAGTTTTCGCTCCCATCAGCAGTGTGCGAGACAGACCGTTCTCTAGCTCTCTGCCAACATTGGATGTTTTCAATTTAAATTGGTCCTTGTTGCTGTAGAGGTTGGGGTGTAGCACAGTGCTAGAGTGCACGCTTAGCTTGCATGAGACCCTGGCTCTGATCCCCAGTACTGGGAAAAAAAGTTATTGTAGAAAATTTTATTTACTGATGGGGAACAGTGTTATATGACTGCACTGTACTCCCAACTTCTCCAGAGTTTGAAGCAGGAGGATCTCAAGTTTGAGGTCAATTTTGATGACTTAACACTCTATCTCAAAAAAAAAAAAAAAAAAAAAGTGGGGGGTGGGCTGTGAATTTGGCTGAGTACCCCTGGGTTCATCCCCAGCACTGCAAATCAGGGTATTATTATATTAGAGGTGCTTATTTCTTGTGGGTAGTTTATTAGTCTGTTCATTCTTTTCCAGTAGGCAAAGCTAGGAACACATTTATTTAAACTATATCACGAATCTATAGTGTGTTTTCTAATTAGTATTTGAGGCAATAGAATTTTCACTTAATCTCAGTGATCTCACCTTTCCCTCTCCTTTTTCCTGCTCAAAAAAGAGCCCCCATTTTCAGTAGCACTAATTTGATTACTCACGCACATTCTCATGGGATTTGTCATTATTTACATGTCACCCACACTCAGGGACCATGCTAATACTCTGTGTTGCTCTAAATTTAGCATATGTGCTGCCAAAGTGAGAACACACTTTATAATCTTTAGCAATCTGCAAAGTGAAAAATCGTATCTCCTTGTAGTTTTATTTAGTATTTCTTTGGCAATTTGGGGCTGGTGTCTTTGCATTATAGACAAGTCTCTGGTTTAACCTCTTCCCCTAAATTGTTGATAGTCTCCAGAACAGTGGATCCCAAACTTCAGGTATCTCATACTATGTGTTTTTCAAATCCATAAATCACCATACTATTGCTTACTGAACATATTTTTATTTACTGAGCATCTTCTTAAGCAGTCACATGCAAATGTAACAAGCTTTATAACAAACTTTGGTGTCTACTTACTTATCTAGTGCACATTTACATAAATATATTACTCTTGAAATTAAAAAGTGGGTATCACCTGAAACATCTCATGATGTTTCACACCACCCTTGAAATCACTGCCTTAACTGGGAGCCATGGTACATGACTATAATCCCAGCAGCTTGGGAGGTTGAGGAGGGAGGATCTAGAGTTCAAGCCAATCTCAGCAACTTAGCAAGGCCCTAAGCAACTTGGCAAGAGACTATCACAAAAATAAAAATAAATGGGGTTAGGGATGTGGCTCAGTGGTTAAGCACCCCTGGGTTCAATCCCTGGTTTTAAAAAAAAAAAAATCATTGCCCTATAGGTGTTGATATTCTATGATTGAAACAAAGTGAGAGACATCATTGCACCATGTCAGTAAGTTTAATAAGAAAGACTCTTCTGAGGAAAACCAAAACCTCACTTGGTGCTGGAGGCAGCTGCTGCTCAAGAATGGCTTGATATGGAAAAGAGGACCTGAGACCTGCTTGGGCATTGCTGTGAGTCTGCGGGGTGTATGGGAAACCACACTGACTCTCTAGTCCTCAGTTTCCTCATCTGTAAAATGGGGAAGTTGAAGTAAATGGTTTGCAATTCCTTCCAGGTTTGAAGGCAGACCCCTCTGACTTTGTGCCCTGAGTTCCTAGTTCAGAAATGAGAGCATTGTTCAGCTACCCATTTCCTCTCACTGGGGTTCCTATGTCAGGACTGGTGGTCCTAGTCCACACCACCAAGCCTCACTCTAGCATCATTGATGAAGAACTCACACCCGGGGAACCAACCAGCTCCTGAGCACAGGAAGCACCTAAGGGTGACAGAAGAACTTAAGTAGCTCTGAATCCTGGTAGAGCCAAGATTAGAGCAATGATGTGTAATCATTGGAAGAGGCCAAGAACTGCTGTCAGGGGGGCACAGACAGCCCAGGATAGGGGCAGAACCCAGCATTCTCAAGACCAGCAGAGACAATCCATGCTACTCCAGAAGCTCAGGTCACATCCTGCTGGACCACATTCCAGCAACTGGTCCAGTTTGGTGAGGATCAGATGTGCTTGTGTGTGTGCACGTGTGTGTGTGTGTGTGTGTGTGTGTGTGTGTGTGTGTGTGTGTATGTTTGTGTGTGAGAGAGAGAGAGAGAGAGATGTCCAGAGAAGCAGAAAAACACAGTGGCTATGAACCAGAGAGAGCCTGGGATTGAATATCACTCTTTTATTTTTTAGATTTTTTTTAGTTGTAAATGGACACAATGCCTTTATTTTATTTATTTATTTTTATGTGGTGCTGAGGATCTAACCCAGTGCCTCACACATGCTAGGCAAGTGCTCTACCACTGAACTACAGCTCCAGACCTGAATATCGCTCTTGACACTGACCAACCATGTGGCATTAGATAAATTACCTTACGATTTGTGCCTCAGTTTCCTCATCTGCAAAACAGGGATCATAACACGACTAACTTCATAAGAGAATGAAAAGGACTAAAGGGTTAACACATGAAGAACGCTGTGGCCCTAAGCAGCTTATGCACTTCTGTTTTCATGTGTACAAGAGAGGGGGAAGAAAGCAAAGGAATGAAGGAGAAAGAGCAAGCTAATCCACATTTCTCCAGTAGGGTGGAGTAAGAGTTCCCAGCCTGAGTTCACAGAGGTGAACTTCTCTCACAGAGCAAAACTACGTAGAGGGGATTTTGTCACTCCTATGGAGCCCATGACCCCAAGTTACATCCCAACAAGGTGTGTCCTGCTTAAAAAAACCCTCATATTGCTCAGTGGTATGTGAACCTCATGTAATCTGTTTAGGGAAGAAAGCCAAGATGCCAATAATTCTATCTTCTATTAAGACCGACCAGGGAATTCCACCTTTGGGTCCCCTTCTTCCACCCAGCAGAAGTCTGCTTTCATTTTTCTTTGATAAAACTTAAAAAAAAAAGACTGACCAACAGCTCCAAAGTATGCAAGTTGCACTGAGTCCGTGTGGACAGTTGTGGGGCTTTCCATGGCCTGCACCATCAAGAATGAATCTGAGGTGAATCTGAGGAGCAGGCTCAGATAGTCCTGTGTGCAGAAAAAAGCATAAACTGCTCTGTAGAGTGGGTCAGGAAGCATGCTATGGCATGAAGCTCAGTTCCAAATGGCCAATGCTATGGCCACCCAAGCATCCCAAGACCAACTGGTGGGGTAATCCCTTCTAGATGCTATGCTCCCTGAAGATTCAGCTGCCCCAAAGGAAGCTGTTTCTTCTTCCATGAGAACAGAACCTGAGTGGGACTCTGGGGCACATGCCTATAATCCAAGTGACTTGGGGGGGCTGAAGCACAGGATCAAAAGTTCAAGGCCAATCTCAGAAACTTTGAGTGGTCCTATCTCAAAATGAAAAAATTAAAAAATAAAAAGAGTAGAGGTTTAGCTCAGTGGTAGAGCACCTCTGGGTTCAATCCCCAGTACCAAACAAACAAACAAAAACAAAACCTGAGACCTATTGTGTCATGCATGTGCCGTTTATATTTTTTGTTCTGTCTGTCCAGTACTTTTTTTTGTACTTAAAAAATATTTTTGGTTATTTCCTTGTGCTATTGTGTGTGTGTGTGTGTGTGTGTGTGTGTGTGCGCGCGCGTGCGTGTGAACATGTGTCTGAAAAGGCTACTTCCCCTGGCTCCTTTCCTCCAGTGCTAGGGAAAGTCTGAATCCTTGAACACCTTGGACTCTTTTGCTTGGATTTTTTTGTTGCCCTGGACATTCTCCTCAGAGAGTGGGCACCACACTCAGAATGAAAGGTCACTTGTCCTCACTCATTGTAAAAGCTCTGAAAGGGGCTGGGGAGATAGTTCAGCTGGTAGAGTGCTTACCTTGCAAGCACAAGGCCCTGAGTTCGATCCCCAGTACCACAAAAAAACAACAACAACAAAAAAGCTCTAAAAGGCATCAATAAGTTCCTTCAAGATCTTCAAAATATTCCTCCTGTCTCCTGACTCACGCTTGAAATTACTTGAACTACTTCAAGGCTTTAAGTTCTACATTAAGGTTCGGCAAGATTGTTCTGTAATGACCAGATGGCAATATCTTAGGCTTTGTGGGGTATATGATCTGCATACACAGAGGTGAGGTGAGTGTCTCTCACAGCAAAGGCAACCCCTGCTTCTGTTGTCAGAGGGATCAACTGTTCCTTTGTAGCTGAATAGCAGCAGCCTTAGACACACGTAAATAAAGAACATTTTGTGTGTGTGTGTGTGTGTGTGTGTGTGTGTGTGTGTGGTGCTGGGGATTGAACCTAGGGCCTTGTATATTCAAGGCAAGCATTTCTACCAACCGAGCTATATCCTCAGCCCTAAGAACATTTTTGTTTCTAACAAAACTTTACCCTGGGCAGGCATGGTGATGTACATCTGTAATCTCAGTGACTAGGGAGGCTGAGGCAGGAGGATCTCAAGTTGGGCAATCTAGCAAGAAGCCATCTCAAGTGCTGGGTATGGTGGCACACACCTGAAATTCTAGCAGCTCAGGAACCTGAGGCAGGAGGGTTGCAAGCTCAAAGCCAGCTCAGCAACTTAGGTCCTAAGCAACTTAGTGAGATTCTATCTCAAAATAAAAAAATAAAAAGGGTTGGGGATGTGGCTCAGTGGTAGAGCACCCCTATGTTGATTCCCAGTACCACACAAAACAAACAAATAGATACACAAAAAAAACTTTAGTTATAAAAGTAGGGGCCAGACTAGGCCCACTGTTCATTCTACATTTATGGAGAAGGGTTGTGAGATGTAACACATGCCAAGCACTATGGCAACAATTTGATATGCGGTATTTGATTCAGTCCTCAGAATCACTGTGCAATATGCTAGAGAGCCCACTTTATAGCTAAAGAAACTGAGGCTTCAATGGTACAGAATAGAGGACATGGACACAAACCCAAATAAATACAACTTTCTAATACTAGACAAAGGTGCCAAAAATATGCAATGGAGAAAAGATAGCCTCTTCAACAAATGGTGCTGGGAGAATTGGAAATCCATATGCAACAGAATGAAACTAAACCCATATCTCTCACCCTGCACAAAACTCAACTCAAAATGGATTAAGGACCTTGGAATCAGACCAGAGACCCTGCATCTTATAGAAGAAAAAGTAGGTCCAGATCTTCAACATGTCGGCCTAGGACCAGACTTCCTCAACAGGACTCCCAGAGCATAAGAAATAAAAGCAAGAATCAATAACTGGGATAGATTCAAACTAAAAAGCTTTCTCTCAGCAAAGGAAACTATCAGCAATGTGAAGAAAGAGCCTACAGAGTGGGAGAATATCTTTGCCAATCATACTTCAGATAGAGCACTAATCTCCAGAATCTATAAAGAACTCAAAAAACTCTACACCAAGAATACAAATAATCCGATCGACAAATGGGCTAAGGAAATGAACAGACACTTCACAGAAGAAGATGTACAAGCAATCAACAAACATATGAAAAAATGTTCAACATCTCTAGTAATAAGAGAAATGCAAATCAAAACCACCCTAAGATTCCATCTCACCCCAATTAGAATGGTGATTATCAAAAATACAAGCAACAGGTGTTGGCGAGGATGTGGGGAGAAAGGTACACTCATACATTGCTGGTGGGGCTGAAAATTAGTGCAGCCACTCTGGAAAGCAGTGTGGAGATTCCTTAGAAAACTTGGAATGGAACCACCATTTGACCCAACTATCCCACTCCTTGGTCTATACCCAAAGGACTTAAAATCAGCATACTACATAGATACAGCCACATCAATGTTCATAGCTGCTCAATTCACAATAGCCAGATTGTGGAACCAACCTAGATGTCCTAGATTGATGAGTGGATAAAGAAACTGTGGTATATATATATATATATATATATATATATATATATATATATATATATATATATACACACAATGGAATATTACTCTGCCATAAAGAATGATAAAATTATGGCATTTGCAGGCAAATGGATGAAATTGGAGACCATCATGCTAAGTGAGATAAGCCAATCTCAAAAAACTAAAGGACGAATGATCTCGATGATAAGTGGATGATGACACATAAGGGGGAGGGTGGGAGGAGTTAGTGTTAGGGTTAGGGTTAGGGTTAGGGTTAGGGAGGGGAGCAAGAATGGAGGAAGAAAGGACTGTTTAGAGGGAAAAGAAGGGTGGGAGGGGTGGGGGGAAGGGAAAAAATAATAGAATGAATCAAACAACATTACCATATGTAAATTTATGATTATACAAATGGTATGCCTTTAACCCATGTACAAACAGACAAACAACATGTATCCCATTTGTTTACAATAAAAAAAAAAAAAAAGAAACTGAGGCTTGGAGAGATTAAGTAACTTGGTTACGCTCGCACAGGATATTATCAGAATTTGACCTCAGGTATGTAGAATTGATAGGGAACAGACAGGTGTGAATGGTGGGAACACAAGGCTAAGGGAATAATTCTATAAAATGGGCCCACTCTGTTGACCCACACATGTTTTCTTTTCCAAGAAGCAATTTACCTGCAGCCCTGCCTGGCTTAAGCAGACAGGATATGTCACATTCCTTAGCAATCTATCTGTTATCTGCAGGAGAAATATAGGCCCGAATAAATGTCCATAAGAGGAACTCAAGTTACACTGTAGGAGGGAGACTTTTGTGTCCCTTTCCACAGACCAGATCCCCAAAACCCAGGGAGATAAGTATAATTCCTTCTAACAATAAAATGTGTAAAAATTTATGGTTAAGAATCCAATTAGGGGCCTGGGGTTGTGGCTCAGTGGTAGAGAGCTTGCTTAGCACATGTGAGGTACTGGGTTTGATCCTCAGCACCGCATATAAATAAACAAATAACATATAGTACTGTGTCCATCTACAACTAAAAGTACTTTAAAAAAAAATCCAGTTAGGGCTGGGATCGTGACTCAGTGGTAGAGTGCTTGCCTCACACATGCTAGGCACTGGGTTCGATCCTCAGCACCACAAAAAATGAATAAATAAAATAAAGGTATTAAAAAAACCAAAGAATCCAATTAGATGGGGCTGGGGTTGTGGCTCAGTGGTAAAGTGCTTGCCTATCATGTGTGAAGCACTGGGTTCGATTCTCAGCACTACATATAAATAAGTGAATAAAATAAAGATCTATAAAACAGTCCAATTAGAACCAGTCAGTATGAGCCAAAGTGACCTAGAGTTGTCACAGTAGTGGAGACTTGAAAGTCTGATGTCATTCTGCTGTCAATCAAAAGTCAAGAGGCAGACTGACCCTGGTAGACTCATTGGAAACTTCTCTGGGGTCCCCAATAAAACTGGAGTACAGGAGAGGCATGCTGTCTCTCTCCTCTCTAAGAGGACCCACTCTCTCCCTTGAGTGTCCCCTTGTCCCTTTCTCATTCCTTCTTATAAACCCATGCCTGTTCCTCTGAGTAACCTGTCTGAAATCTTTCTGACTTGAGTACAAGAATTGGGGTTTGAGGCCTGCACAGTGGTCCACACCTAGAATCCCAGCGACTAAGGAGCTGGGGTAGGAGGATCCCAAGTTCAAAGTCAGCCTCAGCAACTTAGTGAGGCACTTACTAATTCAGCAAGACTTTGTCTCTAGGGACTGGGGTTGTGGCTCAGAGGTAGAGCACTTGCCTGGCACATGTGAGGCACTGGGGTCAAGCCTGAGCACCACATAAAAATAAATAAATCAAGTATACAATTTGATTAAAAAAAAAAAAAACTGTGTCTAAATAAAATATAAAAAAGAACTGGGGATGTGGCTCAGTTCTTAAGCATACTGGGTTCAATCCCCAGTACCAAAAAAAAAAAAAAAAAAAAGGCTGCCTGTTTCCCAGAAAGCCCCAGCAGTGTGACAGAATTCCAAAGCCTATGCTTTGTGAATCTGGGGTAGAGCACTTGCCTAGCATTGAAGAGGCCCTGAGTTCAATCCAGCAAAATACACACCCACACACAATCTCAAACCTGTGTGTGTTCTGTAGAAACAAAAACGTGCAGAATACTGAAACTAGACGGGCCTTAAGATCTCACCAAATCCAACATCCTCATTTTGTAGAGAGGAAATGGAATAATGGGTAAGAGCACACTGAATCAAACTTGTCTGTCTTTCCTAATGCCATCACTTGGGGCACAGCATCTCCCTTCCTGGATAAGTGGTCTTCGGGGGGATTTCCACTACCTGAGTGGGCACTAACTCTTCCGTTAGAGTCTCATCTTCCTTAGCACTAATTTAAATCTCAGGCAAACTCTCCCTCATGGTTGCACAACAGCTGCCACGCACTCTTGAGGCTACATTCTTCCCTATTTGCAAACTTCCTCCAAAGAGAACTTTCCTTTCTTAGAAACCTCTGTAATCCTTTCCTTGCATCTTATTGGTTTGCAATACCCACTCTATTTTATTTTATTTTTTCTTGATGGGGAGTACCGGAGATTGAACTGTAGGGGCACTAGACCACTGAGCCACATCCCCAACTCTATTTTGTATTTTATTTAGTAACAGGGTCTCACTGAGTTGCTTAGCGCCTCGCTGTTGCTGAGGTTGGCTTTGAACTTGCCATCCTCTTGCCTCAGCCTCCCAAGACACTGGGATTACAGGCGTGTACCACCTCACCCTGCTGAAGTACCCATTTTAAACCAATCACTGCAGTCAAGGAGTGGGACACTGTTTTTAAGTCAGTCAGGATCCTTCCCTGTAACTGGGGTTGGGTTAATTATATCTAAACCACTTGGCTGATTACCAGGGAAAGGTTATTAATTTCCCTATGAGAAATCAGGGCTGCATTTGCCAAAGAAGAGGTGTTGACATACAAAAAGTTCTACTCTGGGTTGAACTCAGGGCTTTCTCATTCCTGAGAGTTCGCTCTTCCATTGTGTTTCCCATCCAGGCAGGAGAGGCTGCTTTTGCAGACACTGTCCCTCATTATCTCTTGGAGCTAAGGTGAGCCCTACTCTGCCATCTGCCTGGCACATAAGCCATGTGCAACTGCAGCCCGGGCAAATGTGGGCGGCTGTGTTCTTAATGGGTACTTCTTTGGTGTCCGAATGTGTGTCTAAAAGTGGGAGTGTGTTCAATTAACCTGTTGTAGAAGGGATTGGGAAATCCCCCCACCCCATACTGGGGATTGAACCCAGGAGTGCTTAACCACTGAACCACATCCCTAGCACACCCCACCTTTTAAAAATATTTAAATTTAAATGCTGCTGAGTTGCTTAGGGTCTTGCTAATTTGCTGAGGCTGGCTTTGAACTTGCCATCCTCCTGTCTCAGCCTCCGGAGAAGCTGGGATTACAGGTGTGTGCCTCCACATCTGGCTGATTTGGTGATGTTTTGAGTAGAGGAAGTAGCCTTGAATACAGTAACTACTTACTGCCCAGTGTGAGTCAAAATGGATGCCAGAGAACAGAGCAGGCAGAGCCTCCTCTCACTGTTTTATTGATGTCCTGGCATAGTCTCAGTGTTACTTAGGGTGCCCTGCTCAAAAGCCCTTGGTAACAGAGGTCAGAAGGCAACAAGCAAATTATTGAGCTTGTGGCCTTTTCCAGAGTTCTCCTTAGCAAACAGGTAGGTACATCAGTGACATCACAGAACACCTTCACAGAGTGCCAAACGCCAAGACCTGTGATGTTAAGAAGCATGACAGCAAGGTGTGGTGGCTCACACCTGTAATCCCAGCAATTTAGGGGGCTGAGGCTGGAGGATCACAAGTTGGAGGCCAGCTTCGGCATATTAACAAAACCCCCAGCAACTTAGTGAGACCCTGTCTCAAAATAAGAAGAAATGAAAAGAGTTGGGATGTAACACAGAGGTAGAATGTTTTTGGGTTTCATCCCCAATGCTGATAGGAAAAAAAAAAGCAAACACGGCTCTGGTTGCTGTTTACCTTATGAGCAGGTGGAAGTTGCCAGGCCATCTGCCCTTCCTATGCTGATCGGGGAAGGGAGAGGCACCAGATGTCCTCTGAAATCTGGGCCCTAGAACAAAGACTGACATCAGAGACAAACACAAAACACAACTGTGGATCATTTGTGGAAACAAAAGGAGCCCATGGCCCTTTGGGGGCCTCACTTCCTTTCATCATTTGGGTTGTGATAAGAGCTAGGCCTAGAAGGTACTTGGCTATTCTGTATTCTTTGTTTGCATTTTAATTTTCTCCCAAATTTTCCTTGTACTCAGAGTTCTTATCATTTAACCCTTAATCTTTGAGGGAGGTTTCTCTGGGTTAGATCAGCAGGTTAAATAACAAAATTAGGGCAATTTCACTTTCTACTTCTCATACCTAAAGAATTCAAAGCAGGAAATCAAACAGAAACTCTGTGCCCCCAGGATTCATAACAGCACTATTCACAATAGCCAAAAAGTGGAAAGAACCCAAATATCCATCAACAGATGAATGAGTAAATAAATAAGATACAGCTACGTAATGGAATGTTATTCGGAATTGAAGTTCTATTACATGTACAACATGAATGGACCTTCAAAATGTTATGCTAACTGATATAAGTGAGACACCAAGAACAAATATTGTATGATTCCACTTACATGGGATACCTAGAAAAAGCAAACGCATATAGGTGGAAATAATGGTTACCAGGGACTAGACGGGGTGGCTAGGGTGGAGAGAATGGGGAGTTAGTGTTTAAAGAGTTTGGAGTTTCAGTATGGAATGATAAAAAAGTTCTAGAAATCTTAGGTGGTAATGGTTGCACAACAATGTGAAGGTACTTAGTGCCACTGAAAATGTCACTTATAAAACAGTTAAAACTGGGCTGGGGGTGTAGCTTAGTGGTGGAGTAAGTGCCTGCATGAGCAACGCTCTGGGTTCAACCCTCAGCACACACACACACAAAGGTTAAAAAATTTATATTGTGCATGTTTTACAAATCTCTCTCTCTTTTTCCTTCTTTGCTACTGGTTATTTAACCCTGGGGTGCTTTTACCACTGAGTCACATCCCCAGCCCTTTTTATTTTTAACTTTGAGACAGGCTCTCACTAAGTTGCTGAGGGTCTTGCTAAGTTGCTGAGGCTGGTCTCTAACTTGCAATTCTCCTACCACAACCTCATAAATTGCTGGGATTATAGGTATGCACCACTGTGCCCAGGCCACAATAATCTCTTTAAAGTCAGAGTTAGAGGTGACCTGTAAGTAGGGGACAGCTCCATTCTATCTCATAAACCACCTCATCCTTATCTCAGGCCCAGCTGGTGACTAGAAAATCAATGTCTTGGTTAGAATAGAGTTTGTTTCAAGGCAACCTCTTTTGGTTGCTGGGAGTTGTGGTCCATCTGCTGCTTTAAAAGCAGGTAAGGAGAGTTGGCCAAAGCACTGAATGTCACCAGCTGTACCACTCTTTAGTACTTATCCTAAAGTGATCATACTACAGTGATACATGCATACCCATGTTTATAGCAGCACAATTCACAATAACCAAACTATGGAACCAATCTAGGGGTCCATCAGAATGGATGAAGAAAATGTGGTATATATACATGATGGAGTTTTAGCCAGCCATAAAGGAAAAAATGAAATTATGTCATTTGCAGGAAAATGGATGGAACTAGAAACCATTGTGTTAAGTGAAGTAAGTCAAACTCAGAAGGTCAAGGGTCATATATTTTCTGTCATATGCGTAAGCTATAGAGGAAAAAGGGAAAAGAAAGGTGGGGGCAGAGCTCATGAAAATCAGGGGGAGATTAGTAGAGGAAAGAGACCAAAGGATGGGAGGCAGGGAGGGAGGGGGAAAGTGCTGGGGAGGGATATTGGCCAAATTATATTGTTATATCATGTGCATGTATGAATATGTAACAACAAATCCCATCATTATGTGCAATTATAATGCCCCAATAAAAAAATGTGGGGGGAAAAAACACTAAAGATCACACCTGGGATCTTCACTAGCTATACTACTCATAATAGATGAAACATCTGCTTTGTTCAAATATCAAAAAAAAAAAGCATGTTGAGGATATGGGGATGTATCTCAGTGCCCCGGGTTCAATTCCCAGCACTACACACACATACACACACACACACACACACACACACACACATACACACACACACACACACACATACACACACACACACACACACACACAGAATATCATAAAAAATCTTCCCTCTGTTATTCATTGTTCCTTGTCCCCATGTGCCCCAACTTGTTTTTAGTTTCTTGTCTATCTCATAGGCTTCTGTGAATATATTATCCACCCTCACCCAATTTTTTTGTTTTTTTCAGTGCTGAGGATTGAACCCTGGGCTTTGTGTGAGATAAGCAAGCGCTCTACCACTGACAAAAGATACAAAGATGCACTCAGTCTTCTTTTTTTATAACCTAACTAGTGCCTGCTTTTCTGCAGTTTTTTGTTTTTTTGTTTTGTTTTTACACTGTATAAGAATTTTCCTTACTCTCTTTCTATAATTATACATGATTCTAACACATGTAGTTTTTCACAGTTTTGGGGGAGGTTACCAGGGATTGAACTCAGGGGCTCTTGACCACTGAGCCACATCCCCAAGCTCTCACTGAGTTGCTTAGTGCCCCAATTTTTCTGAGGCTGGCTTTGGACTCATGATCCTCTGCCTCAGCCTTCCCAGCCACTGGGATTACAGGCATGCGCCAGCGTGCCAGGTTTAGTTACCACAATTTATTTAACCATTCCTTTACTGTTGAACCTTTATCTGGTTTCCAATCTTTTGCCATGACATAAGTGCAAAGGATAACCTTGTCTAAATGCCATTTTGCACATGTGTAATGATATCTGTAGGAAAAAATTCTGGGAGGGGGGTTACTGAATCAAAGGGTACATAAATTGGATACTTTGGTAATTACTCAACTAATTGCCCTTTGCCAATTTATTCTTTTACCCACAATATTTAAGAGCACTGTTTTTTTTTTTAAATAGCCTGGCCCATGCAATGCAATTTCCAAATTTTTGAATTTTTACTAGTATAAGAGTGAAAATGATATCTTGATATAATTTTAATTCACATGTATTTTATTATGACTGAGGTTGAGCATCTTTTCATAATAAAGAGCCATTTTTTTCCTTTCTGTGAACCATCTGTTCATATCTTTGCTCAAATTTTCTCTTAGGCTACTAACCTTTTTCTCATCAATTTGTAGGAGACCTTCTAATATTAGGGAAATTAAACCTTTGCCTGTAATATGAGTTGAAAATATTTTTGCAAATTTGTCATTTCTATTCTGACATTGCAATTTATTGTCTTAGTTTATTTTGTGCTGCTATACAAAATACCTGAGCTTGGGTCATTTGTAATGAATTGAATATGTATTAGCTCACAGTTTTAGAGGCTGGGAGATCCAAGATCAAGGTACCAGGAGGTTGGTGTCTGAGGAGGGTCTGGTCTCCACTTCCAAAATAGTGCCTTGAATGTTGCATCCTCCAGAAAGAAGGAACACTGTCTCTTATATGGCGAAAGAGCAGGAGGCAAAAGCTAACCCCCAATTTACCCTTTTAATAATGGCATTAATCCCACCTATGAGGGTGGCTTAAATGCCTCTCAAGGATCCACCTCCTGCCAGGTGCATGCCTGTCATGCCGATACTCCAGAGGCTGAGGCAAGGAGGATGGCAACTTCACAGTAAATCTGGAAAGTTAGTGAGATTCTATCTAAAAAAAACAAAAACAAAAACAAACAAACAAAACTTAACAGGGTTGGTAATGTAGCTCATTGGTAAAGAGACCCAGGGTTCAATTCCTAGTGCTGAAAAAAAAAAAAAAAAATCACAATGAGAAGTTTCAACATGAATTTTAGAGGGGACAAACATTCAAACCATTATGCTTAGTCTATCATTTGCTTTACAGAATTTTTTATGTAGTCAAACTTATCAATTTCTTCTTAATAGCATTTAGATTTTGAGATAGAATGAGAAATGCTGTACTTTGAAATTACAAAGAATGTTTTCATGTTTTATTCTATCACTCTAATGGTTTCATTTTGTTCTCATTTTAAGTTTTGATCCAAATGAAATCTGTCCTCACGTGCAGTGTGAAGGATGGATCTTACTTCCTTTTCCCCAATTGCTACCCAGCTGTTTCAATACTACATATTGAGAAATCAATCTAATTTCCTCACTGGTTTTAGAATCTGTCTTTTTTTTAATACTAATGAGCTAGATGACACTTTCTATTTTTTTTTCCATTGGTCTGTCTCTACATGCATACGATTCAAGAATTCAGCAAGTATTTATTGGGTGCTTTTCCTGTGCTAGGTGCCATTCTAAGCATGGGGAATTTAGTCTCAAACAAAACAGAGGGAAATCCTTACTTTGGTTGAGTTTAGATTCTAGTGAGGAGACTCAGAAAAATAAATAAATAGGTGTATATTAGATAGTGATAAGTGATAAAGAGAACAATGAAGCCTGGGCGCAAATCAAAGTTGCCTTTGAGTACAAGTTAAGGAAGTCAGCCAGGAGGATGTGTAGGAGGGGAGGATTCTAGGCAGAGAAATGGAAATGCAAAGGCCTGGAAAGTGGGAATTAGACAGGCATATTTGAGGCAAAATCCAGAGGCCTGTTTAGTAAGAACTGAGAGGGAGATGGTAGGAGCTCGGCTACAGTTGACGAGGACACTAGATGGCACAAGATCTTGAACTTCATGCACCAGTGCCACACCCTCTTGGACACCAAGACGTAGTCTTTTTAAACATGTGGTCAATGGTGGGGGCACACCTGTAATCCCAGCAGCTCAGGAGGCTGAAGCAGGGGGATCCTGAGTTCGAAGCCAGCCTCAGGAATTTAGCGAGAACCTGTCTCTAAATTAAACAACAACAACAACAACAACGACAACAAACAGGTGATCAAACTGGTTCCTTGTCTTAGTTTGGGTTTCCAGTAAAGCACAGAGACAAAGGCTTTCACTCGGCTCGCTTATCTGGGACTTGCTCACAGGTATGGGAGTGAGGGTCGGGTGGATAGACTGACAGAGAACCAATACAAGGATGCAACATGGAGTCAGCTGTCATCGGAAGCCACTGTTGCTCAACCCTGCGGCACTTTCAGGGGAGGCTTTTTGAAACTGTTCTCAGAACTGTCTGCCTTGGGAACAAAAAGCGGAAGGCTTTATCTATCGGTTCCCTTTCCCCATCAATCAATATGGCACCGTGGGTGTTAACGCCCCTGTTCTCCAGTTGAGTACGCATGCGTCAAGGGGTTTCTGTGGCACACTGCAAGGCAGTTGCAGGAATAGAGCAGCATCCGTTCAGGTTGCACCTGGGTAGAACTGGTTACTGTGGCTGCGGCCGGATTGAGAGAGGGGTAGAACGACACAGCCCTCCTTCTTCTTGTTCTCTTTTGGTTTTCCTGGATCTTTTTATATATGCGTGGTTTTTTTTTGTTTTGTTTTGTTTTGTTTTGTTTTTAAATCATGTGAACTTTAGATTCACCTTATTTTAGCTTAGAAAAAAAATAGTGACATTTTTGTTGGGTATACATTAAATGTACCAATAAAGTGAGGGAGATTGTCTTGATGATATTAAATGATTCTCTTCAGAAACATGTCCCTCCATTCTTCAAGTCTTCTTCCCATAAATTTCACAATTTTCCTGTTAAATGTATTCATGGGCATTTAAAAAAATTTATTAATGTTGTTACTTTCCTTCCATTATATGCAGAAACTGGGTGCTGTTTGGTTATGAAGCCTACTGATTATTATGTATTAATTTGTACTCTGCTACTTTAATGAATTTATTATTATTTTGTAATAGGATTTTCATCTGTTCTTTGTTTTTTTCCCAATATGTAACTATAATATCTGAAACTGTGAAGGCGGTGAATCATGGTGGTCAGGAATATAAACCCTGAGTTTGGATCTTGGTTCTGATCATTACTACCCTTGTGATTTGGACTAGTTACCTACTTTCTCAGAGCCTCAGTTTCCTCATCTGAAAATTGAGAATGTTAGAAGAGCTTTTTTCATCAGAATGTTGTGAGGATTAGTAAAGTTGATATGTGAAAAACAGAACTGTGCTCCTTAACTCTTGGTTAATGTCCAAATTTTGATTTTTTTTAAAATTTTTTTTTTATTGTAAACAAATGGGATACATGTTGTTTCTCTGTTTGTACATGGCGTAAAGGCATACCATTTGTGTAATCAAAAATTTACATAGAGTAATGTTGTTTGATTCATTCTGTTATTTTTTCCCTTCCCCCCACCCCTCCCACCCCTCTTTACCCTCTATACAGTACTTCCTCCATACTTGCCCCCCTCCCTAACCCTAACTCTAACCCTAACACTAACCCTTCCCTCCCCCCCATTATGTGTCATCCTCCACTTATTAGCGATATCATTCGTCCTTTGGCTTTTTGAGATTGGCTTATCTCACTTAGCATGATATTCTCCAATTTCATCCATTTGCCTGCAAATGCCATAATTTTATCATTCTTTATGGTTGAGTAATATTCCATTGTATATATATACCACAGTTTCTTTATCCACTCATCAATTGAAGGGCATCTAGGTTGGTTCCACAGTCTGGCTATTGTGAATTGAGCAGCTATGAACATTGATGTGGCTGTATCTCTGTAGTATGCTGATTTTAAGTCCTTTGGGTATAGGCCAAGGAGTGGGATAGCTGGGTCAAATGGAGGGTCCATTCCAAGTTTTCTAACGAATCTCCACACTGCTTTCCAGAGTGGCTGCACTAATTTGCAGCCGCACCAGCAATGTATGAGTGTACCTTTCTCCCCACATCCTCGCCAACACCTGTTGTTGCTCGTATTCTTGATAATCGCCATTCTAATTGGGGTGAGATGGAATCTTAGGGTGGTTTTGATTTGCATTTCTCTTATTACTAGAGATGTTGAACATTTTTCCATATGTTTGTTGATTGCTTGTAGATCTTCTTCTGTGAAGTGTCTATTCATTTCCTTAGCCCATTTGTCGACTGGATTATTTGAATTCTTGGAGTAGAGTTTTTTGAGTTCTTTATAGATTCTGGAGATTAGTGCTCTATCTGAAGTATGATTGGCAAAGATATTCTCCCACTCTGTAGGCTCTTTCTTCGCATTGCTGATAGTTTCCTTTGCTGAGAGAAAGCTTTTTAGTTTGAATCTATCCCAGTTATTGATTCTAGCTTTTATTTCTTGTGCTATGGGAGTCCTGTTAAGGAAGTCTGATCCTAGACCAACAAGGTGAAGATTTGGACCTACTTTTTCTTCTATAATCTGCAGGGTCTCTGGTCTGATTCCGAGGTCCTTAATCCATTTTGAGTTTAGTTTCGTGCATGGTGAGAGATTTGGGTTTAGTTTCATTCTGTTGCATATGGATTTCCAATTCTCCCAGCACCATTTGTTGAAGAGGCTATCTTTTCTCCATTGCATATTTTTGGCCCCTTTGTCTAGTATGAGAAAATTGTATTTATTTGGGTTTGTGTCCGTGTCCTCTATTCTGTACCATTGATCTACCTTTCTATTTTGGTACCAATACCATGCCGTTTTTGTTACTATTGCTTTGTAGTAGAGTTGAAGATCTGGTATTGCAATACCCCCTGTTTCACTCTTCCTGCTAAGGATTGCTTTAGCTATTCTGGGTTTCTTATTCTTCCAGATGAATTTCATAATTGCTTGCTCTATTTCTGTAAGGTACGTCATTGGGATTTTAATTGGAATTGCATTGAATTTGTATAGCACTTTAGGTAGTATGGCCATTTTGACAATATTAATTCTTCCTATCCAAGAACATGGAAGATCTTTCCATCTTCTAAGGTGTTCTTTAATTTCTTTCTTTAGTGTTGTATAGTTCTCATTGTAGAGGTCTTTCACCTCTTTTGTGAGATTGATTCCCAAGTATTTTATTTTTTTCGAGGCTATTGTGAATGGGGTAGTTTTCCTAATTTCTCTTTCTGAAGATTCATCACTTATGTATAAAAATGCATTGGATTTATGGGCATTGATCTTGTCACCTGCTACTTTACTGAATTCACTTATGAGTTCTAAGAGTTTTCTGGTGGAATTTCCAGGTTCCTCTAAATATATAATCATGTCATCAGCGAACAGGGATAGTTTGAGTTCTTCTTTTCCAATTCGTATCCCTTTAATTTCTTTGGTTTGTCTAATTGCTCTGGCTAGAGTCTCAAGAACGATGTTGAATAGAAGTGGTGAAAGAGGGCATCCCTGCCTTGTTCCAGTTTTTAGGGGGAATGCTTTCAGTTTTTCACCATTTAGAATGATATTAGCCATGGGCTTAGCATAAATGGCCTTTACAATGTTAAGGAATGTTCCCACTATCCCTATTTTTTCTAGTGTTTTGAGCATGAAGGGGTGCTGTATTTTATCGAATGCTTTTTCTGCATCTATTGAAATAATCATGTGATTCTTGACTTTAAGTCTATTAATATGGTGAATTACGTTTATTGATTTCCTGATGTTGAACCAACCTTGCTTCCCTGGGATGAAACCCACTTGATCATGGTGCACTATCTTTTTAATATGTTTTTGTATGCGATTTGCTAAAATTTTGTTGAGAATTTTTGTGTCGATGTTCATTAAGGATATTGGTCTGCAATTTTCTTTCCTTGATGAGTCTCTGTCTGGTTTAGGTATCAGTGTGATATTGGCTTCATAGAATGAGTTTGGGAGGGTTCCCTCCTCTTCTATTTTATGGAATACTTTGAGAAGTATTGGAATGAGCTCTTCTTTAAAGGTTTTGTAGAACTCGGCTGAGAACCCATCTGGTCCCGGACTTTTCTTTGTTGGTAGGCTTTTGATGACTTCTTCTATTTCAGTACTTGAAATTGGTCTATTTAAATTGTTTATGTCCTCCTCGTTCAGTTTAGGCAATTCATATGTCTCTAGAAACCTGTTGATGTCTTCGAAATTTTCTATTTTGTTGGAGTATAGATCTTCAAAATAGCTTCTAATTATGTGTTGTATTTCACTCGTGTGTGTTGTGATATTTCCTTGTTCATTCCGAATTTTAGTGATTTGGGTTTTCTCTCGTCTTTGTTAGTGTGGCTAAAGGTTTATCAATTTTGTTTACTTTTTCAAAGAACCAACTATTTATTTTGCAAATTTTTGTATTGTTTCTTTTGTTTCAATTTCATTGATTTCAGCTCTGAGTTTAACTATTTCCTGTCTTCTACTACTTTTGGTGCTGGTCTGTTTTTCTTTTTCTAGGGCTTTGGGCTGTAGTGTTAGGTCATTTATTTGTTGAGTTTTACTTCTTTTATTGAATGCGCTCCATGAAATAAATTTTCCTCTAAGTACTGCTTTCATAGTGTCCCAGAGATTTTGATATGATGTTTCTTTGTTCTCATTTACCTCTAAGAATTTTTTAATTTCCTTCCTAATATCTTCTGTTATCCATTCATCATATAATAGCATATTGTTTAATCTCCAGGTGTTGAAGTAGTTTCTGTTTTTTACTCTTTCATTTATTTCTAACTTCAATCCATTATGATCTGATAGAACACATGGTAGTGTCTCTATCTTCTTGTATTTGCTAACATTAGCTTTGTGGCATAATATATGGTCTATTTTAGAGAAGGATCCATGTGCTGCTGAGAAGAAAGTGTATGCGCTCTTGGTTGGATGGTATATTCTATAAATATCCGTTAAGTCTAAATTATTGATTGTGTTATTGAGATCTATGGTTTCTTTGTTCAATTTTTGTCTGGAAGATCTGTCCAGTGGTGAGAGAGGCGTGTTAAAATCACCTAGTATTATTGTGTTATGGTCTATTTGGTTTCTGAAATTGAGAAGGATTTGTTTGACATACATGGATGAGCCACTGTTTGGGGCATAGATGTTTATGATTGTTATATCTTGCTGATTTATGCTTCCCTTAAGCAGTATGAAATGACCTTCTTTATCCCTTCTGACTAACTTTGGCTTGAAGTCCACATTATCGGAAATGAGGATGGATACTCCAGCTTTTTTGCTGAGTCCATGTGCATGGTATGTTTTTCCCCATCCTTTCACCTTTAGTCTATGGGTATCTTTTTCTATGAGGTGAGTCTCTTGCAGGCAATATATTGTTGGATCTTTCTTTTTAATCCAATCTGCCAGTCTATGTCTTTTGATTGATGAATTCAGGCCATTAACATTCAGGGTTATTATAGAGATATGATTTGGTTTCCCAGTCATTTGGTTCATTTTTTATTTATTTGTTTGACACAACTTGTTTCCTCCTTTATTTGACAGTTCCTTTAGGATAATTCCTCCCTTTGCTGATTTGCTTCTTTGTTTTTCATCTCTTCCTCATGGAATATTTTGCTGAGAATGTTCTGTGATGCTGGCTTTCTTTTTGTAAATTCTTTTAGCTTTTGTTTATCATGGAAGGATTTTATTTCATCGTCAAATTTGAAGGTAAGTTTTGCTGGGTATAAAATTCTTGGTTGGCCTCCATTTTCTTTCAGGGCTTGAAAAATGTTGTTCCAGGCCCTTCTAGCTTTTAGGGTCTGGATTGAAAAATCTGCTGATATGCGTATTGGTTTCCCCCCTGAATGTAATTTGGTTCTTTTCTCTCACAGCCTTTAAAATTCTGTCTTTATTTTGTATGTTAGGTATTTTCATTATAATGTGCCTTGGTGTGGGTCTGTTGTAATTTTGTGTATTTGGAGTCCTATAAGCCTCTTGAACTTGATTTTCCATTTCATTCTTCAGATTTGGGAAATTTTCTGATATTATTTCATTGAATAAATTGTTCATTCCTTTGGCTTGTTTCTCTAGGCCTTCCTCAATCCCACTAATTCTTAAATTTGGCCTTTTCATGATATCCCATAATTCTTGTAGATTCTGTTCATGATTTCTTACCATCTTCTTTGTTTGTTCAACTTTGTTTTCAAGGTTAAATATTTTGTTTTCAATGTCTGAGGTTCTGTCTTCCAGGTGTTCTATCCTATTGGATATGCTTTCTATGGAGTTCTTAATTTGGTTTATTGTTTCTTTCATGTCAAGGATTTCTGTTTGGTTTTTTTTCAATATCTCTAACTCTTTATTGAAATGATCTTTTGCTTCCTGTATTTGCTCTTTTAACTGTCGATTGGTGCGATCATTCAATGCTTGCATTTGCTTTTTCATCTCATCATTCAGTGCATGCATTTGCTTTTTCATCTCATCATTTGCTTCTCTGATCATTTTAATTATGTACATTCTGAACTCCTTTTCTGTCATTTCTTCTGCCATGCTGTCACTGGGTTTTATTGATGTAACATCTAGATTTGTTTGCAGCATTTTCTTTCCTTGTTTTCTCATATTGTTCATGTATCAGTGGACCGCTGAGATATTGCAGATTTCCTCTATTGACTTACAATGTCCCTGAAGATTTCTATATATCTCCCCCCTTAGCCTTCAGTAGGCTGAAGTCTTGGAGGAAGTTGATAATGCGGTGCTCCACAAGGAAGCTGCCTCTCTAGGAGTGGTGGCCTTCAGGTGGGGTATAATCCCTGCTAGTGGGCAGAGGTGCCTCCACTTGTTGACCAATGGTCATCCAAAGGGGACCTAGGCTGTGGGCTGAGGCAAGGCCTGTTTGGGCCTGAGTCTCTGGTTTTACCGTCCTTGTGGGGAAACCTCACCTGGCAGGGAAGACTCACCCGGTGGGGAGGTGTCGCTGGTCAGTTCCCTCCTAGAGGTTCCCCTCAATTTACAGCTACCGCCTGGGCTGGGCTGCCTTCCTCTGCAAAGTTCCCAGGGGCCTGGCCCTACCTCCTGGGCCTGGGAGCCTCACCCTTCGCAGATGAACATCCTTAGGCTGCCCCTCCTCAGAGAATCTGCCCGCAGGCCTGGAACCTTCGCTCCGCCCTAAGCCTGTCTCTGTGCGGCTCTTCCACCAAGAAGACTCCTAGATCCTGGGACCCTGCTCTGCACCTAATCGCCTGGCTATGCGGCCCCTCCTCTGAGCAGCCACCTGGGGCCCCGTACAATCGCTCTAAGTCCCAGAGACCTGCCACATGCCTCTTCCTCCAGACAGCCGCCCAGTATTCCGGTGCGGTCACTAGGAGTCCAAGAAACTCACTGCGTGCCTCCACCTCCCACCAACCACCCGTAGCCCTGGGCAATCAATCACTCCGAGTCGAAGTGACCCTCCCCGTTCCTCCTCCTTCTCCAGATAACCCCCCGGGTGTTCAGGAGCGGTCGTTCTGAGTGGCTCTGAATCCACGTGACCCGCTGCACGGGTCCTCTGGGCAACCGCCCGGAGCTCTGGTGCGGCCACTCAAGACTAAGCGACCCACCACGCTTCTCCTCCAGGCAGCCCCCCTGTGTTCAGGAGCTGTCACTTTAAGTCCAAACAACTCACCACTCGCCTTCTCCTCTGAGCAGCCACCTGGAGCGCTAATGCAGTCACTGCGAGTCCACACGACCCGCCGCGCTCCTCCTCCTCCTCCTCCTAGTCCTCTGGGCAGGCCCCGGTGTTCAGAAGTGGTCTGAGTCCAAACAGCTCGCCACGCAGCCCCTCCTCTGGCAACCGCCTGTAGCTCTGGTGTAGTCACCCTGAATCCAAGCGGCCGCGCTCCTCTTCCTCCTCCTCGTCCTCAGGGCAGGCCCTGGTGTTCAGAAGCGGTCGCTTAGAGTCCAAACAGCTGGCCGCGCGGCTTCTCCTCTGGCAACCACCTGTAGCTCTGGTGCAGTCACTCCGAATCCAAGCGGCCACGTTCCTCCTCCTCCTCCTCAGGGCAGGCCCCGGTGTTCTGAGTCCACGCAGCTCTCCTCGCCACTCCTCCCCTGGGCAGCTGCCGGAGCCCCAGTGGTTGCTCTGAGTCCCAGCGCTGTGCCGAGCGGCCTCCTTTACGGCGCTCCCAGTTGTCTGCGTTCACTGCTCCAGCCGGGGGAGGGGTGTCTCGCCGGCAGCTCTACTTCACAAAGTTCCCCGCGTTCCGGGACCACCGTCCCATCCGGGATGCCTTCCCAACGGGTGAGAGTCACCCGGCTGCTTTGAGTTGGTCCCAAGTGTCTCAATATCTCCTCTTTTGAATCCTGAGTCCTGGAGCAACATGAAATGCAGCCACCCTCTAGGCCGCCATCTTGAAACCCCCGCCATCTTGAAACCCCCGATTTTTTTTTTTTTTTTTTTTTTTTATACTGAGGATTGAATCTAGGGCTGCTCTACCATTGAGCTACATGCCCATTCCTTTTTTGAATTTTATTTTGAGACAGGGACTCTCAGTTGCTCAGGCTGGCAATCCTCCTGCCACTGTACCCAGTTCTCTCTCTTCTTGCAGTGCTGGGAATCAAACCCCTAGCTCTCACATGCAAGGCAAGGGCTCTAGTATTGAGTTACACCCTCAACCTATAGAAATGTAAGTTGGTACTTGTTTTCTTACAGCACATTGAAGATAGCATACCATTCTTTTCTGGCTTCTATTGACACTATTAAAAAGTCAGCTGTCAGTTTTTTTGAGTGTAATTTTTTCTCTCTGTTCTAAATTTTTCTTTATCTTCAGTTTATCTAATACAATATTATATAATGTGTCTAGGCACAGACTTCCATTTAAAAAAAAATCTTGTTTGGAATTTATCTGGCTTCTTTATTCTGTAGATTGATATCATTTGTTTGTTCCAGAACATGTTATCAATTACTCAGCTACTTACCTTTTCAAGTATTGCTATTGCCCTGCTCTCTTTCTTTAAATCTTCCAGTTAAATCCATGTTAACCTTTTCCACCATGTATCTTATGTCACTTATGGTCTCTGCTGTATTTTTCACTCTTTTGTTTCTCTATGGTTCATTCTGGGAGTTGTCTTTTGACTTGTCTTCTAATTCACTTATTTTTAGTCTATTGTGTCTGCTGTTGACTAAGCCCATTTGGTTTTTAATTTTAGTTATTGTAATTTTTCAGTTCTAGCAGTTCTCTTTGGTTCTTTTTCTAATCTGCTATGCTATGTCTGTAGTTTTTAGTTCCCTGGACATTTTCAAACTTGAATTTTATTGCTTTGGACATAGCAAGCATACTTGTTTGAGAGTCATTATGCCCTAGACCCGTTAACTGGAGTCCTTCTGTTTCTATTAACTGTTTTGGTTGTGTTTTTTATAATGCTAGAGATAGAACCTAGGGCCTCACAAATCTCACAAATGATTAAGCACCCTGGGGTTCAATCCCCAGTAAAAAAAAAAAAAAAAAAAAAAGAAGGAAAGAGAAAAGAAAAAAAGTTTCTATTGTATTTTAATTTTTCCTTCATAGAAAGGATTATTCTAAATTAATGTATTTGGGTTGGAGGTATAGCTCAGTGTTAGAGTACTTGCCTAACATGTGAAAGACCCTGGGTTTGTTCCCCAGCACTAGAAAAAAAATAAAAGCAAAAACAAAAACAACAATTCATTTTTTTTGTTTTTTTTTTTGTTTTTTGTTTTCAGTTTTTGTTTTCTTTTTTTTTATTTCTTTTTATTGTAAACAAATGGGATACATGTTGTTTCTGTTTGTACATGGACTAACAGCATACCATTTGCATAATCATACATTCACATAGGGTAATGAGGTTTGATTCATTCTGTTATTTTTTCCTTCCCCCCCACCCCTTCCACCTCTCTTTTCCCTCTACACAGTCCCTCCTTCCTCCATTCTTGCCCCCCTCCCACCTCCCATTATGTGTCATCATCCGCTTATCAGTGAGATCATTTGTCTTTTGGATTTTTGAGATTGGCTTATCTCATTTAACATGATATTCTCCAATTTCATCCATTTGCCTACAAATGCCATAATTTTATTATTCTTTATAGCTGAGTAATATTCCATTGTGTGTATCTATCTATCTATCTATCTATCTATCTATCTATCTATCTATATATCAGTTTCTTTATCCATTCATCAATTGAAGGACATCTAGGTTGGTTCCATAGTCTGGCTATTGTGAATTGAGCTGCTATGAACATTGATGTGGCTGTATCTCTGTGGTATGGTGATTTTAAGTCCTTTGGGTATAGGCCAAGGAGTGGGATAGCTGGGTCAAATGGTAGGTCCATTCCAAGTTTTCTAAGGAATCTCCACACTGCTTTCCAGAGTGGCTGCACTAATTTGCAGTCCCACCAGCAATGTATGAGTGTACCTTTTTCCCCACATCCTCTCTAACACCTATTGTTGCTTGTGTTCTTGATAATCGCCATTCTAATTGGGGTGAGATGGAATCTTAGTGTAGTTTTGATTTGCATTTCTCTTATTACTAAAGATGGTGAACATTTCTTCATATGTTTGTTGATTGCTTGTAGATCTTCTTCTGTGAACTATCTGTTCATATCCTTAGCCCATTTGTTGATTGGATTATTTGTATTCTTGGTGTAGAGTTTTTTGAGTTCTTTATAGATTCTGGAAATTAGTGCTTTATCTGAAGTATGAGTGGCAAGGATATTCTCCCACTCTGTAGGGTCTCTCTTCACATAGCTGATAGTTTCCTTTGCTGAGAGAAAGCTTTTTAGTTTGAATCTATCCCAGTTATTGATTCTTGCTTTTATTTCTTGTGCTATGGGAGTCCTGTTAAGGAAGTCTGATCCTAAGCCAACATGTTGAAGATTTGGACCTATTTGGACCTACTTTTTCTTCTATAAGATGCAGGGTCTCGGGTCTGATTCCGAGGTCCTTGAACCATTTTGAGATGAGTTTTGTGCAGGGTGAGAGATAGGGGTTTAGTTTCATTCTGCTGCATATGGATTTCCAGTTTTCCCAGCACCATTTGTTGAAGAGGCTCTTTTCTCCATTGCATATTTTTGGCACCTTTGTCTAGTATGAGAAAATTATATTTATTTGGGCTTGTGTCCATGTTTTCTATTCTGTACCATTGACCTACCTGTCTATTTTGGTACCAATACCATGCTGTTTTTGTTACTATTGCTTTGTAGTATAGTTGAAGTTCTGGTATTGCGATACCCTGTTTCACTCTTCCTGCTAAGGATTGCTTTAGCTACTCTGGGTTTCTTATTCTTCCAGATGAATTTCATGATTGCTTGCTCTATTTCTGTAAGGTACACCATTGGGATTTTAATTGGAATTGCATTGAATCTGTATAGCACTTTTGGTAGTATGGCCATTTTGACAATATTAATTCTTCCTATCCAAGAACATGGGAGATCTTTCCATCTTCTAAGGTCTTCCTCAATTTCTTTCTTCAGTGTTTTGTAGTTTTCATTGTAGAGATCTTTTACCTCGTTGGTTAGATTGATTCCCAAGTATTTTATTTTATTTTTTGAGGCTGTTGCAAATGGAGTTGTTTTCCTCATTTCCCTTTCAGCTGTTTCGTCACTTGTGTATAAAAATGCTTTAGATTTATGTGTGTTGATTTTATAGCCTGCTATTTTGCTGAATTCATTGATGAGATCTAGAAGTTTTCTGGAGGAGGTTTTTTTGGATCCTCTAAATATAGAATCATGTCATCAGCAAATAGTGACAGCTTAAGTTCCTCTTTTCCTGTTCGTATCCCTTTAATTTCTTTAGTCTGCCTAATTGCTCTGGCTAGAGTTTCCAGGACAATGTCGAATAGAAGTGGTGAAAGAGGACATCCCTGTCTTGTTCCCATTTTTAAAGGGAATGGTTTCAGTTTTTCTCCATTAAGAATGATGTCGGCCAAGGGCTTAGCATAAATAGCCTTTACAATGTTCAGGTATGTTCCTACTATCTCTATTTTTTCCAGTGTTTTGAGCATGAAAGGGTGTTGTATTTTGTCGAACGCTTTTTCTGTGTCAATTGAAATAACCATATGATTCTTGTCCTTAAGTCTATTGACATGATGGATTACGTTTATTGACTTACGGATGTTAAACCATCCTTGCATTCCAGGGATGAACCCCACTTGACGTGGTGCACAATTTTCTTAATATGTTACAAAAACAACAATCCTTTGTCCACTACAACCAGAAGAGGAAGTTTTAGGTTATGGTAGTAAGCTTTTGTGTGATGAACCATCCTTGAATTCATAGAAAAAAAATAACTCATGGTCATGATATATTAATTTGAATATGCTATATTCTGTTTATTAATATTTTGTTTATACTTTTTGCATTATGATTAATTAATGAGATATTTATATTATATTTTAGTGAAGTTGGGGTAGGCTAGGGAAGAATAGAGTTACATTGTATTAAGTAGAGGGGACTGAAGGGAGGGGAAGGGGTATGGATGTAGGAAGGATAGTAGAGTGAAACAGACATTATTACCTCATGTACATATATGACTGCATGATTGATGTGATCCTACAATCTGTACAATCAGAAAAATGAGAAATTATACTCCATTTTTGTATGATCTATCAAAATGTATAAATGCATTCTACTGTCATGTACAACTAATTAGAAAAAATTAAAAAATCAATAAAAATGTTTTTTATAAGTGGACCCAATACCTTTATTTTATTTATTTATTTTTATGTGGTGCTGAGGATCAAACCAGTACCTCACATGTGCTAGGCAAGCATTCTACCACTGAGCCACAACCCCAACCCCTTAGTGAAGTTTTTATTGAGTTTGGTATCAGTTCTGTGCTCATATTTTTAAAATATTTTGAAAGTATTCCCTTTTTTTGTGGACTATAATAATTTAAGTAACCCTGGTATTATAGTCTCTTGAAAGGTTTTATAGAATTACCCTGTGAAACCATCCAGTGCTGTGGTTTTAATTGTGTTGGTTGGGACTCTTGCTAGGGGCTATGGAGGGGTGAAATATAATAAATGACAGACAGTATTTTATTCACACCAGTGCACACAGCTGGACCTAGAGCCATTGCATGGTTAAAAAACAACAGCAACAAAACATTTAGTTATAGAAATTTTCAATGCCAAGAAATTTTAAATATTAAATTCTTGTTTTTTGTTGTCTGAAGAGTAAAAAATCCCTTTAAGCATTTTCTTTTACTTATTTCATGCTCTAGCCATTCTCAGAGATCAAAATCTGGACATAGAACCATTTCTCAAACATTTATTCTGCTTTAAAAATGAGTCTAAGTTGCTTCAGGTCATAATGATAACCCTTCCTCTCATTCCAAAGCTCATCTGTAAAATTTGACATTTACTCATCAGAAAACAATTTCTGTTTGTAGGCTTCTTATCTGTGCTCTTCTCCCTCACAGGAAGAGGGCTTTATCTCTTTTGGTACTCCCATAAGCAGAATAAATGTGATTAGTAAGCATAGAGAGGAAAGCACCATGTGAAGGCAGAGTATTAGATCTACACTCAGATTTTGCAAAATCAAAACAAACAAAATCCCCCTAAGAGCAAAAGCCCCCAAATCCTTTACAAAAGTCTTATATATTGATGAGCTGTTTTCTCATATGCACAACCAAAGTGGCCTTTGTGAGGTAGTCTGGTTTCCTAAGAAGCATGGGATGTAGAGTGTAATTTGGGGCTTCAGAGTAACAGAAGATAAGAGGACATCTGAATTGGAACTCCCTTCCCCCACAAGTCTGGGGGAGGTTTGGAGTTAAGTTCATTGCCGAGATAAGTGACTGAATTTCAAAAGGATATTATCAGTCCAACCAGCAAGCAATCCTACGATATGTGAAATTAATTAGCCACTAAATAAAGGAAGCTAGAATTGAAGTTGCTCAGAGCCGGGGCGATGGCGCATCCCTGTAATCCCAGCAGTTTAGGAGGCTAAGGCGGGAGTTTGCCAAGTTCAAAGTCAGCCTAAGCAACTCAGCGAGGCCCTGTCTCTAAATTAAAAGAAAGCGGGGGAGGGGGCACCCTGGGGATGTTGCTCAGTGGTTAAGCCGTCTGGGTTCAGCCCCCTACAAAAAAAAAAAAAAAAAATCAAGTTGCTCAGATACACGTCTTCTCCTTGAGAGGAATTATACTTCTTGTCTCTGATTCTGCAGTGCCTGGCACAAAGTATATGCTCAGTACATGAAAAGAATGAACTAAATTAGCAATTTACATGGAAGTACATATTCGTTCATTAAGTATTGATTGCGTGTCAGTGTCAGGCACTGTGCTGAGTGCTGCTCACAGGAAAAAAGACAATCCTGGACCCAGGATTTGTGGTCCATGACACTAGATGTGGACGGTCCAGCGGAGGTCCCCGAAGGGACCATGTGTAAGGGCTCACTCTGGAGAGGTTTCCCACCCTTTGTCGATGGGCCTTGCAGAACACAGAACAAAGGGAAGCAGTATAATCAGAAATGAGAGTCCGGGGCCAAATGGCTCAGATGCCCAGTGCCTCTAGTTGCCTCCCCCTACCTTCCTTGCAGAGAGCAGCGATGCTCTACTTGGATGTGAAAAGATGAAGAAAACAGAAGCGTCCGCCTTGGCAGCCTCTGACAGCCTGAGGCCCTAAATGCGCAGAGATTATAATCTGCTTCCTTGCTGTTACCAGAGAAGGAAAACCAACAACAGAGGTAGAAAGAACAGCAACCCGGCTCTAGCAGATGGTGGGGGTGTGGTTTCCAAAGGGATGGAGGCGAGAGCATCTAAAGCAGGCGGTGGGGCGCCCTCTGCTGGAGACAAGGACGTTCTGCGTCCAGCGGAGCATGGGCGAAGCCCAGTAGGACAGATTGCTGAGACCCAGTTACCAGCCATGTCTTGTTCCTTTCAACTACACAGATCAAATCCCCAAGGGGAAACATCTACCAACATTGATCCAGGCCCTCCCATCTTCCCTACTGTCCAGGGGAATCAGGAAGTAATCATGAATGGGTGACTTGCTAAAATTCCATCTGTACTCAGAGTCTCCACTCCCCACCCTGCTGGCCAAGTCACTACCTCCTTTGGTGCCTCAATGCCTTTATGAACCCCTTGAAGAAAAGGTATACACAAACTGGACTAGAGATACAGCCCAGTGTTAGAGCACTTGCCTAGCATATATGGGTCCTATCCTCAGCGCTGAAATACAAAGGTATAGGAACTATTATAAAATATCTAATCTCCCTCTTTTTATTTTTGGTGCTGGAAATGGGACCCAGGACTTCATGCATGCTAAGCCCATGCTCTACCCCTGCCATGTCTCCCTCTTTTTCTGCAAATACAAGGACTTTGGGTACAGTAATAATACAGATAGCATGGCTAGAGAGGTTCGTGTCTAGTTTATTGGCATATTCCTTCACTCCCTTTTAGAACAGCATATCATTTGAAGATTTTCTTAAAAGAAAGTCTTTAACGCCCCCAACTAATCTTTTCCAAAGAGTGATAATTATAAATTCCAAACAAAAACTTAAAGGCATGTGTGCCTCTCTCAGGCTTTTCATTTTGATAGATCTGCTAATTAAAAGCTATAATTTAACAAATAATGACCTAACCATCTTACTCTGAAATCAAACAAAAACCCACTGCTAAAATGTTGGACTGGATAAAGATAATGAATCCAGGCACAATTCAGACTCCTGCTGGGCCCAGCCTGGCCCCCTTCCAGCAAGGGGCCTGCCGCCTTTGATTAGCTGCAATAGTTTTCCAAGCCATTTGGAGCAAACCCGCTACAGGGAGGATAAGTGAGCAATTTATGAGGCTAAGTGTTTTTTTGGACCCTCTCCCACTGCTGATGGAGCAGGTTGGGATATTTATCCCTTCCTTGCCCTCATTCATTGTCACTTGGTCAATTTCATTTTCTCCCCATCCTTCTTTGGCCCCTGGGGGAGAATATTGTTTGTGAAGTAACAAGGAGTCAGGAATCATGAAAAGGAAACTGGCAGTGAAACCAGGTAATGCCTGCTGCCTTCGACATCCTAAGTGGTTAATAAAATAATAAATGATGAAAGCAAGATTGCTTCCCACCCACTGCACCCCCTCCCTTAGCTGGGAATTGGGCATCTGTGCCAGGCTAAAAATAACCTGGTGTTCTGGAACCTCCCCCGCTGCCCAAGCTCACGCCAGTCTCCTGTGAGTGCCACCCAGTGCTCTGCATCTGCAGGAGTGATCATTCTCCGTGGCAGGAGGGCCTCAAATACCGACCCCTTCCTGGAGTCCTGGGAAGGGGAGAGAATTAGAGACTCTCTTAAAGAGCATCTGGTAGTGGCAAAGGGCTTCCCATGGAGCTGAGGCGGGAAGAGTGAGCAATAGGTGAGACCCAGGCAGAACACAAACCTTGGATACTCTGGACCTGTGTGCAGGCTCTGGGAGGAAGGAACCTCCAGGCATATTCAGATTACGTTCCCATTCCCAGACCTCAGCCTGAGTGGTTATATCCTGGGGTCACTGGTAACAGTCCAATAAGAGTTGTCATCAGCATCATCAACATTGTCATCCCTCCGCACTACCATATATTGAGTGTTTATGATGTGCCCAGCACTTTGCTAAGTACTGAATGCTGATTCATTCCATTGATCCTCTCAACAAACATAAAGCAGTAATAGATTTTTTGTCCCTTTCATTTTCCCTTAGTCTGTTTCTGGATTCTCTTTCCTGACCAATGGTACTGCGCAAGCCAGTTCTTGAATGCCTTCTCCATTCAGAGTCCACCTCTGAAGAAAGTGGTTATCTTTTGGGGAAGGATGAGGTGTTTTTTTTTTTTTTTTTTTTTTTGCTTTTTAATTGTAGATGAACATAATAACTTTATTTATTTAATTTTAAGTGGTGTTGAGAATCAAACCCAGTGCTTCACATGTGCTAGGCAAGCACTCTACCACTAAGCTACAATCCCAGGTCAGAATGAAGTTCTTGATTCACCTTGTGTCACGTGACTAAACTGTTCTTCTGGTGCCAAAGTATTGATCCTGGGATTGGGCGCTATGTTAATCAGTTTTTCACCACTATAACGAAACACCTGAGACCAGCTTACTTTATGAACAAAAGAGGTTTATTTAGATCCCAGTTTTGGAGGTTCAAGGGCACCGTACCTGCAACCACTCAGATCTGGTGAGGGTCTTTGAGACTGTGTCATATCATGATGGATGGCAATGGTGGGAGCATTTGCAGGGCACTTTATCAGACAGGAAGCCAGGAAGCTGGGTAGGGCCAGGCTCAGGCTCTTATAGCAACCCTATTGAGAGAACTACTAAAGGGCATCGTTAGGACCTCCTTAATCTCTTCTGGGGGGCACACCTGCAATGACCTAAAGACCTACCGTTAAACCCCACCTCTTAAAAGTTCCATGACCTCAGCACCACCACACTGAGGACCAAGCCTCCAGCATATGGATTCTTGGGAGACAAACCAAACCCCAAGCATAGCAGAGCCCAAGCTTGAAGTGGCTATGATCACCTGGACATAAGAATGACAGGGATGCTCCCTACAAGATGGGGACAACACCCCCCATCAGATCTTGTCTGGAGGTGTACATATGTGATGCATACTGGGACAACAGAAACCTACTTCCACTGAGATGACTAAAGGACAACTGACAACCACAATAACTGTGTGTACCCAGATGTGTGTTTGCTGAGTGCGAGGTGCTCTGCTGAACACCCTTCATGTGTTCTCTTATTTAATTTCTCAACAATCCTACAACATAGTTGCTATTAGCATCTTCTACTTCAGAGCCCAGAAAGCAGAGAATCAAGCCAATTCATCAACTTGCCATGGGTCACACAGCCACAGTAGGAAAGAGATTCAAACACAGGCACTGGGACTCAATAAACTGTGTTCTATTTTTAAAAAATAATTTGTAGTTTATATTTTTGAAAAATCACATGATCCAAGGGTTCTTTAAATAGCATAAATGGGTATTTAGTAAAAAGTTTAGCTTCTTATACAGCCAGGCACAGGGTCCATCAGTGAGACAAGCAACCTTTGAAAACTCAAATCCCACATCTGCAAATGTGGTTAGCAAAACTTTACCTTTGATTATAAGAAATGAGACTCCAGTTTTGTACCTATAGATGCAACGTTTGATCTTGCTAAACAGCCATAGCAAAAACATTGACCCACATCTGACATCTAGACTGACAAAATAGAAGTAGTTAGATTATAAGATAAGCTGATATTACAGATTTACCCAGCCTGATATTTTTAAAAATCAGAGTATTCAAGCTGGGTGCAGTGGTGTGCACCTGTAGTCCTAGTGACTCAAGAGGTTGAGGCAGGAGGATTGCAAGTTTGAGGCCAGCCTCTCGGCAACTTAGCAAGACCCTGTCTCAAAAAAAAAAAAAAAAAAAAAAAAAAAAATATATATATATCGAAAGGGGCTGGTGATGTAGCTTAGTGGTAAAGCACACATGGATTCAATTCCCTAGTGCCAATAATAATAATAAGAAGAAAGAAAGAAAGAAAGAAAGAAAGAAAGAAAGAAAGAAAGAAAGAAAGAAAGAAAGAAAGGAGAAAAAGCAACATATCCACTTTTCCTTGTTAAAAAACCATTAGAAACAGGGATGGGAGCAAATTTTTCTAATGTTTACAAATTCCAGCAATGGTTTTATATTGTTTTGTGTCCTCCATAACAGGGAGGGAGGGCATCTTGACAACATTTGTTTTTTTGTCCCATCTATAGAAACATGATCCTGCAGAGCTGAAATTTTTCTTGAATACTCTGATTTTTATTTCTGTGTTTTGATTTTTGAGATAGCATCTCCCTATTTTGCCCAGGCTGACCTGGAATTCCTGGGCACAAGGGATCCTCCTGCCTCAGCCTCCTGAGTCGCTGGTACTACAGGTGCACACCACTATACCCAGCTTGAATACTCTGATTTTTAAAAATATCAGACTAGGTAAATCTGTAATGACAGCTTGCTTTATAATCTAACTACCTCTATTTTGTCAGCCCAGAAATCAAATGTGGGCCAGTGCTCTTGCTATGGCTGCTTAGCACAAATGTTGCAGCTTTAGGTGCAAAATTGAAGTCTCATTCCCCAAGATCAAAGTTAAATTCATGCTAACCATATTCCCGAATGTGGGATTTGAGTTTTCAAAGGTTTTTTCATTGATGGACATATTGACCTACTCTATCTCAAGTCCTCAGGGCAAAACTATCAACTATCCATTCCCAGTGTTTGCATCCTCTCCAGCAGTGACCTGACCCAGGCTTTCAGAGCTGGACTCCAAGGGTGAGGCTAATAACTGATTGTAGCATTCATGTGACCTCTTCTTAGGGATATTTGCATTCAAATGAGGCAGAGTTCAAGTTCAAAGCATCCTCTTCCTGAGAAGAAGCTCTAGAAGGACAAATTCCATCTCCCCAGTCCCTCGTGCACAGCCTTTTGATCAAGACATACACATTAAATGGGAAAGGATGGTATCAAACTCCATATTCATGAGACCTTTGCAGATTGCAAACAACTGCTCTAACAGCTAAATACTTTGCTTAAGTAATGAAGAGAATATTTTGGCTCATATAACTGAACAATGGTGGCATAGATTTTTAGGAAATAGTTTGATCTGGTCCTGAGATAGTGGAACCCTTGCCTTATTTTCTGGCTCACTTTTCTTGGTGCTAGCTCCATGCTCAGACCCGCTCTCCCCTTTGTGGTCACCAAATGAAAACAGTCATTTCCCAGAACTAGAGTCATGCCCGAGCATGTCCAGCAGGTGAGAGTTGACTCAGGTCACTTCCACACAAGAAGTGTGTGGATTTCTGCAGCCTGGGGTATGGCTCAGTGGTAGAGTGCTTGTCTTGCACGTGTGAGGCACTGGTTCAATCCTCAGCGCTGCACATAAATAAATAAAGGTCCATGGACAACTGAAAAAATATTCATAAAAAAAAGGAGGCTTTCTAATCCCCAGAGCTCCAGCAGACATCTTAGGGCCTTTCACTATCTTTCAGGAGTAAATGTTCCTCCCACCAGAACCATGTAGCCAACAAGATGACACCCCTGACAGGTTTCAGTTGAGCCCACCTGAAATGCTGAAAATGGAGGAGTGGTGAATCTCCAACAGAAAATTAAGATCACTTTGGTGAGAAAAAGGGCAACAGATTCCAGGAAACAAACAGAAATCTCAACCACACCACTGAGGAGGGAGTGGTTCTTTGAGCAACATTTCCCACCTGCGCCTCTATCCTGGGCACTGGGCCCCTTCCGACAGCAGTGGCTTCTGGTGTGTGAGTCAGAGATCACAGAGCCCTGGACCACCCAGCTGCATGAGAGGAGAGGATGAACGAGGGCTCGACTCCCTGCACTATGGAGTCCCCACCCTCCCCACATGCCAGGTTCACCAGTCAGTCAAAGCTTTCCTTTGGGGGCTAAGGGTGTAGCTCGATGGTAGAGTTCATGCCTAGCATGTATAAGGCTCTGGTTTTGATCCCCAGCACCACAAGAAAACAAAACAGAAGCACAAAACTTCTCTCTGCCTTTCCTTCACTACCAAATCTCTCTCTGCAGCCGTTTTTTTTTTTTTTTTTTTTTTTGGTGTTGTCTGGTTGGTTTCTGAGACGAGGTCTCACGATGTTGCTCCGGCTGGTCTCAAATATCTGGGCTCAAGAGATCCTTCTGCCTCAGCCTTCCGAGTGCCTGGGACTACTACAGGGGCACACCACGGCACCAGGCTATTCTACAGCAGGTGTGAGATCGTTAGTTATATCCATTTGCCTTGATTTCATTGATTTCATGCACTTGGGGAAAAGATCCCTGATTCTTTGTAGGGACTCATTTTATGTACATGCCTGAAATAGTCATTGCTTTGGAAATTGTGGTAGCACTTCCGAATAAATCTCATGTCATAGCAGCAAAGCAGAGCAGGGATGGTTTGTGGTAAAGGCAAAGAAAGGCTGACAAAGACTGTTTCCAATTAAAAGATACAAAAGGCACATGACAAGCAAATGCAAAGCATGATCTCATATAGGATCATATGATCCATATGAGACCAGAAGAGAAAAAGAGAGACCTATTGAGGATTTTATTGGAGCAATTGACAACATTTGAATATGAATCATAGATTATTGTATTATTTTGACAGTTTATACAGATTACGTAGAAGGTGTCTTTGTTCTTAGGAAATACACACTGTCATCTTTAAGCGGAAAGGAGCATGATGTCTATAACTTTCAAATTGTTCAAGAAAAAGTACTGTATAAAAAGAACAAAAATGATAATGCAGCTGGACATGGTGGTGCATACTCATAATCCCAGCTACTCGGAAGACTGAGGCAGGAGGTCAGCAAGTTTGAGGTCAGCCTGGGAACTTTGTGAGACCCTGTCTCCTAAAAAGGTTGGGCATGTGTTTCAGTGGTAGAGCCTTGCCTAGCAATTTTTTAGATCTTGGGTTCAATCCCCAGTGTGGGGGGAGAAAAAAAAGATAGTGTAAATGGGACAAAATGTTTAAAATTGGTGACTCTAGGTAAGGATTATGGGAGGCCCAATTGTCTGGGTTCGAATGCTACCTCACCTGCTCACTAGGTAGCTCTAAACTTAAGCTCTCCAGCACTTAAGGGTCTGGTTTATGGTAAGTGTGATGGGCTGACAGAACTGGCTCCATGAGAATGTTATAGGCCAGACTCTAAGGGAAATGACTAAACAGACTCCATTTTCCATGTTATGTAGGAAATAAGCTTCTCCCATGGGAACACCCCGCCTCTGTGCCCATCATCAGTTACTTAGTGTGACATGATTAAGAATACAGAATGATAATTTCTATGTAAAGAAAAATTGCTCTCTTTTGATTCCTATTGCTCCTAAACAATGCACCACGTGAACAGTGATTGTGTGGATGTTAGTAACCATTCTTTAGTTTGTACCTAGGTAAGGGTCATTTTGACCCACTTCCCCCTCTGTTGATGATCTCATGATGTTAATGTGTAATTTCGAATCATAGCAACAGACACTTATGATTGATGTGATTTTTGGTATAAGAACCCCTACAACCCTGTGGTCGGAGCTGTTCTCCCAATAGCCATTTTTTGGGGCATTGTGTGAGACAGTCAGCCGGCCGGCTTAATAAAGTCTCTCAAATTTGGACTTCTCAGTGGTGATCGGTCTGTTCTTAAGTTGCGCCCCATAACAGTAAGGATCTAATAAATTCCTGATATTTTTATTTTAAAACATTCATTCATTCCTTCATTATTATTTATTTATTTATTTTATGTGGTGCTGAGGATTGAACCCAGCACCTCACATGTGCCAGGCAAGTGCTCCACCACTGAGCCACAACCCCAGGCCCTGTTTTTATTACTATCCCTCTCTACTCACAATTCTTAGGGAAAAAGAGGTATAAGTAAAATTATTTCTTCTAGGAGCACTGCTGGGAATGCAAGATAAAGGGAGTTCCTCCCACCTGGTCACAAAAGAAAGGCTGGATTTTGTCTCACATCTTGTATATATATGGTGATAAGCTTTAGGCATTTTTCTGCAACTTGCCTATTTCAACCAAAACAATCTCTTGGAGATTTTCCCATAATAATGCCAATAATACTTCACATTTACTGACATTTACTATGTGCCTTTCGTGCTTCTCAGCGCTTAAATGATTTATTTAATCATCACAACAATTCTATGAGGCAGATGCCCTGGTACTCACCATTTTATGGATAAGGAAACTTAGGCTCAGAGAGGTTATGTAAGTTGCCCCAGGCCAGAGCATCAGAATTTGAACTCAGCTGGCTTCCAAAGCCTGTAACCTTAATTGTGGTATTTTCCCTGTAAGTACTTCAAGACCCACTTCATTGGAAGAAGGTAGAGGGGGGGCACGAAGGGGGCTACGCAGTATTCCACACAAGGATGCTATCAAAGCTCATTCAGTCATTTCCAATTGATGGGTATGTAAGTGATTTCCACTATTTGCTATTTAAAACCAAGTGGCAATATACACCATTGATCAATCCTTGATAATATCACTGTGTTTAACACCAATATTACTATGTTACAGGAAAAAAGAAATTAATTATATTAGAACAATTTGAGCAGCCAAATAAATAATATTGGATTATAACCCAAAGTTATATTTAAAATGTTGGGGGGTGCCAGGATTGTAACCCGAAGAAGTTTTTACCATTAAGTTACATCCCCAGCACCCACATCCTTTAGTTGTTATTGGTGTTTTTTTTTTTTTTTTTTGGAGACAGTCTTGCTAGGTTGCTTAGGGCCTCCTTAATTGCTGAGGCTGGCTTTGAACTTGTGATCCTCCTGCCTCAGCCTCCCAAGCTTCTAGGATAATAGGCTTAATGCTACCATACCCAGCTATATTAAATTTATATTAAATATCCATTATTCCATAATGAAATATATAAATAATTGAATAAGTAAATAAATGAAGAAAGGATAAATATCTAATACAGAAGAATTTCAAATTTTTGCAGATGCTCTACTGTCAAATCAGGGAATATAACTCCCTACTCCTTCAGTATGGGACTTCCTTCCAAAGTGTACAATATGGGAAGGGGCAGGAGAAAGAGTAACTTTACAGTGGAGAAAACTGACAAACATGACCCCAGTTCAAGGTCATCATGAACACCCATAAGCCATGCTGATAGTATGTAACCTTCACATGTGGGATATAAATGGCACTTTACCTATGTGGCCATCCTTGACCAAAGCCATAACCCCGGTTGTGTTGGTCAGCTATTTGTCATTATAACAGATATCTGAGTTAATCAAATTATAAAGACAAAAGGGTTATTTTGGCTCAAGTTTTGGAGATTTTAGTTTAGAGTCAGTTTGGCCTGTTGCTTTGGAGCCTGTAGTGAGGCAGTCCATGATGGCAGGAGCATGTGGCACAGCAAAGCTGCTTAACTCAGGACCAGGATGCAAAAAAAGAGAGGAAGGCAGTGGGGTCCCACAATCCCCTTCTAGAGCATATCCCCTATGACCTAAGGCCTCCACTAGGCCTCACCTCTTAAAGGTTTGACCCCTCCCATAGCACCAAGTTGGGGACCTTAACATATGAGTCCTTGGAGGATGTTCCAGTCTAAATTATAGCACCAGAATAATCATGAAAAAAAATCAGAAAAATGCCAGTAGTGGGGCCAGCACCCTTCAAAATGTCCAAGTCACCAAAAACAAGTAGTCTGAAAAACTGTCATAGTCAAGAGGAGCTAAAGAGATATGATGGCTCATTGCAATGTGTTGATTGGAACCTGGAACAGAAATGGAGCATCTGAGTGAAGCACTCTGAATGAGCTATTGACTCCAGTTAATAAAATTGATGTGTTCACGTTGCTTCGTAATTATAACAAATGTACCACAGAAATGTAATACATTAATAATAAGGGAGTGGCATGGTGGCACATGCCTGTAATCCCAGTGGCTCGGGAGGCTGAGGCAGGAGGATCTCCAGTTCAAAGTCAACCTCAGCAATTTAGCAAGGCCCTAAGCAACTCAGTGAGACCCTGTATCAAAATAAAATATAAAAAAGGAATGTGGGGGTGTTGCTCAGTGTTTAAGCCCCCCTGCGTTCAACTCCTGGTACACACACACACACACACACACACACACACACAAGCCTGGTTTCTGTAAGGGATGGTAGTGGAGGAGCTCAGCAGCAGCCCTCAGCTTTGGAGGGCAGGAGGAAAGGAAGTGCAAGTGGATGCAGACAATTTGTAGGCCCAGGCAGGAAGCTGAGGATTCATACCTGAGACCTCAATTTTTCTTCTATGACAGGAAGTGAGGGTGGGGGTGTGTTGGAGGAGATGAGTAATCAAAGGGAAAAACCGTGTTTGTAAAAGTGATGAGGCCTCGGAGAGGCCCTGAGGGGAGTGAAGGACAACACTGACCAGGGCTGAAAAAAGAGCAATCTCCTTTCTTTTCACAGATTGAGAATACAACTTCCATGTTTTCTACTGGCAACCCCAGAGAACCCCAGCCCAGGTCCCTAGTCAGACTACTTGGAGTTTCATGTCTTGACCAGCAGAGGGCGCAGAAACTCCACCTAAATTTTCTTTTGCTTTTCCACACTCCAAAGTTCCACACTCCAGAGTTCCAAAGCGTTGAAGGCCAAGGTTTCTGCGTTGCCACATTTAAAGGATGAGGGTCTGGGGATGTGGCTCAATGGTAGACAGCTTGCCTAGCATACGTGAGACCCTAGTTTAAATCCCCAGCCCTAGAGGGGAGGAAGAGTGGGAAGGAAAGAGAGAGGGACAAAGAGGAGGGAGACAGAGGCTCCATGACAGCCCAAAAGAATAACTTTGAAGAGAAAGAATTAACTTATGCTTCTGAAGCTAATTTATTTTACTTTATTCCCCCACAAGACCCTCTAAAGAAGATCTGACAAAGGAGAGGACATGACTGCCCAAATGAAGGTGTGGCACGTTCTAAGTGTTCAGTCTCCTTGAATCCTCATGAACCACCTCTGGGAGGGTCAGCAACAGCACCTCTATTTTACAGACCATTTAACAGAGCCACAGAGTGGTTCAGGAAGTTACTGGAAGGATCCACTTGACTCCAAGCTTTATTTTTTGAGGCTGTTGCAAATGGAGTTGTTTTCCTCATTTCCCTTTCAGCTGTTTCGTCACTTGTGTATAAAAATGCTTTAGATTTATGTGTGTTGATTTTATAGCCTGCTATTTTGCTGAATTCATTGATGAGATCTAGAAGTTTTCTGGAGGAGGTTTTTTTTGGATCCTCTAAATATAGAATCATGTCATCAGCAAATAGTGACAGCTTAAGTTCCTCTTTTCCTGTTCGTATCCCTTTAATTTCTTTAGTCTGCCTAATTGCTCTGGCTAGAGTTTCCAGGACAATGTCGAATAGAAGTGGTGAAAGAGGACATCCCTGTCTTGTTCCCATTTTTAAAGGGAATGGTTTCAGTTTTTCTCCATTAAGAATGATGTCGGCCAAGGGCTTAGCATAAATAGCCTTTACAATGTTCAGGTATGTTCCTACTATCTCTATTTTTTCCAGTGTTTTGAGCATGAAGGGGTGTTGTATTTTGTCGAACGCTTTTTCTGTGTCAATTGAAATAACCATATGATTCTTGTCCTTAAGTCTATTGACATGATGGATTACGTTTATTGACTTACGGATGTTAACCATCCTTGCATTCCAGGGATGAACCCCACTTGACGTGGTGCACAATTTTCTTAATATGTTACAAAAACAACAATCCTTTGTCCACTACAACCAGAAGAGGAAGTTTTAGGTTATGGTAGTAAGCTTTTGTGTGATGAACCATCCTTGAATTCATAGAAAAAAAATAACTCATGGTCATGATATATTAATTTGAATATGCTATATTCTGTTTATTAATATTTTGTTTATACTTTTTGCATTATGATTAATTAATGAGATATTTATATTATATTTTAGTGAAGTTGGGTAGGCTAGGGAAGAATAGAGTTACATTGTATTAAGTAGAGGGGACTGAAGGGAGGGGAAGGGGTATGGATGTAGGAAGGATAGTAGAGTGAAACAGACATTATTACCTCATGTACATATATGACTGCATGATTGATGTGATCCTACAATCTGTACAATCAGAAAAATGAGAAATTATGCTCCATTTTTGTATGATCTATCAAAATGTATAAATGCATTCTACTGTCATGTACAACTAATTAGAAAAAATTAAAAAAATCAATAAAAATGTTTTTTATAAGTGGACCCAATACCTTTATTTTATTTATTTATTTTTATGTGGTGCTGAGGATCAAACCAGTACCTCACATGTGCTAGGCAAGCATTCTACCACTGAGCCACAACCCCAACCCCTTAGTGAAGTTTTTATTGAGTTTGGTATCAGTTCTGTGCTCATATTTTTAAAATATTTTGAAAGTATTCCCTTTTTTTGTGGACTATAATAATTTAAGTAACCCTGGTATTATAGTCTCTTGAAAGGTTTTATAGAATTACCCTGTGAAACCATCCAGTGCTGTGGTTTTAATTGTGTTGGTTGGGACTCTTGCTAGGGGCTATGGAGGGGTGAAATATAATAAATGACAGACAGTATTTTATTCACACCAGTGCACACAGCTGGACCTAGAGCCATTGCATGGTTAAAAAACAACAGCAACAAAACATTTAGTTATAGAAATTTTCAATGCCAAGAAATTTTAAATATTAAATTCTTGTTTTTTGTTGTCTGAAGAGTAAAAAATCCCTTTAAGCATTTTCTTTTACTTATTTCATGCTCTAGCCATTCTCAGAGATCAAAATCTGGACATAGAACCATTTCTCAAACATTTATTCTCCTTTAAAAATGAGTCTAAGTGCTTCAGGTCATAATGATAACCCTTCCTCTCATTCCAAAGCTCATCTGTAAAATTTGACATTTACTCATCAGAAAACAATTTCTGTTTGTAGGCTTCTTATCTGTGCTCTTCTCCCTCACAGGAAGAGGGCTTTATCTCTTTTGGTACTCCCATAAGCAGAATAAATGTGATTAGTAAGCATAGAGAGGAAAGCACCATGTGAAGGCAGAGTATTAGATCTACACTCAGATTTTGCAAAATCAAAACAAACAAAATCCCCCTAAGAGCAAAAGCCCCCAAATCCTTTACAAAAGTCTTATATATTGATGAGCTGTTTTCTCATATGCACAACCAAAGTGGCCTTTGTGAGGTAGTCTGGTTTCCTAAGAAGCATGGGATGTAGAGTGTAATTTGGGGCTTCAGAGTAACAGAAGATAAGAGGACATCTGAATTGGAACTCCCTTCCCCCACAAGTCTGGGGGAGGTTTGGAGTTAAGTTCATTGCCGAGATAAGTGACTGAATTTCAAAAGGATATTATCAGTCCAACCAGCAAGCAATCCTACGATATGTGAAATTAATTAGCCACTAAATAAAGGAAGCTAGAATTGAAGTTGCTCAGAGCCGGGGCGATGGCGCATGCCTGTAATCCCAGCAGTTTAGGAGGCTAAGGCGGGAGTTTGCCAAGTTCAAAGTCAGCCTAAGCAACTCAGCGAGGCCCTGTCTCTAAATTAAAAGAAAGCGGGGGAGGGGGCACCCTGGGGATGTTGCTCAGTGGTTAAGCCGTCTGGGTTCAGCCCCCTACAAAAAAAAAAAAAAAAAAATCAAGTTGCTCAGATACACGTCTTCTCCTTGAGAGGAATTATACTTCTTGTCTCTGATTCTGCAGTGCCTGGCACAAAGTATATGCTCAGTACATGAAAAGAATGAACTAAATTAGCAATTTACATGGAAGTACATATTCGTTCATTAAGTATTGATTGCGTGTCAGTGTCAGGCACTGTGCTGAGTGCTGCTGACAGGAAAAAAGACAATCCTGGACCCAGGATTTGTGGTCCATGACACTAGATGTGGACGGTCCAGCGGAGGTCCCCGAAGGGACCGTGTGTAAGGGCTCACTCTGGAGAGGTTTCCCACCCTTTGTCGATGGGCCTTGCAGAACACAGAACAAAGGGAAGCAGTATAATCAGAAATGAGAGTCCGGGGCCAAATGGCTCAGATGCCCAGTGCCTCTAGTTGCCTCCCCCTACCTTCCTTGCAGAGAGCAGCGATGCTCTACTTGGATGTGAAAAGATGAAGAAAACAGAAGCGTCCGCCTTGGCAGCCTCTGACAGCCTGAGGCCCTAAATGCGCAGAGATTATAATCTGCTTCCTTGCTGTTACCAGAGAAGGAAAACCAACAACAGAGGTAGAAAGAACAGCAACCCGGCTCTAGCAGATGGTGGGGGTGTGGTTTCCAAAGGGATGGAGGCGAGAGCATCTAAAGCAGGCGGTGGGGCGCCCTCTGCTGGAGACAAGGACGTTCTGCGTCCAGCGGAGCATGGGCGAAGCCCAGTAGGACAGATTGCTGAGACCCAGTTACCAGCCATGTCTTGTTCCTTTCAACTACACAGATCAAATCCCCAAGGGGAAACATCTACCAACATTGATCCAGGCCCTCCCATCTTCCCTACTGTCCAGGGGAATCAGGAAGTAATCATGAATGGGTGACTTGCTAAAATTCCATCTGTACTCAGAGTCTCCACTCCCCACCCTGCTGGCCAAGTCACTACCTCCTTTGGTGCCTCAATGCCTTTATGAACCCCTTGAAGAAAAGGTATACACAAACTGGACTAGAGATACAGCCCAGTGTTAGAGCACTTGCCTAGCATATATGGGTCTTATCCTCAGCGCTGAAATACAAAGGTATAGGAACTATTATAAAATATCTAATCTCCCTCTTTTTATTTTTGGTGCTGGAAATGGGACCCAGGACTTCATGCATGCTAAGCCCATGCTCTACCCCTGCCATGTCTCCCTCTTTTTCTGCAAATACAAGGACTTTGGGTACAGTAATAATACAGATAGCATGGCTAGAGAGGTTCGTGTCTAGTTTATTGGCATATTCCTTCACTCCCTTTTAGAACAGCATATCATTTGAAGATTTTCTTAAAAGAAAGTCTTTAACGCCCCCAACTAATCTTTTCCAAAGAGTGATAATTATAAATTCCAAACAAAACTTAAAGGCATGTGTGCCTCTCTCAGGCTTTTCATTTTGATAGATCTGCTAATTAAAAGCTATAATTTAACAAATAATGACCTAACCATCTTACTCTGAAATCAAACAAAAACCCACTGCTAAAATGTTGGACTGGATAAAGATAATGAATCCAGGCACAATTCAGACTCCTGCTGGGCCCAGCCTGGCCCCCTTCCAGCAAGGGGCCTGCCGCCTTTGATTAGCTGCAATAGTTTTCCAAGCCATTTGGAGCAAACCCGCTACAGGGAGGATAAGTGAGCAATTTATGAGGCTAAGTGTTTTTTGGACCCTCTCCCACTGCTGATGGAGCAGGTTGGGATATTTATCCCTTCCTTGCCCTCATTCATTGTCACTTGGTCAATTTCATTTTCTCCCCATCCTTCTTTGGCCCCTGGGGGAGAATATTGTTTGTGAAGTAACAAGGAGTCAGGAATCATGAAAAGGAAACTGGCAGTGAAACCAGGTAATGCCTGCTGCCTTCGACATCCTAAGTGGTTAATAAAATAATAAATGATGAAAGCAAGATTGCTTCTCACCCACTGCACCCCCTCCCTTAGCTGGGAATTGGGCATCTGTGCCAGGCTAAAAATAACCTGGTGTTCTGGAACCTCCCCCGCTGCCCAAGCTCACGCCAGTCTCCTGTGAGTGCCACCCAGTGCTCTGCATCTGCAGGAGTGATCATTCTCCGTGGCAGGAGGGCCTCAAATACCGACCCCTTCCTGGAGTCCTGGGAAGGGGAGAGAATTAGAGACTCTCTTAAAGAGCATCTGGTAGTGGCAAAGGGCTTCCCATGGAGCTGAGGCGGGAAGAGTGAGCAATAGGTGAGACCCAGGCAGAACACAAACCTTGGATACTCTGGACCTGTGTGCAGGCTCTGGGAGGAAGGAACCTCCAGGCATATTCAGATTACGTTCCCATTCCCAGACCTCAGCCTGAGTGGTTATATCCTGGGGTCACTGGTAACAGTCCAATAAGAGTTGTCATCAGCATCATCAACATTGTCATCCCTCCGCACTACCATATATTGAGTGTTTATGATGTGCCCAGCACTTTGCTAAGTACTGAATGCTGATTCATTCCATTGATCCTCTCAACAAACATAAAGCAGTAATAGATTTTTTGTCCCTTTCATTTTCCCTTAGTCTGTTTCTGGATTCTCTTTCCTGACCAATGGTACTGTGCAAGCCAGTTCTTGAATGCCTTCTCCATTCAGAGTCCACCTCTGAAGAAAGTGGTTATCTTTTGGGGAAGGATGAGGTGTTTTTTTTTTTTTTTTTTTTTGCTTTTTAATTGTAGATGAACATAATAACTTTATTTATTTAATTTTAAGTGGTGTTGAGAATCAAACCCAGTGCTTCACATGTGCTAGGCAAGCACTCTACCACTAAGCTACAATCCCAGGTCAGAATGAAGTTCTTGATTCACCTTGTGTCACGTGACTAAACTGTTCTTCTGGTGCCAAAGTATTGATCCTGGGATTGGGCGCTATGTTAATCAGTTTTTCACCACTATAACGAAACACCTGAGACCAGCTTACTTTATGAACAAAAGAGGTTTATTTAGATCCCAGTTTTGGAGGTTCAAGGGCACCGTACCTGCAACCACTCAGATCTGGTGAGGGTCTTTGAGACTGTGTCATATCATGATGGATGGCAATGGTGGGAGCATTTGCAGGGCACTTTATCAGACAGGAAGCCAGGAAGCTGGGTAGGGCCAGGCTCAGGCTCTTATAGCAACCCTATTGAGAGAACTACTAAAGGGCATCGTTAGGACCTCCTTAATCTCTTCTGGGGGGCACACCTGCAATGACCTAAAGACCTACCGTTAAACCCCACCTCTTAAAAGTTCCATGACCTCAGCACCACCACACTGAGGACCAAGCCTCCAGCATATGGATTCTTGGGAGACAAACCAAACCCCAAGCATAGCAGAGCCCAAGCTTGAAGTGGCTATGATCACCTGGACATAAGAATGACAGGGATGCTCCCTACAAGATGGGGACAACACCCCCCATCAGATCTTGTCTGGAGGTGTACATATGTGATGCATACTGGGACAACAGAAACCTACTTCCACTGAGATGACTAAAGGACAACTGACAACCACAATAACTGTGTGTACCCAGATGTGTGTTTGCTGAGTGCGAGGTGCTCTGCTGAACACCCTTCATGTGTTCTCTTATTTAATTTCTCAACAATCCTACAACATAGTTGCTATTAGCATCTTCTACTTCAGAGCCCAGAAAGCAGAGAATCAAGCCAATTCATCAACTTGCCATGGGTCACACAGCCACAGTAGGAAAGAGATTCAAACACAGGCACTGGGACTCAATAAACTGTGTTCTATTTTTAAAAAATAATTTGTAGTTTATATTTTTGAAAAATCACATGATCCAAGGGTTCTTTAAATAGCATAAATGGGTATTTAGTAAAAAGTTTAGCTTCTTATACAGCCAGGCACAGGGTCCATCAGTGAGACAAGCAGCCTTTGAAAACTCAAATCCCACATCTGCAAATGTGGTTAGCAAAACTTTACCTTTGATTATAAGAAATGAGACTCCAGTTTTGTACCTATAGATGCAACGTTTGATCTTGCTAAACAGCCATAGCAAAAACATTGACCCACATCTGACATCTAGACTGACAAAATAGAAGTAGTTAGATTATAAGATAAGCTGATATTACAGATTTACCCAGCCTGATATTTTTAAAAATCAGAGTATTCAAGCTGGGTGCAGTGGTGTGCACCTGTAGTCCTAGTGACTCAAGAGGTTGAGGCAGGAGGATTGCAAGTTTGAGGCCAGCCTCTCGGCAACTTAGCAAGACCCTGTCTCAAAAAAAAAAAAAAAAAAAAATATATATATATATATATCGAAAGGGGCTGGTAATGTAGCTTAGTGGTAAAGCACACATGGATTCAATTCCCTAGTGCCAATAATAATAAGAAGAAGAAAGAAAGAAAGAAAGAAAGAAAGAAAGAAAGAAAGAAAGAAAGAAAGAAAGGAGAAAAAGCAACATATCCACTTTTCCTTGTTAAAAAACCATTAGAAACAGGGATGGGAGCAAATTTTTCTAATGTTTACAAATTCCAGCAATGGTTTTATATTGTTTTGTGTCCTCCATAACAGGGAGGGAGGGCATCTTGACAACATTTGTTTTTTTGTCCCATCTATAGAAACATGATCCTGCAGAGCTGAAATTTTTCTTGAATACTCTGATTTTTATTTCTGTGTTTTGATTTTTGAGATAGCATCTCCCTATTTTGCCCAGGCTGACCTGGAATTCCTGGGCACAAGGGATCCTCCTGCCTCAGCCTCCTGAGTCGCTGGTACTACAGGTGCACACCACTATACCCAGCTTGAATACTCTGATTTTTAAAAATATCAGACTAGGTAAATCTGTAATGACAGCTTGCTTTATAATCTAACTACCTCTATTTTGTCAGCCCAGAAATCAAATGTGGGCCAGTGCTCTTGCTATGGCTGCTTAGCACAAATGTTGCAGCTTTAGGTGCAAAATTGAAGTCTCATTCCCCAAGATCAAAGTTAAATTCATGCTAACCATATTCCCGAATGTGGGATTTGAGTTTTCAAAGGTTTTTTCATTGATGGACATATTGACCTACTCTATCTCAAGTCCTCAGGGCAAAACTATCAACTATCCATTCCCAGTGTTTGCATCCTCTCCAGCAGTGACCTGACCCAGGCTTTCAGAGCTGGACTCCAAGGGTGAGGCTAATAACTGATTGTAGCATTCATGTGACCTCTTCTTAGGGATATTTGCATTCAAATGAGGCAGAGTTCAAGTTCAAAGCATCCTCTTCCTGAGAAGAAGCTCTAGAAGGACAAATTCCATCTCCCCAGTCCCTCGTGCACAGCCTTTTGATCAAGACATACACATTAAATGGGAAAGGATGGTATCAAACTCCATATTCATGAGACCTTTGCAGATTGCAAACAACTGCTCTAACAGCTAAATACTTTGCTTAAGTAATGAAGAGAATATTTTGGCTCATATAACTGAACAATGGTGGCATAGATTTTTAGGAAATAGTTTGATCTGGTCCTGAGATAGTGGAACCCTTGCCTTATTTTCTGGCTCACTTTTCTTGGTGCTAGCTCCATGCTCAGACCCGCTCTCCCCTTTGTGGTCACCAAATGAAAACAGTCATTTCCCAGAACTAGAGTCATGCCCGAGCATGTCCAGCAGGTGAGAGTTGACTCAGGTCACTTCCACACAAGAAGTGTGTGGATTTCTGCAGCCTGGGGTATGGCTCAGTGGTAGAGTGCTTGTCTTGCACGTGTGAGGCACTGGTTCAATCCTCAGCGCTGCACATAAATAAATAAAGGTCCATGGACAACTGAAAAAATATTCATAAAAAAAAGGAGGCTTTCTAATCCCCAGAGCTCCAGCAGACATCTTAGGGCCTTTCACTATCTTTCAGGAGTAAATGTTCCTCCCACCAGAACCATGTAGCCAACAAGATGACACCCCTGACAGGTTTCAGTTGAGCCCACCTGAAATGCTGAAAATGGAGGAGTGGTGAATCTCCAACAGAAAATTAAGATCACTTTGGTGAGAAAAAGGGCAACAGATTCCAGGAAACAAACAGAAATCTCAACCACACCACTGAGGAGGGAGTGGTTCTTTGAGCAACATTTCCCACCTGCGCCTCTATCCTGGGCACTGGGCCCCTTCCGACAGCAGTGGCTTCTGGTGTGTGAGTCAGAGATCACAGAGCCCTGGACCACCCAGCTGCATGAGAGGAGAGGATGAACGAGGGCTCGACTCCCTGCACTATGGAGTCCCCACCCTCCCCACATGCCAGGTTCACCAGTCAGTCAAAGCTTTCCTTTGGGGGCTAAGGGTGTAGCTCGATGGTAGAGTTCATGCCTAGCATGTATAAGGCTCTGGTTTTGATCCCCAGCACCACAAGAAAACAAAACAGAAGCACAAAACTTCTCTCTGCCTTTCCTTCACTACCAAATCTCTCTCTGCAGCCGTTTTTTTTTTTGGTGTTGTCTGGTTGGTTTCTGAGACGAGGTCTCACGATGTTGCTCCGGCTGGTCTCAAATATCTGGGCTCAAGAGATCCTTCTGCCTCAGCCTTCCGAGTGCCTGGGACTACTACAGGGGCACACCACGGCACCAGGCTATTCTACAGCAGGTGTGAGATCGTTAGTTATATCCATTTGCCTTGATTTCATTGATTTCATGCACTTGGGGAAAAGATCCCTGATTCTTTGTAGGGACTCATTTTATGTACATGCCTGAAATAGTCATTGCTTTGGAAATTGTGGTAGCACTTCCTGAATAAATCTCATGTCATAGCAGCAAAGCAGAGCAGGGATGGTTTGTGGTAAAGGCAAAGAAAGGCTGACAAAGACTGTTTCCAATTAAAAGATACAAAAGGCACATGACAAGCAAATGCAAAGCATGATCTCATATAGGATCATATGATCCATATGAGACCAGAAGAGAAAAAGAGAGACCTATTGAGGATTTTATTGGAGCAATTGACAACATTTGAATATGAATCATAGATTATTGTATTATTTTGACAGTTTATACAGATTACGTAGAAGGTGTCTTTGTTCTTAGGAAATACACACTGTCATCTTTAAGCGGAAAGGAGCATGATGTCTATAACTTTCAAATTGTTCAAGAAAAAGTACTGTATAAAAAGAACAAAAATGATAATGCAGCTGGACATGGTGGTGCATACTCATAATCCCAGCTACTCGGAAGACTGAGGCAGGAGGTCAGCAAGTTTGAGGTCAGCCTGGGAACTTTGTGAGACCCTGTCTCCTAAAAAGGTTGGGCATGTGTTTCAGTGGTAGAGCCTTGCCTAGCAATTTTTTAGATCTTGGGTTCAATCCCCAGTGTGGGGGGAGAAAAAAAAGATAGTGTAAATGGGACAAAATGTTTAAAATTGGTGACTCTAGGTAAGGATTATGGGAGGCCCAATTGTCTGGGTTCGAATGCTACCTCACCTGCTCACTAGGTAGCTCTAAACTTAAGCTCTCCAGCACTTAAGGGTCTGGTTTATGGTAAGTGTGATGGGCTGACAGAACTGGCTCCATGAGAATGTTATAGGCCAGACTCTAAGGGAAATGACTAAACAGACTCCATTTTCCATGTTATGTAGGAAATAAGCTTCTCCCATGGGAACACCCCGCCTCTGTGCCCATCATCAGTTACTTAGTGTGACATGATTAAGAATACAGAATGATAATTTCTATGTAAAGAAAAATTGCTCTCTTTTGATTCCTATTGCTCCTAAACAATGCACCACGTGAACAGTGATTGTGTGGATGTTAGTAACCATTCTTTAGTTTGTACCTAGGTAAGGGTCATTTTGACCCACTTCCCCCTCTGTTGATGATCTCATGATGTTAATGTGTAATTTCGAATCATAGCAACAGACACTTATGATTGATGTGATTTTTGGTATAAGAACCCCTACAACCCTGTGGTCGGAGCTGTTCTCCCAATAGCCATTTTTTGGGGCATTGTGTGAGACAGTCAGCCGGCCAGCTTAATAAAGTCTCTCAAATTTGGACTTCTCAGTGGTGATCGGTCTGTTCTTAAGTTGCGCCCCATAACAGTAAGGATCTAATAAATTCCTGATATTTTTATTTTAAAACATTCATTCATTCCTTCATTTATTTATTTATTTATTTATTTTTATGTGGTGCTGAGGATTGAACCCAGCACCTCACATGTGCCAGGCAAGTGCTCCACCACTGAGCCACAACCCCAGGCCCTGTTTTTATTACTATCCCTCTCTACTCACAATTCTTAGGGAAAAAGAGGTATAAGTAAAATTATTTCTTCTAGGAGCACTGCTGGGAATGCAAGATAAAGGGAGTTCCTCCCACCTGGTCACAAAAGAAAGGCTGGATTTTGTCTCACATCTTGTATATATATGGTGATAAGCTTTAGGCATTTTTCTGCAACTTGCCTATTTCAACCAAAACAATCTCTTGGGATTTTCCCATAATAATGCCAATAATACTTCACATTTACTGACATTTACTATGTGCCTTTCGTGCTTCTCAGCGCTTAAATGATTTATTTAATCATCACAACAATTCTATGAGGCAGATGCCCTGGTACTCACCATTTTATGGATAAGGAAACTTAGGCTCAGAGAGGTTATGTAAGTTGCCCCAGGCCAGAGCATCAGAATTTGAACTCAGCTGGCTTCCAAAGCCTGTAACCTTAATTGTGGTATTTTCCCTGTAAGTACTTCAAGACCCACTTCATTGGAAGAAGGTAGAGGGGGGCACGAAGGGGGCTACGCAGTATTCCACACAAGGATGCTATCAAAGCTCATTCAGTCATTTCCAATTGATGGGTATGTAAGTGATTTCCACTATTTGCTATTTAAAACCATGTGGCAATATACACCATTGATCAATCCTTGATAATATCACTGTGTTTAACACCAATATTACTATGTTACAGGAAAAAGAAATTAATTATATTAGAACAATTTGAGCAGCCAAATAAATAATATTGGATTATAACCCAAAGTTATATTTAAAATGTTGGGGGGTGCCAGGATTGTAACCCGAAGAAGTTTTACCATTAAGTTACATCCCCAGCACCCACATCCTTTAGTTGTTATTGGTGTTTTTTTTTTTTTTTTTTGGAGACAGTCTTGCTAGGTTGCTTAGGGCCTCCTTAATTGCTGAGGCTGGCTTTGAACTTGTGATCCTCCTGCCTCAGCCTCCCAAGCTTCTAGGATAATAGGCTTAATGCTACCATACCCAGCTATATTAAATTTATATTAAATATCCATTATTCCATAATGAAATATATAAATAATTGAATAAGTAAATAAATGAAGAAAGGATAAATATCTAATACAGAAGAATTTCAAATTTTTGCAGATGCTCTACTGTCAAATCAGGGAATATAACTCCCTACTCCTTCAGTATGGGACTTCCTTCCAAAGTGTACAATATGGGAAGGGGCAGGAGAAAGAGTAACTTTACAGTGGAGAAAACTGACAAACATGACCCCAGTTCAAGGTCATCATGAACACCCATAAGCCATGCTGATAGTATGTAACCTTCACATGTGGGATATAAATGGCACTTTACCTATGTGGCCATCCTTGACCAAAGCCATAACCCCGGTTGTGTTGGTCAGCTATTTGTCATTATAACAGATATCTGAGTTAATCAAATTATAAAGACAAAAGGGTTATTTTGGCTCAAGTTTTGGAGATTTTAGTTTAGAGTCAGTTTGGCCTGTTGCTTTGGAGCCTGTAGTGAGGCAGTCCATGATGGCAGGAGCATGTGGCACAGCAAAGCTGCTTAACTCAGGACCAGGATGCAAAAAAGAGAGGAAGGCAGTGGGGTCCCACAATCCCCTTCTAGAGCATATCCCCTATGACCTAAGGCCTCCACTAGGCCTCACCTCTTAAAGGTTTGACCCCTCCCAATAGCACCAAGTTGGGGACCTTAACATATGAGTCCTTGGAGGATGTTCCAGTCTAAATTATAGCACCAGAATAATCATGAAAAAAAATCAGAAAAATGCCAGTAGTGGGGCCAGCACCCTTCAAAATGTCCAAGTCACCAAAAACAAGTAGTCTGAAAAACTGTCATAGTCAAGAGGAGCTAAAGAGATATGATGGCTCATTGCAATGTGTTGATTGGAACCTGGAACAGAAATGGAGCATCTGAGTGAAGCACTCTGAATGAGCTATTGACTCCAGTTAATAAAATTGATGTGTTCACGTTGCTTCCGTAATTATAACAAATGTACCACAGAAATGTAATACATTAATAATAAGGGAGTGGCATGGTGGCACATGCCTGTAATCCCAGTGGCTCGGGAGGCTGAGGCAGGAGGATCTCCAGTTCAAAGTCAACCTCAGCAATTTAGCAAGGCCCTAAGCAACTCAGTGAGACCCTGTATCAAAATAAAATATAAAAAAGGAATGGGGGTGTTGCTCAGTGTTTAAGCCCCCCTGCGTTCAACTCCTGGTACACACACACACACACACACACACACACACACACACACACACACACAAGCCTGGTTTCTGTAAGGGATGGTAGTGGAGGAGCTCAGCAGCAGCCCTCAGCTTTGGAGGGCAGGAGGAAAGGAAGTGCAAGTGGATGCAGACAATTTGTAGGCCCAGGCAGGAAGCTGAGGATTCATACCTGAGACCTCAATTTTTCTTCTATGACAGGAAGTGAGGGTGGGGGTGTGTTGGGAGATGAGTAATCAAAGGGAAAAACCGTGTTTGTAAAAGTGATGAGGCCTCGGAGAGGCCCTGAGGGGAGTGAAGGACAACACTGACCAGGGCTGAAAAAAGAGCAATCTCCTTTCTTTTCACAGATGAGAATACAACTTCCATGTTTCTACTGGCAACCCCAGAGAACCCCAGCCCAGGTCCCTAGTCAGACTACTTGGAGTTTCATGTCTTGACCAGCAGAGGGCGCAGAAACTCCACCTAAATTTTCTTTTGCTTTTCCACACTCCAAAGTTCCACACTCCAGAGTTCCAAAGCGTTGAAGGCCAAGGTTTTCTGCGTTGCCACATTTAAAGGATGAGGGTCTGGGGATGTGGCTCAATGGTAGACAGCTTGCCTAGCATACGTGAGACCCTAGTTAAATCCCCAGCCCTAGAGGGGAGGAAGAGTGGGAAGGAAAGAGAGAGGGACAAAGAGGAGGGAGACAGAGGCTCCATGACAGCCCAAAAGAATAACTTTGAAGAGAAAGAATTAACTTATGCTTCTGAAAGCTAATTTATTTTACTTTATTCCCCCACAAGACCCTCTAAAGAAGATCTGGCAAAGGAGAGGACATGACTGCCCAAATGAAGGTGTGGCACGTTCTAAGTGTTCAGTCTCCTTGAATCCTCATGACCACCTCTGGGAGGGTCAGCAACAGCACCTCTATTTTACAGACCATTTAACAGAGCCACAGAGTGGTTCAGGAAGTTACTGGAAGGGATCCACTTGACTCCAAGCTAAGCTGCATTCCCATTTGACTTCAACCAATTAACAGTCAACAAGTGCATGTGCTGCTGCACCCCTCCTCCAGGAGGTGCTCTGTGAGGAAAAGACCCTGTGTGATTAAATTTGGGAGCCCACAAACTCCATTCCTGTGCAGGTCAGTACATGGGAGAATCTGAAGTCAGGTAGTGAAGAGCCTGCCTGGGCTTTGTTCAAACTCAGCTTTCCCAAGTTTTCTGCCACATGGCCTGAACAGAGCAGTGGCTGTGAAGCTGAAGAGGAGAAGACAGGCTGGAGAGCGAGCCCCGATAGACAGTTGCCAGCTTGGTTGTCTTGGGCTCTCGGTAGGTGAGACGGGTGGACAATGAGGGCGGGAGCTTAGATCAAGGCTGCTTCCTAGGCTGGGCTGGACCAACTAGGTAAGTGTTGGTTTTGTTCATCTTATTTGCCAGGTGGAGCCAGGAAGAGGAAGGAGTCTTGGATTTGGGTTCAGGTATCTGTAGAACAATTACCTGGAAATTAGGAATGTGTGTCTGAAAGATAGGAGGGCGAACGCAGCTGGTAACAGAGATCTGACATTTAGGGCTAGGGGTGTGGCTCAGTAATCGAGGGCTTGCCTGGCATATGTGAGCCCTGGGTTTCATCCTTAGCCAACCACCTCCCCACCACCACCACACAAAGATCTGACATTTAAGGGGTTCATGGGAGAAAAGGGAGAGAGAGAGGAAGAGAGAAAAGAGGGAAAAGAAGAGGAGGAGGGGGAGGAGGGGGAGGGAGGGAAGAGGAGGAGGAGGGAAGAAGAAACCAGAGACTCAAAGGGGAGGCTCATGTCTAACGGGGAACCCAGTTTCTGGAAGAAGTGGTGAGCAGATCCCATACTTTGAGTAAAGCAAGAAGAATGGAAACTGCAGGCGACATATCAGCCATCAGGATAAGCAGGGGTCCAGCAGAGTGGAGAGAAGCTAATCCAGATTATTATGGATGAATACATGTGCTGGAATGAGGTGAGGCAGTGAGGGGAATTCTGGGTGTAGCAGGGTTCCGGGGGTTTGAGACTGGTTACTTGAGCACTAATGGTGGCCTCCAAATACTGCTGTGAGCAATCCCTCTGATCCACATGCAGACACAGCTTCATCTGCTGAGAGGTGGAGTCTGTGTCCCCTACCCTTGAGTCTAGGCTGGCCTTGCCACTTGGCTTTGACCAAGAGAGTTGGCGGAAATGCTGTTCCTGGTCCTTAAAAGGTCACTGGCAACTTCCTATTCCTCCCACCTCTTGGAACCCAGCAGCCATGCTATAAGGAAGTCGAGGTTGTCCTGCTGGAGTGACTGGCCAAGAGGAGAGGCCACACAGGAATTGAGGTCATGTGACAAGAGAGGCTTTCTTGCGCATTCTAGCTTCAGAAGAGTTACCAGATGAATGTAGTAACATGGGTGACCCTCACTGATATCACAATAGGCACGAACTGCCCAATCAACCCATGGAATCATGAGAAATAATACATGGTATTTTTTTTTTTTTTTGAGGTACTGGGGATCGAACCCAGGGCCTTATCTCCCCAGCCCCCAATACATGGTATTTTAAACCACTAAGTGGGATAATTTGTCACAGGTGAATGGGGCAAGAGGAAGGAGCTGGGGAGAGATGCAGATTCCTGGCAAAGGGGGCATAACTGATAGAATGAGTTTGTCCAGAAGGCTGAAGGGCTGGCCTGGATGGAGGGCCTGTGACACAAAAGCAAAGGACGAGCCATGTGTGGTGGTACACTTACGTAATCCCAGTGACTCAGGAGGCCAAGGCAGGAGGATTGCAAATTTGAGGCCAGCCTCAGCAACTCAGCAAGACCCTGTCTCAAAATAAAAAATAAAAAGGGCTGGGAGGAGATTAAAAAATTCTTAGAGGTCAATGAGAATGATGATACAACATATCAAAATCTCTGGGACACTATGAAAGCGGTACTAAGAGGAAATTCATTGCATGGAGCGCATTCCAGAGAAGAATGAAAAGTCAACAATTAAATGACCTAACATTACAGCTCAAAGCCCTAGAAAAAGAAGAACAGAATAACAGCAAAAGTAGTAGAAGACAGGAAATAATTAAAATCAGAGCTGAAATCAATGAAATTGAAACAAAAGAAACTATTAAAAAAATTGACATAACAAAAAGTTGGTTCTTTGAGAAAGTAAACAAAATAGACAAACCCTTAGCCACACTAAGAGAAGGAGAGAGAAGACTCAAATTACTAAAATACATGATGCAAAAGGAAATATCACGACAGACACCACTGAGATACAGAACATAATGAGAAGCTACTTTGAAAATCTGTATTCCAACAAAATAGAAAGTACCGAAGACATTGACAAATTTCTAGAGACATATGCTCCTCCCAAACTGAACCAGGAGGACATACACGATTTAAACAGATCAATATCAAACAATGAAATAGAAGAAGCCATTAAAAATCTACCATCCAAGAAAAGCCCAGGACCAGATGGATTCTCAGTCGAGTTCTACAAGACCTTCCAAGAAGAACTCATTCCAATACTTCTCAAAGTATCCCAGGAAATAGAAAAGGAGGGTACCCTACCGAACTCATTCTATGAAGCTAATATCACCCTCATACCCAAACCAGGAAAAGACACATCAAAGAAAGAAAATTTTAGACCAATATCCTTGATGAATATAGATGCAAAGATCCTTAACAAAATATTGGCAAAAACATATTAAGAAAATGGTACACCACGATCAAGTGGGGTTCATTCCTGGAATGCAAGGATGGTTCAACATTCGTAAATCAATAAACGTAATCCATCATATCAATAGACTTAAGGATAAGAATCATATGGTTATTTCAATTGACACAGAAAAAGCATTTGACAAAATACAACACCCCTTCATGCTCAAAACACTAGAAAAAATAGGGATAGTAGGAACATACCTGAACATTGTAAAGGCTATTTATGCTAAGCCCATGGCCAACATCATTCTTAATGGAGAAAAACTGAAACCATTCCCATTAAAAATGGGAACAAGACAGGGATGTCCTCTTTCACCACTTCTATTCAACATTGTCCTCGAAACTCTAGCCAGAGCAATTAGGCAGACTAAAGAAATTAAAGGGATACGAATAGGAAAAGAGGAACTTAAGCTGTCACTATTTGTGGATGACATGATTCTATATTTAGAGGATCCAAAAAAACCTCCTCCAGAAAACTTCTAGACCTCATCAATGAATTCAGCAAAATAGCAGGCTATAGAATCAACACACATAAATCTACAGCATTTTTATACGCAAGCGATGAAACACTGAAAGGGAAATGAGGAAAACAACTCCATTTGCAATAGCCTCAAAAAAAATAAAATACTTGGGTATCAATCTAACCAATGAGGTAAAAGATCTCTACAATGAAAACTACAAAACACTGAAGAAAGAAATTGAGGAAGACCTTAGAAGATGGAAAGATCTCCCATGTTCTTGGATAGGCAGAATTAATATTGTCAAAATGGCCATACTACCAAAAGTGCTATACAGATTCAATGCAATTCCAATTAAAATCCCAATGACGTACCTCACAGAAATAGAGCAAGCAATCATGAAATTCATCTGGAAGAATAAGAAACCCAGAATAGCTAAAGCAATCCTTAGCAGGAAGAATGAAACAGGGGGTATCGCAATACCAGAACTTCAACTATACTATAAAGCAATAGTAACAAAAACGGCATGGTATTGGCACCAAAATAGACAGGTAGATCAATGGTACAGAATAGAGGACACGGACACAAACCCAAATAAATATAATTTTCTAATACTAGACAAAGGTGCCAAAAATATGCAATGGAGAAAAGATAGCCTTTCAACAAATGGTGCTGGGAAAACTGGAAAGCCATATGCAACAGAATGAAACTAAACCCATATCTCTCACCCTGCACAAAACTCAACTCAAAATGGATCAAGGACCTTGAAATCAGACCAGAGACCCTGCATCTTATAGAAGAAAAAGTAGGTCCAAATCTTCACCTTTTTGGCTTAGGATCAGACTTCCTTAACAGGACTCCCATAGCACAAGAAATAAAAGCAAGAATCAATAACTGGGATAGATTCAAACTAAATAGCTTTCTCTCAGCAAAGGAAACTATCAGCAATGTGAAGAGAGACCCTACAGAGTGGGAGAATATCTTTGCCACTCATACTTCAGATAGAGCACTAATTTCCAGAATATATAAAGAACTCAAAACACTCTACACCAAGAATACAAATAACCCAATTAACAAATGGGTTAAGGAAATGAACAGACACTTCACAGAAGAAGATGTACAAGCAATCAACAGATATATGAAAAAATGTTCAACATCTCTAGTAATGAGAAATGCAAATCAAAACCACCCTAAGATTCCATCTCATCCCAATTAGAATGGTGATTATCAAGAATGCAAGCAACAATAGGTGTTGGAGAGGATGTGGGGAAAAAGGTACACTCATACATTGCTGGTGGGACTGCAAATTAGTGCAGCCACTCTGGAAAGCAGTGTGGAGATTCCTTAGAAAACTTGGAATGGACCTACCATTTGACCCAGCTATCCCACTCCTTGGCCTATACCCAAAGGACTTAAAATCAACACACTACAGAGATACAGCCACATCAATGTTCATAGAGGCTCAATTCACAATAGCCAGACTATGGAACCAACCTAGATGTCCTTCAATTGATGAATGGATAAAGAAACTGTGGTATATATATATACAATGGAATATTACTCAGCTATAAATAATAATAAAATTATGGCATTTGTAGGCAAATGGATGAAATTGGAGACCATCATGTTAAGTGAGATAAGCCAATCTCAAAAATCCAAAAGAGGAATGATCTCACTGATAAGCGGATGATGACACTTAATGGGGGGTGGGAGGGGGACAAGAATGGAGGAAGGAGGACTGTATAGAGGGAAAAGAGAGGTGGGAGGGGTGGGGGGAAGGAAAAAACTAACGGAGTCAATCAAACATCATTACTCTATGTAAATATATGAATATAGAAATGGTATGCTGTTACTCCATGTACAAACTGAAACAACATGCATGCCATTTGTTTACAATAAAAATAAATTAAAAAAAAAAAAAGGGCTGGGGATGTAGCTCAGTGGAAAAGCTTCCCTGAGCTCAGTTTCCAGTACACATATGTGTATATATATATATTTTTTTTTTTTTTCTGAGTTCAACTGATCTTTGCCATTCAGACCCCAGACAGTCCTGTTTTGGTTGGCATAGGGCAAACAGGCACATCTCCAGGGAGAAAAGGACCATTCTGTTGGAATTTTTCACTTTGTCTATAGTGTTTTCCAGTTTGTTTTTCTCTTCAAGCATTTCAGAGATTAAAACTTTATTATGTTGCTTAAAAATCCCAAAACTAAACAAACCACAACAAAAGACAGTGATGCACAGAGGTGCCTACAAGGTAGGAGGAAGGATTGAGGCTGGGAACTCCCCTGCTACCCACAAATGATTTTTTTTCCCATAGTGGGAATTGAATCCAGGGCTTGGCACATGCAAGGCTCCAAATGACTTCTATTACTTTCTTTGTGTACAAAGACTATGGGTCCTATGTCAGAGTGAAGTCTCAAGATTAGGGTGGGGTATAAGTGAGCCCTGGAAGGTTGGACCTGTGGTGGAACCCCCAAAAACATGAATCCACCAAACACACAGCACCTGGTGGACTCAGCTGCCCTCCAGGATAAAAAGTACAATGGACAGAGGGAGAGGGCAGTGGGAGGTCTGACTCAAGTGCTGTCTGGACCTATGATTTGGGACAAGTGACTTCCACTTTTTGGGGGGTGGTTAGATTAGATTAGTAATTCTTAGACTTTTTTGGATTATGGATTTCCCCTGAAAATTTGATATAAACCCATAGATGTAATATTTTAGATACATGATACATATTTTATATATCTTTTTCTACTGACTAGAATGTAAACTCAATAGGGAGGATTTTGTGTGTGTGTATTTTGTTCACTAACAGACTAAAACAGTTCCTGGTGCTTAGGTGTGCCATAAACAGTGATGACTAGATTGGGATTGGGATTCAGAAACCCCATCCCCGCATGTCAGCAGATAGCCCAGGTTCAGAATCCTGGAATAAGTTGATCTCTTCCTGTCCCAACATTCTTGGAGTCTACAGAATTCTACCCTGAATCATCTTTGTTTCTTTTCTCCGTGCTCCCCACCAGTGCTGGGGATTGAGCCCAGGGGCATTCTACCACTGAGCTACATCCCCAGCCCTTTGTATTTTTTATTTTGAGACAGGGGTTCACTAAGTGGCTGAAGCTGGGCTAGAACTTTCCATCCTCCTGCCTCAGCCTCCTGAGTTGCTGGGATTACAGGAGTGTGCTCCAGGCCCAGTTACCTACTGTGAATCTTTCTGGTGTAGACTATATAGTTGACTCTATATCCAAAACAAAGCTCTAGTCCTGTACCTAGGGGGGAAATATTTGCTGAACAGCTCCTGTGTCCAGGGAGCTAAGAGTTATATTAAATGCATTTCATGTTGTATCTTAATTAGGATCACACCACCTTATGAGGAGGTTTTTATTATCCTAATTTTTCACATGAGCCGGTGTGGTGGTGCACACATGTAATCCCAGAGACTAGGAAGGCTGAGGCAGCAGGATTGCAAGTTCAAGGCCAGCCTAGGCAATTTAGCCAGACTCTGCCTCAAAATAAAAAATAAAAAGGGCTGGGGATGTAGCTCAGTGGTAGAGCACCCCTGGGTTCAATTCTCAGTTCAAAAACAAACAAAAAACTCAATGAAAACTAAAACAAAATTTTCAAATGAGGAACCTGCGGCTCAGAGAGGTTAAGTAATTTGCCTAAGGTTATTCAGCTGGTCAGAGATGGAGCTGGGATTTAAACCTGCCTGTCAAAATCTATTGAAAGGTCTTTCTTCCATGTCCTGGTTGAGGGTCACCATCCATTCCTCCTAGCCTGAGGACTGTGGGTTGCTAAGCACTGCTTGGAGGGGAGACTCACCTCCTCTCCTGAGCTGCCACATGCCACAGTGGATAGGATGCGGTGGCTGTATCTGAGGGCTGGCTTCACATCCTACCAGAGGAGCAGCTGTCAGGAGGGCGGTCAGGACCCCCGGCCCACAGCCCTGTCCTCACTGGAGCCAACGAATCCGTGCAGCCGTGAACTCAGTCGAGCTCCCTTCAGGCTTCCCCGTGCTCACTGTGCCCACTTCTGGCCGTGTGACCTCCCTTGAGGCTGCTTCACTTGCAGGAGGTTCCTGTTTCCACATCTATGAAATGGGCATAAAAACACGGCGAAGTTCCGGGACCGACACCCGAGACCGCGGCGGACGCTGCAGAACCGCGGCCCCCGGTCCTCTCCAGACCCGCCCCGCGCAGGGCCGGTCCCAGCCGGGCGCTTTCCCAGGCAGTGAGGCCCAAGGGGTGGAAACCGACCCGAAGTAAGCCGCTGTGGACGGAACCACAGAAGTGAAGCTCTGGAGCAGGGACCCGGTAGCCGCGGACCCCCGCCCGGAGCCTGGCTCGGAGATCGGAGACGGGTCGGAGCCGAGTCGGAGCCGAGCGGGACTCGCGGCGGGACGTACGCGGGTGGCGGCCGCGGTCCTTCGCCCCCGGCGTCGCGCTCCCCGCGCCCCCGACACGGCCGGGCTCAGGGTCCTGGCTCGTAAATCTCCTTCACACGAAGGGCCATAAATCAGGGCCCGCCGGGACCCCCCAGCTCCCAGCCCCGACCCGTGCCCTTCGGGGAGGGCGGGGCGCAGGAAGCCCCTGGGACAAGTGGGCGGGGCTGCCCCGGCCCCGCCCACTGCGGCTGCTAATTACAGGCCCGCGGAGCCTGATTTACTGCAGGGCGGGCGCGTCTGGGGAGTCTGGAGGGGCGGGGGCTGGGGCTCCCCAGGGGCTCCCAAGTTCTCAGGACCTCGTTGAAATGACCATCTCAATAGTAAACTGCCCTGTGCTTTATATAAATTAAATAGAAACATAAGAATAGCTAATTTGGAGAGACTGTGTGCCAAGCTGTGTTAAACACTTATTAGTTTATTCATCAAATATTTATTGAATGCCTAATAGGTGCCAGAAGTCTTGTATATATTATCTCCCAAAATGTTCCCAGCCCCGAAAGTTAGTCGTTGTGGTTCCCATTTTGCAGATGAAGAAATGAAAGCAAGAAACAATTAAATGACTTGTCTAAGGCCACTTGACTAGTAAGTAGCCCAGGATTCATACTCTTGACCATCTGTCGCTAAAAATCTACCTTAAAAAAAAAAAAAGATTATCTTGCCTCTTTGCTACCACTTGCCTTGCCTAGAGTCTTCTTGCTCCATCCTTCAACTGTGTGCCTTTGGGCAAAATGCCTTAGCCTCTCTGAGCCTTAGTTCCCCTCATTGGCAAAAGAGTACTCTGTCCTACTTATATCACAAGGAGGAGTTTGGAGGATCAAATTGAAGGGAAATTTATGAACACACTTACAAATTATAAAGTTCAGTATGAAAGGGTATTAGTTAAGGTGATTTTGGGTGCTGTAATAAATAAATGACCAACTCTCGTGGCTTAAACATAAAAGTTTATTTTTTGCACAGATAGGCTACATTAAGCGTGGGTGTTCCTGGCCACAGTTTTTCCTGGACAGTTCTGCTCCAAGCATGATGAAGGACCCAGAATTCATCTCCCTTATGGCTCTGTCATTTCCAGCCTGTGGCTCCCAAAGGTCCTGAGCCCACCCCTAAGGTCCTGAGGCTAGCAGGAAGGGGAAGGAGCACAGAGGTTGCTTATGGGAGGTTATTATGCGCAGACTCGGAAAGTGGACTTCATTTCTGTTCACATTCACCAGGAACTCAGTCAACTGCTGGAAAGAATAAGAAATGTCATGACCAAGGCACAACAGATTACCCCAAACCTTTTGTTTTAAAACAGCAATAAATATTTATTATAGTCAAAATTTTAGGGAGGGGCCTACCTGGGTCATTTTCTTCTCCTTCTATGAAGGATAGACATGTAAACTCCTGCAGCCTTTTTGTCACCATGAGGGAAGAGAAAGAAACACCATGAGGGGGGCTGGGGTTGTGGCTCAGTGATAGAGCACTTCCCTAGTACATATGAGGCACTGGGTTCGCTCCTCAGCACCACATAAAAATAAATAAATAAAGTAAAGGTATTACATACATCTACAAAGATAAATATTTTTTAAAAACACCCTGAGGGGAAGAGATATGAAAACAATTCTATGAGCTGCAGAAAAAAAAAAATTATGGAATAGTCATTGAACTAGCAAAGGAATTTAAATTTTCCCACAAATTTATTTATTTATTTATTGTGGTGCTGGGTATCAACTCTAAGGGCTCACACATGCTAGGCAAGCACTGTACCAGTTAACCACAACCCCACCTCCCCACAGAGTTTTAAACATTCCCAAGAACACTTAAAACAATTCTGAAAATGAGAAGACTGAAGGATTTCCCAAGGAGGCAGATATTACACAGAGGTGGTTGGAGTTGGCAGGGCAGAAATGTAGAACTGGGAATCACTGGGGATAGGATGAACTATTTACCAAATGGGGTTAGAAAACTCGATACCTGAATTCCAATAATAATCATGGTGACAGCAGCAATATCAGTAATAATACAAATAATGGACACTATTTATTGACATCTACAAAGTGCTAGAAATTTACTTTTGTATATTTACTGCAGTTTACTTCTTCCACAAGGTATTATCATCTATTGGTTCCACTTAAGATATGAGAAAACTGAATCTCAAGAGGATGAAGATGGCTTCTTGAGCCCACACGTGACTCTCAGCTTCCTGAGCACAGAGTAGGAGCCCTGATTTTCCTTTCCAGAGAGTTCCTGGTCTTCAGCACCCCTAGCCAGGGCAGAGGCTACCTCTCCCAAGAGGCAAAGCCCTCCATCCACACCAAGCCAGGCCCCCAGACCTGGAATTCCTACTTCACTCCCACTGACTCTAGGGCAGATCTAGCTGATTAGACTCCCTGCTAAAAGCACTGGGGCCTCTGTCATTTCCCTAATGAGAAGCCAATCACCCGGTCATTAGTGGGTGGAGGTGATAGGGAGTTTGGGGCTGGGGTTGGAGGGCAGGGGATGCTCTTGGTTATCTGGATGATTTACAGCTGCAGTGGGCAGGCTGACCTGGGAAGGGAGCAGAGAAGAAAGTTAATATGCAGAGCAGACCTTCTAGAAGCTAGGCCCCCCAAGCTAAGAGCTTCACATGCTCTGTTTTCTTTAATCCTCCCAATAAATCTGATGAAGCAGTGTTATTATACACCCCCATTTTACAGACAAGAAAACTGAGTTTTAGAAAGGTTAAGCATCTTGCCCAAGGCTGTAGTGCTACTAAAAAATGATAGTCTTATTCCAGAGCCTTCTCCAAAACAACCACTCTGCTGTCAGTGATAGGGGCACTGCAGGTGTGTGCAGGTGAAGAACTAACAAATATCTTGGCTTTAGACTAAGAAGGAACAGCATTCAAGAAGCACATGATTGGCCGGACATGGTGGTACATGCCTGTAATCCCAGAGACTGAGGCAAGAGGATCGTGAGTTCAAAGCCAGCTTCAGCAATTTAGTGAGAACCTAAGCAACTCAGTGAGACCCGGTCTCTAAATAAAATACAAAAAAGTGGGGGCATGGGGATGTGGCTCCATGGTTAAGTGCCCCTGGGTTCAAACCCCATTTCCAAAAAAAGAAAGAGCCAAATGTGTGCATGAATTTGCAAACAAGAACCCCTGGGATGTTGAGAAAGTCTGCCAGAAAAAGGATAATAAAAATGACAACTATATATTAGTATTATTATTTGTGATACTGAGGATTGAATGCAGAGGTGATCTACCACAGAACTATATTCCAGCCCTTTTTATTTTTGATTTTGAGACAGGATCTTTGAAATTACAGACTTATACCATCATGCCTGACTCGTTCTTTATTTTGAGACAAGGTCTTGCTTAATTGTGCAGGCTGACCTCAAAGTTTCGATACTCCTGCCTCAGCCTTCAGAGTGGCTGGGATTACAGGTGTGTAGCACTGCACCCAGCAACAATTAAATATGCCAAGTCCTGTGCTCAGGATTTTCTGTGTATGGTATCATTTAATTCTCACAATTTTGAGGTGGTTACCAATTTATGAATTTATTTTGCAGGGCTGGTAATCAAACCCATGGCCTCATGTAAGCTAGGCAAGCACTCTACCACTGAGCTACACCCTGCCCATCAATCCATTTTACAGATGAGGAAACCAAGAGTCAGGGAGGTTAAGTCACTTGCCCTGGCTCTGGAAGTTGGTACAGGGGATTGGCTTGGGAGTAAGAGAGGAGGAAAGGGTGGTTGCTTACTTTCTACTATGAGTTGTCAGGATTCTTGGTTTGAAACAACAAACTCCAACTTTGATCACATAAGCAGAAGAGGGAATTATTGGGCAACAATGAATTAGCTCACAAAATCAATGGGAAGAAAGGCTCAGGAACTAAGTTTGGGAAATTCATAGGAATTACAGGAGCTTGGGCAGCTGAACTGGTAGGCTAGCCAGTAGAACCTTCTGACTATCCCCACAGGACTTTGAAGGCCACCAGCCCTGATAATGGCACAGTGACTTCTCTACTGTAGCCTGTTACTCTGGGACACCTGCTCCAGACTCAGGTTACAGAATCAAGTGCCTGAACTCCTGTCTGGTGTAGCTGCCAGGAATCTGCCTCCCAGAGCCCCACCACAGAGGCACCCCTCCCCAAGATAGGGAGACCGATTCAATTCTGCATTGCAAACAACAATAATGAAAACAAAAACATTGACAGTTCCTGGTGCCCCAGGTTCCCTAGCCACCCAGGAAGAGGTGTCCCATGTTCATACTTGGACCCTAGTTCAGAGAGCCCATTGCGAGGTGCTGCTCAGAAACCTCAGGCCTCCAGTCTTGAAGGAGGATATGAAGATAATGCCTTTCTTTGGTCATCTGCCACATCCAGTTCTATTCTCTGAAGTGGTGTTGACTCCTTCTGGTTCTCTCTCCATCACCTGCAGGGCTCAGACTCCCACCTCTCTCCTGGATCCTTATCTCCTAGGGAGTTTGTCTTAGATCCATTGTCCACACTGTTCAAAGGTAGTCAAGCTACAATTCAATATAACTATGTCACTCCCCAGTTTAATAATCTTTCCTTTTTTTGTTTTTTGTTTTTAGTTTTGCTTTGTTTTTTTTTTTTTTTTTGTGGAACTGGGGATTGAACACAGGGCTTCGCTCATCATGCTGGGCAAGCACTCTACCCCTGAGCTGCCTTCCCAGTGCTGTCTCCTCCCCCGCTTTAAATTTTATTTTGAGACAGAGGCTCACTAAGTTGCACAGGCTGACCTTGAGTTTGAAATCCTCCTGCCTCGACCTGCTATATAGCTGGGAGTACAGATGTGTGCCACCTTGGCTGGCTCTGGTTTTTAATGTCCTTTTATAGTTCTTAGTTATTTATAGGACACACACACACACACACACACCAAAAAAAAAAAGAAAAAAGGAGAGATTTTGTTGGCCAGGTGCAGCCATGCACACCTGTAATCCCAGTGGCTCAGTAGCTTGTGAGGCAGGAGGATCCAAGTTCAAAGCCAGCCTCAGCAACTTAGCGAGGCCCTTAGCAACTTAAGGAGAACCTTTCTCAAAATAAAAAATAAAAAGAGCTGGGGATGAGGCTTTGTGATTCTGTGCCCCTGGGGTTCAATCCCTGGTACCAAAAAAAAAAAAAAAATTTATTTTGTCATGATGCCAGTGATCCCAGGTCATCTTCCATCATTTCCTGATTTCCCACTTCATGGTTTGGCAGAGTCAATTTACTGTATTTTCCACATCATCCTACAGTGGCTTATACTTCACTCAACCGTCAATGCCCTTCCACTCACTATCTGCTTGGTAAGCTGCCATCAATCCTTTGAAATCCAGTTCAGGCATAATTTCTCCTGCAAAACATTTTCTGACCCCTCAGAGTTCATGCTCCTTCCTTGGTACACTTGCTAATCTTGCACATTCTTTGATTTCATGCTATTGAAATAATTGGCCTTTCCCAAGAGGTGGTAAGCTCCAGGAGGACAGGTACCATGTTGGTTTTGCTCAGGATGGTTTCTTCATTACCTAACCCAAGACCTGGCAGATAGTAGGTGCTCAATAATTACCTAACTCAATTAGCCAGGAAAAGCGAAGCCATGGGATGAATGAAAGAGAAGAGAGTTTTGGGAGATGGGATTGGGAAGTGACAAAAGGCAACTTCCACAATTTGTGCCCTGAGGCTGGGAGAGAAGGCATAAATTCCAGGAAGTAGGGAAGGACTAACTTGGAGAATACATCTGAGTGTATTTCCCAGGAAGGCGCCAGTGGAGAGGGCAAGCTGTGAAACCAAGGGAGGGGTAATTGATGAGGCAGGGTCCCCAGGAGAGACAGAGTGGAGGCAGGAGGGAAGAGGAAGTCACTATCCAGAAACCAGGCAGGGACATGTGGGGAGGGAGGAAGGACAAAGACCAAAACTGGGTGCTGCCTGGAGAGGGATGCAGAGGAGGGAGTCCTCAGCCTGCAGTAAGAGCCAGAGGCACTAATGGTTTTTCTTTTGTTTTTTTAAGACCCATCACTGGAAATATTTAATGACTTCCCCATCTCCTGCCAAAGAAAAGTGAATGCGTTAGTGGCCTACATGACTATGTACCATCTAGTCCTGTCATCAGTCTGCTCATCTCTTACTCAGCCTAGGCCCACTGGACACCTTGCACCCACTAGAACCTGCAGATGCCTTCCTGCCTCAGGGCCTTTGCACACATTGTTCTTTCTGCCTGAACTCTCTTCCCCCAAACAGTTATAGTTCCTTATCTCTTTCAGGTGCTTACCCAGATGTCACCTTCTTAGGTGGGCTTTCCTGACCCCACCACCCCTCACCCCACACATGCATACTCAACACTTCCTACCTTTCCTAGTGTTATTTTTTTCTGCAGCACTTATTGCTGTCTATTATACTCCTCCCACCATACTGGGGATTGAACCCAGGGGTGCTCTATCACTGAGCTGCATTCCCAGCCCTTTTGATTTTTTGAGACAGAGTCTTGCTAAGTTGTTTATGCTGGCCTTGAACTTGCGATCCTCCTGCCTGGGCCTCCAGCATTGCTGGCCTCTCTGTTGGCCTAATACGCTCCTAATACATGTCTTATAGTACTTATTTACTGCACACATTACCTATTTTCTTTATTATTTGCTCGCACCACGAGAAAGTGACCTCCATGAGGTTTCTGGCTGTTTTATTCACTGGTCTATGCCAGTAACTACACCAATAGGCGGTCAATAACTTTTTTGTTAAGGCTGGGGATTAGCTTGGTGGTAGATCGCTGGCCTTGCATGAATGGACCCTGGGTTCCCCACCACGAAATGTTGTCGTTGAGTGACAGCACGAAGAGCCAGAGTCTAACACTGCGCCCAAATCTGGATTCTAAAGTTCAAAGATCTACAGTAAGCCGAGTCTGAGCTGAAACGCGGAGGGTCGGGTTGGGGAGAGCAGGGGGACTCGGGGGACAGAAGTTCCAGGGTGGGAGTTCTGCCCTCCCTGCGGGGAGCGGGGCCGGAACTTCCAGAGAAGAGCAGGAATTCCTGAAATCCGGGCCGGCCGAGTGGTAATAGGCACCTTCGCGGCCGCCGGCGGAACCGCCCGGCCCTAAATCACGGCCGCCGCCCCTCCTCCCGCCCGGCGGCCCGGGAAGCGCTGCTGGCGGGCATGGGCGGCTCCAGCCGCGGCGGGCACCGGCCGTGCAGGTGCCGCGGAAATGCCTGCCCCGCTGCCCGCTTTGAAGTCGGCCCGCGCCGCAGCGTCCTCCCGGGCGCGGCGACCGCCTGCGTCCCCTCGCGCCTCCTGGCCGCGGAGGGCAGAGCGGCCGGGGCGGAGTCGCTTCCCCGAGCCGGCCGCGTGTCGGGAGTGTGGCCTCGGAGTCGTGCCTCGGGGCCGGGTCCTTCCCGACCTGTGCGGGGCAAAGCGGCGGAAGGGCGGCCGCCCCCTGCACGCGAAGGACAATTGCGCGGTTCCACATTCTTTGCTTTTATGACGATTTAAGGGTTCGTGTTAGGGACCAGAGAAGTCAGTGGTTCCAGCTCGTCTTTTTATTTTTATTTTTTTCCTTACTGATCTACTAGTTTTGTTCACTTGAGCCCCACAGTTGTCTCTTGCAATGGATTATTTCCCTTCATGCAATGCAGGGATGGGGATGTTTCAAAGTTAATGAGCGAGAAGGAAACTGTAATCAAAATTATCCTTAAATAGGGCTTAAATTACAGTACACAACAGCATTATATATTTAACCCTGAACAATGTTTTTACAGAAGCTAACACTTAATAACTACTGAGATAGATTCTGAAGGAAATGATTATATATATTTATATATATGTATATAATACATACATATATATACACATACAATTTTTTTCCTTTCTAAGCATTCAAACTACTTTGAGGGGACAGTTTTGAATTCAGTAGCTCTTGGATGAGACTCAAGGTTTTGCTTGATGCTGTGGCCACTACAACCATAATTTGGGAGCCATCCCTTTAAGACAACTATCGAATTGCCCCCAGGTGACCCAGGTGCCTGGGACTGTAAACATTTCTACTTGGCTGCAGAGTTTCCTCCCTCCTGTTTTAATATAGAACCTCATAAAGTTACCTCGAGTTAATACATTGGTTTGTGGTCATCTATGCACATGTATGTAGTAGGTGTTTAATAAATGCTTACTGGATATGAATATGAAGCCTGCTTGATCTGGCGTATATGGAATTTCCAGTCTCATGATTGTCTTCTTACCAGGGATTGTGCCACTTATTGAACTGTCAGCAAATATTTCCTCACACCTCCTGTGTACCAGGCACCTGGGAAATCAGAGGTGACCTAGGGGTGACCCCAGCATGAGCACAGAAGTGCAGTACAATATGCTAAATTCTAGACTGAACTAGGAACCCTGTGGGAGAGGCTCAGAGCTGGCTTCACTGGGGAGGAAAGGACAGCAAGCAGCTGAGGCTGGTGACTCATTGCCCACCATCTGAACTCAATCCAGAACTCCGGCAGGCAAAGAGACCTGAAGCCCTCCCTGCAGATGCAGCCAGAGAGCTGCAGGCTGATCCTGAGTCTCCGCAGGCTTCACCTGGCTGGCTGGGCCCTGACTTAGCTGCAGCAGGGGATAGGGGGTGGGCACAGCCTGTCACTTCTGTTCTCTGGTGCTTTCCCTGGGATCCCAGTGGCCATCGATTCTGGTAGCATGGGTCAAAGTGAGTCAAAGAAACCCCAGGCAGCAAATCTCAGTCCCAGCAGCAGGCAGTTGGGCCGCTCTGGTCTTCTGCCTTCCAGTTCACATTCTCTTCTGCTTGTCTCTGCCCATTGCCCCACCTCAGCGTTCCAGGTTTTCTCTATATTAGTCAAACCTTTAAAAAATTTTCATTCTTGGTTGAAACTAATTAAATCTCTTAAAATTTCTAATTCAAAGGATTGATACTAGGTCTCTAATAATGACAATAAGTCAGTGGGGGGATTTGGGTAGTGATGGGGTGTTCCCTCAGCTGAACATGCAGGCCAGGCCCAGATGGGTTAAGACCCTTGTCTTGGAAGAAGACACGCCACAGCTAACCCTCTAACTGGGGGCAAGGTCCTTGACTCTGTTTCCTGTCTGCATCATTATAATGAACCTTCCATAGGGGACTGTTGTGAGGCTAAGCTAATGTATGTTTAAAAGCACTTAGAATAATGCCTGGTCTATGAGAAGCATACCATAGAATTCAGTGCCAGCATTATTAAGGTCATTATTGCTATGGTTAATTATCACCAACAGCATCCTATCCATAGTGGTGTGTGAGTTCTAGGATGCTGAGTCACTGGAGTAAGAAAGGTGCTAGATGTAGGCTAAGCTGATTTGCCACCAATTGGTACCTCCCCGCAGCTCTTGGGCTGCCCCAGGCAGATTCTCCCCACTATGAGGCTGCCTGGAGATCAATGGGGCACCTCCATCCTTCTGTGGAGATGGGGATTGCTCATGGCTCGCCCTTCTACTTCTTCAGACCCACAAAACTCTTAATTGTAGGTCAAAGTCTCCTGAGAATCTGGGTGAGTTTAGATCCAGAGCTTGAGCTTAGTACCTACACTTAGGGCCGGCTTCGTGCGCATGGGACCTGTGCAATGGTTTAGAAGCACCCTAGATTTGGTTTAATGCTGTGCTGTGACCATCTTCAAATACTTTGAAACAAGGGGCCCCACGTTTTCACTTTGCACTGGGTCCAGCAAATTACTTAGCTGGTTCTGCCTACACCTTCATAGAGAAGATATCTTCCATGCAAAGAAAACTGAGGTGCAGAAGGAGGGACATGACTGGCACAAGGTCACAGTGTGAGAGGTGTTGGCTTGCAGTGGGTGAGAGGAAGAGGTCTCCTACCTCAGACTTCCTTTCCCACCTGGAAGGTCCAGATCCTCTGCCCTTCTCTGAGGCCAGGGGCTTTTCTAAGGAGTTGGGCAAGGCTCTGATTTTCATTGGGTGAACAGGGCAGTCTAGAGTGGCTTCAAAGGACTAAATGGCATAGATGAGGGTGAAAGAGAGATGGCCGTGGAATGTGACACCAAGGAACCAGATGCCTAGGCTATGGCCCATGCCGTCTCCTAGTCTGATACTTACTAAGACTGACATTCCACTACTTGAGCTGGATGGGTGGGCATGGGTGCTAAGACCCATAATTTTATCCAAGAGCTGCATAAAATTCTGTGTGAGGGACACAGGTTTGTGTGATTGTATGTTGTGGGGGAGGCAGGAGGCTGCCTGAGTCAAGAAGAGAACCTGGGGCACTTAACCACTGAGCCACACTCCCAGTCCTTTTTTGTATTTTATTTAAAAACAGGGTCTCACTGAATTGCTTAGGGCCTAAGTTGCTGAAGCTGGCTTTGAACATGTAATCCTCAGCCTTCTGATCTCGCTGACTTTTAATTCTACATAATATTGCACTTTTGGGAAGAATAGACCCCAGGAAATACAAAAAGTCCTTAGGCTACTTCTAATCTAGTGAGCGAGACTGACAAATAGTCACACAAATAAATACATATAGTTTGTTTCCTAGTGCCCCACACTTTTCCTCTGTGGAGAAATTCAGTTGAAATAATGGGATTATTGTTGCCGGTGCTCTCTGGGATGAACGTGAACGGCATCCTTCTCCTGGCTGATGCCACAACAGGCCTTGCATTCAGTTTATGGCTGGGAACGAGATGAACCTTAAGAAACTCCAAATAACTCCCTATGGATGCCTGAAATTCCATTGGGGGTCTTTCTCTAGGATTAAGCATTTTTCCTTTCTGAGACCCTGTTTAAAATTCAAATCCCTGGTGGTAGTGGTGGGAATGATTTGGTGAGTTCATAATAGAATACTGCTGTGTCATGAGATAGGACTGTCCAGGGCCCTTCAAAAGATGTCCCTGATTGATACTACAAGGAGAGCTAGAGGAAAAAGATCTCCAACACCTTCTCTGCTGATTCAGCCACACTCTTTCTGAAGAAGGGGAAGTCAAAGGGAAGTAGGGCGAGAGTTGAACCCAGTCAAAACCCCAATTCAGAATCCTGACCAACCTCGACTTGTAGCTGAAAAAGCCTGAAGTTCTATTCAGTTTACCTACGGGGCTCTGTGGGGTTGACTGTCAAACCTGCCCCTCCCTTATCGATCCTTCTGGGGTGGTCATGCTTTTCCTCAATGGCAGCTCTGTGGTTGGTTGCCCATAAGACTTGACAAGAACTTTGGAGGTTCTAAAGCACACCCAACCCCCCACTGCCACCCGTCTATGAGTCTATCAGTTCTCCTGCCCAGAGGCTACATTCGGCACTCTATCTGGGGTCAGGGGAGAGAATGTGGATCCCTGTCACCCCAGAGAGACCCTTGGAGTGAGCAAGTTCCTGGTGGCAACTGGAGGACTGCCCCGGGCGTGGCCAGGCTTCCCAGCTGGTCCCCATGTGTGTACAAGAATCTGCATGCTTCCTTCCTGCTTGCTTCCTTCTCAGTTCCTCCCTCCCCAACCTACCTGGGGGCAGGTAATAAAGCAGGAGGAGGGAGATGGATGGATGGGGAGGGCGGGGAGCCACGTGGTGCCATAAAGCCCAGCTACAGAAGGCTGTCCAAGGAGTGTCCAGACCGCAGGAGCCAGTGCTCAGAGGGTGGACCGTCAGCCTCACCTACCCAGCGCCGAAGCAGCTGGGCCTGGGAATAGGCCATGCTCCGAGGCTCGCCAGGACTAGGCCTCAAGGGCCTGAAAGGGACCGAGGGCTCTGCAGAGGACTTGGGAGGCTCTTGCCCAGAGACTGGGAGGAATTTTGGGGTGCTGAGGGAAAACGGCGCCCCCCGCAGCCTGGGCGAGGCAGAGGAGGCTGCGGGTAGGAAGCGGGCCAGGCCGGTGCGGTCCAAGGCGCGGCGCATGGCCGCCAACGTGCGCGAGCGCAAGCGCATCCTGGACTACAACGAGGCCTTCAACGCGCTGCGGCGGGCGCTGCGGCACGACCTGGGCGGCAAGAGGCTCTCCAAGATCGCCACGCTGCGCAGGGCCATCCATCGCATCACTGCGCTCTCCCTCGTCTTGCGTGCCAGCCCCCCTCCCCGCTGGCCCTGCGGCCACTTGGAGTGCCACAGCCAGGCGGCGAGCGCAGGGGGCACTGGGGACGCCGGCTCCAGTCCCCAGCGGCCCGCGCCGCAACCAGGAGGGCCCAACCTCGTGCGCCGGGACGTCGCCAGCCCCTTTCTGCAGCCTGCGCCGCGCTGCTCCTCGTGCTCGCCACACACACATATAGGACGGCCCAGGGAGGTGGCGGAGGTCCCAGGCTTGGGCCAAGCCTATGGAGGAAACTGGCGCCGATGTCCCGGGTCTCCCTCTGCCGGGCCGCTTGCCTGGTCCCGGGGCTACCTGCGAACAGGCACGGGATTGGGCTACCAGCACTCTTGAGCCGGACACCAAGGAAAGCCCGGTTGGTAGGATGAATGTAAAAGGGAAGACGGGAAAAAAAAAAAAAAAAAAAAAAAAAAAAATTGTCCCGGACTGAGCAAAATTGAATGAGCTGAGACCTGAGGGGGAAAGGAGGCTTCTTGGCAGCAGGAAGGAACTCTGGGGGTTGGAGCGTCACCTCCACATCCCCGCCCCAGGTGGCTGCTCTGCGAAAGAAGCAGGATCCTGCTTGGCTCTTAGGTTTGGACTTGTTGAACTCTTCTTGGAAAGTAGCCTTTGCATTCCTGTGCCTCTGAGCCGTTTTCTTGTGCTGCTTTTGGACTGGGGGACTTGTGTGGGAGTGTGGGTGAGCACTTGTTTTGGTCTGATGACACAGTGTCAGGACTCTTCCTCTGTGGCTGTCCCAGGTCTGAGCTGGGCTAGGCAGGTAGAAGCAGCCAAATAAAAAGAAAAAAAAAAAAAAATATCATTTGTCTGCTATCACGACTCCACTGGCTCAATGGTCTAGGGTGACAGGAAAACGAGGTTTACCAAGAAATTTTGGGACCAGGGACTAAATCCCACAGGTAGACTTCAGGAATGGCTGAGCACAGAGAATAAATAGTTCAAGGGGAAGAGAGACATTCAGAAAGGACATTCTTCCTGTGCCCCTGGGAGGGAATTATCTGGAAAAAAATTAATGGGGAGGTTAAAGATGTGATCAGTCTCATCTGTGGCCCTCTCTGCAAAACTACCATCTGCAGTGAGCCACAACAGTAGCCACCATGAAAGGAGAGTCTGGGCCATTCACAGGGAAGGAAGCTGAGGGCAGGGCCAAGGATCAGGGGTCAGGAAGTCCTGTTTATACTTTGAGTGGTAGGCAGGGCTCTCAGAGAATAGTGGACTAGCACCTCCGTGATAAGGGGTAGACCTGGAATCTAGGAAAGATTATGGGGAAAGGGTTGGGGGGGGGGTGTCTTCAGGCCAAGGATGCAGAGAGAGCAGGAGGCACAGGATCATCCCCTCCCTGACAATTCTGGAAAATTCTGCTGTATCTATGATGAGCTCATGCCTAGTCTAGCTCAGGCTGACAGGGATAATTCTACAGGCAGTGCTTGCAGGACTGAGGATCCATTGTGCCAGGGGAAAGCTGAGGACTTTCTGGTCCCTTCAGAGAACTGGGCTCTTGCTGTCTGAGAGCAAGGGTTACATACAACCAGCTCAAATGGGGGACTCCATAGCAGCTTGGGAGATGGCCATGGGCATAGACCCAGGGGAGAGTGAGGTTTTCTCAGAACAGTTAAGGTGAGGCTCACTGCTGTAATTAAAGATGTCTTTGCTTTCTGCAAGCCCTAACACTACTGGCACACTTGGCACCCTATCCCTAGCCACAGGCTCAGGGCTCCTGATTTCACAGTCAGGGCTATGGCACAGATCACAGGAAAGTTTTAACTCTGGGTCTAGCCAGGAGCAAAGTACAGGACCTGAGCCTCAATCCTGCCCACTGAGCCTGACAGTGACATGGACAGACAGTGGAAAGGAAAGAGCCAGACCTGCCTGGAATCCAGTCCCTGCTCTGTCACTTCCTTGGCCTCTACTTTCTCACCTCTGACTGAGGTCACCTTGGGTGGCTATAAGGTGAATGTGTTTCATAATGTACAGTTTTGGAGCAATTAAAAAGTGTTCACAAAGTGTTACTGTTCATTTCCTGTTATAATCTTATGATGGATCAGCCTGGTGATTTAGCCTTTTTTGGCCTCGGGTTTATTCTATGGAAACATGATAAAATCACCATCAAGTCCTGTTTTCCTAAATTCCAGGATTTAAAGAAAGAAAGGGGTTCTTTTTCTGCACCCAGCGGTCCTCTCAGCCCAGGTGTGGTGAGGGCGCCCCCTTCAGGTGAAATAAAAACAAGGCAGGTGAGAGAGTTCAGAGGGGTGTGACCATTTCCATTTCTTAGTTTATCAGGGTGACCTGAGTTTATTTGCCTGACCTTGTGCAAATAAATCACCCAGCTGATTTGTCTTGGGGTTCCCATTTGTATTGTGAGCTAAAATAAGTACTTACATCATAGGTTGTTGTACGGACTAAACGAGACAATGCCTTTAAAACATGCAGCATGGGGTTCAGCCCACATAATCACTCACTATAATAGTAATTATAGCATTTTCAGCAGCTTTACAGTTCACCAGGACTCATATACTTAGTCTCTTGGCCCCTCTTAGAAGTATGTGCCTTCCTATGCCTTCTTTTACACCAACTGCCTTTGTCACAGGGAACAAACAGTGCCTGCCGTGGCTCTAGCACTGAATGAGACATAACAGCAAAAATATATAAGTGTAAAACCCAGTGTTGTCAGGGACATGGAGAAAGGGGTGCATTTTACAGATTTCTAGTTGTACTGTATATCTCTTCTTTTTTGTAAGTGTGGAAAGACCATGATAAAAAATACACCAAGAAAGTAATCCAAGAGGACTTTTTTTTTTTTTTTGTACTCAATTTGCAAAAAAAGTGGTCACAGCAGTCTGGTACATAATAGTGAAAGATTTTGAAAACCACATATGCCCAACCGTAAAGGCATGGTAAAGCAAACTCTGCTACTTTAACAGAATGAACATAACAGTGAGTTAAAAGGGCAGATCACAAAATGGTCCATGCCCACCAATTATTATGTAGGCGAACATGTAGGTGCCTGCACAGATGGGAGAGGATTTGGAGGGATAAATGTGGTTTTTAGTTTTCATTAGATTCTTCATAACTGTTTTTAAAAAGTGAAAGATCTGTCTCCTTAGGACAACCCCAAAGAGGAGTAGGGACATGTTTCAAGCAAGGACATCAAGGATGATGTATCCCCAGTGGGCTCCTTTGGAAGGACTCACCTCACTAGATGAGAAATATTGGGGTTCTTACCGACGGGAGCTTCATCAGATATGTTTTCCTCATGCTTCATACATGTGTGTGTACATGTGTGTCCACAGAAGCCAGAAGGCTTCTGTTGCCACTAGGAAGGGGTGGGTGACTGGGCCCAGGAATGCTTCAGTGAGAAAGAAATCTACTCAATGACACCTGCCCTGTCAGCCCCTTAGGGTTTCCAGACACCCAATCAGATGCCAGAGTAAAAAAAGGCTGCAGGGCAGATACGAGGGGGGAGGCTTTATTTCCTCTTCACCTTGAATTAGGCTGGACCTAATTTGCAAACTTTGGAGGTTTCTTTCCTGTTCACCCCACCACACAAAGGACCCTCGTATGTAGGCCCACTTTCCCCTCCACTGTATCCCTAACCTCTTTCAGCATCTGTCCCACTTAAAGCACACAGGTTGGGGGTGGGCAGAGATGGGATTGGGGTCGGTGGGCACACACTCTGGGCACTTGGTTCATGTTTCTTTCCTCCAATTCACCCACTTGGCCTTGATGGTGAGCCAGGTCCAGGACTAGAGAGCTGGGGTTCCTACTTTCCCCTTCAGGTACCCATGCAGTTGGGAAGGGGGAAAGAGAGAGGAATTCCTTCTTTTTGTTTTCTGTGTCCACACCAAAGAGCAGCGAGGCCACTCAGCTGTGGAACATCTAGCGGCTGATCCAAATGTCTAACTGATCCAGGGTTTGTCACTCAGATTCCCAGGCAGGCAGGGAACTTGGAGCTGACCCAGGAGTTCAAAGCCCTTCTGAAGGGTGCAGCTGGCCCAGCTTCTGTAGGAAATTTGCCCAGAGTTCCAAGACTTTTATGTTAAAAGTCTGAAACCCCAGCCAGGTGTGGTGGCGCACACCTATAATCCTGGCAATTTAGGAGGCTGAGGCAGGAGGATCGCTAAATTCCAGGCCGACTCAGTCAACTTAGTAAGATTGTGTCTTAAAAACATAAAAAAAAAAAAAACAAACATAAATTATAGGGCTGGAAATATAGCTCAGTTGTAGAACCCCCGTGGTTCAATCTCTAGTACCATAAACAAATAAAAAGTCTGAAACTCCAATTTTTATGTGGAATGAATTTTTAAAAACACCCGTCAATTCTGTGCAGAATAATCCTACTTTGTAGGACGAATGTAGTCCAAGGGCTTCCATGTACAACTTAGATGGGAATCTACCTAGTGTAACTGCTGACCCTGGAGGGGGACCTGAACCACTGGCAGAGTTGGGCTTCCACTCTGGTTATTCCCTTCATCACATAGTCCACTAGGTGGCGCTGCAAACCCAGCATCTTGCACGGGCAGAACAAACCTGGTCTCCTAGTGCACCCACCCCAGTCCATTCAGGCAACCTTGCTGCCACCAACTAACCTGAGAGTCTTTTTTTCCTTGTAGAATTAAAAAGATCTCTTTATGTCTGGTTCTTTCTGTCTTCTAGGCTACATGATGCCTAACAAAAATATATAATTCAAGTCACATTTTAATTTTAAATTTTCTACTAGGCATAGTAAATTTTTTAAAAAGCAAGAAGAAATAGGTGACATTAATTTTAGTAACATTTTTACTTAGTCCAATATATCCAAATATTATTACTTCCACATGCAAACAATATAAAATATGAATGAAATATTTACTTTTTTCTGTTATCAAGTCTTCAGAATCCTGTATTTGACATGTACAGCACATCTCAATTTGTCAAGTCATATTTCAAGTGCTTACTAGTCATGTGTGGCCAGAGGCTACTGAATCGAATTGGGCAGATGTAGGTCCTGCAGAGGACCTGAGCCCCTCTACCCAAAAGCCAGCTCCAAGGTTGTAACATGGAATTCCGTGTGCCTGGATACTGAAGGATCAGCAGTTTCAAGGGACCCAACTTGCTACCCTTGGATAGAGCTTTCATAATTGAAAGGCATTGACATATTGTGAACCCCTGGGGAGAGGAACAGCACTCATTCCCTGGCCAGGCTCCTGGCCTGGGGATTTAGGGGCTTCCTGGGCTCTATGATGAAGACACACCACACACCTCCCCTGAGGGCTGCATTTTGCAATAATAATGAATTTACCTTATTGTGCAAAAATTCTTAATTTAAAATAGCTGAATTTATCAAACCTAAAATTTACCCTATTGCCACAATATTTTCCAAACTTAACTTCCAAGAGTTCTTTCAGTTCTCTGGAGCTCTTCTTAGATGAGCCCTGGCTCTTCTCCAGGGCTCTGCTTCCTTCCCTGTGGCCAGTGGGCTCTGCCCACTTCCTTATACCTGTCTGACCCAGCCTTCACTGAAAGCAACTTTTTTTTTTTTTTTTTTTTTTTTTGGTACTGTGTATTGAACCCAGGGGCACTTAATCTCCAAGCCACATTCCCAGACCCCCAATCTCTGAAGCCCTTCCAGCCTACACACATACACACACACACACACACACACACACACACACACACACACACAGCCCTACCTCTAGGGGCTCCAGATCACCTTTATAAAGCAAGGTAAGGAGAGAGGTCAGGCATTTAGAAAGGAAAAGATGCAGAGAATAAGAGGCAGAAACAGAGGGAGGGAATATAGAGGGACACAGATGAGAAAGAATCAGGAAAGGCAGCCACAACCAGAGCTGGCATCTGCCTGAGCAACTGCTGAGCAGGAGGTTCTCTGCCTGCTGCTCTTTATCACCATGGAAAAGTCCCCATGGGCATGAGATGGGGCCACTCTTCCCCTCAGACCCTCTTCCCCAGGCCTTGGTGGGCTGCTTAGAAACCCAGTCAGTGGGTCCTCCAGGGCCACCTTGCTGCTCACATCTCCCCTTCCCCCTCAGAGCCAGGAGGAAAACTTGGACCTGGAGATCTCTAAGGGTTGAGGGTCAAGGTCTGGAAGGGATGTGATAGACCCAGGGCCCAGCATTTCCTACCAGACAAGAGGAAGCAGGAGCCTGCTGGGTAGAGAGCAGAGGATTCAGTGCCCAGGATGGCTGAAGACATGTCTTGTTTTCCCATTCAGAGTCCCTGGCCCAGAGGAGCAGGTCCTGGGGTTGCAATGGAAACCAGAGGCCAGCCCAAGTCCCTCTGGGCTGGGCTGGGCTGGGCTGGGTTGAGGCAGAGGCAGGATGCTGGGGTGGCTCTCTAGGGAAAGGGGAATTGAAAAAGAAAGGCATCTCCAAGGAGGGTGGAGAGGGAGGGAGGCTGTATGGGGAGCAGACACACACGTTGGCGCGCGCACACACACACCACACAGCCGCCCTGCCTCAGTCTAAGCCTTACTCCAGAGAGGAGCATTCTTCTCTTTCTTTTGCTTCCCCGCCCATCTGTGCTGTCAGCAAAGTTGGCCTCAAACTTGAGCAGAGCTGAAGGCTGCAGCTCCCTGGGAGCTCTGCAGGGGCGGTGCAGGCCCTGGCCTCTGAACCCAGCTGGCTGTACGAACCCAACTGGCTCCTTCTCACCCTCGCGGCACCCAGCTGGCCCTTGGGCCCCTGGGCCACACTTCTATCCCTGCCCTGGAAGCTCTCACTTTGGGCTGAGGAATGGTGTGCTGAGGTCCCTCTGGAGCCCCTTGTCCAGGCCTGGAGCTGGAGCAGCCCAAAACCCAGGCCAACATGGCTAACCCAGGGCAGCCTCAATTTCCCCGGGTGCAGGAGGCAGGTTCCATCTCACCGCTGGATCTGCCGGAGATGGAGAAGCTCCTCACCAAGGTGGAGGGCAAGGATGACAAAGCCCTGAATCTGTCCAAGTCCTTCTCAGAGGCACTGGACCTGGAGAAGAACGGCCACAGCCTGCCCTTCAAGGTGATCTCTGAGGGGCACCGGGAAGCCTCACTCCCTGGCTCTCTTTCCCGGGCCAGCTCAAGGCGGGCATCCTCTGTCGCCACCACTTCCTTCGCCCAGGACCAAGAAGTCCCCAAAGATTACCTCATCCTTGCCATCGCCTCTTGCTTCTGCCCTGTCTGGCCCCTCAACCTCATCCCCCTCATCTTTTCTATTATGGTAAGTGCTTCAGGGGCACTTTGTTCAGGGGCACTTGTGTTCAGGGGCAGGGGCTGGACCTTGGGGTTGGCAGGCATGTCCTCAGGCAGGCATGCCAAGTAGGATGCAGAGAAAAGAGAGCCAGGAGCTGGGGTCTTATGGGAAGATCCTTGCTCAGCTTCCTACTCCCCCTTCCAGAGAGGCCAGGGGCTGAGGGTCTGTGGGTGCCATTCTTTCATCCTTGCTCCGGGCGTCACAGCTTGATTTCCCCCCATTCCTGCTGGGGAAGGGACTCAGGGAGCTGCCTGGAGCTGAATTCTATGGGGCAGAAAGTCAGCCAAGTCGGGGGTCCTGCTTATTTGGAGGTGGTGGTTGCCCCAAGGAATCATTCCTGTGCAGAACTCTGTATCAGCAGGGATTGGAGCCACAAGGGGGTCTCAGGGCCCCCTGTACCCGGGAGGGGAGTCAGACCTCAGGGGCCACCTGGGCATTCTACCAGCCTCTGCCAGCTCTGGTTTCCAGCTGGCGGTGAGTTCTTTGCCTGCACCAAGGGCCCCAGGGGACTGACTCCCCTTCCAGGGCCACACAAGAAGGGGTGAGTCGGCTACCTGCCCCCAGGAGCCCTGTGGGCCTCAGTGGTTACACAGGTCCCACCATCTGTCTTTAGGGCGAGAGAGGTTGGTCTGGGCACAAGAGTCAGAGGGCAAGAGACTGCCTCGCCAAGAAGGAGCATGTGGGTTACCTTTACTTCTGTGGGGTTTAAATTGTCTTGGATTGTTCCCCAGCCAAGTCATTTTGGGTAGAGCTACTTAGGGAAGATCCCACAGAAAGTGTCAATAGATGTTGTCAGGTGACCCTTGAGGTCCAGGATGGAAGGAGGGAGAAAGATAGGCATGACGATGACATTTAGAATGAGGTTAAGAACGGAAGGGAGCAAACTCCTGCTCCCCAGGCTGGTCAGGGCCAGAGGACCAGGTAGGGTGACATTGTTTCCCCTGGAGTGATGTGCTGCTGACACATCTATTGCCAAGTTCCTAGGAGCTGTGGTCACTCTGGCTGTCCTCTGAGAAAATCCACATTTCTTTAAACATCTTTGTCTACATCACTAGGGCCCGGCCTCTATCTAAAGGAGGTCTTCCCTGACCCCCATCAAATCCAGGACCACCTCCAGGACATCGGGGAACACTGGTAACATTCTTCTTCTTTCTTTTTTTTTAATTAGCATCAGAAATTAACATCCCCAGTTCTTTAAAAACTTTTTATTTTGAGATAGGGTCCCACTAAACTAAACTTGTGATCCTTCTGTCTCAGCCTTCCGAGTTGCTGGGATTTACAGGCGTGCGCTTTACTGCGCGCGGCAGCATTCTTGAGTATGAGGGACTTGGCATGAGCTCAAGAGACAGGGCTGTACAGGCCTCGCTGGGACCTTCCCAAGAACTTCCTGTGCGGCCTGTTGCACTTGGGGACAGCTGGGGGACACAGTCAGGCCCTAGGTGTGTGGCCAGTGGCTCTGGGCAGGGCCAACCTCTTGGATACAGAGAAAGATCCCAGTAGTGGGGACAGACTTTGGGAAGGGAAATCACACAAGGGCTCAGGAGAAAACAAACTCTAGAATCTGTCTCCTGGCATGAGGGCGGGGGTGCAGAGTCCAGACTGGGCAGGAGCTGCCTTCCTTAAAGGGAACCTGGGCCTGAGACAGTAAGAACACTGAACTCACCTCTCGTCCTTTTAAAGTTCTTGAGTCGGGTCAGATGTTGCTGGGTTCAGTGCAAGAAGTACAGCACTAAACCAGACACCATTTGCCAAGTTGCAGTGATGTGCCGTCAGTGGGAAGAAACATGGAAATAGGTCCTTACGAAACACTGCAAGAACTGCCCGTGCTAGACATAACCACAAGGGAATTACGGAGTCCCAGACGAGTCACTCAAGCCTCTTATCCTCAGTTTACCTATCGGAAAAGAGGATATAACCATAATGCCTGCAATAGGGAGTTGCTGGAGGGTAAAATGGGATGGGCCACTCAAAGTGCATAGAGCAACACCCAGCGCATCCTAAGTGCTATTCCATGGTAATAGTAACTAAGTGGCAGCTGGGAGTCTCCCTACTGGGGGATGGGAAGCCACTGAAGGTTTTGTTGTTGCAGTGCTAGGGATCAAACCCAGGGCCCTGTGCTCTATCACTGAGCTACATGCCCAGTCCTGGTTTTACTAAATAGTTTCATTGAGATACAGCATATAGCATATAATTCACCCATCTAAAGGGTGCAACTCAATGGTGGTTTTTAAATTTTTTTTTATACTGGGGATTGAACTCAGGGGCACTCAACCACTGAGCCACATCCCCTGCCCTATTTTGAATTTTATTTAGAGACAGGGTCTCACTGAGTTGCTCAGCAACTTGCAGTTGCTGAGGCTGGCTTTGAACTCGTGATCCTCCTGGTTCAGCCTCCTGAGCTGCTAGATTACAGATGTGCATCACAACAGCCAGCTTAAATTTATACACAAAACCAAAATTCTACATATTGGGGGGTGCCATATAATATTTTATACATGTATACTTTGTACAATGTCTAAATCAGATTACACCTATCTATCTCCTCATTTATCGTTTCTTTATGGTGATAACTTTCAAAATCCTTTTTTCTAGATTTTTGAAATATAATGTGTAATGTATGTTATTGTTATCCAGAGTCACCCCACTGTACAGAAGCACCCCAGAGCATCTCGCTCCAAACTATAACTTAGTACCTGGTGACCAACTTTTTCCTATCCCTGCCCACTGCTGTCCCCAGCCTCTCGTAACCACCTTTATACTCTCAACTTCTATGAGAGTGACGTTTGTAGATTCCGCTCCTTGTCTCTCTGTGCCTGGCTCTTACTTAACACAATGACCTCTGATTCCATCACATGTTGCAAAGGACAGAATTTCATTCTTTTTTACAGCTGAATAGTAATTGAGTGGTTTTTAGAGTCCTCGCAGATAGTTACAACGTAACCACAGTCAATTTTAGGACATTTTCCTCATCTCCTTAAGAAGCCCTTTATACTCTAGTGGTCATTCTCCATCCCGTGAGCCTCCAGCCCTAAGCCAACACTGATCTTTCTCTCTATAGATATGCCTATTCTGGATGTTTTGTGTCAATGGAATCAGAGAATACGTGGTCCTTCGTGACTGACTTTTTCACTTAGCACAGTGTCCTCTTGAGCTTCTTCTCTGTGGTAGCATGCTCATTGCAGGGTTTAGAGCTGAAGTATTGTGGCTAGATTTCCATTTTGGTGGATCTGTCTGGCATAAGGCAAGAGGAGGGGCTGAAGGGGATGAGCCTGACACAGAGGTGAAGAGGCCTGGACCAGGGTCAGGCAAGGGTCAAAGGGGCTTCTAGAAACTCTCCAAGAGTTGGCTACATTGACCATATCATTCATTCATTCATTCATTCATTCACTCATTTGACTCATTTGCTTGTTTAGAGGGAACTAAGTGATAGAGGATACCTAGGTACCTGTCAGTGGTCTGGGCCTCTTTATGAACCAGGCACTGTGCTAGGCATTTGGGGGAGTAGATGACTGATGTAAGTGGATGGAATTTTGGGGCATGGCAGAAGGGTACAAGAGTGCTTGCGACAGGGACTGGAGGCACGCAGGGACTTGCTCCAGAAATTTAAAGTTTGTTCCAGTGGCTCTAAAGAACCCCTGATGGGTTTTAAGCAAGGCAAGATGTGGTCAGTTCATAGTTTTAAAACCAACACTCAACTGCATCATGTCCAAGCAGGGGTGATGAAGGTCTGACTTCAGCAATGGGCTTGGAAGGAAGGATGGTGAGAGGAAAATGTTAGAAGAGAGGAGCCCTGTTTGCCTCAGGTTGTGACTACCCAAAAATATTGGCACCATCTTGGAGAGAGCCCTAGGGCCTACAGCATTTAAGGCAGAGGGAAGTGGCCAGAAATGTGTTGTGAAAAGGAGATTCAAGGAGTTGAGAGGAAAGCTAGTAAAGGGGGAGAGACATCCAGGGCAGTGAATCTGAAGGAGAAGTGGACAAAGGCTGTGGAGAGGTCAGGTTCAAAGAGAACAGGAGTGTCCACTGAGTTGGCCATTCATAGATCCCTGGTGCCCCTGGTGATGAACAGGCCCGGATGAAAGGAGGGGTGGTGATTGATGGGGTGGGATTCCTGAAGAGGAGAGGCCAGGAGGGCAGAGGCAGGTAGGAATACTCAAGAAAGGGAGGTACTCATGCTCTACATCTCCATGTTACCAGGGTCATAGAAGGCAAGGTGATTTGCTGAAAATAGGGGCATGGTGGCAGAAGGAAGGTGATGGGTCAGTGGCTGAAGAGCTTGCTGAGGTTAGAGTTGATGGATGGGGTTGTCATCAGCCTGTACTATGGTATGAGTTTTCTCCAGCTGTTGGTAAGCTGTTGTAAGTCTGTAGATATGGACATTGGGTCCACCCAAGGATAGGAATGGCAGAGCTGCCATGGAAGCAGGACCAAGTGGCACAGGTGAAGCAGGCAAGAGTGACTGAGATGACATGGCTGAAACAGGGCTGAACAGGGAGTGAGTGAGGCCAGGGAGGTGGTGACAGCCAGACTGCCAACCTCATGTGAGAGCACACTTTGCAGATATTAACAAGCTCAAGAGAGGCTGTCGGGTGGTGGGGCTCCTTCCATCCCTGGGGTCAAGGACTTGACCCTGCATTTGTTAACCAGTGGAGGCACTTATATGAAGTTGACAGTCTGGTTAAATTGTCCCCATTTACAGAGGAGGCAGAGCTGGGCCTTTACTCACAGTCGCACAGCTGGGATGAGGCTCATCAGCTGGATGCTGAATTCATTGTTCTCTTATGGCCCCACCCCACATCTTGCTCTTGGGACAAGGATGGTGTGAAACTCCAAGGAAAGTCAAACCTCTCGGCCATTTGTTCAGTGAAGGGAAAATTTCACTTCCCTCTTTCTTCCTTCATGCCCTCCTCCAACTCTCCCTCTAGACCCTCTAAGTTCAGCAGTGTCCTGTGGCTTTGACGGAGGCTCAGTGTGACCCAGGGCTGTTGAGTCTTTGGGGCTCTGTCTGAAGAGTAGTGGACACAGGTGTCCAGATCCAGCTCTGTTCTGGCCTCCCATGAGCCTCATCATCTGTGGTCAGTTTTCTTCCGGGTCAGGCTGAGAAGTAGCTGTGTTCCTGCCTGCCAGTAAGTTCTCCATCTATGAGGAAGCTAGGCCTTCAGTCCCCCCGGGCAGCGGATCTTCAGTCAGCAATTGTGATAGAACAAGCATCAGGCAGATGTGTGTATGCATCCCAGCTCTGTCCCTGTGAGCCTTGTGACTGTCCATATCACTCATCCTCCTGCCTTAGCTTGCTTCTTCATTTATAAAATGGACACAATAAAACCATCTACCTCAGGGGGCTGCCGGGAGGATCGAGTGAGCTAATGTATGTGAGGCACTTAGCACAGAGCCTGGCACAATGCAAATGCTTAATAGATGCAAGTGGTTGCTGTTGTCATTATTCATTTTTTGATACAGGGGATTGAACCAAGGGTGCTCTACCCCTGAACTGGGTCCCCAGCCCCCTCCATCACCTTTTTAAAAAAATTGAGACAAGGTCTGGCTAAGATGTCTGGCTGGTTTGAACTTGTGATCTTTCTGCCTCAGGCATAGCTGGGATTATGCATGAGCCTCCGTGACTGGCACTTGCTGTTATTATTAGTACTAAATAAAACTTTGTAATGTCAGAGGAAAGAGCAAATCCCTCATGACTGGGCAATTCTGACTTTAACCAGTTTTGGGAGAAGTTGAGTCTCAACCTTCATTACACCATCTGGGGGAGGCCTGTCTGTGCTTTGGGTGGAGGTTAGCAAGGACCCCCTTCTCTGTGGGTTTTTCATGTAACACATGGGGGCACCGTGGAGATTCAGAATGCATTAGGCATTTTGGCAATCTGATGATCTTACTGATGTATTGTGGGCATAGCACATTTTTTTTTTTCACACCTACGTTCCTTTGTACATTTATCCATCACAGAGCAAGTGTGCTGAGCCCCCACCAGGGGCATCTGCTGCAAACTCAATGGTGTCTTGAGATCTGAAGGCACGGACTGAGATGTGTGGGTTCATGGCTCTGTGGACAAAGGAGAGATTGGACTTAACACTGCTGAAAAAAAGAAAGAAAAGAGATTTTTTTTTCTCTTTAAGATTTCTTTCCTCTACCGAAGCAAACACTCATGTGCCTCTCTCCATGGTCCTGAATCATTACTAAAAGGTCCAGCTATTTCTCTGGAAGGTCAGGACAACGACTCAATCTCAAATCCTGTTCCCTGTCCCCCTTCATGTCATGCTTACAGCTGAGGAGTCCCTTGGTAATCATTTGAGGCAACCCGAGAATCTCTAATGCGGGCGTCTTAGAAATCTGAGGCTTTTCTCCACCTTGCCTTCTCTTCCTCCTAATGCTGTCTTGTCATTGACATCTTGAGTTCAGTGACCTAAGCTGATCATTTGCAAAGCTGTAGGTGGCATGGGTTAGTGGGTGGTGCCAAAACCCAGATTCCAGGTGTTTTTCCAGTGGCATCCATTGGTCTTTATCTCTCATGAATCCTTCGTTAATTTTTGAACATGCCACTGGTGAAGCTCAGTGGTTAGAAAACAGACTCTCCTCTCATTGTTTGTCTTGGTTCTTTTATTTTTTTCTTCCTCAAACTTTTACTGAGGATCTACTGGGTCCCTGGCATTAGGGTAGATGTGAGGGATACTAAGATGGACAGGAGACTGCATGGTCCTGCCCTCAAGGAATTTACAGTCTAGAGAAGGAAAGTGACAGGGACACAAGAAATAATGACACAAAGTGATAAGAGAAAGAGAAAAAGGTGCAAGATGCCATGCCTTGGGAGACCCAAGGAGGGGCGACTAATTGCTTCCCCATGACTGCCCAATAAAGTAGGTAACTTTTCTTCTTTTCTTCTTTCCCCCCTCCACCTCCACTTTTTCCTCCTCCTCCCCTTCTTTTTCTTCTTCTTCCCCTCCTCCCCCCTCCTCCTTCTCCTCCCGCTTCTCCTCTCCTCCTTCTTCTTTGCAATACTAGGTTCTGGGAATTGAATCCAGGACCTCACGCATGCTAGACAAGTGCTCTACCATTGAGCCACATTCTTAGCCAGTATCTATTTTTTATTCCAATTTTAAAGATAAAAAAAAAAAAAAAAAAAAAACATAGAAAAAGAAAGCCACTTACCCAGGGTTTCAGTCAGTAAATGGTGGAGCTGGGACAGGTATCCAGGTGGTTGGGCTCAGAACCTGGGCTCTTATCCAGACTGCTCTGCTGGGGAGCTGGAGTCTACACCTGCTCTGGTTGGGTCCCTTCTGTGGCCAGGTGAGCTTGTGGGTCTCAGGATGGGTTGTAGCTCCGCCCATGCTCCCTTCTCAAACCAGATCCACTCTTTCTGCCCCTCACTGGCTGACTCTGGTCCATTGTCACTAAGAGGTCCAAGGTCCAGAGGCATGAACACCTGCAGCTTCCTCCCAGGGCCATTTACACATGGCCTCATGAGCTCACCCACACCTATATTCACCCAGTCTCCAGGGACAGGTGTGCTCGCTGCTCTGTCCACAGTTCATACCTGGGTCCAAGCCCAGACCTCAGCTCTCTGCTGCCCTGGGACATCATGGTATGGCACCAGTCACTCCCCAACCTCATTGTCCTCTCCCTCCCTCCTTGCCAGGTCTTGTCTTCTCCCATCTTGGAGAACTTTGCCTCATCCTGTCATCTCTGCCATCTTGCTCCTTCTGCCGTCTCCCTGCTCACCCACGGCTAAACTTCAAGACCGTCTCCTTGCTGTCAACTTGCTCATTCCCTGCTTGTTTCTCATGTTGCTCCATTTAGTTTCCTCCCCATGATTGCTCTGAACCTCTCTCACCAAAGACACCCACGGCATCTCATGGTCACTAGCTTCCTCCTTGTGCGACTTGAGCTCCATGCATGAGAAGCCACCATGGACCTCTTGAGCCTCCATCTCAAACTTCCTGGATGCTCCCCTGTCTTCCCCTCTGGTCACTCTTCAGTTTCTGTGACAGGCTTATTTTCCCCAACACCCCCTTTGCCAGTCAGTGCTCCCCACACAGGAGATGGGGCCTAAGGACCTGTCCTCTTTTCACCTGCATGCTTCCTGGACCTCATCATCACATTCCTTCCTGAGCTCTGGGCCTCTGGATCCCACTGCACCGACAGGTTCACAGCATCCAGGCACCCCCACCTGAACAGGGCCAACCTTGAACAGGACTCTTCTTTTGTCTCTAGGAAGAGCATTTCTGCTCACCCATCCCTCAAGCCAAAAGCTTGGGAATGGTCCCCGCAAGCCCCTCTCCACACTGCCTTTGACCTTCTCTCTTTGCATTGTCTCCAATCTGAACTCTTTCCCAGTTCCCTACTTAGTATGAGTCTTTGAATTTATCTTCTCCCCACCTCCACTGAAGCCAGATAGATCATTCCTAAAATGCGAGTCTGCGTCTCCACTTAAAACCCCTCATTGGTTCCCAATATCTACAGGACCAAATCCAGACTCCCCTATGCAGCAGTCAGGGTCCTTGTTGATGGAGCCTTTCTCCATCAATTGCTTCTCTTACTGTGTGCACATGGCTATCTATGCTCTGGCTCCAACCCCTGCCTCATAGGAGTATTTGGAGGATGAATGCCCTAAGCACTATGTTCAGGTGATGCGAGTATCATTCTGGCAGAAGTGGAAAAATCTTGGTGGGCTTCACAGAGGAGGTGGCACTGGAATAGAGACAGCCCTTGAGGAATGGAGAAGGTCTGGACCTGGTGCTGTGGGCGGGCAGAAATGCAGGCAGGAGCAAAGAAGCTCAGTGATCTCATCTTGTACAACTCAGATCAGCTGGGCCCAGAAGTTGCGGGACAGAGGAGTAGAGCATTTCAAACAGGAAATATAAACCGACCTTAGTTGGATTTTGTTCTGTGGACAATGGGGAGCCACTGAGGACACTGAGTAGGAGAGATAGCTCTCAGCCTCCATCATCTCACTGAACTTACACAACAGCTCCTGACTTGCCTCCCTGTCCCCACCCCCTCCCATCCCCACAAGATACTCAACAGGGTCTTTTAGAAAAGCTGGTATCCAATCATCTCATTCCCTGCCCCTGACCAGACATCCTTCCCTGGCTCCCACTGCTTCTGGGACAAAGACCCACCTCCTTTTGGTGCTGCCAGAGCCTGACTTGGCCTGGCCCTGCCCGCCCCTGTAGCCAGCTTGTCCTCCCTCTTTCCGCTCCAGCCACACGGCCTTTTATCCATATTTCCCTTCAGCCAACAGCTATTTATTAGCATCTTAGTTGACACGCAGGACATTTGCATATGATGTTTTCTGCTGGAACACTTTTGTTCCTTTTGAAAAAGGATCAGCTTAATTTTTACTCCTCCTTCTTATCAGATCCAGGCTTCTTCCTCCAGAGAGGCTTCCCTGACTCCCCTTTAATAAGTTCTCATAGTACCGTATATCTCTCCTTTGTAACTAACCACAATCATAATTTCGCCTTTATTTGTCCTTTAGTTGTGTGACTGTGAAGGAGGCCAGCAGGCTAGGCTGTAAGTCCCATGAGCCTAGGAACTGGGACTGCTGCACCCTGCTGCAGCCCGGTGGTCGGCACCGTGTCTGGTATAAACGTCTGTGATGTGAGATGGGGTGGGGGGGATTAGAACAAGGAAACAGAGCTTGGTGCCAGGGGATCTTCAGGAGACTGTTGCCATGGCTCTGGCGAAAGGTGTGCTTGGAACAAGGGCAGGTGGAAGGAAGTCAGAGAGGAGAGTGGCCCTGGAATTGACTGGGTGGGGAGGGGACAAATGAGCAAGGGGGGTGTGCTCAGCAGAAGAGCTCTCCCCCAGCAGGCACCAGGCCCTGGGCTCCTCCTCGGCACTGCAAAACTATATACGCACACACACTAGCAAGCTGGGATGGCAGAGTTGTGACCTAGAGGGTGGACTCTAGGCTGCCGCCAATAACTGGGACTCCGGAGAGGTCACACGGGTCAGAAGCAGATGGAGTTAGATGTCTCTACTGTCCGAGAAGTAACTTGGAATGAAAGTGCAGAGTTGGTGGGGAGAGTTGGTGAGGATCTGAGAGGTGAAAGGACCTTGGTCCCGAATCAAGGGCACAGAGAGAGGAAGGGTCACATCTCTGAACCTCTGCTTTTACTTCAGGGAAGTGGAGCGGCACTGCCAATCCCTTAGCATGATTGTGAGGCTCAATGAGATCGTTAGGTACGGTCCTTAGCTGCCTGGTGCAAAGTAAGGGCTGAATAAATCACCATTACCATTGTCCTCCTCCTCCTCTTCCTCAAGGTACTTAACTACTTTTCCATGCTGAACTCAGGGGCCTCTAAGAATCAAAAAATAAAATAACAAATGACTGAACTGAAGCCCCCAAAGTAGTCATACATTGGTGGACTGCTTCTTTTGCCTGTTCCTGGAGGGCTGGGGCAAGTCCATGAAGTCCAGGAAAAATAGAGATCTATAGTAAAGAATCTGAGGTCATTCAGTTATCCAACCCTCGGTTATATATATCCAAAGGACTTAAAATCAAACACATTACAGTGATGCAGAATGTTTACAGCAGATCAATTCACAATAGCTAAGTTAGGGAACCAACCTAGGTGCCCTTCAAAAGATGGATAGATAAAGTAAATGTGGTATATATACTCAATGGAATATTACTCAGTCGCAAAAAAGAATAAAAAAAGAATTGTGGCATTTGTTAGGAAATGGATGGAACTGGAGACTGTCATGCTAAGTGAAATAAGCCAATGCCAAAAAAACCAAAGGCTGAATGTTCTTTCTAATATGTGGATACTAACACACAATAAAGAATGGGGACTAAAGAATAGAAGTCACCGGATTAGACAACAGGAATGAAGGGAAGGGAGGAGGATGGGAATAAGAAAGACAGTAAATGAATTGACATAACTTTCCTATGTTCATATATGAATGCACAACCAGTGAAACTCCACATCATGTGCAACTGCAAGAATGGGGTCCTAATTATACATACATATATATACACTCCATGGTATATATAATATGTGAAGATACACTCTACGTCATGTATATCTAAAAAGGACAAAAGAACTTAATTAAATTTAGTGATTAAAAATAAATAAATAAACAAATAAAATCTGAGGTCATGGAGCCAGCCCTGGCCAGCAGGTGACCCTTGACCATTTTAGGCAGGGTCATAGGGCCACTTGCAGATTCCTGGATATACTCCTATCAAGGCACCTGGGTCCCCACCTGCATCCACCTGATTTCACCAGATTAACTAGGTTCAAGAAAACAGCTCACCAAGAAGGAGCAAGGCGTAGAACAGGACCCTGGTACCTCAACCCTGGCTTTCCAAGACAACCCTGAGACCCTTCCCTTTCTCATATGATCTGAAAGGTGGGCTTGGTTGAACAGGGTGTGGTCTTGGGTGGGAAATAGTAGGAGGGAGGACAGTTCCCTTTTTTTTCTGTGGGCGAGGGGGGAGACTCACAGAGCAAAGGGGACAGGCAGAACCACCGGGCTCCCTTGGGGTCCCAGTGCGGCTGTAGGACTGAGCCTTAGGCTGAGGTCCAGGGGACTTTGGCTTGTCTGCTCCTGCAAGTTGGCCTGGACCTACCCTCTCTGACCCTGGGCCTCCACTGTATCACCTGCCCCTACTACCTGCCCTGTCACCATCCTGGATTTCTTGGTTTGGCTTCCACCTGTTTCCCTGCCAGTGAGGGGCAGCTCGGTTTAGGGGCCCCCCAAGAGGCCCAGGCCCTTCTCCAGGGGAGCCTTCTTCCTTTCCCTAAAGGGGTTGCTGGAGTGGGTGGCAGTGGGGGATGGCGTGTGTCTAGAAGCCCGTGCAGAGGCCACCAAGGGCTGCCGTCCTGAGGCCCGCTGCCGTCCTGAGGCCTCTGCTGTCCTCCTCTCTGCAGTCTAGAAGTAGCGTGCAGCAAGGGGACCTGGATGGGGCCCGGAGGCTAGGCCGCCTCGCCCGGCTGCTCAGCATCACCCTCCTCATCATGGGGATCATTATCATCGTCGTGGCTGTCACTGTCAACTTCGCAGGTGAGGCCCAGCCGCATTGGAGCAGGGGGAGCTCCTGGGGAAGGGGCAATGGTGGGTGAGGGGAGAAATGCAAGCTTTGTGGGGGCCAGAGTCTTATCCTCTCATTCCAGAAAAGTGGGCCAGTCCCCAGCAGTGACGACTGAGTGGGGACGAGCTTTCTGACTTGTCTTATGCCTGGGCAGTGAATCAACAGAAAAGGGTGTGGAGAGGGCACAGGCCTTGCAGCCAGACTCCAGTCTCAGCTCTGATGGCCCTGGGACCTGGGCCAGTGTCCTGTCTGGCCGAGCCTCAGTGTTTTTCTTGTATAAAGTGCCAGGAAGAAGCCTCTGGAGTGGAAGCTTTTGTGAGCATTACTTGAGATAATGGATGTGATTCTGCTCTCTAAACTCCGGGCTGGAGGCACAAACCTCCTGGCTGAGACAGCCCGGGCGGCTCAGAAGCAAACAATGCGTGCAGAGAAAGTCAGGAAGCAACACTTTGTGAGCACCCAAGGTGACCCAGTGGAGTCATTCCAGCCAGGGGAACCCTTTTCAAAGGAGATTCGCAGCTGCTCATAAAGCCCACACAGCGTTGTGAGTTTGGGAGCTACCCGGTCTCAGAGCTGCCCCATGCCCCGCGCCCTGGGACATGTCTGCTATTCAGTGATCAAGCAGATCTTTTCTCTACAAATATTGCTCTCAAATGTGTTCCATGAACCCACAGCAAAGGCATCAGGGGGGACCATGTCTGAAATGCCCCACCCCTCCCACCCACTGAACCAGATCTGCATTTTTGTAAGATTCCCAGTCCAGACATTAAAGTGTGGGAGGCGCTGGTCTGGAGTGTGGGGAGCTCAACTTGGGCAGAGAGCGTGGGATTCGGTGGTGGGACCAGGGACAACCATGGGTTTTCAAGAGAGGGAAGTGTTCAGGTTTTTGGTTAGCCTGCCTGGGCTCAGAATCCAGGGCCCCCACTTATCTTCCTGTGGAAACTGAAGCATGTCTCATAAGCCCTCTGAGCCTCAGTTTACTGCTTTAATGCAAAGAGAGATGGATGTGCAGGTGCCTGAGAGGCAGGAGCACAGGGTTAGGGTCACCTTATGAGGCTTCATTCCTAGGTAGGATGTCTCCTTATGATGGCAAGATGGAAACCAGCAGATCTAGTAGTGGCCCAATAGCTGCATACATTTTAATCAGGCCAGTAATTAAGTGGGAAAAAAAGTGCCTGTTTTTCTTTTGCTTTTCTTTCTTTCTTTCTTTCTTCTTTCTTTCTTTCTTTCTTTCTTTCTTTCTTTCTTTCTTTCTTTCTTTCTTTCTTCTTTCTTTCTTTTTATTTTTATTCTCCTCTCTCTCTCTCTCCCTCTCCCTCTCCCTCTCTTTCTTTTAAGTACTGGGGATTGAACTCAAGGCCATGCACACGCTATGCAAGCACTCTACCACTGAGCTACATCCTCAGTCCTTTTTTTTCATTTTGAGACAGAGTCTCACTAAGTGCCCAGTCTGGCCTCGAGCTTGCAATCCTCCTGCCCTGGACTCCTGATCTGAGTAAGCTGGATTGTAGGTGTATACAGGTGTGTGCGAAAATGACTCTTTTTCAACAATTATAGCAAAAGTCCTAGGGCCAATTTTGATTGGCCCAGGTAGTTTTCCCACTAGGAAACAAAACCAAATCCTCAATGCAGGTACTTAAAGACCCAATGTTCTGCACTCTGTTCTGCCATACCTGTTCTTTTCTTTACAGTTCAGAAGAAATAAAAATAACCAGGGAGCCATGCAGGCAGAGGCAGACCCTGGCCAGCCTGAGAGCTCTGAACCCACACCCTATCCACCACAGGAGGACTGGATGGTGATTGCCAAGTGCCCACTTGTCCTCAAACTCCAAAAGCACAAACTTGGAGGGAAACCCCAAGTCGCCCCACTCTCAGCCCACATTAGATGGAAAATCTGGAGAAAGAATGGAAAAGAAGAAAGGAAAGAAGGAAAGAAGGAAATTAAATGTACTGTGAAATCTATGAATAATGCGGTTTAATCTCGTGGACACATCCTGCATTTTGACCCCAAGGTCTGGTTTGTTTCTCATGCCCACAATTTCCTGGGACCTATGAAGTAGCTAAACTGCCAGAATGAGAAGAAAACCAGCTCCACAAACAAGACCAACTAGTGTAGGGAAAGCAGCAGCCCAGGCCCTTCATTCCGTGGACAGGAGCAAAGATGTGGGACTTTACCTTTTATATTTTTCTCGAAAGCACACTTTGCATGCTCTGTGCCACATGCCTGCTGTGACCCCCTACCTGAACTCACGGGTGAAGCTGCCACTCAGCACATGCCTTGGATACTCTCGGGCACCCAGTGGTGCCTCGTCCTGGAAAAGAGGCAATGGCCACACTTAAATCTTTGCAGGGTGGAGACACTTACAGGGATATTGGCAAAGACAAGTACAGGGGCAGCATGACCCTGTCATGACACACTGACCTCTTCCCGAACTTTTCAGCCTCAAAGCCTCTCTGCTGAGGACCCTGGCCCCAGCATGGTTCCCAGGACAACTCAGTGTGCCTCTTGCTCCCCGCCACACCGCCCTCACCCGTGTGCTGTAGCCTGGGACACCAACCAGGAACTTCTGGGACCTGACCCAACAAAGGGCAGCCCGTGGGGAGGGCAGAGCTCATCCTGCCAGATCCTCCATGATCCGGGGTGCAAGTTTGAGAACTTATGCAAAGTGGCTCAGAGGTCCAAATACAGAACACTCAGGGTCCCCATGCAGAGGCTCCCAGCCCAGCCCTATCTGATGCTCTGTGCTTGGCCCTGTGTCCCTGGACGTCCACGAGCAGAAAATGCTTTCTCTGTGGAAGTGGTCTGGGGACCACCCCTGGGGGACTTCCCATGAGCTTCCAAGCTGCTGGGGTATTCGTGCTGCCTGAAAAGGAATGGGCTGGGTTGGATCTGCAGTCCCAAGACAGAGGGAAGGGCTTAGTTGAAGGGTCCAGTATTTGCAGACTGAGGGGCCCCAAGCTTGGGAATACACTCACATGTCCATAGGCAGGGGGCTGGACACCATGGCCTCTGAGTCTTGGGACCTAATGGGACACCTGAAAGGAGCTGAGCAGGGCCCTCTGCCTCCCCGCTGTTTGCTGGCCCTGTGACCCTCCCCAGGTTTTCTGCCCAGCAGAGGCTGTGCCCACAGGAGCCTCACCTGCTCCCACGTGCCCCCCCGACTTCAACTCAGACCTGGGGAGGGATGCTCCAGGCTTCCCTGCCTCATGGTCAGGGTTACTACCCTCAATGGGGGGACAGGTTCCCAGCCACAGCCCGTTTTGCCTGTGCCCCACCAGGGCCCTCGTGCCCCTCTCTGAGGCCCTCGCCTGGCTCCCCGCCCTCTCGGCTCCAGGGCAGTGAGTTAGCACGGTCTCTGGCTGCTGCAAGGTGCTCTTGGTGCTGTGGCGGCTCTGAACCCTCCAGACAGGGTCTGTGTGACCGCTGGCGGGGCAGGGAAGCTGGATGGATCCCTCTGGGACTGGTGTCCCTACCTCAGTTCCCCACTAGGAACTCCCATTCCCGAAGAGGGGGGACTAGTTTGGTTTGCTTTATGAGCTCTTTGAGACCAAAATAAAGGTGTCCCTGTTTGTTGGGTAAGAACCAGGGGGGAGAGGGTATGAACCAGAGTATTCATATCACTTGGGAGATCAGGACGGGTAGGGGAGATGTAAGGTCTGTGGAATCGTCACTTGCAGGCTCCTGGTCTTGCATGGTCTCCTGGTAGGCCCCAATGTCCCCAGGTTCAGCAACCCTGGAGAAGAGGGAAAGGAACTGCATGACAGTCACATGGGGAAATGAGGCCACAGTGGGTCTCTGACCGCAGCCTGTGCCTCAGAGCATCGCCATGCCCAGGCCTTCCCACCCTGCAGTCACAGCCGCACAACAGGCCCCACTGTGAGGGCACGTGCGCGTGCGCACGCGCACACACACACACACACACACACACACACACACACACACACACCCTCCTGCTCCAAGCCCAGAACAGTGGAGGGCCCTGCTAAGGTGAAGCCAGGAGCAGACAGCCCCGCAGTGGCTGGGCTGGAATATTCTTGCATTCAGATCAGAGCAACCTGAGAGTCTTCTAGTGGTACTAGGGTCATAACTCAGAAGCCCCAAGAAGCCAAAGTGAACACAGGGCAGGAGTGAGAGAAGACTGAGGGGAAGGTCCCCACAGCCTCTGACCAGGGGCAGCCTGGCATCTCCAGGCCGCGCTGAAAGCGGGAGGAACAGTGATCCTGCTGTTCCAGCTCCATCATGGGTCCAGCCACCAGATGCATGAACACGGTGGTCCCTTGGCTGGGGTGCTGACCCAGCCTCTCCCTGGGACCCTCCCCCACTGCCATCACCATTCACACCAGTGACTCTGTATTTCTTGGCATGGAAAGAAATAAAGCTGAACGTACCTGCTCACCTGCCTGTGTGTGTGCACTGCCGAGGTCCAGGGGCTCCAAACAACTGAGGGGGGAGCAGTCCACTCAGCCTGTTGGTTCTCAGGGTGGGGGTGGCCCCTGGGGGCCCTGGGCACACTGGGGCTCCACGGCCAACGCAAGGCATTTCTCTAAGGAAATCACTCATCCTTACCAGGCCTCAGTGTGTCCCACTGGGCCACGCTGGAGCCATAGTTGGCCCCCAGGTGTTCTTTCTGGATATCAAGAAAGCTCTTGGGCTGGAGAGAGTGGGCAGGAAACCAACTGTGGCTGGCTCCAGCCATGTGCTGGGCTCTTTGTACACAATGATAAGTCCATGTGGCTATTTTAATGTCCCATGAGGGAGGCCAAGGGGGCAGGTGGACAGAGCCACCAGGCTGGGTGGCCAGTAAGAAGGGAAGGAAGTGCTGCCAGCATGGAGGGCAAGAGACTGGGGCAGAGCAGAGTGGACTGGGGCACGGGGTGGGGATGGGCTCACCTGGGTTCAAATCCTGCCAGGCTACTTACTAGGAGAGTCCTTGTGGGGGAACTCCATAGCCTCTCTGTGCCTTCTCAACCAGGAAATGAGAGAATCCAATGGAATAATCCATGTTCAGACTCCAGGACTCCCTCTCCAGCTGCTGACTCAGACTCACCAGCTCCCTCCATCGTGACAGAACAAAGGGCTGCCGCTGGAGCATTCATGGGAACCAAAGATCTGTCTGGGCCACAGCCTGTTCCCAGTTCTTTCCCCATCACTGGTCTGCCTGCCTTAGCTTGAACACGTCCTCAGGCCTGCCTCATGCCATGGAGGAGTGGGCCTTGTGTAAATTCTGTCCCCATGGCTCTGGCTTTGCCTAGTCCTACGGAGGGATAGTGATTAGCTTCCCTTACTTCCCAAAGCAACCAGGAAGTGGCTGTGTGCACATCAATCTCATCTCAGGAGTCCACGCAATTCAATTTAACAAGCACCTTCTATATGCAGACCTGGGGCCAGCAGCGGGCATGCGGAGATGAACAAGCACAGGCCTGGCTTTGCAGAGCTCCCGACCCAGTGAGAAAGGCCAGCAATTCCAGCGGACACTCAGGAGGGTTTGGGTGGGTGTTCACTAGAGCTCCAGCTGGAGCAGCAGGCTGCACCTGGTCGGGGAGAAGAGGGAGCACTTCCTCTAGGGACCTTCAGGGCCCCTTCTTCCACCCTCCCACAAACTTTTACTAAGCACATATTATGTGCCACCCACTGGACTGGATCCTGGGGGCACAAAGATAAAAAAGGGTAAATGAAGTAGGACGGCATTTCCGGCAGTGTCCTCTTGTAGCAGAAGCCCCTCCAGACCTTAAAAAGCATGCGAGCTTTTCCAAGGGAACTGTCCATTTTAATGTTTTTGGCTGCACCATCTAGCATGTGACACTCATGTTTCTGTGCAGCCTTGTGCCTCAGTGCTGCCCAGCAATGATATTTACAAAGGTATTTTAAACTCTACCAGGGGGTACAAAATTAGATGCAGTGCCACCAGGGTGACACTACAGGCAACACTGGGTGAATGGGCACCTGCTGCACAGCCCCTGTTGATGGTAACCACATTGATTTACTGCCTGGCTTGGTGGTCTGAACGTTTCTTTGGCATGATTTGTCAGACACAAGTCAATTTCATAAATTTAAAAGGGGCTGAAGGGAAGGCTTGTGTTTTGGAATCACTAAGGGAAAATTTGGAGCTCCATAAGAGGCTTCCAATGACAGATGACTGTGCTTCTGGTCAAGGGGACTCCAATTCCCCCATCTATAAACAGGGTGATGATCCCATGGCTCTGTGGGGACCAAGAACATGAGGGTGTGAGAGGACAAGAGCTGGGCACATATGTGGGACATAAACAGTAATGTCCTGATCCAGCCTGGTAGCCCCTCTCATCCCAGAATCTAGAAGGTTCTGGGTCCCCGCAGGCTGATTCATGAGTCACAGGTCTCCTCTATCCCAGCTTCCTTCTCTGATGCACAACAAGCCTGTGCCCAGGAACCGAGCACCCCTAACCCTGTGCCAAACCTTCCATGCATCAGCGATGCAGTCTTAAGCAGGATCCATCCCCTCTCTGGGCCTCAGTCTCTCCAGGTGAAGGAATGAGCTGGTCTAGAGCAGCCTTCTCATTCTGGTCACACGTGGGAATCATCAGTGAGCAATATACAACCCGGATACCTGGGTTGCCATTCCTAGCAAATCAGGCTTAACTGGGGTGTGGCCTGTACATCCAGGTTTTACAAGCTTCCCAGGTGTCCTCATGGTCATTTGAGGCCAAGAACCACTGATCTAGACTCCACAGCCTTGCTACTCAAAGTGTGGTCCCTAGACCATTAACATGAGCATCTCCTGTCAGGAAAGTGGAAGCTGAGGCTGCACCCTTACGCCTTCGCTCTACCAATTAAACGGCTTGCATGCACGTGAAAGTTGGACAGGCTCTGGTGGAGATAACTGAAGTGGCCTCCCTCCAGCTCTCTGGTTCCTCAGGAGTGGGCCAGCTTTGCCACAGTCTCAGAAATGGAGAACCCTGGAGAGACACTTCAAGCCGCATCTTCTCCACAGGGCCTGTGTCTCCCCACTGGAAAGAATAACCTTCCTTCCGTCCTTCTTGCCCTCCTACCTTTATGGGTAGATTGTGTTTACTAAGAAAATCTTGAAAATCTTGTTTCTCACCACCTTGCTTGCTTGAGAAGCAAAGAGAAAGGCAAGAGATACCCCAGATAATCTTGGGGGCCTCACAGTAGCAGAGGCTTGCACCTCACTTTCTAAAGTGTTGCCAGTAAGGCTGCAGCCTGGGGTGGGAGGGTTGAGTATGATTCCTGAGGGATGGTGGGGCCTTCTAGAATCTGCCCAGGCATGAGGGAAAGCCAAGTGGATGTCTTAGCTGCCTGGATGAAAATTTCTACTAACAATAAAAATGAACACCCCAGGCACACACACTCTCTCTCTCTCTCTCTCTCTCTCTCTCTCTCTCTCTCTCTCTCTCTCTCTCTCTCTCTCTTTCTGGATTGAACCCAGGGGTGCTTAACCACTGGGCCACATCCCTAGTCCTTTTTATTTATTTTCTATTTTGAGACAGGTTCTCACTAAGTTGCTTAGGGCCTTGGTAAATTTCTGAGGCTGGCTTTGAACTCGTGATCCTCCTGCCTCAGCCTCCTGAGCTGCCACCATGCCTGGCTACACCCTGGGTTCTCTAGAGTGTCCAACCCCAATCTCCAAGCTTAGAGGAAGAGGGAGGATGAAGGTACCCTGAAAAGCCATGCTGTCCCCAGAACCCCTGCCCTGGACAGGAATCCCCATTCCCATGGTCAACTTAAGTTCATATGATGCCTTCGTGAAAATTCCAAAATGGCCTCCATAGGCAGAGGAAGTATGGAAACTGAAAAAAAGTCTCCCTTCCTGGGGATGCTTGAAGCCTCAGCAACCAGCCTGGTGCGCTGAGGGTAGCTAGATTTCAGAGGACCTGGATACCACATAACAGGACACAACCTGACTGGCTGCTCTGATCGGGGAGAGCTGTGGAGAGACTTTCCTGGATCTGGCAATAGAGCTGCTGGGCTGGAAGCTGGGCCCCGCCAAGGCTTCTGCCTCCTGCATTATTGATCTGCTGCCTGGTCTTGGGTGTGAATAATTCATCAGGACAAGGAAGTACCCGAGTTTTGCAAATTGGCGGCATCCCGGCTCCTCCCCACATCTCCCCACTTCAACTCTCAGTGTTTTCTCCTCTTTGCTTAATGGGTTTCTGAGAGAGAGGAGGGAGAGAGAGAGAAAGAGACTGAACGGAATCTCAGGTTTCTCCGCCTGCCCAGAGGGCAGGCCCGGGAATGCCTCCAGCTCCAGATTTGGAATTGCAAGGAACTTGGTCTAGGCCAGGATGGAGCTGCCTGCAGCCCCTGAACCACAGAGCGCTCCCCTCTGTGCATTCCTCCTTGGCCAGTCAGAGACAATACAGGTGGACTGAGCTGCACATTCTCTTCACTTGCAGCCCATGTTCAGTAAACACGAGCTGATGTTGATGTGATTTATAATACATGATGGCTTCTTTCCCTATAGCTGAGGTCTTGGGAAGGAGGAGGTTGCTGGATAGCTGATAGGGGGAAGGTCCTGTGGTTAGAAATTCAGGAGGGTGGGTGCCAATGGGGATAGGTGATGCCCCAGGTAGGGCACCGTCGGTTGGGGCGGCAGGAAGGAGCAGGGGTTAGAGATGGAAGGACATCAAGAATCATCCAGAATTCTATAGTGATTTTCTATCCCTGATCAGACTTTTCCAAACTACATTCTCTGCAGGTTGGCAAGGGAGGATCCCCAGAACACTGCGGCTGTGTGGGGAAGGGCAGGCACGGGGTAAACCAGCTCAACTCTAATCCTCTGAGGATCTGAGCTCCGTTCTGTTCGACAGTTCCATTGAAGGCATGTGGATTAAGGGTAATGTAGAATGTATGCTCCTCAGGCTAAACTCAGGCATGCAAGAGATGCTGACCTCTTTATAATCAAATTTAATTTCTCCTTTGTCCCCATTCTGCCAGATGGCAGAAACTTCAGCTCAGTCAGATCAGATCCCTTGTCCCCTTCCTGGTGTGAGAAACTCACTCACCTGTCCAAACCCCAAAGTATGGCCTGAGAGACAATGGTACAGAGAAGAAAGCAAGATTCTAACAACCGTCTTGCAAGATCAGGTGCCTGCTGGTCAGGCACATCCGAAGCAGTTGCGTTCAGCATCTTTAGACTGGTGCACAAGGTTCCTCCCCCTGGTTCCTCACTGGCTGAGTACTAAGTACTAAGGGGCGTACTAAGTACTATAGTTCCCAAACGTGACCTAGGTTTTACCGTCTCCTAGTAGGTTATTTTAAAATATATATCTTTAGTTGCCCTGCCTCCCTTTGTTCTCTAGTGGTGGGGAAGTCTTCCTGCACTGAGTGCCTTTTGGCATGTCCACAGTTCGTCTCTGTGGGTCACCCCCACCCCTTCCCTCTCGCCTCCTGTAAATCAAGAGGCTGTGAATTTTTAGCTCTGATGTTAACTACTTGTAACTTTCCATGCTGCTCTCCCCTTCAGTTGCCTTTCTTACATCCCAATTTACATTTAAGGCTAAATCCTGTATTCTGACAATGGGCCACTGGATTTTATATTTCTCATACAGGGGGTTATGGCCCACGAAGGTGACCGTAGTCTGGTCCTCACTGTTGTCACTGAGATATCCTGATTCCATTGTTCTTAGTTCCTGAGGATGGCTGTTGAGTTGACCTTCAGTTCCCTGTTGATGCTCTGGTCCTCATATACTTACAGATAATTCAGTTTTTCCTTCTGAATCCATTGGGAAATAGCTGAGGCCCTCCAAACCACTGGTGTTTACATAAGGTGGAATTATTTTTTTTTCTCACTTAACAAGAAGTCCAGGTCTAGGATGCAGCTCAGTGGTAGAGCGCTTGCCTAGCATGTTCAAGACTCTGGGTTCCATCCCCAACACTGAGAAAAAAGTTCACACATGGGTAGCCTAGGGAGATGAAATGCTGCCATGGTGTCATCACTGGTTGTCACTGAGATAATCCCTCCATGGTGTCACCATTTATGTCCCAAGTATCTTCAGTCCTCTTGCTTCATGATCCTGGCTTAGGGCTTTTGTTCTACCGCATGGTCACAGGATGGCTGCTATAGCTCCAGTCATTTCAAGTAGCAAGGAGAAAAAAAGGAAGGAGGAAGAAAGGGGGAAGGCAAAAATGACACATGAAAGCTGAATAGTTTTCTTTTATAGAGCTTTCCTGGACATTCCACCTAGAGACTTCTGCTTTATGTTCTTTGACCACAGGTGGTTCATAGAACCACCTCTAGCTACAAAGGAGGCTGAGAAATATATATATATATATATATATATATATATATATATACACACACACACACATATACATATATATATATATATATATATATATATTTTTTTTTTTTTTTTTAAGCTGTGCACACTGATGCCCCAAGGAAAATCAAGGTTCTGTTCTGAAGAAAATGAGACTGGGTACTGAGTAGCACCTAGTGCTTCAACTGGATGTAAATTATCAAGGTATTAGTTAATTAATGTATGAACGAAAGTATCAAGTTAAAGTACAATCATTGAAAGAACAGTTGCAGAATGCCTACCTGTGTGCCAGACACGACTGTGTTTGGGGAACTTAGGGTCTAGAGTCTGGAGAGATTAAACAAATTAGTTCTTGATCACAACCTAGGGTAGTGTTACCAAACCCAGGCCTGGATGTTCATCCCATGGGAAAAAACATGGGATGTTCTCCCATGGGAGAGAGACAGGCTTTATTGGGGGCCAAAGAATGAAGACCTGGGTGCTCTGCTCACAGATCACTATCTCAAATTCAGGGAGATGCAGGACAAGAATAATGAGGGCCAGCTGGGTGCAGTGGCATGCACTGAGGTCCCAAGTACTCAGGAGGATGAGGGAAGTCAAGACCAGCCTGGGCAACTTAGTGAGACCCTGTCTCAACATGAAATTTAGAAAAGGGCTGGGATGCAGCTCAGTGATAGAGCACTCCCTGGGTTCAACCCTGGCTATCATCATCATGATATGATGATGATATAGTGAGAGAGGGGGGCTAATAAAGGGGAGGAATATTCATGTATTTTCTGGGAATAGGTGGAGATCTTTCAGGAAGCCAGGTGCCACCTACTCTCACTCCTTTCATGGTCTGGCATTTCTGGTCGTGGTGGCTGGTGGTGTCCTTTGCTGGGGATTTGAACCCAGGGCCTTATGCTTGCGAGGCAAGCACTCTACCAACTGAGCTATCTCCCCAGCCCCCTGGCAGGTGTCTTTAGGGGAAGAAGAGGCTGGGCAAGTCAAGTCCAGAAAAAGCACTTTCCCAAATGATCTGCATGTCCATGTGCAGAGCTGAGTAGAAATCTGGCCCCAAAGGTTAAGGAAGCAAAGGAGACAGATACAGTATGAAGGCACAGATGCCAAGCCTTTTCACCCTGTTCCTGTCACCCATGTGACATCTGCAGGTCCAAGCAAGAGTTAGAATTTTCGGCAAAGTGGCCTTTAAGTCCCTGGGCGCCTGTTATCACCACAACCCACATGCCAGAAGTGTCATCCACAGCAAAGTTCATAGGAGACGAGTAGGTATTGCCCAGCTGTGTGACCTCCCAAATTAGTGGTTTTAAAGACATTTATGAGCAAGTGAAGCTTGGGGGTTTATTAGGGTTTTCCCTGGTAACAGCAGGTGTTGGAAGCACCCATGAGAAGCTGTAATGGGGGGACCTAATACAGGTAAGGGAATCAGGGCACTCTCCCTGAGGAAGTGACATTTACACCACTTTCTGAGGAAGACATCCAGGTGTGGAAGTGGGGAAGGTGTTGAATCGGGGCCAGCCAATGACTGGCACGGGTCAGGTCAAGGTGGGACAATGCTGGGCTCTCATACAGCCATCAGGGAGGTCAGTTAGTGAACCTGGCTCACGCCCAGTGATTAATCTCTTAGTTAAGTGGATTAATAATCATGGTGGGTTGATTGATTGCTCATTTCCTATGATAAAACCATTTAAAGAAAGAAGGAAGGGATAGGCAGGCATGGGGGCTCACACCTAATCCCAGTTTTAAAAAATAAAAAGAAGAAGAAAGTGAGATAATCTGTATCTACATTGGAAGCAAACATGGACTCTAATTCAGTCCAGTTCTACAGCTCATACTGAAAGCTGCCACGTGCCATGTCATGGCGGGCACAGGGAGGAGGGGTGGGAAATGTAGCTCCAGCTTCCGGAGCTCCTGAGTCTTCAGGGAGGTGTAGGGAGCCAGCCTTCTGCTGGGTCTGTAGCGACCACCCCAACAGGGGACAAGGAAGTAGGCCTCAGCCTCGTGACTGGGAAAAAGCGTTCTACAGAAAAGGGCCCCACTGTCCAATAGGTCAGAAAAACCCTGAATTAAATCAAACTAAATCCAGTGACTTGACTGGAAAGCTTCTCAGAGCCTTTAATAGGCTGAAGTACACCATGGACTCTCCAAGAAATAATTAGATATTCAATATTTCCAAAATGAATGGTCTGCCTAGCTCTTTCTTTGAGGGACATTTTCTTCTAAATCTACTTTAGATTTGCAGAACTAAGCATTTCTCTGTGTTCATTAAAAATCGTAAACATTCTTTTTTTAATGACTGGATAACACATACAATCCACAGCCTATTTACTCATCTGTGCCCTCCCCTTGCTGGGCATTTAAGAGTCCAGTTTTTCTCCCTTCTGTTGTTTTTCTATAATTTAAAATAGGGCTTAAGCACTAAGAGGAGCAAATTTTTTAGGTGTTTCTGGGCAGGTCTTTGCTGCTGCTGCTCAGCTGGATTCCCTGATCTCCCAAGCCAGACAACTGGCTCCCACAGGGGCACCTGACTAGGTCACCATGGCAACCACAGGAGTCAGGAAGGGAAAATGCTCACAGGATGGGGACTGGACAAGGAAGTCCAGGCCTTGAGGTTGACCAGACTAGACTGTTGGGGGACTCTGTGGGGATGATGGCCTTTACTTTCTTCATGTCTCTGGGGAGCACCAGGCTACCACAGGTCAGTCAGAGCCTCCATCTTTCCAGGAGCCTGCTGGAACAAAGCTCAGGCTGGGAAGTTGAGTGACTGGGGCTAATTAGCCTTCATTCCTGCCTTGGTGTGAGCCCATGCCTCCAAAACTTCTTTAACTCTTTTTTATTGGATGGAGAATTTTCTTTTAGAAATTTCTCAATTTGGTTTGAATTCTAGGTTCCTCAAGGAAGCTGGTAACAAGTATCTCTTTTGTGTAGAGGAAGATGTCTCTGGGTGAGAGCAGAGCAGACCCTGGCCTTGGAACACTCCCAGGAATGCAGCCAGTAGAGGGACTGAGGTGCAAGGACCCGTGTCCCAGAGGCCCCTGTCTGATGGGTGCAACACTCGCCATGACTCTCAGACAGTTGTCCAATTCTGTAGAGCATCCCTCCTCCATGGAAACTTTCTGTGTGCCCGGGGCCAATGCGAGATTCATTCTTAATTGACAAAAGGGTGTTCCGGGGGTGCAGCTCGATGGTAGAGCACATGCCTAGCATGCACAAGACCCTGGGTTCAATTGCCAGCACTGCAAACAAACAAAACACTACATAAAAGCAACAGCAAGCTATTTATGTCAAACTGCTAACAGTAGCCACGTGGGTGGGCAGTGCGAAAACGGCTGCCTTTCGGTTTTTATTTCATAAGCCTTGTATCATTGGAAACTTACACTGAACTTTATTCCTATATTACTTTTATCATTCATAATTTAATTAAAAATAGGAATATACAAGGGAGGAAAAATGATCCCTTTACTCCATTAGCTGAAGCAATCAATGTGAATATCTGAGCATTATTGTCTTCCAGGCTTTTAAGAAGGGATTTGTTTTGAATATACAGCAACAGTCACTTTATAGGGCTCAGCTAAGTGCTCTTTGCACAGCAGCCGGACTTTGCAGAGCTTTTAAGACGCAGGGCTCTTCCATTTTCCTGGAGCCCGCCCTCTGCAGACATGCCAGCCTCGCCCAACCAAACAGACTGGAGCGCAAGGTGGAGGTGCGGTGGGCGTGGTCAGAGGGGCTGGAGGCCCTTGGAAGCCCCCTCCCCCTCTCTCTGCTCCGCCTCACTGAGCCTGATTCTGAAAAGCTCCCGGCCTGTGCATTGCCCCAGGGAGGGTCTCAGAGGTCATGTGTCGCCAACCTTTGCTCTGCATTCAATCCTGGCTCTGGGTCCTCACCAGATGACTGGACACTTCTGTCAGGCTCTTGTGGCCAGTCTCTCCTGGGCCCCACCCTACTGTCTTTCTTTGCTGTAATACTAACCCTGCCCTCCTGTGACCCCCGCTGCAGGCAGGGCTGCTTGGCCCCTGCTTTGTCCAGTGGGACACAAGGACTCCTCACGTCCTCCTCCTTCCTCTATGGAAGTCAGAGCCCCTTCCCCACTTATTGGGCCATTCTGAGCCAAGGTGTCCATGGAAGGGGCAATATGGATGCTGGGAAGCATGTATTAGTATTGAACCAGGATCTAAGAAAGGGCCAGTGTGATTTATTTCCACCACTAAAACCAGATCCTACAGTTCTCCCAAACTCTTCCATCTGTTGGGGGCTTTGGGAGGCTGGTTCCTTCTGGATGGTTGGCAGATAAAGAACTTCTAGGGTCTCAGGACATTCCCTGGAGAGGGGAACACAGTTCTAGGCTGAGCTGGAGGCCCTCCAGGGGAAACCAAGCACGAGGAACTTGTGTTTTGATCATGACCTCTGGGAGCTGCTCTCAGGCTGGCTAAACAGGCAGGAGGTAAACATGCACCCAAGGCAACCAGCATGTGGATCCCTGCACAGGGGGTTTAATTATGAGTGTGACATAATGACAACAGGACAAAAAGTGGGGCAAATAGAGGGGGAAAATGTTTTCCTGCAGCCTGTGGCCTCCGCATCTTTTATGCCTGGGTATGTCCCTTCACCCTCCTGGGTGATTTTCCCCAGGGCTGGGGAGTGTTTTGTTTCTTCCCTAATTTTATTTTCATTACATCATTGCTACAAGGTCCCTTGCAGCAAAATTGGAAAATGTAAAAGTACATAAAAGAAGAAAATAAAATCTTTCCCCTCTTCATAGCTAGCCACTTCCTTTCACACCAAGCAGCCTACAGTTTGGCACTTGCTGCCAACCGAATTCACCTTGTTGACTTATTTACTTGTTTACTGTCTGTTTCTCTCCATCACATGCCTAAGTCCCATGAAAGCAGGGACCTTGTCTGTCTGCACACAATGCTGTGAGCCCAGGAGAGGGCCTGGTGCGCGGCAGGCGCCCTACTGCATGCCTGATGGACAAGTACTCAGGGGAGGTCACCTTTCCTGCTACTCCCTGTACTGAATTCTATACCCAAAATATAAGGAAGTTTTCATGTCAGGTGGGGGTGTGGCTGAGGGAGGTTGTGGGCACAGGGAAGGCACAGAGAAGGTGAATCCCATGAAGGTGACATGAGAGTCACATGCCTACCCTGAGTAACCCGAAGAGGGACAGAATGAGGAAAAAGGAAGGGTTCCTGTCAGACCCCCACTGTGTGATGACTTTATCCTTTATTCTGGTAACCCTTTCTGGTTGTTTTTCTAGAAATCAGAGAGGTTCATTGACTAGCTCGAGATCTCGCAGCTGGTCAGCAGTGGAAGTTAGAACAGGAAATGCAGACGCAATAATAAGAGCTCCATCTTTTAGAAAAACCTATTAAATCAGAAAACCTGGGTTACATTTTAAGAAGGGTTTCAATTAATAAGACGCTCCGAGACACATCTCAAGGGACTTAAATGCCCTTTGCATTTGGATGCTGTTCTGTCAAAAGTCTTCGTCTGTGTTGCTAAGAAAATGGATTTCATAAGAGTGAATTTGACAGAGAGGTCTGGGCAAACTAATTAACTGAGGCAAAGGTCGCAGGAGTTTCTGAAGGGTGACCTTCCTTGAGGAAAGTCAGGACTCCTGCAGTCTGACTGATTTCATATGAATTTGCCTTGATCCACTGAACTGTAAAGCTCTGTGTTGGTTAAAATCTTTTAGATGATTGTGACACCATTGTGGTTAAGGTAGATGGTAACAGTTTTTCACTTACATACGGGCCACCACCGGATTTAAACTAGATATCACGTGTCCTTGCAAATTAAAAATGAACTGCCCGACTTTTCTTCTCTTTGTTCTTTTGAAACTACAAATGGTCCCAAAAGCAGCTTTTGAAGTGATCCTTGCAGCCTGCAGCCTCCCCACAGCAAGTTTACCAGTGTGATCCCAACAGAGAGACTCGGTTTCTAATTCAAATTCTGCAGGTCTCTTCGGTCCCCCATAGCAGGGCTCTTTCCAACAACCACCCCAGCGCGGTCCTCCTTCCTACAGCCGCAGCCATCCGCACTCAGCCAGCCAGGACTGTATCTTGTGTGCACTTAACACGACAGTCCAACCCATCATTTTATTTATTTTATTTTTTGGTGCTGGTGACTGAACTCAGGGCCTTATCATGGAGCTACAACCCCCAGCCCAATTTTTTTTTTTAATAATAACTTTATTTTATTTAGTTTTGTATATGGTGCGAAGGCTCAAAACTCAGTGCCTCACGCATGGTAGGCAAACGCTCTACCACCAAGCCACAAACCCAGCCCACCCAAAGCCCAATTTTTTTAACCAGAAGTCTAAAGGGTTCTCTTCTCTGGATTCCTGTTCACGTTCTGGGAAGTTTGTCCCTAAAAGTTTCTTCAAGCTTAGTCCTGGCCTGAATGGTAGCACCAAGTGCGCCCTCCACACACACACATCAAGGGTAAAGTCCCAGCTGCCCAAGGAGCCTCTCCAAGAAACCCCGTGGGGCAGCAGGCTGTGCCCCAGAGCCCTCTGCCCCTGGAGGCCTGCTGTGCTCAGAGGCATCTCCCCAGAGCAGATGTCGGGAAGCCTGCGCCTGCGCACTGAAGGTTTTGGAGGATGCATAGTCCTGAGGGAGAAAAAAGTCCCTGGAGTTTTCTCCCTGCTGGAAGGAGGGATTCATTGATGCAAACATTAAGAAAGCCCTGGGCTGGGGACTTGGCATGTGACTGGAGAGCAAACAGAAAGTTACCCCCACCACGCCTGGCTAGTGCAGGGATGACGGGGTAACGCGCAAAGCACAGAGCAGTAGAACCCGCAGCAGGTAGCAGAGTTCCATTTTCACCAATGGTTTCTCATTCTCAATGCTAGGCATCTGGAGGAGCATCCGGACGACCCCATTCCACTCTCAGAAGCTCAGTTTTGTTTTAACAGATTCACAAATAACATTTATTGAACATCCACCATATACCACTTCTTTTCACATCTCTTTTGAGCCTCATGACAACCTAAAAATAGGGATTAGTCTTCTCATTTTGCAGCTCAGAAAACAAAGCCTTAGAAATGTTGGAGTTATTATCCAAGGGCATACAGCCAGCCACTGGAAAATAAAAGTTGATATCTTTGTCTTCCATCCTGACAGATAAGACTCTTTGAAATCAGTTTTTCTTTTATTTCTTAAAAAAATTTTGAATTGTGGTAAAGTACACATAACAGAAATTTCCATCTCCCCAGCTACTCTGTTGTTCAGAAGCTAAGCTAGGCCACCACGTGTAGGGCGGTGTCAAGGAGGGTTAGAGGAGAGGCCGAGGCCTACTCAGCGGCTGCTACCCAGGTTACAATGAATGGGCCCAGCCTTTGTGACAAGCATGGGAGACAGAGAGGGAAACAGAGGACTGAGAAGCCACCACAGGGTGACAAACATAAGGTGTCTCATTTGGAGATAACTTGTCCCTCCTGAAGAAATGAATGACGTGTAAACCATAACTTTCCTGGCACTGGATCAAAAGTTCAAGGCCTGCCTGGGCAACTTAGTGAGACCTTGTCTCAAAATAAAAGGTAAAAAGGACTGGGGCTGTAGCTTGGTGGGAGGGCGCCCCTGGGCTCAATTCCCAGCGCCAAAACAAAACAAAAGAAAACCATCCCTCAACCACTTCGAAGTACACAGTGCCCTGGTGTCAAGGACATTCACTTTTACAACCATTGCCACCATCCCTCCCAGAGACCTTTCCATCCTGTCACACTGAAACCTGCGCCCGCTAAACAGCACCCCTTCACACTCCCGCCCGACCCTGGCAATCGCCATTCCACTTTCAGTCTCTAATTTTGACCATCTAGCTGCTCAGGTACGTGGAATCCTAGGATTTATCTTTTCGTGTCTGGCTGCTTCTACTCTTTGCCTGATGTCCTCAAGTTCATCCATGCTGCAGCGCACGTCAGGATCTCTCTCCTTTAAGACTGAACAATACTCCATTGTGCGTGTCCTCATTTTATCTATCCACTCAGCTGTTGATGAAAGTGTGTGCTGCTTCTACCATTTGGCCATTGTGCAAAATGCAGCTGTGAACACAGATGTGCAGATATCTCTCTGAGACCCTGCTTTCAATTCTTTGGGGGCACATCTATCCATACTATTTTTAATTTTTGAGGAACTTCACAATTTCTCATTGCAGCTTCTTACATCTTACATCCTCACCAACAGTGTACCAGAGTTCCAATTTCTCCACATCACCAACATTTTTGTCTTTTAATTTTGATAGTAGCCATCCTAACGGATGTGAGTTGTAAGCCCAGTTTTATAACCTGTTCACTGTCCCCCAAAAGAGTGAGGATGTAAAGGGAATAGACATATGGACATTGATCAGACATCAGGACCTGCCATGGAGGAAACTGAAATGTTAACAAGGCCTGGAGAAATGGAGGGAAATAACCACCTACATGGTTACCACGCTCGGTACCTGGTACCAATGCCAATTCCTAGCACTACACACACACACACACACACACACACACACACACACACACACACACGAGAGCAGTATTAGCACAAGGTAGAAGAAAAGATCAATGGAAAAGAGTAAAATATCCAGAAGTAGATCTAGAGACTCACGATTGCTTGATTCATAACACAGATGCTACTCTAGTGCCATGAGGAAAGGACCCAAGTACACTGGTCAACTGCATGTCCATGTGGAAATGACTTTGGACCTCTGCCCTCACAGCACTCATGGAAATCAACTGCAGAAAGAGTATAGTACTAAATGTGAAGACCAAAACGATACAGCTCCTACTAGAAGCCGTTGGAAAATATCTCTGAGGCCTTGAGAGTAGATGAACACTGACCCACAGAGGAAAAAATGGATAAACTGAGTTACATTAAAATTAAGAATAGCCAGCTACATTGCTGGTAGGGTTGCAAATTAGTGCAGCCACTCTGGAAAGCAGTGTGGAGATTCCTTAAAAAACTTGGAATTGACCATTTGACCCAGCTATCCCACTCCTTGGTTTAAGTCCCAAAGGACTTAAATTAGCATACTACAGTGATGCATGCAGCCACTTCAATGTTCATAGCTGCTCAATTCACAATAGCTAGATTGTGGAACCAACCTAGATGCCCTTCAATTGATGAATGGATAAAGAAACTGTGATATATATATATATATATATATATATATATATATATATATATATATACATACATACAATGGACTATTACCCAGCTATAAAGAATGATAAAATTATGGCATTTGCAAGTAAATGGATGCAGTTGAAGAATATCATGCTAAGTGAGATAAGCCAATCCCAAAAAACAAAGGCGGAATGATCTCTCTGATAAGTGGGTGATGATACATAATTGGGGGTGGGAGGGAGGCAAGAACGGAGGAAGGACAGATTGTATAGAGGAAAAAGAGGGGTGGGGAGGGGCAGAGGAAGGAAAAATAACAGAATAAGACAAACATCATTACCCTATGTACATGTATGATTACATAAATGGTGTGACTCTATTTTGTGTACAACAAGAGAAACAACAGTTGTACCCCATTTGTGTATAATGAATCAAAATAAGTTTTAAAAAATACAAAAACATTAGGGGGAAAAAAAAAGAATAGACAGCCACTTGGGAGGTTGAGGCAGGAGGATCACAAGTTGGAGGTCAGCCTCAGCAGCTTAGAGAGACCCTGTCTTAAGATAAAAATAAAAAATAAAATAACAAGAACTGGGGACATGGTTCAGTGGAATAGCCCTGGGTTCAATCCCCAGTAACAAACAAACAAACAAACAAAAACAAAACAACAAAATCCCCAAACATATAACCAAGCCCAGGAGTTTGAGACTAGCCTCCAACCATTGTTTTAAACCATCAATTCTTTTTTATTTGTTCTTTTTAGTTATATATGACAGTAGAATGTACTTTGACATATCATATATACATGAAATGTAACTTCCCATTTTTGTGGTTGTTCATGTTGAGTTACTCTGGTTGTATATTCATATATGAACACTGGAAAGTTATGTCCAATTCATTCTACTGTCTTTCCTTTTCCCATCCCCACTCCCTTCCTCCCATACCTCCCTGTCCAATCCGGTCGGTGAACCTTCCCCCACATCTCCCCACCTATTGTGAGTCAGCATCCATATATCAGAGAGAATATTCAGTCTTTGGTTTCTTGGGATTGGCTTATTGCACTTAGCATAATCGTCTCAGTTCCATCCATTTACCTGCAAATGCCATAATTTCATTCTTCTTCATGGTCAAGTAATATTCCAATGTGTATATATACCACATTTTCTTCATCCATTCATCTGCTGAAGGGCACCTAGGTTGATTCCATAGCTTAGCTATTGTGAATTGAGCTGCTATAAACCTTGATGTGGTCATGTCACTGTACTATGTTGATTTTAATTGCTTTGGGTGTATGCTAAGGAGTGGGATATCTGGGTCAAATGGTGGTTCCATTTCAAGTTTTCTGGGGAATCTCCATACTGCTTTCCAGAGTGGTTGCACCAATGTAGTCTCATCAGCAATGTAAGAGTGCACCTTTTTCCCACATCCTCACCCACATTTACTATCACTCTTATTCTTGATAATTGCTATTCTGACTGGAGTGAGTGGAAATCTCAGTGCAGTTTTAATTTGCATTTCTCTAATTGCTAATGATGTTGAACATTTTTAAATTTATTTCTTGACCAATTGCATTTCTTCTGTGAAGAGTCTATTTGGTTCCTTTGCCCATTTATTGACTGGGTTATTTGTAAAACCATCTATTCTTAAGAAAGTAAAAAGACAAGCTACAAAAAGGGGAGGGCATGTTTGCAATGTACTTATCCAACAAAGGAAAAATAACTGAAAAGATGTCCAATAAACATGCAAACATTTGAAGGAGCATTTCATTACAGAATGTATCTAATAGCTAATGAGCACTTAGAAACACTCAGCCTCAGGGATCATCAGGGAAATACAAATTTGGACCAACAACATCACGTGTTGTGAGGCTACGAAGGACTGGAATATTCATTCACGGCTGCTGGGAACGCAGATTGGTGCAACTACTTTAAAAAACTGCTTGACTGTATATTCTGAAACTGAAAGTATGCATAACTCATAATCCAATAATCCTCCCCCATCTATCAACAGAAAAGTATACGTATAGTCAAAAATGTTCATTGAAGCAAATATGTAACAGTTCCATACAAAAATAAAAATTGCTGGGGTGAGGTGGTGCGTGTCTATAATTCTAGCAGCTCAGGAGGCTAAGGCAGGAGAATGGAAAGTTCAAAGTCAGCCTCAGCAACTTATCAAGGCCCTATGCAACTCAGCCAGAGCCTGTCTCTAATAAAATATTTTTAAAAAGGGCTGGGGATATGTCTTAGTGGTTAAGTGCTGCTGGGTTCAATTCCCAGTACATAAATTTATAAATAAAATTTATAAACATAAATTTATAAATAAAAATTATCCACTTATAATAGATTGGCTAAGAACAATGTGGAGATTCAGAGGTTCTCAAATGTGAGTGGACCTCAGAATCATAGGGAGGCTGGTTAAACAGCTGATTTCTGGGCTCCCTCTGTCCACACAGGACTCATCTCATATTCCCTACCCCTCAACTGCCTTTATCACAGCTGAAGACATCGGCTGATCACCTCCGTCCCTTGTTGCCTCCTGACCCACATCAGCAACAGAGAGAGATAAGGAGGTCTGCCTTCTGGCCACCAGTACAAACAGGAAAATCTCTCTCATGTCGGGTCAGTCCTGTACCCTTGACTTTGTTGACATACTTATAAGCATTAACTCACATAACCCTGCCAACATAATTAGGTCATTATTATGATATAATTACAGCAGCCATCTTTTTTTTTTTTTTTTACATCTAAAGAAACAAGTTTATTATTTTCATAACCAACATGTAAATGGGCACTGATATGCAAAATAATGTCAGTTGATAAAAACAATGACAATTCACAGTAGGCCTACATAATACATGATCATATAACTGCAGAACTCTTTAAACACAAAATTTAGCTACTAGAACCAGAAGTTGAAGTCGGATTGAAGGTATCCTTAATATTAGGCCTAGGTCTCAAAAACCTACCAATTCTTTCTTTTTTTTTTATTGTAAACAAATGGGATACATGTTGTTTCTCTATTTGTACATGGAGTCAAGGCATACCATTTGTGTACCTACCAATTCTTGAATGAATTCTACTGTGGAACTGTTTCTTGACTACTTGTTGCATCTCTTTCAGTGTGAAGTGAAACCTTTGAAATTCAGGTGTGGAGTCCACAAAGTCAAGAGGGTAGTCCAAACTTTCTCTCACAGCAGATTAATTCAGCAGCCTGCTTCTTCGATTCCTTCTCTTTGGACAAATCCCTTTGTAATTACACCTTTAGGTTTTGGAGGACAACCTTTTTCTTCATCATCTCCATTTAACCACACCTTATCATCATCCAGCTTTGTTGCCAATTCACCACATTTTTCAAGAATCTCTCTGTAACCTCTACCTCTAAGCCTTGGAGATCATAGGTTTCCTTCTTGTAAAGATTTTTCCCGGGCATTTGCTATGGTTATTTTTTTTTTACTTCTTCCCAACTTTTTGCCCAATTAAAAACTGCATTTTTTATATTGTAGATTTTAATCTTGGAAATTCCTTTTTCTCTTTTCTGTTGCTCATCTTCACTTTCTTCAAAAATTACCAGACTCTCTTCAAGTTGCTTCCATCTATAAAGTCATTTGCAGCTCAAGATCACACCCTGATTCATCGGTTGGATCAAAGTTGACTGTTATGAGGAAAGAATATACATTTTATTCGACCATCCTCACTGGTTAGTAATTCAGTAGAAGGGTGAGCTGGGGAACTATCCAGAAGTAACAATGCCCCAACATCCTCTTCATGGAATCTTAGGACATTAATTTGAAAATGCTAAACCTCAAGAACAAAGTTTTGAAAGAACCATTCTGAAAACAATTCTCTGGTAAACCAAGCATCATTACTAGGTTTATATATCACAGGTAAGGTACTGGTGTCACACTTCTGGGCAGCTTTGATTTGCCAATAATAATTGATTTTAACTTATGGGTTCCATCTGCATTTGCACACAAAAAGATAACCGTTCTTGTTTATTTTCCTTCCTGGCAGGCAGATATCTTTTCTACTTGCCTGAGTGTTTTCTGGCATTGACTTCCAAAAGAGGTCAGTCTCATCCCTACTGTATACCTGAGCTAGATGCAGTTTCTCCTCTTTGATTATCATAGTCAGTTTTTGTCTAAATGGCTCAACATTTTCTGAAGTTGAACTTAGGATCTGTTCTCCACATACTTTTCGGTTCCCTATTGTGTGCCTTTTTCAAAACCTAAAAAGCCAACCAGTGCTAGCTCTGAAGTCTCTTTGCCCTAAACATTGTGCAAATCTCTCTGCAGCATCCTGAAGCTCCACGCCTCTAACAGGGACAGCAGCTGAGTGTTTCTGTTGGTACCACATGTAGACTGCATCATCTGCATCACTGAATGTAGCTCATGTCGTCCTCTTTCTCTTCTCAGCTCCTACTAATGGCATGTCCTGCTTCAGTACCAAGTCCAAAATCAATTTCTTATTCTTTTTAATGTTATAAAATGTTGATTTACTGATTCCAAATTCATCCATTACACTTTTAAGACATCGTCCAGCTTCAATCCTGCTGAGAACCTTCATTTTTTCCTCCAAATTCAATGTTGTATATTTCCCTCTTTTATTCATAGCGAATTTGATTTCCAAAATAAAAGAAAGGGAAACGCCTTACTGAATTGGGAAAAACATTTTAAAATAAGAAAAAGCTAATGGAGAGTCCCAGAAGGTTCTGGCATTTGTATTTGAGGGTAATGGGCTGAAAGGGATAAGGGCTCATGATTGAAGTGGGAGTCTTATGTACTCAGAATGTTGCCACTATCAAAGTCCTGCCTGGCTGCTGAAAGACATGGGAAATCCGTTTTTGGAACCCCATTGTTTTTTCTCTCCCTGATGATAGGGTTACCTACATACATTCTCTAATTCAACAGAGGGAAAGGGACAAAATCAAGAGGAGATGCACTGAGAGACTTGTGCTCACAAGAACAGAACCAGGTGGGTTAAATCAATACAAAGTTGATGCTCGAGAAGGGAGTAGGAAAGACTCAAGGGAAATGACAGAGTAATCCTGTATAGCAGAGATGCAGTGTGGCTTCTCTTCTTCCGAAACGACCCGACTTTACCTCACTGCTGGAACAGAAAACAGTGCTCATGTTGGCTCTGTTTGACGCATTTACTGGGCAACAGTTCATCTACCTGTATAGACCCCAAGCCTCAGGGACCCTGGCATTGGAACATGTAGAGAGCTGGAGCTTGGGGACAGTTGTATAGACCCTCTAAATGAAGGAAAGTCAGTAGGTTCTGTTCCACATATGAATGAAATTCAACATTTATTGTATTCAAACCTGAGTGTCTATTATGTTGCCAAGATTATATGTAAATAATTTGTTAGTGGCACTTTTCCACTCTCAGATCTTCTTCCTTGGGTATACCAAATGTATTCTCAAGTATTCTTTTTTTCACTGAAATGATTCCATATTTGGGATATCAAATTTCAGAATCATGGAAATTCCTAGAGCTAAGTCTGAAAGTTTTACAAATACTTAACCATAGTTTTTTTTTTTTTTTAAAGGTCTACCGTTTCACTTTTGTCTTTGTTTACATTAGGATGTTAACATACTTTTCATATTTGAGACTGTAATTTCTCTTTAGTGTAGATTTTACTTAATTTGAACCAAGCATCAGTCGCCTGAAGAATTCCAAAGGTTTCTCTAATGGTGTTTCTGACCAGTTGTTTCTCATAAGTGCTGCTAGCACACTCTTCTGTACCCTCAGGCCTCCTTTCAGGGCCTCCTGGTGCTGCCCAAAGCCATTCCAGGTCTTGAGAAATGTTCTACTTTAGATTAATTCCACGGTTTTCATCCCAGATAAACACTTTCATGAGAAGAAACAAAACTGCCACTTTTATCCATTCCAGGTGCTGCACGAGCTGCCTGCTCTCCAGGAGCCCGCAGCCACAGCCGGCATGGCCCGAGCAGGGTAGTGAGGTCGGGCCCGAAAGCGGGAGACTCCTTCGGCTTGGAAGCGACGACTCTTCGCGGCGCCAGGAGGGGAGCCGCCCCTCGGGAACGCCCTGAGCGCAGGCGCGCGGTCGTGGGGCACCTCGCAAAGGATCACAGCAGCCATCTTTACCACCCCTTTTAGAGAGAAGGAATTGACCATTAGCCAGAGCAAGTGAAAACTCACACTGTGAGGGAAAAGTAGAGATGGGATTGAAACCCACATCTGTGACTCTGGGTCTGATGCTCTCTCCTTCAAAACTGGGTACCTAGAATGTCAGGCATGCTTATTTGTCTTCTCCAGCTATCCAGGGGCCTCCAAGCTCCAAGTCCAAGGCAAGGCCTTCTTGCCCCCAGTGGCAAATACTGACACTCAAAGAAAGATGCTTTTTGCCTGATGTGAATACAGTACTGTTTAGCTCTGTGATGTGCTTGTGGTCATTAAGAGCTCAGTCTTGAAAGGGATTCTACAGGCAGTGTCTGCTATTTCTGTGGCTCATCAGCTGTCTGGGGAGGTGGACGCAGCTGTAATGAAATGCTGATTTTTAATTTTTTAAATTAATTATTTATTTTTGTTTTGTATTTTTTAAAATTTATTTTTATTGTAAACAAATGGGATACATCTTGTTTCTCTGGTTGTACATGAAGTAGGAGAATACCATTTGTGTAATCATACATTTACATAGGGTAATAGTTTTTGATTCATTCTGTTATTTTTTCCTTACCCCCACCCCTCCCACCCCTCTTTTCCCTCTATACAGTCCCTTCTTCCTCCATTCTTGCCCCCTCCCACCCCCCATTATGTGTCATCATCCACTTATCAGCGAGATGAGATCATTCGTCCTTTGGTTTTTTGAGATTGGCTTATCTGAAATGCTGATTTTTTGATCTAATCTTTTGGAGAGAGGCAGAATGCCTTTTTCTTCCACATATCGGTTTTTTTTTTTTTTTTTGGATCAGGGATTGAACTCAAGGGTGCTTACACTCTGAGCCACATCCCCAGCTTTTTTAAAATTTTTATTTAGAGATGAGGTCTCACTAGGCGGCTAACAGCCTTGCTAAGTTGCTGAGACTAGTTTCGAACCTGAGATCCTCCTGCCTCAGCCTCCTGAGTTGCTGGGATTGCAGGTGTGCACCACCGTGCCTGGCTCTATCAGCATTTTTGAACTAACTTCTTTTGACTTTAGCAGAGCCAGGTGAGAAGCAGTGACTCTTGGAGTGCAGCTTGTGGCCTGGAGGTATTCAGCACCAAGGCCAGCGTCACAGCTCAGTTGAAAGCCCAGCAGCCATAAAGCAAAGGTTCTTCAACACTGGCTGCAAGTTGGAATCACCTACACAGCTTAAAAACATACTTTTTAAAGGTCTCCGCTTCATCCTAGTCCAATTGGATCAGAAGTTCTGGGAGTAAGTTCCAGCTCTCTTACTGATGTTTTCTAAATGCAACTTAAGCGGGTGATTCTAATATGCAACAAAGATTGGGAACAACTGCAGTAATGAATCCACACAGGAAGTGGAGTGTCCCAAACAGGTAGCACTAGGGGACCATGAGACCATGAGTTTAAAAGGAAACTGGAGGGAGAGGTCATTTAGTTCTGCCTGCTCCAGACTGCTTCCATGACATGATTCCTGGCCCACTCTAAGTGGGTGAATGCTAATCTCTCCATCCTGGGGCCATCCCGACCTCTCTTCTTAGGATATCCAAAAGTTCAAGAAACAATTAAACATCCCTCTTGACAAATTGGAGAGTGCCACTGGGTCTTTAATCCATAACACAAACCAAAAACCATCCGCCCAGTTAGAAATCATGAGGTTGTAGACTTAGTAGTCTGAGAGTTAGCAGAATGTATTCTGCCTTTAAGATTTTTAAAAAGAAAACCAAGTGTCACTTGGTTATTTATAATGAGATCAAAATAAGATATGACTGCATAGTTAAAAAATAGGGTGTTGGTTATATTTAAACAATTAATCAGGGGTTGGGCATCTGCATGATGACATTCAATGTGCCACTGCAAAATGTGTTGCATATGAAGATTTAATGATGTGAAAGTTGTATGTGCTGCATAACATGAAAAAAATCTGATCAAAATACAGTATATACCATATTATCACTATTTTGAATAAAACGTGTGTTTTAGACTTTTTTTTTTTTTTTTTTTTTTGGTACTGGGAATTGAACCCAGAGGCACTTAACCACTGAGCCACATTCCCAGTAATTTTTCATATTTTATTTAGAGACGGGCTCTGGCTGCGTTGCTTAGGGCCTTGCTAAGTTGCTGAGGTTGGCTTTGAATTCTTTTCTTTTTTATTTATTTACTTTTATTTTTTCTTATTTTTTTAAGTTGTCAGGAGGCCTTTATTTTACTCATTTATATGTGGTGCTCAGAATCGAACCCAGTGCCTCATACATACTAGGCAAGCACTCTACCGCTGAGCCACGATACCAGCCCTGGCTTTGAATTCTTGATTCTCCTCCCTCAGGCTCCAGTGTCGCTGGGATTACAGACGTGCACCACTGCACCCAGCTAGACATTTGCAAATAAATAATATGCAAAGTAATAACAGCCATTATAGAATGTTGGGGGAATAGAACATTTTATTTGCCTTGCGTGATCCATATTTTCTACAATAAACACATGTTAATTTTGTTGGCAAAGAAAATTTTACTTAAAAAAGCTCAGATACTGAACCAGTGAATTGATCCATAACATTTTCCCATTTTCAACACAGAATTTCAAGGAGTTTTAGGCTGAAATACACCAAATTTCATGTCATAATCAAATGATGTCCAAATTATGGCAGCAATATACTTCCCTGGAATAAGTAACTTCTTAAAAAAAATATTGCATTGCTGGGGATTGAATTCAGGGCTTTGCACATGCTAGGCAAGCACTCTACCACTGAGCTATAACCCCACTAGGGGACCAGTCTTGCTAAATTGCCCAGTCTGGGCCTTGAACTTGCAATCCTCCTGCCTCAGCCTCTTGAGTAGCTGGGATTTGGGGCATGCACCATCACACCCAGTCAAGAACTTCTTTAAGGAAAATGTCAGTGTTTACTTAGAATTAACTATCAATCTGGTAGAACACAGCCTAGGAGATGAATTTAATTTATGTGAAATTTTTATGAACTAATGAATGGACTGAAGAACAAGATGGGAATAGTCACAAAGAGGTCTTGGAAGAGAAAGCATTTCTTGTTAATTCTCCATTGCTTTCTTAAAAGGATGTGAACTTGGATGGGGTGCTAACCTGCCCAGGCTCTACAATACCTACAAGCTACATCACATCCCAGGCGGAAAGCAGAAAGCACGCTGTGAGAAGGAAAATGAATCAAACCTGTGGTCACAGACAGGCTGGGAGAGCCCTTTCTGGGTTCTTTTCATGGGTGATCTTCAGTAGAAAAAGGGCAGGAAATCAGGAAGTTGGAACAGTATTCACTTCAATATAAACACCACATTCTGCTTGTCTTAGTGGAGCCATGGCCCAGACGTCATCATTGCCAACTGTGCGCCACATCAATGATTGAATCCGATCCAATGCGGAACGCTCATGGTCCCATTAATGGTTCAGTGCTCCAATTTCCTACCAGCGAGGAGTTTCTGAAGTGCTCTTGGCTAAACAGAACGGTCTCCATCTGTCCATTAAGAAATATGCTTTCAATACTGATGTTTTCAAAGCAGCTATTTCTCTTTTTAAAAATATAATTTAAATGATTAAAAAATGCAGTCTATGCTAAGTGAAAAATCCAGAGTCCTCCCCATCTATGACCTCCAGTCTGCTCATTGTTTTCAGTAGGCAACTGATTATGTTATTTTCTTGAATATCTTTCCCAATATTCTACATCCTATAACAAAGAGCGTATTAAAATGGGTGAAATATCTGAACAGACATTTCACCAAAAAGATATGCAGATAACAAGTGCACACATGAAAAGGTGATCGACATCCTTAATCATTAGGGAAATGCATGAGAGATCACACTGCACATCTCATTCAGTGGCTAAAACTTACACAAAATGATGGAAAGGATGTGAACTGGGACTCTCTTATACTCAGTTGCAAAATCAAACACTTAGGAAAATAGCTTGGCATTTTCTTAAGGGGTTAAAAACACATTTGCCAAATGATTCAGTGATTCTTCTTATAGGCGTTTACCAAAGAGAAGAGGAAGTATGTTTATATGTAGATGTGTGCATGAATGTTCAGAGCAGCTTTGCTTGTAATGGGCCCCAAATGGAAACCTGAGAGGGCGAGAGGAGAGAAATGGATGAGAAAATTGTGTCCCATTCACACACTTGTCACAAACAGGACACTGTTTCAGCAGTGAAACAGAATGGGTTATTGGGATACACAATGACATACTTGAATATCAAAATAGTGAAGCTGAGTGAAAAACGCCAGATTCCCCCACCTCAAAAGAATACATATTCTATGATTCTACTTATATAAAACTCTAGGAACCTATTATCCCATTGACTTGGGAAGCTAAGGCAGGAGGATGGAGAGTTCAAAGCCAGCCTCAGCAACTTAGTGAGGCCTTAAGCAACTTAGTGAGACCCAGTCTCAAAACAAAATATGAAAAAAAAAACTGGGGATGTGGCTCAGTGGTTAAGTGCCACTGGGTTCAATTCCCAGTACCAAAACCAACCAACCAACCAACCAACCAAACAAAAATTCTAGGAAATGCAAACTAATTTATTGTGACAGAAAGCAGAGCCATGGTTACTTGGGGTGAGGGGGTAGGAAAGGGCTGGAGGAGTTTGGAGGGTCACAAAGGAACTTTTGGGGGTGATAGATATAGTCACTATCTTGATTAGGGTAATGGTTTCCTAGGTGCATATGTAAGTCAAAACTTATCACATTGTTAACTTTAAATATTTAGTTTCTTGTCAGTTACACCTCAAGAGAGATATTTTTTAAAAGCATGTATGTGACACACATGTATCATTTTCTCCACTTAGCAATGTCTTAGGGATGATTTCTCATCAGTCCACAGTAAATTACCTTTCTTTTTTTTAATATTTTTTTTTTGGTTGTAGATGGACACAATACCTTTGTTTTTTATTTATTTATTTTCATGTGGTGTTGAGGATCCAACACGTGCTCACGCGTGCTAGGCAAGCGCTTTGCCACTGGGTCACAGCCCCAGCCTCAGTTACCTTTCTCTGTAAAAGCTACCTTACTTATTCATTCACTTACTGATGGACAGTTATTTAAAGTTTTTTTCATTCACAATCAATGGTGCCATGAATATCCTTATAGATACATCTTTTTTCGTCTATGAGATTCTTAGAGGTGGAGTCACTTGGTCATAGGTTATGTGCATAGATGCTACAAGATTGTCCCATTTCTCTTACTGGCTCAAGTCTTATGACTCTGAAATGGAAAGGATCATTTCTCATGGACTGCCAAGCAGCTACCTGAATTCCACAAGAGGGATCTCCTTGGCGATCACTCTCCCACGAGTTGATAGTGCGGTCCCATTTTACAGCTACTCTTTGCTTCCAAAGTTTTCTTTGATAATAGGGATGTCTTGAAATGGCTGTGGATATTTGGGGTATTGCAGTGCCCTCTTCACCTGACCAATCACAGGAAAAGAAAATGGAAGGGTTAGGTGTACACAACAGGGAAGGGGTGGTTAATGAAGAGGAAGAACGTGTGACAACATGCAATTCTAAGTTGCTGCACTTTAGTTCAGGGCAACTGGATTCTTCTATTTATCTCTTTCTCCCTTTTCAATATTTCCTGAGTGCATACTATGTTCCTTGTGCTGGGGAATATAAAGATGAACTAGGACAGTCACTGCCCACGAGGTACTCACAGTCCCCTCATGGGGAGACTGGGAGTTACCTACTGAATGTAACAGGATGGGATAAAATGCTCTGATGGAGGTTGAGGGAGCACAGAGGAAATCAGGAGGTACAGAGGAGGGGTGGGTCAGAGAGTCTTTCCAGGGGAAGAGGCATGGGTTGGGTATTTATGTTCCTCCCTTCAATGTCCATCTATTGAAATCCTAACCTCCAGCATGACAGTATTAGGCTTGGAAAGACAATTGGGTTAGATGTGCTGAGCCTCCATGAATGGAATAATTGACAAGAAGCTTGCTTTCTGTGGTGAGTATACAAGAGCCATCTGTAAACCAGGAAGTGGATCCTCATCAGACACTGGATCTACCAGCACCTTGATCTTGGATCACCCAGCCTCTGGAACTGTGAGAAATGAGTTGCTGTTTAGCCGAGTCTAAGGTAATTTGTTCTAGCAGTTCAAACCAAAAAGACATGTGGATCTTAGTCAAAATTGAGGGGAAAGTCATGTAACATACAATTATTTTAAAATGTATAATCCTGTGGCATTTAGTATATAGTCATAGAGTTGTGCAACCACCACCTCTGTGATTCCCAAACATTTTATTACACAAAAAAGAAAACCCTATGTGTCACTGCGGTACCAAATCCGCGGATATTTGTCACCGCTTGTAGCAACAATTTGCACGGGTCTTATGGGTGGTGGACTGGAAACTGAGCTACTTCTATCTCTGGGCTGCTTTCTTGCTTGCTTGTTTATAGAGGATAGAGGAAATGAGGCTTACTTGCTTTGAGAGGAGAGAGAGAGAGACTTTGCTTAAGAGAGAGACTTTGAGAGAAGGACAGGCTTTGCTTAGAGCTTAGAGGAAGAGAGACTTGCTACGCCTCACTTAAGGTCTGCTGCTTCTTACTGGTGCATTCTGCATCCTGTGAACTAAGGGTGCGTATACCTAAGGTGCTTTAGTGATGCGTCTCAGTTCTCTGCTCTGCGATCTGCCTTCTGCCGCTTTCTGCTAGCTGCTGTTTTGCTATCTTTTCTGCTAATGGCTTCTCTGCGCTTCTTTCTGCTAGCTGTTGCTCCACAGTCCTTCTGCTTGCCACTTCTTTCTGCTAGCTGCTGCGTTTCGCTGTCTCACTCTGCCTACGCTTATATCACCTCCAGGAGGCGGAGAGCAGGGCCACGCCTCTTACGCAAAGATTAGCAAGATGCTAGATGTCCGAGCAGGCACAATTAGGAGCGCTTGAGAACACATGTGCATACATTGTGTGCGTGGAGGATAAATCACCTGAATGTGCTTATGTCAATTAACCTCCTCGCTGCCGATGTGATCAGGCGCCATTCTGGCGCCATCAACATGGCACAGCCCCCAACACTATGCTCATTAAACAGTTTCTCCTGATATCTAGGATTTTAAAACAAGCAGGAAGCATTTCATAGGCAGGCTTGGAAAGAAGACCATTCCAGAAAGAGGAAGTTTACAAAGGTCTTGGGACATGAAGTCACCCAGAATGGTGAGAATGTGCGTGTCATGGGGGTGAAGGAGTGATGGACGAGGCAGCACAGAAGACAGGGCAGAGTGGAGATCAAATGTCCCATAGGCAGCATAAGCTGGTCAAAGGTGTAAGGAGGAATAGAGGCTCATTTGAACCATCTCCATTCCCAGAGTAGCGCTGCCAACTTTAACATGAATTCAATTGGAGTCAGGGTTTCTCAACATTGGCATTACTGACATTTTGGCTGGATAATTCTTTACTGTGGAGGCTTGTCCTATGCACTTTGTCCTATGCACATTTACTAAATACCAGTAGTAGCCTCTCCGCTTTGACAATCCAAGATGTCTCCAGACATTGTCAAATGTTCCTGGGGAAGGCACCTCTAGGCGAGACCAGTGGAAGAACTCTTGACCCAGTACTCCCCAGTTCTAAAAGAGAGATTTAATACTCTGGTGCAGTGGGAAGCATGCGCTCTGAGCTCCATGCTGACAACAGGATACAGGGCAAGACCATCTATAAAGGCATTGGATTCTAAACTCATGAAGACAAGAGAACTGGTATTAAAACTTTTGCGGCATTTTAAAACAATTTCTTCCTCCATTCACTCAACAGTCACTTGATGCCTACTATGTGCCAGGAACTGAGGACACCATCGCTGGGATGAGTGAGGGAATTAGCAGCTTTTTCCTTCTAGGCACACAAAGGAGATGCCAACATTCTAAAAGAACAGTAGCTCCTTGTGGATGGGTAGGGAAAGGAGGAAGGTGGGAAGACGACAGAGATGTTGAGCCTCCTGTGAGATGGGAAGTGGTGGGGAGGGACCATACACTTGTGTTGGCTTCCCACCAATGTCCCTTGCCCTCACAGTGCCCCTGAGAGGGTGGCAGCACCTTGGGGAAATGGCTATGGGATGGGACAAAGATCCCTGTGCACAAGGGTGGCACAGAAAGGGAGGAACTGGTGCCTTCAAAAGACTACATGGCTCAGTGGGATCTGTGGGATCCAGTGTGAATCTGAGTGTCTGCTCCAGGGTCTGGTCTGTGAAAGACTCTTGGGAGCTTTGCACAATCCAAGAGGCAAAGGGAAGTAAAATCAAGTATGAACAAGGTTGACTTTTATGTTTCATTTTTTGCAAGCCCAGTAGGGTAGGGGCTCTAAATCAAATTTAAATGTTTTGAAAAAGTTTAGTGACATTTTCTGTGTAAAATTCCTATACATGGTATATAGGTGAAGTCAATAGTACCCTGGCTCTCAGGGACTTTTCAGTCCTCACTGGCCATCATTTCTTGAGGACATTTTGAGTAATTCTGTACCATCATTATCTTTTATTTGACTTGATCTCCACAACTGCATAAAGTTGCTAGAGTCCATTTTGCAGCTAGGAATAGTTTAGTAACTTGCCATGGCCTAAAAGTATCAGATCCAGCACTAGAATATAGGATGCCCGACTCATTCTTTCTAGGAAGCCCTACTTATAGATGGGAAAATGGTTAGGCCAAGGGCAGCTGACTGCTATCAGGAGGACCCTGTGATTCTGAACAAATATTTCATCTTACAGAATTTGTGACCTCCTCTGTAAAAGGAGAAAGCCACTTCAGTAAGTAAAGAGGACTTCGTGTGTTTTATGTACACATTAAACAAAGTGGTGGGCAGACATTTTTTGGCTCTTTGACAGCATACTGCCCTCCATTCTTAGGTAGCAGCCAATATCTAGGACAGTGATGACAGGTTATTCAGGAAGTTAGGTTAGGTCACTATGTGTGGGGGTGATGTCAGGTGGGAAGTTAAAGGCAGGATATCCACTCACAGTGGCTGTTATACAAGTAATGAAGAATCCATCGACACAGGATCCATCTTGTGGGACATGCAGAGAAATAGGACTGAGGACCTATTCCAGGGTGAAAAACACAAAGTACCACAATCAGAGATAACTTGTCACTTTCAGGGAAATGACTGTTTAAATCACATGTTCCTTGCATTAGATTAAAAGAAAGTAACTATATATCCTTCTCAAGCTGTAAAGCAATTTGCATAAAAGACTAGATATTCAAAAAATATTTAAAAGAAATGAACTAGTTAAATAATTGTTTCTTAAAAGTTTTCTCTCTCAAAGGAGGGAAACTGAACACTGTAGATCAGGTAACAGACAAAAGACCATTGTCAGAGGGCAAGAACACCTTCAAGTAATAGCCAGTATTCCTCTAGGCAGGAACTTAGACTTCTTGGCAGTCTTATTAGTTTTTAAGTATCTTGGTAAAATTAATAGTACAAGAGTTTTGCAAGCAAAGCAGCTCTGCTGAACTGGGAATCTTAGCCAAGCTGAGCAGAAATCATCAGGCCAAAGTGTATTCCCTTCTGCTCCAACTCAGTCACACAAATCTATACTTTCTGAAGGAAGAAGATCCTTTTCTCCTGGCTTTGGCTTTAGACAAACAAGAAAAAATGTCCCAATGGCAAACATTTTCAGTGAGTTTTCCAGCCACCTGTTCATTTACTTCTAGGCATTTCTGATATCAGACAAGGGTGTGTTGGGGCAGAACCTCAGAGCCTTTTATATGAAAAGGGCAGATCAGTGCCAGGTGCAGTGGTGCACACCTGTAATCCCAGAGGCTTGGAAGGCTAAGGCAGGAGGATCATGAGTTCAAAGCCAGCCTTAGCAACTCAGTGAGGCCCTAAGCAACTTAGTGAAAGCTTGTCTCTAAACGAAAAGTAAAAAATAAAGGGCTAAAGATGTGGCATAGTGGCTAAGTGCCCCTGGGTTCAATTCCCAATACCAAAAAAAAAAAAAAAAAAAAAAAAAAAGGCAGATTAAAAAGCAGTGGCAGTCCTTTAGAAGCACTGGACTCAAAGGGAAAGGCGCCAACTGAGGGTCTGTAGTGATTGCTCTGAGTCAAGCCTTGCCTCTGCTTTCTAGGAATAACTCAGGTTCTATACTAGAGTATGAAGAGGTGGGTGGGGAATGTGGTCCAAGTTAAAAACACTTAAAAAAAAAAACAAAACGTTTTCTAGTGGGGCTCAGGGGTGCACACCTATACTCCCAGTCACTGGTGATATAGCACCCCTGGGTTCAATCCCCAGTATTGGAAAAAAAATAAATTAGTGGGTTGTTCACAAGATGATTTTTTTTTTTTTTTTTTTTTGATACCAGGGATTGAACCCAGGGGGCACTAAACCACTGAGCCACATCTCCAGTCCTCGCTCCCCTTTTTTTGAGCAGGGTCTCACCAAGTTGCTTAGGGCTAAATTGCTGAGGTTGGCTTTGAAATTGTGATCTTCCTGCCTCAGCCTCCTGAGCTGCTGGGATTACAGGCGTGGGCCACCATGCCCAGCCACGAGTTTTGAACATTGGTTAACAGTATTTTAGCACCTTTATTGTTTTATTGTGGACTTTAGGACACCATGAAAAATACTTGTTAACACCAAAGATTTCATAATTACTAGTCCCAAACTGCCTCTGTGGTTATCGTTCCAATACAAACAACTGTAGGCACAACCATTTAGATATTTAATTTATTATTAAATTACATAACAAAGCTTCTTCTATACAGTCAGAAAATGCACATTTAGATGAGAACAAAAATTAAGTACAAATACAATAAAATTGGTTCCAAGAAGCTATTTTAAAAGCAAAAAATTAGAAAGTGCATTTGGAAAAGAATAGATTTTAAAAAATCTGTATTGGCATTTTTCATGAGAAAACATCTTCCATCATAGTCAAGTGTAATTGGAATTGATTTCCGCCTTTCTAAGAGCTAACAGGATAGAAATGGATGAAAATAATTTGATACTAAAGTCAGATCTTAGGTTAGGTATGAAGAAAATGAGAAAGATCCCTTATGACATGGCTCAGCTTTGTCTCAGCTTCTTACCCAATAAACATCGTTAAAATTTACTTGTTCCTTCCTCATTTTCTTTCTCTCTATGAAACTTAAGGGTATGTAGGTTTATAAAGGAATAAATAAGATTAGTTTATTAAGACCATGATGAAAAGTTCTGCATCATTTTGGGGAGCAGGCTAAATAACTTCTAATCTAAAAAGAGAATGAAACAGTCATTGTAATTTGAGTAGAATCCATTTGTTCTTTACTTACATTTGCTAACAAACTCAGGGTAACACTGGACATGGTCATTTATCCCCAATAGCTTAATTTAATATTACATGTTAGAAAACTCAATCAACTTCCAGAAATTATATCTGGCTAATGACAAAACACAGGTTATTAGAAACCAAAAAGGCTAGATCAAGTCCTAAAAGTCATTTCCATCAAGTTGGGATCATTAACAGTGAAACATAAAATTCATGGGGAGGAATGAAAATCCAAGGTGCCTCAATTCCACAGGGACCAAGTTTTGCATCAAAAGGCCTAGTAAATATCTTTTTCTATTCAGATATGTTCACATTCAAAAATGGGAGAACTAAGTTAATATTATTTGGTTCCAGGTACAAAAAGTGTCCTCGAAGTGTTTTTTCTCATCTGTCTCCATTCTCAGGAGTTTACTCCCATGTTTGGTCAGAGTATGGGGCAGTATGGAAAAAGGTACTCTCTAAAAAAGTGAATTTTGGTAAAAGGAAAGAAGAATAGTGGAGAAGGAAAGCCCTTTTCTAACACTAGGAAAATAAAAAGTGAGCAATGCAGGTTACAGGGAGTCCTACAGCATCATTAATAATAATAATAACAAAAAGAACAAGATTTCCAAGATGGATAATCTTTAATATTTAGATATCTGAGCTTAAACTTGAGCAGTAAATTAAATATTTTCACTAAGGTCATTGACAAGCACTAAAACATAATCTTAATATACCATTCTGAACCAGGCAGTGGCACATGCCTGTAATTCCAACTTCTCAGGAGGCCAAAGAAGGAGGACTGCAAGGAGGACTGAAAGTACAAGGCGAGCCTGGAAAACTTTGCAAAACCCAATCTTAAAAAACAAACAAAAGAAGAAACAAAAAACACTATTTGAAAAACTTTGCCTTTTTTGTTGCTATGGGTTTTCAAATTTTTTTCATGAAATTTTTCAATAGTTAGTAAAAAGATCCAAAATGGAAAGACTTATATAAGACAATGGCCCAGTGAACATAACTTTCCTAAGAGGCAACATTTCACTGGGACCAGAAATAGAAAATTCCTTCTGACCTCATCTGGGTTCCGAGTGGCTTTAATAAGTACCTAGCTATTGGCTCCTGGGTGTAGCAACCGCTCTGTAAGCAAGATGGCAAAAAGGGGAGAAAAGCCAGATGATTAAAAAAAAAAAAAAAAAAAAAAAAAAGAAAAAAATTTAAAAGGCTTGAGACAAATTTAAATAAGCAATTTCAGGATCCAAATTAAGATCGTTTCCAAAAGGGGCACATAATTTCCTTTCTGCAGACAAAGGCAGGAACTGAAGAGGAAGGCAAGAGCACTCTTCCATCCATGTACACACTCTCTTAGCTATCTGGAGCACCTCACTATGGGTGACAGCAATGGGAGGTTAGTCAGACCCATCTGACACCAACATCTACACCAAACTTTTTCAACTTCCTTGGAAGAACTAGTTCCTTTATTTTCATAAAGAAAATAACCAACATAATTCTATTACTTCTTGTAAGCACAACCGTTCTGGAAAGGCTCATCAGCCATCACTGTTTCTTTGCTTGACTGCAGCAAGCTAGATTAGCCTGTGTCTTAGTTTTACTCTCCCACAATCAGGTTTAATGAATGAACCAAGTAATTGGACCAGTAATAAAGGCTGGTAGCATAATTAAATAAATAACTTTATTTATGATATTTCAGATTTTATAAATGCCAACTATATAGCAACCAAAGTCCCATAAATTCTAACGGAGGCACAATCACCAATCAAGGCCCTTTGAAAAATCAAAGATAATACGAATATCAGGGGAGAGAAGTTTTGTTTTCCCAAAAGAGAATTTAACAAATGAATTTCCCCAATCTTTTAAGTTTCACAATGGGAAAACTTAACTTTCTTTTAAGGGCATCCCCAGTCAATGAACTGATCAATCAACCCATATTTATAAAAATAAACCCCATAGTTAAGAAAAATATATCAAATGCCCTTCATACCCAGAATGTAAGAAAACGACACCAGAAGGATAAACCTCTCAAACAGTCCCACATCTGATGTTAGTCCACCCATGAAGCAGTTCATCAAGTCCACCTGAACAGCAGCATATACACACCATAGTGAAGAATGACAAGCTAATGTCCTCATTCCCTGTGGCACAATATGAAGCTGATATAAACATCAAAGTAAATTCCAACGGGGAAGAGCAGCCTTCTCTTGGTGAGGAGTATAGATGTTAGAAGTCTTTAAACTATCTGGTAGTTCAGTAAGACAAGTAATGGATTTACAGAAACTGAGAAATGGTTAAACTGGGAAAGAATTCTGGTGAGTAGTTTACAGTTTTGTCACTGTCCAGGGATGGTAATAGAAGACTGGTGCAGATAGATAGATTCTGTCACAGGCACCTTCAACAGTGAAATCATTCTTGAATGTTTGGAAAAGCTTAAGAGATTTGGAATGAATAGATTTTCACAGAACACAGAATTCCTGATACATCAGGCAGTAGTTCTTAAACTTTTGCTCCTAAGTTGTGAAGCATTTACAAAAGGATTATCTGGATAGTGACTCCTGAATGTCTTTTTTACATGTGGTTTGTTGAATAAATCTCATTGAAAATTGAGCAGTCTCCCTGCCTCCAGTTAGCAGCATTAATGCTGACATAATAAGCAAAAGTTGGGGGTGTTACAGACATTGGCTATTAGTTTCTTTATTTTGTCGTGGTAGAATTAAGATTTCATTATCTTGTAGTAGTAGTAGATTTCTTTATCTTGTAGTGGAAAAAAAAAACAAAAGAGGCAAAGCAATGACTGGTTCCTTAAAAAAAAAAAGTCTGTTATTCTTGATATTTTTCTAGCAATAAAGTCAACCCAGTATTTAAAAAAGAAAAGACAAAAGCTTTTTTGCTGTGTTTTCCATTTCAGACAACCTAAAACATGCTTGTTGTTGGCTTATCAGCATTTCAAAAGAATCTGTGAAAAATGGAGTTTTCCTTGAATATCAAAAGAGCTGGGGACAGAATAGAAATCTATAGCCCAGACTATCAAGAAAGGACTTGTGATTTCTCATCATGAGTGTTAAATAAAAGAACAAGAATTATTTTTATTCACAACCCAATCAGCCGGCTAAAAGAAAAGCAGTCTTTGGACATAGAGAAACCTGGCATTTTGAAGAGTCCAGCTGTAAGATCTGGCTTGTCATCAGACTTCAACATTGTCACTGAAGCACGGAAGTTCTGTTTTTGATTGGTTTACTTACCTCGTAGGGAGACAAAAGCAACTGAATGACCCCTCTGGTTTTTTTTTTTTTTTTTTTTTTTAAACTAAAAAATGGGGAAATGTGTGTTAGAAAAGATAGCACAGAAAAACTGTGGCTTCAGCACGACCTGACCATGTCACAGAGCCATACTATTAGTTTGAACTCATCCAGGTGGTCAGATTAATTGTCAGGACAGTCAACTTCTCCTTCCTCCTTTTCCTTATTCCAGATCACGGCATGAAAGTGGTGGTTGTCAAGAGTCCATGAAGATGTCCCATCAATGGAAAGCATACAGCAGCAAAAGGATGGTACAGATACCAATTACGCCACCTAGGATGAGTGAGTCTCGCCGCTTCCTAAGGTTGATCCTCTGAATTAGACTGTTCACAGCAGGAAAACGATCTTTGGGAAATGTTTATTAAGGTCATATTTGAAAGAAATCTCTTTATTGAAAAGTCACAGGAATTAAAAGAATAGGAATGAGTGGAGTCCAGAAAGAATAAGTAGTAAGAAGAAATTAGGGGGCATCACACTGAAGGAGTCTTTAGCAAACACATATTCCAAAATTGGGACAAATTCAAGTCTGCCAGTTTTGTATGCAATACTCAAATGAAGAGAGAAAAAGAAAATGACGACAGCGCCCATGTACTCTGGGATTACTGCCAAGCTTCGGGTCAGGGTCAGGGCCAGTGTGGTTAGGACCAGAGAGATTCTGCAGGGCAGGGAGGCACAGTACAGACAGCTACTACCTCCCTCATCCTACTCCCCCTGTCCTATTTCTCCTGTTGCCCCCCCAACCGCCTTCTTTCAGAGGATTGGGCAGTTCTGCCTGCGGGTTTTAAAAAAACCTGATCCTTTCTCCACAGAGAAATAACTGTTCTTGGATTCAAGAAAATGGTAGAAGCCTATCCTAGGGTCTATATAATTAGGTACTGGTAAATTATTTAAAATTTAAAATATACTTGGCAGCAATAGGCGGAATATAGAAGAAAAAAGGGTTAAAATGTTCTAATCGATTAAGAGAACTTTAAGATGGGAAATTTTCAATTTGGGGTTTTTTGTAATAGTTCTAATTCCATTTTACTTAGTATTTAAAGATATCTTCCTACTCTTACTTGTTTGTATGTTGTTGACCAAAGTAACCAAACTGGTTTGTATTTCTGGCAATGGGTTCTGACAATGCAGATGAATCCTCTTTATTAACAGAGGTAATTTATATTAAATTCAGGAAAACCAGTGACACAAACCCCCAAGGATACTAGAGAGCTGGAATAATTCCCCCTCCTTGAGAGAATTCCCTGTGTTTTTCTGTAACAAAATGACTCTCATCATGGACTACATTTGTGTACCCATATGGTCTACATGTTCTATGATCATGTCTTTTAATCTTGAAATTTCTTCCATGTCTATAGAATATATACTGCAGGCATTCATGTATTTTTTGAACTAATTGAAGGAAAAAATACAATTGGCAGAAATAGTTTTTAAAATGTGGAAAAATAAACAAGTACTGAAGTCACAAAGACTTTTACAAAGTAAAAATTTCATATGGAGAAAATGCTTAATCTTTTCTTGTTTAAATAATGATAAACAAATCCATTGAGATTATGGTAAATTTTTGACATCAAGAAACTATCAATAGTAGACATAGTTTTTATGTTTACCTTTAGAAACAACCCCTCTCCCATATAATAACCTAGTTCAGTGCATGTAATCAGGTGGGGCTGACCCTGCCCTCTGCCATCAAGAAGTCATATAAACTCAGAATTGGTCAGTGAGATTGTCCCTTCCCTTGGCCAATGATTGGGTTAGGAGTGGGCAGTAACTCAAGCTGGGGCAACCATAGTCCTCGTTGGGGCTTTTGTGACAACTATTAGAAAGGACTCTATTTTTCCCCAGTTTTCTGATTTGGTGTTGAGTCATCTCTATCATCATGAAGAAATGCCTGCCTGAGAGTGAGGTTAACAGAGGAAGGCCAAGTTACAAGATGGGAAGGGAGGGTAAAGAGAGAGAAAAGGCAAATTTCTGATGATAAAATCTGAGCCAGTGAATCCAGGCATGCCTTAAGTCAAACTCTATCTCTGGAATTTAGTTATTAATTCCCCTCTTTACTCCTTAAGTCAATCTGAATTAGGTTTCCGTTGCTACTTCTCTATGCTATGGAGTACTGACATCTCACACCCATTTTGCTTGTTTGTTTATTTTTGTTATTCTAGAATGAAGTGTAAAATTCCTGGGTGGCTAACCTGTACCAGGCACTATTCTGGGCTCTGGGATTCTTTATTGCCATAAGAGAACTTATGGTCCACCAGGGAAGAAAAACATTCAGGTAAAGAAGAAGACACAAATAACAATGGGGACAAATTCTAATGGACAATTTAGACAGGTTTTAGTGAGTATTACAAGTAACCCAGCTATCCAGCCTCTACATCCATTTAAAAGTTTCAGTGGTTTCACTAAATACTCTAACATTTTCTAAGTAATCCCTGTTTTTGCTGACAACCAAGTTCATAGTTTAAGGACAGGCTGAGTGTGGTGGCTCATGCCTGTAATTCCAGCAACTCAGGAAGTAGACATAGTAAGATCTGAAGTTTGAGGCCAGCCTTGGCAATTTAGAGAGGCCCTAAGTAACTTAGTGATACCATGTCTCAAAATAAAAAATAAAAAAAGAGCTGGGGATATACAGCTCAGTGGTAACTCTCCTCTCCCCGCAAAAAAAAAGACACCAGAATTTCATGAAAAATGCAATGGGAACTTAAAATGTGAATCTCTAATTTGTTCCTTACTGACTGTGGACCTGGGCCAGGCTACTTTACTGAGCAAAATTCTTCATCTGCAAAACAATAATAATTTCTACATTTTTTTCTTTTGTAGTAATGAGGAAATAATGCATGTAACAGTACTCAGTGAACTGGATAGCACTACATAAATAACAGGCAATTCTGGATGTGTGGTTTATGCAAGGGTAACAAGACAAGACAAAATCCACCAAAGAATGGAAAATATCAACAAACTCCAGGATATCCTTTTCCTTAAGCAAATAAGTATCCATGATCTTTTTTTTTGTGGTTCTGGGGATCGAACACAGGGACTTGTGCTTGCAACACAAGCACTCTACCGACTGAACTATCTCCCCAGCCCAGTATCCTTGATCTTAAATAGGTAAAAGTGACCTTGAATTATCTGGGACTAGAATATACTCAACCTTCTCCACAGTATTTGGGGAAGAAAGATTTTTTTCCCCTAAAAGGCTTGTCATCTTTGAGAATAAGTAAAATGCTTCTGAGGGGTAGGTTTATCAGTTTTCTTACTGGGTTTCTTGGAAGTATTAACAATCTGAATTTAAATTAGGAAATTGAAAAATTAAAGAAGTAGTGATCACAACAAATAAGCATCTATCCTGGAATTCAACTTGGGCATGAAGAGGCACAACACTTCTTTCAGCAGTTATAACTCATCTGTATATATGGCTATCATCTAAGCATCTACCACTGACTGACAAAGAAGCATATAATTTATAATGTTTAGATAATAATAATGTATACTGTGGAGTCCTACCATGGATTCACTACATTTACATGTAAGATAATTTTGTGAACAATTTTAAAATTCAGGGTTTTTTTTCTAAATCTACTGATATTAAACTCCAGGTGATACCTTCAGAAATACTATGAACTTTCACAAATTAGGAAGTATTCATCTTAAGTAATTACTCAGGGGCTCTATTGATGCCAGTTACCTCCCTTGCCCACCACCAAGAAAATAAAGGGAAGGAAACAGAAAAGAACAGGTACACTCATCCACCCACCCCACAAAGCAGGTTTCAAACTTTCAAAAGGATACTGGCCAAAGTGTTCATTTTGCTGTGAATTGACTTCAACATTCCTCTCTGTGAAGTCATATTTTCTTTCGTTGCCATAGCAATGCTTCAAGGAGGGAAAAAAGAAACAATTCAATTGTCATTTAATGTCAGTCTGCATGGATTAATCACACCCCTAAAAGTGAATGGAAAACTATGGTGAGCAACATCAACATGGGAAGCACCAGGCAGAAAAATTGGGGGAAATTCACTTCCCAAATCACCTTCCATTGTCTTTTTTCTGAATGACCTCACTGCAACCCAATGATGTCTTTGTGCAAGGCAGTAAGTCATTTGTTTCTTTCAACCTAACAAATGAAGTAAGACATTAGCAAGTCACATAAAGCTTCTTTAAATAGTTTTAAATGTATCCAACTACTAAAATATTCTTAATCAGGAAAAAATGTTGAGAGGGAAGCAGAGAGTTACAACCATAAAAATAGAACCTAAAGCACATATTCATATACAACCAGCTCAAGTTATGAACAAATTATGTTTCAGAATTCTACTTGAGAAACACTAGGCAGATTTTGGGACACACAAGCAACATTATGCTGGGTTTCCATACCAGCTGACAAAGGTCACAGACTGACTGATTATGACTGGAAAAGGGGGAAAAGCCACTCTTTGTAGAAAGCAATCTCTTCCATATGACTACTCTGAAGTCCTATTTAAAAGAATTGAAGTTAACATTTTTTCACTAGCACTTCCAGAATTACTTATTTTCTCTCTTATATGCATGTACATTAGAATTCCAGAGGGCACAGTGAGTATCCATTTTGATATGTAATACACAGAGGAGTGCTTTAGCTATTGACATTATAAAAATCTATAAGAAATAGAACGCTGTGGAGCAATTCTGAAAATATCTGAAACATTAAAAAACAAAAAGTAAAAAAGCAACAAAGACTGAGATTCTGGGAAGATGGCAAGTACAAATTCCTGATCCCATCTCCAACTTATCTTCCTCCAGAACAAAAGCAGACATGCTAGGGGAGTCCATCTGGGGCCCCAAGTTGCCTTGAGAACTCAGGGCAGAAAGCCAGGTGGAGGGCTGTACTTTCTCAAGTGAGGAGAGAACTAAGGAAACAATAGCATAGAACCCTAGATTTTCTTCAATTCTTGTACAAAGACTCCAGTTCCCTTGCTTCTTAAGGAACCCACACAGTGGAAGACTATGGGTCTGCATGTACAGGAGCTGCAGAGATGGAACGAACTGCTCCTAGTTCCTATAGCTGGTGAGATGTTCAGCCTCTAAGGGAAATACTGCTGGGCCTTCCATCAGCAGCTAGATGCCACTGCCTGGGTCTCTTAATATCCTGGTCTATCCAGGAGCTGATGAACACAATTTTGGGCAGTGGAACCAAGTGAAACCTCAGAGAATAGACTATAAGTATCTTTTTCACTTTCTTCCCTGTACCAGGGATTGAATACTGGGGCACTTAAACACTGAGCAATATCCCCAGGCTTTTAAAATTTTTATTCATTTTATTTTATTTAGTTGTAGATAGACACAATACCTTTATTTACTTAAAATTTTTTAATATGGTGTTGAGGATTGAACACAGTGCCTCACAAGTGCTAGGCAAGTGCTCTACCACTGAACAACAACCCCAGCCCTTTTATATTACACTTTAAGACAGGGTCTCACTAAGTTGCTGAGTCTGGCCTCAAACTTACGATCCTCCTGCCTCAGTCTCGTGAATCACTGGGATTACAGGTGTGTGCCATCACACTCATCTACCAGGTTATCTCACTAAAGTGAGATACTAGAGTGAGTACTCTGCACAAATGACATATGAACCAAAATTTTAATTTCAAGATTTGAGAAGGCAAAGAACAAACGAAACTGTAAAGAGATATATAAAAGGATACTTACTGAAACATTTTGGAATAGCAAAAAACAAACAAAAACACTAAATGACATCCCACAAAGCCAGTGACCTCAGGGAACAAAAAGCCAGGGAAAAAGAAAAAGCGAAACAATCTGTGAAAGATGCTGCTGAGATGGGCCAGAAAGATGTCTCTGTGGTTCTGGAAAAGGAGATGATCCTGTCAAGGAAGGCTGTGAGCAAGTTCTATGAATCCAACGTGCACACAAACTTGGTGCTTATAGGGATGAAGAACCAGCTGATGGTTCTGTAAGTGCCAGTTCCCCGCAAAAGAGCAGAGAACTGATGAAAGTCACGTAGAGTCTCATGAATATCCCAGAAATCCAGGCCACCATGTGGGAACTATCCAAAAAGATAAGGCTAGGTTAAGAGAGATATCAGAGAACACTTTTGAAAACACAGATGAGCCAGGCACAGTGGTGCACGCATGTATCCCAGCAACTTGGGAGGCTGAGACAGAAGGATCACAATTTTGAGACCAGTCTCAGCAATTTAGCGAGGTCCTGAGCAACTTAGTGAGAACTTGTCTCAAAATAAAAAATAAAATGAACTGGAGATATGACTCAGAGGTAAAGTCCCTCTGGGTTCAATCCCTGGTACCAAAAGGATAAAACAAAAACAAAACAAAAGTATAGATGATTAGGAAGAAATGAAAGAAGCCAAAATGAAAAGTGACAAAATTCTGTTTGAAATTACAGCAAGGGCCTATTTTAAAATAGGCATTATGATCTTGCAAGTAACAGAATTCAAACTGAGGCTGAGGAATCTTAGGTCAACCTCTGAATCTATATATCTATTATTGAAATTGGGACTATCACCATCTCCCATGCACTTTGACTCACAAGTGGATAGAAATTAAAAAATAATTTCCACAAAGCACTTTGTATTCCTTGGGGAATGAATATTATCATCATACATTAAGTTATTACCTTGTAGAATATGCATGATTTCCAGTATCACATAAAGTATATCCAGACATACTTTCCCATCTCATTCCATCATTTGGAGTTGAGCTGAGGGAAATCTGGGCTATTATTTCAAGGGTCAAACACTTAGGGGTGAAATATAAGCTCCAAATAATATATAATGCTTTTAAAATAATAAATCATTGATGTCCTTACGGGAACTTCAACTTTCTCACCTACTCTGTGAACTAAGTTACTTACTAATTTTTCAATAATAGATAATACTAGTTATACATCTAAAGCTAAACAAATCTATAAATTTAAAAATGTTAGTTTTTTTTAATAAATTGATGACAAAAATCTATATTCAGTTGTACAATATTTTAAATATGTATCTCCAAAAAGAAAGCGTAAATTTTGACATGTAGACTGAATAGAAGTAATTTTGTAACCATAACTAGCTTTATAGTCAGTGATAACTATTATATTTTGAAATAACAGGTAATATTGAAAGGAAAGATGAAGTAGCTTTGGTTTAACTAGAAAAATAATAGTAGCAGTGATTCAATGGTTCTCAAGTTTTCCTATTATTTGAGGTACCCCCAATTTTTATACTTATGTTACTAACCCTTAAATAGGCCAGCTCTAAACTGAAAACTTAATTAAGGTACCCCTGTCCTAGAAGATCAGGCAGAAAGAAAGAGAAATAAAATGAAGGAAAAAAAGGAAAAGAAATACAGGGAAACTTTGATCAGACTTAGGGAAGGAGCTACAAAGGAAATATTTCAGTTGACAAGTAGGTAATTCCATGAAAACTGTTCAGACAGAAGACACAGTGCATACCATTTATACAAAACTTCAAGAACATTATTAAAATCTATTATTATAAAAGAGTATAATCTATTAATATTATTAAATAATGATGGTAAAATAAAAAGTTCATGAGTCCCTACTGATAGAAACAAATACTTAAGAAATGAATACTGAAATATTTAGGAATAAAGAGGCATCATGCCTGCAACTTATTTTCAATTAGTTCAGAAAATAAACTTAAAAAGTCATGTGGCAAAATGTTAACATTTGGGGAATCTTGGCAAGGGTATATTTAATCTGTTGTACTACTGGAACTTTTCTAATGTTTGAAATGATATCAAAATAAAAGGCAAAAAAAGATTAGTTTTAAATAATATAGCTGCTACTTGTAGGTTACCTAGTAGCCAGGCACTGTACAAGGCACTTTTCTCATATTACTAATCTTTATACCAATCTTACAGGGCAGGCATTATCATCAATCTTTGATTTTAAACAGATAATAAAATAAAAATGGAAATAAAAATTAAGATGGCTATAGTTTGGTCAAGAGAGAGTAAAACTTCTCTGGCCATTTGTCAGGCTGCAGTATTTGGAGACAAGAAGTTACTCATTCTTTAACTTCCAGATAGAGAATGCTATTTGAAAAGAATAGTTTCCAATCCTGGGACTTCTGCTGACCCCTTCAGGACAGACCCCTAGCAGATAACTAATACTTCAATGTAGGAACAAACCCTCAGCACCAAATAATCCATTCAAAACAATTTATGTAGGTTGGCATTGTAGCCCAGTGGAAGAGAACTTGCCTAGCATGTGTGAGGCAGTGGGTTCAATCCTCAGCACCACATAGAAATAAATAAATAAAAATAAAGATATTGTGTCCATCTACACCTAAGAAAACAAAACAAAATTTATGTAACTAATAGGGTTGATCAAAAATTGTTCTAGAGGATAGAGTGCAGCCAGGTAGCAGAGTACTTGCTTATTAGCATGTGCAAGGTCCTAGGTTCCATATATAGAATCGTACAAAAACAACAAAAGTTCAAAACAAGTTACTTCAACATTATTTGCCCTTTTTTCTTTAAAAACCCAATCCTGTAAAACTAAATAGAACAAATAATAAAAAAAGAAAAATACATAAAAATAAAAATCCAGTCCTCTTTTCCTTTGATGGAACACTTGTTTGGTTTCTAACTGAACCTGTGTTACCAATTTGCAAATCTACCCTGTACCCAAATAAAAGCCATTTTTGCTTTTTTATTTTAACCTCAGTTATGATTCTTGGTTTACAAAGGTTCCAAGAAGTTAAAGCAACTTATCTAAAATCAGAAGTCAATTAGCATGGCCAGGTTTCAAACTAAATCACACTCCAAAGTTTGAATTCTTTCTACAAGGTGGTAATTATAGTAATGGTTGAGATAAAGCTCTTATGCTACAGTTAGCGAGACTCTAATTTCAATCCTCAACATTATCTATTAGTTAAGTGAGAACAGGCAAACTATTCAGTTTCATGTTTGTTTTGGAGACGGTGTTTATATAATGGGCTATTTGAGAGGATTACATAAAATGTGCATGCAAATCACTTCAGAGCAGGATCAAAGCCCATAAAAAGAATATAAATGTTTATTGTTTTCATGTACTTTATTCTACCTTTCCTGAAAAGTAGTGCTTTACACACTGCTTAATTCTAAAGCATAGAAACCATATCTAGTCATTACTTTTTTACTATCATAAAATACATAAAAATTTCAAACTTAGACAATCAAGTCAAACAAATGTTCCTTAATTTAAGCAAGAAACTAGTTCAATGTTATTATAGATAATAATGTAGTAGATTTTCTATAGCTGCTGTCACAGAAACCAAGGTTATATAAGTGGTAAAACAATCAGATTATGTTTAAGATTGTTTTCTATTAAAAAGTGAAAATAAAAAGATTGAGGCTAAAAATATTAAGTATGAATTAACTGGAAAAATAACCTAAATTAAACAGACTAATTCCAATAAATATGGGACTAAATGTTTTGGGCTTCAAATGTCTCTTTAAGGGAAGTTGCAGTATAAATACATTACTATGTAGTGAAATTTTCATGTTCAAGGAGGATGACTTGATTTTCACTTCAGTTAATAGGGTTAACTTCATCTGTTCATTAAATATTATGTGCAAACATACACCAACAAAGTAAAACAAAAAGAAGTTATTCCTACCTTATTGTTTCTTCTATCAGACGATCTGAACTGCAAAAAGAAAAAAAAGAAAGAAAAAAATTCAAATCCTGTAATTATTAAATATACTTAAAACTTGTATTAATTTTTCTACATTTACAGACCAACTTTTCAGCCATTTATGTACACTGAATACTTAGATTTTTGAAAGTATCTGGAAGAAATTCTAGACTCTGAAATTAACTTACCCACATGGACATAATGTATACCTTACTTTTGTTAGCTTAAATATTTTCTCACAGTAGATACCTGATTGTTAAAGTCAGAACAATTTTTGTGTGTATGGCACTGGGGATTGAACCCAGGGGTGCTCTAACACTGAGCTACATCCTCAATCCTTTTTAAGTTTTTTAAAAATTTGAGACAGGATCTTGCTAAGTTGCTGAGGTTATCCTGATCCTCCTGCCTCAGCCTCCTGAGTCACTGGGATTACAAGTATGCATGTCCAAGCCTGGCTAAATCAGAACAATGTTAATGACAGCACAAAGAAATACAAGCTCTTTAATCTAGATAACTCCAAAATGTCACCACCATCTATCCAAAACTTAAGAATTACAACAACTTGTTGAGACAGGATAGACAAATACAGTTCTGATGCCTGTAAGAGTAACAGGGACTTAAAAAGGTTGCCTCTTCTAAACGCAGTGCCCTTAGACCTACAGATGCCTAGTGGGTAACTAAAAACAGGATAAAGCTTGTCATCTCTGCCTTCATTTTATATGTTTTCAGGTCCCTGTTCAGTTCTGAATGTAGGAATGTGAAACATTTAAAGAGCATTCATCCCAAAACTAGTAATATAAATTTTATTAGTCCTTAAATTAGCTAAACTATTGTGTCCCCCTTCATGACTAAGAGGAGATTTGCAGGGACTATCAACTTTTATAGCATCAGACACTGGAGAGGTACCTAGAAGTCTCTTATCATTCCCTTTCCTGGAAGGATCACAGATCTGATAAACATCCTGAGCAACAAAGTGGAACTAACACCCCTCAGGCAATAAAGAACTTTTCCAGAGCCACCTCACAGAATTAGAACTGACAGAATGATTGTCCAGACCACAGTCTTAATTAGGGATAGGGCTGTGGCTCCATGGTAGAGCACTTGCCTAGCATGTGTGAGGCACTGGGTTTGATTCTCAGCACCACATATAAATAATTAAATAAATATCCATTGACAACTAAAAGAACATTAAAAAGAAAAGAAAAAGCTTAATTATGCACACTTCTTGCTCCCTGCTGCAATTCTTCCTCTATTTAAACTCAACATTTTTGTCAATGCTGGATCTCACTTTGTCTTCCAGATATGGCCATATTGCCTAAAGTTCTTTTTCTGCTTTTTACCATTACCTCTTCCGGGGTTTTGTTTTGTTTTGTTTTTGGGCAAATGGCTAGACATGGTTTGTTTGGACCTAAGAGTCAGGCCTCTGGCCTAGGACTACAGTAACATCCGCAGTAATTATTTACACCTTAAAGTTCCTTCCATTTTTGGGAAAGAGTATTTTTGGAAGCTAAGATGAACCTCATCTTACTAAACTTCAGAATACAAGAATGTGATTTAAAACAACAAGCATACATCTATAATCTGTAAATTGTATGCCTTTATGCATCACACATTAGAAAGAAAAGCAAAAAAGTCATTTTAGGGAGGAATTTATAGGTAGCTAAGTTTGGTAGAAGTGCAACTTTATAGCGGAAAGTAAGAAAACAAACTTTCAAATGAAGTTTGTATTTTCAAATGAAATTTGTATTCATTTGGCACAGTGCAAGGTACACAATGGGCACACAAACAAATATTACATGTTTTTCTCCAACTACTCTTTCCAAAAGAATTTCTAAGTCCATTCTACAAAATAAGTTCAAGTTTCATTATAAAATAGAATAGGAAATTCAAGTTACTATATGAATTAGGAACCAAGATGGGCTTTAAAATGTCATAAACAGCCAGGTTCATAAATAGCACATCTGTAATCCCAGCCTTGGGAGGCTGCTGAGGCAGGAAGATTGCAAATTCAAAGATAGCCTCAGCAATTCAGTGAGGCCTAAGCAACTTAGTGAGACCCTGTCTGAAAAACAAAAAACAAAAAAACAAAAAACCAAAACCCAAAAACCAAAAAACAAAAACAACAACAACAACAAAAAAAAAAAACATAAAAAGGGCTGGGGATGTGGCTCAGGGGTTAAGCACCCCTGGTACCAAAAAGAAAAAGGAAAAAAAAAAAAAAGTTACAAATACCTTGTAAAAATCCTGTGATTAAGAATTTAAAAATCACAGAGGGTGGTTAAAAGCCAGACTGTGCTGGTGTGGCAGTTTAAATGCTGGTTCTACAACTTACTAGCTATCTGAAATTAGACCTCAATTTCCTCATCTGTAAACTGGCAATAATAATAAACCCTATTTATTCAGAGAATTAAAGAGGTTCATGTATGTAAGGATTAGATCAGTATATGGCATGTAGTAAGAGCACTGAGTGTTTTTTTGCTCATTATGGTAGTTTCTCAGTAACTACAGATTGATTCTAAATTCAAGCACAAAGTTGACATAAATTTCCAAACAATTTCCTACCTGATGAAATCTATTCATTATTAAGTATGCGTTTATTCTTTTAACAAATGTGTACAGAAGTGCCCCTGAAGCGTACTGGGTCACACAGTAGCTACAAAGACGCTGACCACTCCAGACTTTACAATGGAGACAGACAACACACAGACCAAGAGCTGTCTTGGTAGAGTGGGTACAAGGTCACAAAAGAGGGTGTGATTAACTTGGGTTAACAGCTCCTTGTCAGCACAATGGTTTGGTGGAATGTCCTCATCAGGGCCTCTTAGTACATTAAAGGGCATAAAAAATAAAATATTCCAAAATACAGACAGCATAATGCAAAAGTAATGACAAGCTAAAGACACTAGTTTTGTGCTAATAGTCTCAATGATTAAAATCAATGAAATAAACTATTAAATTAAGTGCATGAACAATCTATAAATGTGCTAATTTCGTTAAGAATAATGATAGTTCTTACGATGCTTGTTAGGAGCCATGTCCTCTCCTAAATGACTGTTTGAACTTAATCCTCACAATAGCTCTAGGAGACAGATTCTACCATTCTCTTCATTTATAAATAAGGTAATTGAGGCCTAGAGACAGGAATTAATTTGCCCAAGAGTCAAACAGTTATAGAGCAGAGCAAGGATTCAAACCAAAGCAGACTGACTTCTGAGATTTGGCTTTTGCTATTTCAATAAGAGAGCTCTCCCCCTCTCTCCACCACAATCAGTCCCAGTTTTATCCTACTTATAGAGTACTCTCAACCCTACTCTAGCAAGAATCATAGTATAGGCCCTGCTAAGAGGATGAAAAGAAACTGCATGCTGAGAAAATATTTGCAAACCACGTATGTGACAAAAGATTAGTAACTTTGAATACTATGGTTAAAATAAAAATGATCCAAGTAGAAAATTGGTAAAAGACATGAAGAGACATTTCACTGAAGAAGATATGCAGATATCAAGTAAGCACACAGGAAGCTGTTCTATATCATTAACCATTAGGGTGATGCAAACTAAAACTACAATGAAGTATTACTACATACCTGTCAGAAGAGCTAAAATAAAAAATAAGTGAGAACACCAAATGTTGGTGGGGATGTGTAAAACCGGATCATTCATACATTACTAATAGAAATATAAAATGTATGCAGTCACTCTGGAAAACAGTTTTGCAGTTTAGAAGCTAGCTTAAAAAACTAAACTTGCAAATACCATATGACCTAAAAAGGAAACTCCTGGATATTTACCCGAGAAATGAAAACTTATGTTTACACAAAAACCTACACAGATGTTTACAGCAACTTTATTTGTAATAGACCAAAACAAGTAACAATCTAGATGTGCTTCAATGGATGAACGGTTAAACAAACCGTAGTATATCTATACCATGAAATACTAATACTACCCAGTAATAAAAAAGAGTTGGGGAGAGGGGCTGGGGGTGTAACTCAGGGAAGAGCACTTGCCTCACATGTGAGGCACCGGGTTCGATCCTCAGCACCACATAAAAATAAATACATCAAAGGTATTGTGTCCATCTATAACTAAAAAAAAAAAAAATTTTAAAGGGAGGGACCATTAATACACGTGACAACCTGGAACAATTCCCAGAGTATTATCCTGAATGAAAAAAGTCAATCTTATTACTCTAGAGGCTGAGACGTAAGGATCACTTGAGGCCAGCCTGGGCAACACAGCAAGACTCCATCATTTAAAAAAAAAAAGTCAATCTTGAAAGGTTACATACTGTATGATTCCACACATACATAATATTCTTGAAATGACAAAATTATAGTAATGGAGAATAGTGGTTGTCAAGGCCTAAAGAGGCTGGTAAAGGTGGGAGGGAAGTACATGTAATGTGTCTATAAAAGACATAATAAGGGATCCTTGTAGTAAAAGATGTGCTTCATATTTTGATTATATCAATGTCAATATCTGGGTTTTAATATTGTATTATGATTTTCCAAGATGCTACCACTAGAGAAAACTGGTAAAGAATATATGGAATGTCCCTGAATTTCTTACACTTGCATGCTAATCCATAACTAAATCAAAGTAAGAAATTAAAAATTCAAAAGCAAAAGTATTGAGCACTGTATCAAAGAACAACCATAAAAACCCAATGCTGGCTGGAGTTATAGCTCAGTGGTAGAGCATCTGCCCAGCATGTGTGAGGTACTGGGTTTGATTCTCAGCACCACATATAAATAAATTAATTAAATTAAAAAAAAAACCCAATGCCAATTTATACAGAATTCAAAGCTACATACCTTAAGTAGGGCACAATGTGAAGCAGCATTAAGAAAAACTAAAAAACTATCTCTGGAAATACATTTCTATCTAACTCAGTGAATGCCTAGAAAGAAATGTAAAAATACAAAGCCAAGCATTTAGCACAAATCACCAGAAAGCCAGCAAGATACACTTCATTATCTAAAGATTTAATAGTATTTCTCTTATATCTGTTCTCAACCATAAAGTCAGAGCTCAAGTTTGGTAACTAGCTAAAAAACTAGACTAACTACTAGACTGTAGTTAGAAAATAAACTAATTAAATTTTGTACTTCATAGAAAGTTCCCAAAAAAAAGTAGGGTTGAAATGACTACTAAGGAACAGCTTTCTATGTTGTTATATGTAAAGGAAATTCTTTGAGGTTCTTGTGGCACACAAATATAATCCTTGTTTTAAGTACTTTCCTTAAGAGGTAGCTTTCTGCAAATGACATTTCAATTTAAATCATATTTCATATGTAATAAAGCCATTTCCTATTTACATGAATAAAATAAAAAGTTTTGTAAAGCTAATACTTTTGTCTCTCTAATGTATAAAATTAGATTTTCATATAGGTTTTCTTAAAAGGATACATCGAAACAGATCATTTCATATATTTGAGATTTGACAATTTATTCTCAATTATAGTAATTTTATAGCACCAACTGAGCTACAATGAAAGAAAACAATGTTTGCTGTATTAACTGGAAAAAGAAAGCAATCTAAGGAATACTAAAATTACTACTGCAAATATCCTACCTACAGAGGAAGGAGTTATTTTCTCCTTTCAAATCCCCTTAAATATTAATCATTTTTCTTTTAGTCCTAAAATACACTGTAAAGCATATTTCAAAACCCTGGAGTCATCCTCAGAGTGATCTCTGTTTTACAGGAAGAAGACACTAACACTAGCCTAACCATGCATCATGCATGTAGCACACTAGAGCTATAATATTCACACATGAGTATTTCACAGACTACCCCCATCCTAGCATAAATACAGGAAGGCCAGTGATTTTTAAATTTATTCTTAACTGCCCAAAATCTCTAAGTCCTTATTCATTTGACTAAGACCAGATAAACTGAATAAACATTATTCATTAAAAAGCATCCTGGACTTTGTGTGAATGCAATTCAACAACACATTGGCTCCATAAAGATGGCATAATCTAGTAAAAATTGAATCTAAAAGTGCTTTCCTTTGGGATATAAAAATATATAATCAAGAGGCATTATCCTTCTTAGACAAGTACTTCATAACAGCCCAGAGGCATTCTGTAAAGTCATCGACAGCCTGTAATTAAGGAACAAGTTTCTGTTTCTCTCAAGACCAATTTAAACAAGCTAAAAACAATGAGCTAAATTTCATCACCAATTACTGTGTACTGAGGAATTACTAAAGACACATTTAGATAATTTTATTTTTAAAAAAATTATTAATTTCCCCCTCAAAAGCGTAAATAGTGCATGTTGCAAGAGTAAAAATGTGAATACAAGCATATATTGTAAAGCAATTTAAACCAACAAAATATAAGAACCTGGCAAAATCACTTGAGATAACACCTAATTAGAATTCTCTTTTAAAAGGGTAGGTGAGCAAGTTAATAAACATGTAAATGAGTAATCAGGTAAATACGAAAACAAACATAATAAATAAATAAAATTTAAGAACCAATCCCTCTGTAAGGTGCAACAATTGATGATCTGAAGTAACTGGCCAATCAGATCACCTATACCAAGCACTGTGGCGCTGCAGTCCCACTCACAATTTGTCTTTTTTTTTTTCCTATGTAAATATCTCTTAAAATATGCTAACTGAGGGTGGGGGACATTGCTTAGTGGAAGAACAGGCTAGCTCCTAGCAGGAGAGCAAGGCTCCAAATTCAATCAATCCCCAACACCAGGTAAAAAACAAAACAAAAAAACCTAAAACCCCTAACAATTAAGTAAGTTACAGAAGGTTACATACATGCTGTTTTAATGCTAATAGATTTTTATTTTACACATAACATCTGGAAAATACAGAAAAACAAAGATGAAATTAGAAACCATCTGTAATTTCTTTACTATTTACATCAATAGATTGGCATATTTCCCTACAGTCTGAGTAAACAAAGGAATATATTTACTACCTTTTATCATGGTTTATTTAGCATAGAAAATCTGTCCTATAATCACATGAATTTACCTAGTGACAAAAAGTTAAGCACCTGACTCAGAATTTTACCCAGCTGAAAAAGAGAAAAAAGAAAAATAAAGGTAAATCATTAGCAGAAAGATCTTGGGAAGTTACTTTTTACTTTTCTTTCTTTCTTTTTAAAATTTTTTTTTTATTTTTTAGTTGTAGATGGACACAATGCCTTTATTTTATTTATTTATTTTTATGTGGTGCTGAGGATCGAACCCAGTGCCTCACACGTGGGAGGCAAGCGCTCCACCATTGAGTCACAACCCCAGCCCATTTTTCTTTTTTAATAGACTTACTTTTTGGAATAGTTTCAGGTTTACAAAAATATTAAGTACAGAGGGCACAGAGTTCCCACACATCCATTCTCTCACACCTATTATTAACATCTTGTATTAGGGTAGTAATTTGTTAAAACTGATGAATAATATTGTTATGTTATTAACAAAAGTCCACAATTTGCATCAGTGTTCACTTTTTTGCACTCTACAGTTCTTTGGGTTTGGACGAGGGCATATCGTCATGTATCCACTATTACAATATTATATATAATATTTTAACTGGCCTAAATATCTATGCTCCACCTATTCATTTTTTCTTCCCCCTTGCCATCCTAAACCCCTTGCAATTGCTAATCTTGCCTTTTCCAGAATCTCATAAACAAGTAGTTGGAATTCTACAGTATGTAATCTTTTCAGATTGGCTTCTTTTATGTATTTTCAAGTTCCTCCAAGTCTTTTTGGCACTTGATAGCTTACTTCTGAAGAATACTTAACTCATATGGATGTGTCACAATTTATTTTTCCATTCACTTATTGAAAAGCTGCTACAAATATTCATGTGCAAGTGTTTGTAGATGTAAGTTTCCAAGTCATTTGATAACTAGGAGCATGACTGCTGGAATGTATGAAAAGACTATATTCAACTCTCTCTCTCTCTCTCTCTCTCTCTTTTTTTTTTTTCCTGTGCTGGGGATTGAACCCAGGGCCCTGTGCGATTTAGCTATATCCCCAGCCCTTTATCTTATTTTGAGACAGGGTGTTACTATGTTGACCAGGCTGGCCTTGAACTTGTGATCCTCTGGCTTCAGCCTCCCAAGGCTGGGATTATAGATGTGCACTACCATGCTCTGCTTATGTTCAACTTTTTTTTTTTTTTGCGGTGCTGGGGATTGAACCCAGGGCCCTATACTTGCAAGGCAAGCACTTTACCAACTGAGCTATCTCCCCAGCCCTATGTTCAGCTTTTTAAGAAAATGCTGAACAGTCTTCTAAAGTGTTTGTACCATTTTGCATTCCCACCAGCAATGAGAGTTCCTATTGTTCCACATCCTGGCCAGAATTGGTATTATCAGTTATTTTGGATTTTAGCCATTCATTTCATTTGTTTCTGAAACCTTTAAAAAAAAAAAAAAAAAAAGTTCTTTCATGTATCATTCAATATAAGCTAATCTCATCCACATAGGTGAAAATGGAACTATACTTTTTCAAAAGCAATTTGTAAATTATATAAGCCTATTATAGATACACTGTCGATCTAGATCAAGGCACTTAAATACCTCATAGCCTCTCTCTCTTTCTCTCTCTGGAATCTCCTTCTTAATTCTCATCATAAACAACTGTCATATATTTCAAAGTTCAGCTTAAAGTCCTGTCCTTGTGAAGCCTCCTCAATCCCAACTACACTCCAGGAAAAACTAATTCCTCTTTACAATCTAAAATTACACTCTCAAAACTATTTTTTTATCAGTTCACTCAGGAATATAATAAGTACTTAAGGTACATCAGACACTGTGTTATGAGTTGAAGAAAAATAAATTAGTAAAGCTTACAATTTTTTCACATTATCTCATTTAATACTTTTTGAAAATACAATGCCTCACAGATCATCACACTTATTTGTTTACAATTTCTCTAACCAGAATGAGCTCCCAAGAGTAAAGATTAAGTCTGATTCATCTTTGATTCCCCAGAGTTTAGTTTAGTATAATACCTAGCACACAGCAGACTCTAAATGCTTGATAAATGCATGAATAAATGATAACAGTCATTTCTTGCATTAATAAAATAACAATCAGGGTCAACACTGAACCAATCCTAATAAGTTTCCAGGAGGGGATAGTAAAATATCATACAAATACATCTGGGGAGAGAAAATTCCTGTGACAGAGCACCTCCAACCCAAGTCTAACTGTTTAACAAAGTCAACTGAAGATTCTATATTAAAGTTCCTAATTAGGTCATTCTGCTTAGCTGTCTATTTCAATATGGCAGGCAACTATACCACCTGGGCCAAATGGAACTTTGATATGTAATCTTAAAATACCCCATGAATGGAATGATAGACTTTTTTTGTGGGGGCGGGGGTTTGGGGATTGAATGAACCCAAAGGCCACTTAACCACTAAGCCACATCCTCATCCCCTTTTTATTTTGAGACAGGATCTCAGTAAGTTGCTTAGGCCCTTACTAAGTTACTAAGGCTGGCCTCAAACTTGTGATCCTCCTGCTTTAGCCTCCTGAGCCACTGGGATTATAGGTATGCACCACCATGCCTGGTGAAATGATAGATATTTCATGAAATAATCACATGCTATCACTTCTCATAAGCTAAAAATCCAAGTCTGTACTATATAAGTAAACTCTAGAATAGATGAGAGATATATCAAGAAATTTCCATATTTCAAAGTTTGTGGCTACTAATATTACATATAATTTCTGTCACATACTTCCCACTTTTCCACTTCAGAGCAATTGCTGCCTGAGAACCACTATCATTATTTTTTTTTTTAATTTTTATTTTTTGGTACTGAAGATTAAATTTGGGATGCTTAACCACTGAGCCACATCTCCAGTCCTTTTTTGAGACAGGGTCTCAGTAAGTTGCTTAGGGACTTGCTAACTTGCAGAGGCCGGCCTTGAACTCATGCTTCTCCTGCCTCAGTCTCTGAAGTCCCAGAGAGGACAGGTGTGCACCACGACAACCAGTTTTTTTTTTTTTTTTTTTTTGCGGTGCTGAGGATTGAACCCAGGGCCTCGTGTTTGCAAGGCAAGCACTCTACCAACTGAGCTAAATCCCCAGCCCCACAAACAATTTTTGAATGGTGTTTTCTCCTTGGGGAAATGTTTGACAAACTAAGAACATGTATGTGTATACATAAATCATTTTATGTGTAGTTACCAAGTAAATAACGATAAGTAGCAAATATGAAGCTAAACATAAAGCCAAAGTGTAAATACTGCTGTCAGTATAGGTGAAGCTTACACATTAGCCAAGCGATGTTGTCCTCAACACCATCTTCACAGCATATAACATACAAGTTTATATATCGGTAAAGCTACATGAACACATTATGACTCATTAGGGTCCAAAAACAGTTGAGAAACCTAGTGTCAAATCCTTGAAGACCAGGAGTCTATCTTATTATTCCATTCACAGATGTTATATCTGATCATTACTTAATTAGAAATTGGAGGTTATTAATCTATACAGAACTATACAAAGAACTTCTGAGATAAAATCACTGCTTATCAAGGTCACTTAATTATGATCACAGTCCTCTTATTTTTCAAATATGCTCATGGTCCATTGATACAATTAGAATTTCATTTAATTTCTAGCATCAAAAATATTTCAAATTCTATTTAAGAAATGTAAATTGAGAATACATAAAAGGATTTCTACTCTCTTTCTCCTTTAGTATTTGCTTTCCTTAATCTTACAACATTCATTATGTTCTGCTTATAAAGAATGCCTCACGGTTTACAAAGCCCATGCACAACTATTATCTTAGCAACTGCATAATCAAAATCATCCTAAGGGTCAGTGCAGTATGTAGAAGCAATACAATCGGAGGTCCTGGCCTTGAATTCCAGCTTTTAAAGCTGTGTGACCTCAGGGACATCTGGCTAAAATTTTAAGAGAAACAAAAAGGTGAAACCATTTTTAATGTTTTTAAAATGCCTACCTAAAATATTTCTGCAAACACAACTTTTTTTTCTTTTAATTTTTTTTTTTTTAAGCTGTAGGTGGACACAATACCTTTATTTCATTTTTACGTGGTGCTGGGATAACTCAGGGCCTCACACATGCTAGGTGAGCACTCTACCACTGAGCCACAACCCTAGTCCACAACTTTGAATCATGCAAATAACAAGGCTGGTAAACTTTAAAAATTCAAAATATCAAAAGTTTAAATGTAGACTAACAAATGTCATAAGAAAAACAGCTGTTAAAAAGTAAATCTCCGGGGGCTGGGGTTGTGGCTCAGTGGTAAGAGTGCTTGCCTAGTCTGTGTGAGACACTGGGTTCGATCTTTAGCAGCACATAAAAAGAAAAAATAAAGTTACTGTGTCCATCTACAACTAAAAATATTTTTTTAAAAAAAAGCAAATCTCCACCTGGGATTGTAATACTTCTTTAGTCTTTCATGGACAATTAAAAGTATACAATTAAAATACAAATACAGTTACTGGATATATTCTCAGATAATAATCCTATTTGCTAAATAGTCAAAGTAACAATTCTCAACTACAGAAGATTTTGTTTACTTAGGTGTAACTTGTTTTATAGAATGGGTCTTCATTTGAAAAATTATTTGAAACAAATTCTTTACATTTTTAGAGTGCTTTTAATTTATAAAATGACAGCACTAAAGTCATTCACCCTTACAACTGTGTAACTCTGGGGGAGGGGCATCGACCATTTAATTTTAAAGATTAAAAATAAACAAAAATGAGTGGCCAGGTCACTTGCTTTTCAGAGAGGTGAAAAACTGGTGTTTCATTCTCAGTAATGTTATGCCATACTGGTTCCTTAGTACAATAAAAATAAAATTTTAAAGAAGGGAAGGCAGTGTGATGTGGGAGAACTATGGAAATGGGTTAGAAAATGTGCATTTAGTAAGACCAATACTATTAAATAGTTATGAGACCTTGACCTACATCCTTTCTGAATCTTGTTTCCTCATCTCTAAATAAGAGAGATGCTTTTATTATTATTTTATTGTATACAGGAATTTAAATTTTAAAAAGGAATTTCGGGGGAATTATTTTGCAAAATAAAAAATTGGTACATTGGTAATTTCTCTTTGAGTCCTCAAAATCAGATTTTGTATATATTCAGCATTTAGATTAATCCTTCTTGTTATAGTATGTACTCAATAAATACTTGGAGAAAAAGTGAATGAATGAAACAGGTTTTCTATAATGGGACATACATATATATCTGTATGTACATAAAACCAAAATTAATACCTTCTGTTTATATCCATTTGTTCATACAACAAATAGATACTAAGTATTTATGATATAATAGGAACTTGAGACCCAACAATGCCAAAAACTAAAGAAGCTTATATTCAAGGAGGGTCAGATACTAAAAAAATAAAAAGAACAAATGATTACAGGTTGTCTTAACACTTTTTGAGGAATACAAAGTGCTTTGTTAAATAATAGCAAGGGAAGGCCTACTTCAAAAAAGAGAACTGTTTGAGGAGATGACAAGTGAGCTTAGACCATAAAGATGTCTATTAATAAGTTATATGCAAAACTACAAGAAGAATATTCTAAGTAGATTAAATAGAAAAGAAAAGAGTCTAAAAAGAAAAAAAGCTTGATGTCTTTGAGAAAAGAACCAAACAGTATGACTGGTACCTAGTAGGCAAAAGGAGAGAGTGGCATGGATGGAGCAATGGAAAGAGGACAATGAGGTTAGAGATTTAGGTAGCAGGATGATATAGGGCCCTATACTGGTGGGGAAATGGAGGGAGGAAAGGAGTATTAAAGTAAAAACTCATTTCAATAAATATATTAAAAAAAGGGATTTTACTTAACCATACTATTTTAAGGTATAAAACTTATAGTACAGAAGAAAGTGCAGTAAATTCAAATTGATGTAACCAATTGGCTAATAACTACCCCAGAGCCCTGAACATGCCACATCATCTTCTGATAATAGATTTTCCAATCCTCTAGCCAGAAGGATGGATTTGTGACTCAGGCTGAGCCAATTACAGTAAGCCACCTACTGGCCCAGAGATAAATCCAAGCAACTCATTCCTATAGCTACCAAAGAAACTAAATATTTAATTTAAAAATCTTGTCACAAAGAAAACTCCAGGATAAATTCACTGAAAATTCTAATACATATTTAAGGAACAAATAATAAGCCTGGACAAACTCAGAAAATAATAAAAGGGACACTTCCCAACTCATTTAATGGGGCCAATATTATTCATATAATACAACCAAAGACATCTTAAGAATAGAAAACTATAGACATTTCTCAAAATAATGCAGAAAAACCAAATAAAATAAATCCAGCAAAATAACAGAAAGGATAGCTTGGCAGACTGGCTTGCATCCAGGAAACATTGAGGCCGTGGCGGTCAGGGCCTCGTGGTGCTGGCTCATGGGAGACTCAGTGGTGGCTAGGGGACTGGACGACCCTCCATGCTATTGTAGTGGGTGAGGAGGCAGAGTGCCATGGCCAACATACTCCCCACCGTCAGACCACAGAATGATGTGGCCCACAAACGGCTCTCAGCTTTTGGAGAGTATGTAGCCGAAATCCTGCCCAAGTATGTCTAACAAGTTCAGGTGATCTTCTTCAATGAGTTAGAGATCTGTATCCATGCTGATGGAGTCATCCCAGTGCTGACTTTCTTCAGGGATCACACCAACACACAGTTCAAATCCTTGGCTGACTTGACAGCAAGGGAGGTACCAACTCGGCAAAATCGTTTTGAGATTGTCTACAACCTGCTGTCTCTGTGCTTCAACTCACTGATCCGTGTGAAGACCTATACAGATGAGCAGACACCCATTTGAGTCCACAGTCTCTGTGTACACGGCAGGCAAATGGTATGAGAGGGAGATGTTTGGAGTCTTCTTTGCTAACCACCCTGACCTAAGAAGGATCCTGAAGATAGCTTTGACGGCCATTCTTTCTGGAAAGACCTCTCCCTATCTGGCTATGTTGAGTTATGCTATGATGATGAGGTGATGCGGGTGGTGGCTGAGCCTGTGGAGCTGGCCCAAGAGTTCCTCAAGTCTGACCTGAACAGCCCCTAGGAGGCTTTCCCTGCCTATTGTCAGCCCCCTAAGAGTCTCAAGCTTGAAGCTCGAGACAAGAAGACTGAAGATAGCTCCAGGGAAGGCTTATGAATTCTAGAGAGCATCTTATCTATGACTGAATGTTCATATAAATAAATTCCTAGACTAAAAATAAAATAAAATAAATAATAGGATAATAAATACATCATAATCAAGTGGGGGTTGTTTTAGGAATTCAAGATTGGTTTACTACTTGAAAATAACATAATTCACCATATTATAGCAATAAAGGAGAAAAACAATCTCTTCAATAGATGCAAAAAGAAAGACATATAAAGAAAGAATTAATTCAATCCCATTCATGATAAAAATTTTTAACACAAAGAACATGGAAGTACTGTCCTCAAAAGCAATAACACCTAGCACACAAATCTTAGTTTCCGAATACCACTCTTCAGTGATAGGAACCAAATCTGCTTAGAGATGCCAAGCTGGGCACAGTGGCACATTCTGTAATCCCAGCAACTCGGGAGGCAAGAGGATTTCAAGTTCAAGGCCAACCTCCACAATACAGTAAGGCCCTATTTCAAAATAAAAAGAACTGGGGATATAGCCCAGTGATAAAGTGCCCCTGGGATCAATCCCCAATTCCAAAAAAAGAAGTGGTTGATTTCAGAGTTGAGGTAGGGAAAATTTAAGATAAGTCATGAATATTTCATGTTGCCAGAAAGTAAAAGAAGTACTCAAAGAAATGAGAAATATCAAATGATAGAAACTAACCTGAAGGAGCTCCCAATGGCAAATATAGAACAATTCAAATAACAAAGTAATTCTAGTGCTGGATTAAAACCCACAGCAATATGTGAATCTAACCTGATGTAGATAATTAAATGAATAAAATAAATGCTAGAGAAAAGACAGCTCTTTCTTACAGAATTATAATTAATAAATGTAAAAAGGACCCACGGAAATAGAAAATCACCAATAAGTAAATACTACAGTAGTAAATGGAGATGTAAGATTCACGAATGAATGTTAAAATCAGCGGGAAATGTTTGAGAAGAAAGATCATTTACATAGTCTCCAAATTTTGTCTGTTTCTGTCTACTCACCTATCTAGATAAGATCTTATGCTGACCAGGCTGGCCACAAACTCACTATCCTCTGACCCCACAACTTCCTGAATAGCTGGGATTACATGTATGTACCACCATGTCTAGATTCAAATCATCCTTTTAAAAGTAAACTACGGCATTTTTAACTGTTTAATTTCTTTTTTTTGAAAATTTTTTTTAGTTGTAGATGGACATAATTACCTTTATTTATTCATTTTTATGTGGTGCTGAGACTCGAACACAGTGCCTCACACATGCTATGCAAGTGCTCTACCACTGAGCCACATCCCCAGCCCCTGTTTAATTTCTTTTTGAAGCAATAAATATAGAAATACTAATGCAATCTAACCATTATTTTGTACTGCTTAAATATGCTATCCCTTAAATTACTCTGTACCACAAGAAGATATTAATATAGTTTTTGGTACAATGCAAAATTCTTTTTATAGTGGTCTTTATCAAATGTTTATGACAAAGCTATGACAATAAAATAAACATACTCTAGGAGACAGTGCCCCCTTGTGCCAATCAATAATATTCAACAAATTAAGGAAGAACAACCAATTATTAGTTCCAACACTATACTTATATACTTATACTTATATAAAGTTCCTAAAAAAAGCCTTGATCAGTTGGGAGTGCAGTCATTGGTAGAGTACTTGCCTGTGCACAATAAATAGAGAGATATATAAAAATAAAAAGACCCTGATCTTTCTGTGTGTACTTTTGGTTTGTTTTGTTCTGAGACAGGGTCTTGCTGTTGGACCAGTCTGGTTTCAAACTTGGAGGCTGAAGTGATCCTCCTGCTTTAAGTCAACTTAAAATAGCTAGGGCTATTGGTGTGCACCACCATGCCTGGCTCTTTCTGTGTTTTGATTTTAACAGCTTATATTTAAAGTGGCCATCTTTAAAGATAAATGAATTGGACAATACCTAAATCACATATGACACGACTAATGTGACATTCAGTAGCGGATAACTTCAAAACTTTTAACACTATTATGGATACAAGCTACTCAAGTGCTTTTGGGCTGAGTTCAGAGATAACTATTTTTTCTAATCCTTAAGTTCCATAACAAAATACAAACAGCAAAACAAAAAAATCAAAAAACCTAGTATACTTCAGAGAAAAATAGATGACAAAGAAAATGACTATGGTGACTTGCTTTAAAATAAGCATATATTTCATCCAAGTTTTTAGGTATTTTCTTTTGACATCTTGGACAACAGAACTTTTTTTTTTAATTTGATATATGGCCTAATTATCCTTTATAAAGCTTCTTCAATATGTGATAACAGACCATTAAAACATATAATCATTATTACTATAAGTATATACAGTACGTGCATAGATAAGACATATAGACAGTTACTGTGCCTATGTGTGTACATTCATGTGCACGTGTGTGCACACACAGTTACTGAAATGCTTTATTACAGACAAAAGTATTAAAGCACTAGACTTGCTAAAGAGAATACATTAAGACAATAAAAAACATAACAAGTAACAAGTGATGTAAAACACTGAAAAGCACTGTTTCTTCCTAATGGTTGGAACAACCACAATTCTTTTTTTTTTTCCCCTTTCTTTTTTTTTTTTCATGGTACTAGGAATTGAACTCAGGGTCTTGTGCATACTAGGCAAACATTCTGTCACTGAGTTACAGCCCCAGCCCACAGTTCCATTTCTATTGAGCATAGTCATTAGGAAAATCAAGTGAATTACCATTGATGAAGCACTTTCTATGATAACGTCATAAAATGTTTGTTGCATAAGTGAATTAATAAACATAAGAAACTCACAGAAGTTATATTCAATAATACCTACTTTCTGAGGTGGTCATGTTCTTTCAAAAATAGTTCAGTTCTTCTGTTGTTTACTCCAGATCCACTTTTATATGACCTAGAACACATAAAGAAAATTTAAGAACATTTTTGGAAGACAGTGTAAAATCAGATTAAGTGATTGACCCTACTGATAACAAAAGTGAACAAAGTGTGCCTCTTTCATTGTTTTGAATAATTAAAATATTTTAATTTCCTTTAAAAATGCTATTATAAATAAATATAAATGCTTCTCTAATTAAGACCTAAGAGTTCACTATAGTTTTCACCAAAATAACCCCACATTCTTAATCAACAACAAACAAATCTTACTTTTCCTTTCTTTGTCTATTATCGTCTATATCTTCTTTACTTCAAGTGGAAGTAAAACAATGGACTGATTAGAACATGGAGGGGAAAATCTATTGAAACAAAATGTTTTTCTTCAAAACAGTACATGCCATCCATCAACTAAAGTCTAAGGACCAATGTAATGAAGTGTTCAGTGAAGTGCCAATTTTGGCATACTTAAAGGTTTCTATCTTAGTTAAAATTTACAGAAAAATGTCTTATCACTACTGCTAACACTTTCATTTTTTCTGTTTTCCACTAAAAATAAAGTATAAAGATTGAATTTTTAAAAATTCAAGTAACTGCACAAATGCTGCTCTAAAAAAAGGAGAGTCATGTTGCTAAAACTGAGATACTGGCTGAGAGGCAGCACTACTATACAAAGCACAACAGAAAAATACCAGGAAAAGGACAATGATACAACTAACAACATATTGGACTTGGAAGATTGATGACTTGTATTTAATAGTCAATTAACCTAGACAAGTCTCTTAATAGCTAGTTTTGTAAAATAAGACTAATAATTTCTATCTTTATCAAAAGATTATTATGAAAGCAAAAAAGATAATATATGATAAAGTACTATGTAACTGCAAAAAACTACAAAACTCTCAGGTATTGTTTTTATGCCTCATCTCACTAATTATATTCTGCCTTGTGCTATACTATTTTGAATAATGTACCTTATTCCCCTGCAGCACCTAGATTATAAACTCCTACAGGCCAAGTTGGTCTTTTCATTTCTGTTTTCTATTGTGGTTGACATGTCTTACTCACAGTTGGCACTCAGGAAACAGTGTAATGAATGGTTGCACATATTTTTATCATCATTTTTCAAAACTAAGTTATTATAGAGGGTTGCATTCTAGTCACTCCTACGAAGTGTAAAAGTGCTGTTTATACATTAAAGACCACTCTCTACTACGGTTCTTACTGTACTCCTCAAAATGCATATGTAAGTCAACCGTACAGAAACTAAAGACTTATATAAACCCAAAAAGCAAAAATAATATTAATGATTGTCACAGTAGTACAACAAAATAAGGGAGCGTCAGGAAAGTGTTTCTCAGAGTACACACAATACATATCAGTTTATGATAAGTGTATATCATTATTTATGAAACCTAAGTAGCATAAATTTATCACAATGAGACAATGATAGGTATCATCAGATGGCCCCAAATAGGAAAGTTTCAGCTTCAATCAGATGGCCACAGGACTAGACTTGATGTCAGTCAAGTTTATTTGTGAAAAAAATTTCGAGAATATGTATGAAAAGGCTGAAGATGTGGCTCAGCAGTAGAGAGCTTGTAGTACCACCAAAAAAGAGTATGAAATGCTAGAATATATCATCAAGAGTGGGGTGAAGGAATGGAAGAAAAGAATAAATCTTTAAACTTATGGACTGAGATAAGCATAAAAATGTTGAAAGTCCTTAAATAATTTGAGGTAAAATGATGAGTCTGCATTAAATCTGGAAAAAACACGTATTTCAGAATTTCAGGGAAATAAAGGCTAACTAATAGCTACTGAATATAAAATTGTTAGGATAAGGGAGAACAGTAGGAGATAGATGTTAATCAAGGGAAACATGGAGAACTTCAGTTATTGGTGATGTTGTAATTCTTAGGGTTAGTAATAAGAGACCAGAAAAGAACTCATGAAGATATGATCTAAGCTGGACTTTGAATAAAGACAGGAAGGTGAAGGTTGGTGGGAGACAATGATAAAACTAGGGAACCAAGAGATAAGACTGACAAAGTTATCAGGACCGGACTGTAGCAGCAATGTTCAAAAAACATTGAAATGATAATTAGAAACCCTGAAATCTACATTCTGACTGCAATTAACTACAGTTATATTCTAAATCTTAATAAGCACTCTACAAAATAAAAGGTAACTTACTCAATGTCTTTTCGTACTGATCCCATGAGATTCTCCCTTTCCCGTATTGCCATAAAGTTTGCTTTGGTTTTATGAAATTCATGTGTATAATCCTGCAATAAATCAACATCTAGTCTCAACATAAGTCATGTCATCACACTGTAAATTTCTAAACACTATCTTTCCTTTCTATCTTCTAGTACCTTGTCTTATGAGGTAGAAATATAAAGAAAAAAAAAAAATCCTAACATAAAATGATTTCAAGTAGTCCAGGATAAAATTTTGGAAGTTTTGTTTATTTAAACTCAATGGACCTACTTAATAGGTTTATTTCTAAATTTCCTCTTTTTCTTCTTGCAGTGCTGGAGATCACACCCAGGATCTTGAGCATGCCCGCTTTACCACTGAGCTACACACCCCTCAGCCCAAATTCCCTCCTTTTGGTGACCCATTGGTAATATATTTTGGTAATTCCAAAAATGAACAAATGAAGAAGAACAAAATCAAAAGAATCACAAGGAACAAAATAATCTTTAAAACATTTTCCTTTATTTTTATACTACTGTATTTTTAAAAGACATTAAAGAATATTTATTACTTTTTTTAATTCAAAAAAGTACATAAACAGGATGAATCATCTTCCAGAAAGCGTCTATTAATTAATCATTTAAAATCAAATAAAACACACGAACATGGGGAGAAAAGAAAAAGAGAACCCAAAGGTATAAGGGTTAAAAGAAAAACAAGAAATCTTGCTCCACCACTCATAACTATTATCATCCCTTTCTTGTATTTTCATTCAAGAAACGTGTTTCTACATATTCAATCTTGTCCGTTATTTCTTTCATTTTTTCCCCCCTAGCATATAGGACTGAACCTGAGGGCACTCATTGCTGAGCTACATAGCCAGCCCTTTTTAAACTTTTAAAAATTTGAAGCATGGTGGCACTTGCCTGTAATCCCAGTGGCTCGAGAGGCTGAGGCAAGAGGATTTCAAGTTCAAAGCCAGCCTCAGCAGAGAGGCCCTAAGCAAATCAGCGAGATCTTATCTCTAAAAAGATATTTTAAAAAGGGGCTGGGGATGTGGCTTGGTAGTTAAGTGCCTGTGGGTTCCATCCCTGGTACCAAAATAAATAAATAAATAAATAAACAAGATTAAATTAATTGAAAAACAGTCTTGCTAAATTGCTGAGACTAGCCCTGAACTAGAATTCCTCTTGCCTTCGTCTCCCAACTTGCTGGGATTACAGGTGTACACCATTGTGCCTGGCCTGCTTTCACTTTTTGCTAAAGAAATCCCAATATACATTCTGATACACACTCTTTTTTATAGATCATAAAATATCAAGCAATCTTTCCATATAAGCAAATAGAAATCTACAACACTTTTTTCATTTTTACTTTTGGTTCTGGTGGTGTAGGGGACTGAACTCAGGGTCTCCTGCATGATAAGCAGATGTTCTACCACTGAACTATAACCCAAACCCCTACATCACTCTTTGTAATAGCTGTATAAAATATTATGACTATCATAATTTAATAAATTCACTACTGATAAACATTCTAGTTGTTTTCATTTATTTGCTATTAAAAATGCTGCCTTTAACTAATCCTAGCAATTTGGGAAACTGAGTCAGAAGGACATCAAGTTCAAGGCCAGCCTCAGAAACTTAGCAAGACCTTATCTCAAAATAAAAAAAAAAACAAACTAAAAAAGGTCTAGGGATGCAGCTAAATAGTAGAATGTCCCTGGGGTCAATCCCCAATACTGGAAAATAAGAGGCAAGGGGAGGCTTCTAACTGAACTACTACGTTTTTAATACCACCATATAAATATTTGTATTTATTTGGTTTAGTTTTTTTTATATACTTTTAACATTTTCCCAACCAATACACTATTTATAGTAAATTACTCCCCCTTGCATATTATCTTGAAAGTCTGATAAAACTGTAATCTAAATCACCATATTATTGTTGATGCATGAATATTGGCTATTTTCTGTTACAGCTAGCTGACAGGTCTTCTAGAAGTATATGGACCAAGTGGTAAGTATTCAATTTCATAAGGAAAAAGCAAGAGTTATTAAATATTTTCAGAATTTTACACTACTGACCAAAAAAGGGAAAAAAAAAATATATTTCTATAGCATGTAATTTATCTTCTCAGAAAATTTTTCTCTTTATTCTTTTAAATACATATGTACCTATCCTATTCAGGGATTAAAAAACAAATGAAACAAAATTCTTGTGATAATGTAAAAAGTTTCAAGCTTTATATTACCTGTAATATGTCTCTATGTCGCTGTAATGTATGCATCAGTGCTGCATTCAAGGAGGGGACACCTGCGCTATTGGTATATTCTGCCATTTTATCATTTACCCCTGTAAGCTAAGGAGAAAAAATAAATTAAAAAAAAAATTTAGAAAGCACCATAAGCAGCTAAAAGCAAATTATTTTTTTACATACATATGCCCTTTTGACTGACAACAGAACAAAACCCAAGATAGCAGGCAAGGATTCAGCATTTTCCCCCAAATAATTCATGAAGGCTAAAATAATACCCATATAACTTGGGATGGCTGTAATTAAATTCAAGTGGCATGGGAAGGAACACATCTTAAATGAATGGATGATTTCAGTAAATATGTCTGCATCAATTTAACACAGTACCATACATAACAAGTACACAGTTAATAGCAAAACAGTCAACAGAAAGCACTTACCCTTGCCAAAAGTTGTTCAATCTCAATTGCCATTGTCTCAAACATTCTGTCTTGGCTTGATCCATTTAAAAGGGGTGTCGTGTCAGAACTAAGGAAAAGTTCAATTAAAAGAATTCATTACTCGATTCTAGTCCTTTAAAACAAACCTAATAAGGTAATTATTCTTTTTTATAGATGATTTTTTAAGCTGTATTTATTTTTATGTGGTGCTGAGAATTGAACCCAGTGCCTTACATGTACAAGGCAAGCTTTCTACCACTTAGCTACAACCCCAGCCCAAGGTAATTATTCTTAAAGAGGTCAAGCACACTCCTGAAATAGTCCCTTTATTTATTTAGAAGTTATGATATTTACAGTTTTCCTATAAAGATCACATGTCCTACAATATTAAATTTAGTATAAAATATAATGAAATGTAAGATTTTCCCAAGCTTTAATACATCTACTCTTAATAATGGAAAGAAATTCCAAATGCTTGTTTACAGTTCCCCAAGTGGTAGAAAGTAAGCTATGGCAGCATCCAATTAAATTTTTAATTTGATTATGTGAAAGAAAACTGTAGAACTTTTGAATGAAGTCACTGAAATGGATTATAGCTTATGTTATGGGGTCTGAGAAATAATCTCTTAAATTTTTACCCTCCAAAATTACAGTTCCTTAAGTCTTAAGTTCTCTCTTTTTTTCTCTTTTTCTTATGCACCAGGGATTGAACCCTGGGGGGCATTTAACCACTGCGTCACATTCCTAGCCCTATTTATTTTTTATTTTGAGACAGGGTCTTGATAAGTTGCTTAGGGCCTCCCAAAATCACTAAGGCTGGCCTAGAACTTGCCTCCTGCCTCAGCTTCCCAAACTGCTGGGATTACAAGCATGTGCCCTGTGCCCAGAGGTCTCTTTTCTTGACTCTTACCAAGAAGAAATAAAATTGAGATTTAAATGATCCAGAATGGATAACTAGCTGTTGAATAATCAGGAACTAGCTTTCAGTCTGTAGATGCCATGTCTGGCATATTTATATACTAACCCTCTACATCTCCACTTGTAACATGCAATCATCTCATTTTATTTTGCAAAAATGTATTCAACTATCTTTTTATATCTGAATATTCAGTCAAAATTCTAACTCTAATTTTAAAGTGAAATATATGTTTGAAAGGCTCAAATTCTAATATTGCATGTCCTGAAAGTTTCTTTTGCCTCTTTTTGAAAAACCACTATCCTTCCTTAGGTCCCCAATATTACCATATGGACAGATGAATACAAATTGGAATTACTCTGGACACAGAAAAATGCCTTCTTCACCATCCTAGGAATCAGTTAAATTTAATTCCTTTTACTGTGCTCTCTAATCTTTCTGAAGACTTTGTCCTACCTAACAGTGGTAGGGTGTGGCAAATGAAACAGATTAAATCATTAGTTCAATATCAAAAAGTCCTTTAGCTACCACTATTTCCCCCTCTATATTTGCTTCAATAGCAGTAACAACAAGCAGTGAAACAACCAGAAAATAGCTAATATGGATTTTAATTTTAAGATATTTAACTAAAGTTTTTATTAGTTCTTGCAACATTCCAATTTATCTGCCCTAAAATATGCTATCAAAATATCTAATTCTTTATTATGTGTGAGAGCCAAGCCAAAGGGTTATCTCCTAGAATGTCCCCAAGCAAAAAATGTTCTGTATACTATTAATACAGATCCTCCCCTATCAGATAAATAAAAAGGAACAATGGGCCAACTGAAAATAAGGTTGAGGGAAGAAACTGCCTGTCTTGTTTGTGTGTGTGTGTGTATACATACATACATATATATACATATGTATATAAATACACACACACACACACACACACATATATTTTCTTTTCCTACCTCCTGGGACATAGTAGATGCTCATTAAATTATTCATTGAATGAATGAAATGAATGAATAACAGCAATCTCTGTTACTGGTTATTTCATATTCACTATTCTCAGGACAGTATTTGAGTTCAGGGAAATGGTCAAAAACTCATTCTTCACCATCCTAGGAATCAGTTAAATTTAATTTCTTTTATAGATGTGTGATGATTTATGACTTTGAAGTTCTCAAAATATATGAAGACAGGAAGGAAAGATTCCTAGAAGAAAAATTCTGCACGGCTGAGTTTATTTATTGTGACATGTTTTCAACCTGGCATCAAAAAAAAAAAAAAAAAGAAGAAGAAGAAGAAAAAAATTCTCTTTGGCATGTACATTGGATTTTGATCCTCACAACTTTAGGATTTTTATTTAAAGGGTCAGTTAGACTGAAGTAATTCTACAAAGTCAGTCCCAATTCGTAGTAGAATTTCTTTAGGAATGATTTGAGGATAGTTTTTCCTTTAAAAGAGTTAACAAGAGTATGATGCTTATAAAGAAGAGAGAACACAGAATAAGCACCATGGAATACTATCTTTGAACAAACATGAGGTTTAAAATTGTATACTTGCTGGAATAACCAAATGGGAGACTTAAATTCCATAAAAACATTTTCAACCATATAATGTTTACTTGTAAAAAAGAACATTCCTCATTCTCTTTACTTGCTAAAAACAATGATGCTGAGCCCAGAGCAATGCACTACAATGAAGTCCATGTGACATGCTACCAACTTATTTTGAGGTCGCAGAGTCAACTGCTATCTTTGCAACCTGTGTGCCCTTCATAATAAGGAACAACACTTTGCCTATAATGTTAACACGAGTCTTTAGTTGAATGTGCATAATACAGTAGATGGGCTATTTAGTGTGTGGTGGGCTCCATATATAGAAAGATGTGGGTTCAATTTCAAGTTAGGTTTTTGTTGTTTGTGGGGATTTTTTTGTTTTTTGTTTTTTTTTTTTTTGGTCCTGGGGATTGAACTCAGGTGCACCCAACCACTGAGCCACATCCTCAATCCTTTTTTGTATTTGATTTAGAGAAAGGGTCTCCCTGAGTTGCTTACCACCTTGTTAAGTTGCTGAGGCTCACTTTGAACTCGAGATCCTCCTGCCTCAGCCTCCAGAGCTGCAGGGATTACAAGTGTGTGCCACCACGCCCGGCCTGTTGTTTATATTTTTTAACTGAAAAATATCCCGCCCACCACTAATTTTTGAAAAAGCATGCAAGTAAGAGCGAATCAACAACTCTACCACCAACGATTTCATTGCAAGGATATATAGAAACATTCTACATAAAAAACGTTCACAGTATTTACATAAAGTTCTTAGAACAGTACCTAAAATATGATGAATACTCTTATCAATTATTAAAATTATTAATTAGCAAAAATTAGAAACAACATTCATCCATTGAAAGGTTAAACCCTGATACACAGAGTACAGTACTACAAACAGCAAATGAAAATACAAGCTGTGGAAATGCTTCCACAGCTGAATCTCAAAGCTAATGTTAAACAAAAAAGCAAGTTGCAAAATAATTATTGTAGACTTTATGAATTGCCTAGGAATATAAACACATGTAGGAAAAGTATATGGTGGGATACACACGCATATGAATCAAAGTAGGATGCCATCAGGGGCTTCAGATGAATCAGTTAGGGTCATTTTTAAAAATGGGAGACAGATCTATATATCGTTATTTACACCTTTCTAAGTGTCTTAGACATTTCCTAGTATTTTTGTGAAACAAGTAAATGACTTTAAGTAAGCATAAGATTCCAAGATATGAATATATTTTCCATAAGTTCAATACAGTAATATGCTAGTTTCTCACAAAAAGTATCAAAAATAAAAATAGTTTTGATGATTAATAGTGAGGATACACATTGTATAAGATTTACCATAAAAGAATAAACACCAAAAGAGCAGTATGTATACTTTGCATTTGGGTATTTTCTCAGACTCATTTAGCAATTAGAAAACAAAAGATACCATGTGGGCAAATCAGCCATGTTTCTGTAAACTGGCTAAGCTAGGAACTCCTCTTTCTCTCTGTTTTTTGGTGGTGCTGGGGATTGAACCCAGGGCCTTGCACATGCTAGGCAAGCTTACATCCCCAGCCCCAGAACTCTTATTTATCATGCTTGTTTTGTTCTTTTGTGGTCCTGGGGACTGAACCCAGGGCCTAATACATGCTGGGTAAGTGCTTTGCCACTGAGCTAAATCTCCAGCTCTGGAACTCTTATTTTTATTTTATTTTGTGTGTGTGTGTGTATGTTGCTGGTGATTGAACCCAGGGCCTTGTGCATGTGAGGCAAGCACTGTACTGTGGGGAGCTGTATCCCCAGCTATGGAACACTTATTTTTGATACAAACTCATTCTTAAACTCTAGTAGTTTCCTCCTGAGATCATCACAAACTTTACCTAAGGATCCCAAATAAATGCTAGTTTTAGGAATTAAGAATAATTTCAATAAGTCACTTAAAAATAAAACAACTGTGACAAAGAAAATAAAACATCAAAAATTTGCCAATAGGCAAATTACAAAGGTTATATATTTTAGTTTAGTTTGTTTATTTGTTTTAAATCTTTAAAAACATTTTATAGTTTAAGGCATAAGAGACAGAATCTGGTAGTACCTATACCTGTCGCGTCTTCCATCTCGGGTGCTGCTGTGACTGTAACTTGTACATAGTTTACTGAAGGAAACTAGTTTCAGGTCAAGTTCATTTTCCAGTTGTCGAGCCTGTTTCCTGAGATCTTTAACAAAATTATAAACGCAAATAATTAGACACGAAGATTCTATCATTAGACATGAAAATCATAAGACTATTCTGAAGAAAGCAAACTATAAAAATGTTCATATATTGACATTTGATTCAGTTCCTCACCCTTAAAGACAACCAAAGACTTAATCAAAAAAGTAAATTAATCACTTATTTAAACTTCCCATGGAGCAGGAAGGGAAGTAGCAGTGGGAGATGCAAACATTCAGCTTTATTCCAAAGACAGATGATGTTCTAATATCCGTGAAATTTCTACAGTGGCAGAGTGCTTGCCTAGCATGCACAAGGCCCTTAATTTAATCCCCAATACAGCAATAAAATAAAATAAAACAGACCACAAATTACAAAGAAAATGAATGTTTTACGATCAGGATCGCATCAATTTACCAGCTAACTTTATGTAAGAAAGAAGCCATAGTAATTTTTGACAGGAATTTTGCTATCTTTTTATGTTCCGAAGCTTTGTCAGGCTTATGAAATTCTTTTCTTAATAGTAAAATATCTAACAATTAACATAAAGAAAAATATAGCAATTAATAAAAATTTTAAATCATCTTTTCGCAAACTTACTGAAAAATTTGGGAGGTGAAACTAACCATCTGCTACTAACAATGTCAAATATGAGTATGACAGAAAAAAAAAGCATACATTTTAAAGGCAGAAGCAAACAAGCAAGCAGAGAATTTGGTATAGTAGCATTTAAGGGGCTGAGCATGAGAAGCTCAGATATATGTGTGAATTTCCGGATGTACTCTTATTCATGATGGTTAAAATAAAAGTATTGAAATATAGGAAGTATGGTATAAGAATGTCTCAGTGATAAAGAATACAAAACATTATTTCAAATACTTTGCAACCAGAAGTAGGAAGCACAGTAAGATAGTGGAGCATATTTTCCCAGAGACAAAATTCCTTGTTTGAATTTCAGCTGTTATTTATTGGCTCTAAGACTTACTTGCAAGCTACTTAATCTATAAATCTTTTTCAAAAAATCTCTTATCTTCAAGATTTTTCTATGCATTAGAAAAAGCAAATGCTTAAAGCACCCAGCCGGGAGCATTTTGGCAATAATGAGCTGCTATTTTATTACTGCATGGTGCTTCAAAAGAGCATAACCTGAAGACTAGTATTAAAGATACCAGTAGGCACTTCTACATAATTTAAAAATATTTTCTAGCTAGTATACACATTTCAAATGGGCAATTCAAACAGTATGCTTCTCTGTAATTTTAGTAACTGTCTTTTCTTACAGAAACATCAAGTAAAAAATCACTTCGAAAATATGTCAGACTAGTATGTACAAACTTAAAATTCAGTTTCTTAGACCAACTTGCTGATGGTGACAATCCCATGGTTTCCAGAGGCTTCAATGGGTAGCAAGAGGACGCAGGTCATAAAGGGTACAGGGATTTGGAAAGTGGTTTCTATGCTGCAGCAAGGAAAGAAGCAGTTGAAAGAAAAAGATGAGACTTCTTCCATCTTTGCTGTTCATCGAGGTCCAGGAATGAAATTTATATGACCTCACTTGATTGGGTCATATTTTCAGGAATTAAATAAATGCATTTGTCAATCACAGGAAGTTTTTTAGTTTTCTTTTTTTGTGGAAGAGGTACAGCGAATTACAACTCAGTTTCTCTCAACTTTCTCTTTTTAACAAAACCGATCCTAGACTCCAGGGTGAAGGAAAAGTTATTTTCTGTCTTCAAACACCCAATCCTCGAAATCTCAGCCTGAAGCTGCCACCAGGATCCAGTAGGAGACATTCCGCTCATAAGTCCCCGGATGGACGAGACTAAGTTCCCTTCTCTTTTCCCACTCAGTTTTCCAACAGTGACATAAACTCCAAGGCGCTCACTACTCCAGTCTCCCGGGCTCTGGATTTTCTAGCTGAACACTACTCAGTTTGTACCCAAAGCCCCGTTGTCCGAGCTTCACTATCTCTCGACCATTTTTACTTTGGTGACTCCGGCCCCTCTTTCTCTCCAACCCGGTTCTGTCCACTCTGCTCAACCCCTATTCCTGGTCTCGTTCACACCGTCGGGTCAGGCCAGCCCTCTCCCTCAGACCATTCGGTTTCCTCGGTCCCCAGGCCCCAGGGATTCCACTAGGCAATTCCTCCTCTAAGCTCGGCTGCTCAGGAAGCCTGACTCTTTCCACTGCTGCTTCTCCCAAGATCTATCCATACTCAGCCCCGCTACCCATTGCGGGACCCATCCGGAGGCCTCGCCCTCACCTTCCCAGTAATTGCTGGTTCCTGCCGCCATCTTTGTTGTCCAACGTCAGTCGGGATAGGAGAGTAGAGGCGATGCGGGCCAGAGAGTCACCTCTGCCCCTTCTTCCGCCCTGAGCGCCAGGGCCGATGGGATACTCGAACATCCGCAAACACCGCCATCTGGTGGGTCAATTTGTTATCTTACAGCTTTGGAGTAGCAAGATGAAAACTTGAGCTTTAAGCTCCTGAAGCTCCAGTTATGCAGGTCGGCTGGTGTTCGGACCTGTTTGGCGCACCAAATCTTCATCATCTCCTTCATCTTGATTTATCCCTTCGCTCAACAGGTGCCTACACGACTGAGAGTAGAGTCATCCTCAGACAGAATTCCCTCAATTTCCCCCACCTTCCCAGCCAACCTCTTAGGAAGCCAGAGGTTCTTCCTCATCCTGTCTCCGTCGTCCATCGTCAATCTAACATCTGTCATCGTGCTCTATCGTCCAGTCTCTGTAGCATCTGTGCCGTTCTCCACTGGCCACTTTCCCCTGTGTCTACCGTAGTTAGAGTTCCATTCCCTTTCCAACCAGCAAATCTAGAAAGTGTATGTTGATTCCATATGCTCTCCTTCTGACCCCTCAAACCATTAAAATCGATGATCGAACCCACCCTGTACAGATATATAAATTATTAGAGTCTATTGGAGTTGACATTTTACCAGTTCTGGTGAAATTATAGTCATTTTACCTCGTGACATCCTTTTCCCCACTCTCATTTGTAATTTTCTTTAATATTTCCTTTACCCGGGCATTGAGAATCATGTCAGACAGTAATTTTTGCTTCAACTGTCAAACTTACAGAATCCAAGAGAAAACCCTACTCTGTTTACCCACATTTTAGTCATTTCATTTTCTTTCCTTCTTGTTGTTCTAAGATTCCTTCTCTTATCATTTCCTTTCTGTTTTAGGAAATTCCTTCAGTCACTTTTTCTTAAAGAGGTCAGTAAATGACAAATTCTATTTTTTTTTTTTTTCATGAGAATGTCAATTTCTCTTTCATATAAAGTCTGGGTTCTTTCTTTCTTTCTTTCTTTCTTTCTTTCTTTTTTTTTCCTGCAGCACTTGAAAAAAAAAAAAAAATGCCAATTCTTTCTGGCCCCTACAGTTTCTGATGAGAAATTGGCTATTGTTTGAATTGTTTTGCCATTTTTTTCTCTCTCAGTTCTTTCAATAATTGTTCTTTTTCTTTAGTTTTAAAAGTTGATTATGTGTCTCAGGGTAGATTTCCTGGAGTTTTTCTGTTTGGGATTGTTCAATTTCTTGAATCTTTTGCCCAATTTGGGAAATTTTCAGACATTTCTTCAAAATTTTTTCTGCCCCTTTTTTATCTTTTTTCTGGGATTCTGATGACACGGCTGCTAGATATTTTGATAAAGTCCCCAAAATCCCTGAGATTCTGCTAATTATTAAAATATATTTTTCCATTGTTTAGATGGAGTGTTATCTACTATTCTGTCTTCAGGTTCACTGACAAATTGGGTCTTTCCTTTGCCCCTTCTATTCTACTTTTGAGTCCATTTGCTTAGTTTATTTCAATTATTGTACTTTTCAGATCTAAATTTCCAGTCAGTTCCTTATTTTATGTTCTATTTCTTTGCCAAGACTGTTTCCTTGATGAAAGTATGTGTGTCTGTGTGTGTGTGTGTGTGTGTGTGTGCGCGTGCGCGCGTTTATTTTGCTAGGAATGGAAACCAGGGCCTGATGTATGCTAGTGTTCTATCACTGAACTACATCCCGAACCCTTTAAATTTTTTTTTTTTTAAATTTTGAGACAGGGTCTCCCTAAGTTGCCCAGACTGGTCATCCTGCTCCAGGCTCCTAAATAACAGAGATTATATATAGGAATGTGCCAACCACACCTGTCAATGACACTTTAAAAACAATTTTTTTGTTCTAAGTTTTTTTTATAATTGTTCCCTAAAATAATAATGATTCTCCCCTTCCCCCTCCCCCTCCTCTTTTGTCATACTGTAGAATGAACCCAGGCCAGGGTATGCTGGGAAACTTCTCTCTGCTACTGAGCCACACCCCCACACACTTTTAAGACGTGGTCTAAGTTGCTGAGTCTGGTCTCCAACTTGCAATACTCCTGCCTCAGTCTCCTGAGTAAAGTAGCTGGGTTGCCTGGCTAGTGCCTCAAAATACTTTTACTATATCTATTTTAAAATCCATGTCAGATAACCCCAACATCTCTATCATCTTGATGTCCAGGTCTGTTGATTATGTTTTTTCACTCAATTGAAATTTTCTGGATTCTTGGCATGAGTTTTTTTTTTTTTTTTTTTGTATATTATATGTATATATATATCCTCTCCTATATTTTAGGTATATGCCTAATATACACTATATTGTGGGAATTATGAGACTGAATTTTGTTTAAATCCTCCATTTAAGCAGATTTCCTCCTACACTGTGCTAGAGGGGGAAGATGGAAATTGCCTTGGTTCTTCCAGGTGGGGCTGGAAGTGCAGGTTCTCCCTTGGCCTTCATGGATATCCAGGTGTGGGGAGAGCCTTAGTACTGCTCCCCATGTGGCCCCCACTGAGACCACAACAGAGATCCTCATTATTACTGTGCAGCGGTGAAAGTCCTGATCCCCTATTTTGCCTTCCTTGACACCACTAGATGTGTGTGTGTGGGGGGGGGGGGGGGGGGTGGTACTTCATTACAGCTGGGTGAGGGTCCACATCTAGCCCCTCCCCTCAGCCTTTGCTAGTCAGGGGTGAGAATGGGACTTGATTTGTTCTATAGCATTTGTTCGGAGTAGCACAATTATTGTCCAACAATATTCTGTCTTGCTAGACTACTCATTTCTTGGTATTTTGTCTAGAGAGAAAAGGCTTTCCTTTGGATTTTTGTTGTCTGCACCTTTTAGACTTTTGGATTTCCAGATTCTCTAGCACACATCATAGGATAAATGAAGCAAAGAGAAAAGCCAGGAACCCAGGGCCTTGTGCTTGCAAGGCAAGCACTCTACCAACTGAGCTAACTCCCCAGCCCCCCTCACTTCTTCATTGTTCTTTAGATTCTGAGGTTCCTAGCTGGCCTGGTCTGCCTTCTTTTCACATTTTTGAATATATGTAATGTATAAATGTTTTGCTGTATTTAGTGGGAGGAATGAGGGAAATACATCTATCCCATCTTGTCTAGAACTGAAATTCTCCATTTAAATTTTTAATAAATTTTAATTCTCTGCTCACATTCTTCATTTTCTATTTCCATTATTAAAATATGATTGATAACTGAAAAATCTGTACCTCCCATGGAACTATTTCTTATTTTTCCCCTTTGATCTTTCATTTGATCTTATTTTTGGTAAGAGTAACTTTTGATTGGATACTATATATTATAGATAACATTTGAGGATCTGGATAGCTTCCTCCAGACTGTTTCCTGCTGCTTCTTGCAAGGCAGTTCAAGGAGCTTAACCCAGCATGAGGTAGAACTAATGCCAGGTGGGATTCTATGCTTGTTAAAGTTGATCTATTTTTGGTTAGCTCTTTGAGTGGGTTTGTTTCCTCAGGGAAAGCCTCCTAACCAGTACCCCTTGCATTTGATAGGTGGGCTGAGCTATTCTTTTCCTTCAGCCAGTGATACTGCCTGAAACTGCTTGGGTTCTGTGCTTCTTGCCCGACCTCTCGATCAGCACTTACAAATCAACAGATGACTCAAGATAAACATTTTATTATCACTGCTCACCTCCCTTTGCTCTAGGCTCTTGATTTCATTAAGTTCTTCTTACCTTAGTGGTTCTGTAATTCCTCAGGGTTTTTTTTTTTTTTTTTTTTTTTTCATCTGACTTTTCTAATTGTTCTTGATGAGGATGTCTGTTTCAAGCCAGTCTCCCTAGAGCTGAAAGTAAAACTAAATTATCATGTCTAGTTTATTTGTAGATTGTGTAGATGTAGATTTCCACATAATCATATCTGCATATAATAAAATTGTTTATCATATCTGTTATTTTCATGACAGATCTGTCAGTAGAGCAAAATTCAGGTACTTCAGTGGGTTTTTTTGTTGGTTTGTTTTGGTGATGGGGAGAGGGTGAATGGGCTCCAGTTCTGTAGTTCTCATTTCACAAGCAGGATTCTGAATTGTCCTCTTTTGCTTCTCTCTTTCATCCCTAAGGGTGTTTTTCTTTGTTCATTTATTACCTTCACTGGAAGCTGTATTCTAAAGACTGCCCCTTTAAATCACACCCACACTCTTTAAATTGTGCTCACTTTGAAGTACCTTGCCTCCTTTGTGCTCTGACCTGCTTGGACACATGTTTTAGACCATTAAGACTGATGAGGCTTGGTAGTGCATGGGGGCTGTGGCAGGAAGATAGCAAGTTCAAAGCCAGCCTCAGCAAAAGTGAGGCGCTAAGCAACTCAGTGAGACCCTAAGTTCAGTCCCCAGTACCAAAAAAAAAGAAAAGAACGAAAGAAAAAGACTTTGGTGGACTTAGTCTGGCTGGCAGCAGTTTTAGGCGTATGTTGGAACATTCTGCTCTTTGGCATTCATCTCGTCTTCCCTGCAGGCTGTTTCTGTGAGGCCTGCGGTGTGGTGGGGTTGCAGGGTGGCACGTGTAAGTATATGCTAATATTTGGTGATTTTTCTCATTTTATTCAATTTGAAGTTTAAAAATTCTCGCTTCAGATTACACCTAGGGTGTGATTTCTATGATTTTTTTTGTCTCGTTTTGCATTATTTTGTAATGAAATATTGTACTTTGTGATTTCCAGAAGTTCTGCTATCTTACTGTTCTGTGATATTCATAGGTTTATCATAATATTTTTTGAAAATAATAATTTTTTTTTTGTAGCATTCAATAATGTCAACATCTGAAACCTGGATAGAAATTTTCTGCTCAGTTTTACTGATGGTGAAAAATTCCGAGGTCTCCTTCAACTCTAGAATAGAGATACTTCCACTGGAGATCTGAGTTTAACTCAGTCACCTAGAAATAGTGCCACAGGGCTTCACCCCTGGGTCAACCAAGCTATGCCCAGCTGACCGGCTCTAGACATCCCATTTCCTATGCCCAGTCCCTTTTGAAATGTTCTGTTCAAGTTCTGCTAAATAGAAAGTGCATATAATCCTTCCTCTTTGCTCTCCCAGCACCTACACCCTCCACATAAAAACACAGCAGCCAGCTCAGTTATTCTCTTAAACTTTGTAAATTTAAAATTATTAAAATTTAAAAATTTTTAAAATTTTATTCTAAAATTATTTTTTAAAAATTCAGTTCTCCAGTCCAGTAATTGCAACAATCTGCCCACTCCCCATCTATTCTATAATCTGTCTTCAGGATCAATTCTTAAGGATCTTAATGTATTTTCAGACTCAAAAGCCTGTCTGGTCTTGCAAAACTCTTCTATATAGTACATAAGTAACAATAATTATAAATATTGGCATCACTTCAAATATTTGAAATTAGTAGTGATTCATATCTCTCAATCTAAACCTTCCCCATAACCCCCTTCACTTTGATGAAACCTCAGTAAAAATCACAGAATATAATCTGTTTTATCCTAACAATTTCTATTTAATCTGCATTCTATTTCTACATGTTCCATCTTCAATTTCTCCACCTATTTTTATTTTCCATCCACAGCTTTGCCTTTATTGTTGCCTTTTCATATTGCTTCCATTTGAATAAATGCATTTGCTCCCTTCTCAATATATTCCCACTTTCCATTGCCATACCTTCAGACCTCGGTAGCTTTCACCCTTTTGTCTTTTGTCTTCCAGGTTGGCCTCTGAATTTGAACATCTTTTTACAGGCTGACCTATCTCATTCTTGTTCACCTTGTCTCCATTTGTTTACACAAAAATAGGAAACAAGGAACAGGATCCCATGTGACCTCAACCGGAAGTGCCAAAGAAATAGCATGTTTGCTTTCAACATACTACCAGTTAACATAGGGAGAAACTGCAATGTGAAAGTAAAAACTGGGCTGTCTGATTTCACTGTTTCCTAAATTGTGGGTAGTAACTAATGGCCTATTTACTTGAAGTTTGGAATAAATAGTGTAGAATCGGATGGCATTCCAATGCAAGTGAGAATGAGAGATGGCAGCCTATACAATGACACTTATTCATAATTGAGTACTGTGTTAACTTATCTCATTTAATCCCCACTATAATCCTATCAAGGATTATTCCTTAACCAATAGAGGAATTGAGACAAAGAATGTTACAAAACTTGTGCAACATAAGGTCACATAAGAAGCAAATCAATCAGGCCAGTCCAAGCTTGAACCTCTCTGCTTTACTTCCACTTTTATTTCTCTACCCTGGACTATTAGTTCGTTTGTCAGCAGAACCTATGTTTCTTACATAACTTCTTTCCAATCTCTATTACAGTAGCAGTATCAACAAATTGTTAAATAACAAGGGAATACTGAATTCATCATCACTGCCTAAAAGGGCCAGAACACATTACTCTAACTGGGTTTTATCTAGAAAAGGACCAAAATTTTTGTTTTTGTTTTGTGACACTGGGGGCTAGAACCTAGAGTCTTGTATATGCTAGTTAACTGCTCTACCATTGAGCTACATACATCCCCAGCCCTGTACTAAATTTTAATGTTTAAACTGGGTAAACCTTTCAACTTGATTAAATACAGGGTCTTGTGAATACTAGGCAAACACTTTACCACCAAGCTACCGCTCAGGCCCTTTTTGAATTTAAAAAAAATTTTGAGACAAGATCTCCTTAAGTTACCTAGGCAGGCCTTGAACTTATGATCTTCCTGCTTCAGCCTCCTGAATAGCTGGGATTACAGGTGTGTCACCTTGTCCAGCTACCTTTTGACCCTTCTTTATATCCTAAAGATAGGGCACAGAATAGAGGAGAGTGAGCATACTATACTGTTAAAATGCTGCATTCCTACTATTTGTTGTATCATTGTACAACAACTGAACATATCTAGTGGAATTACAAACAGAAGTGAAGTGTAGCTACTATATGCCATGAATACTTCAGAAGAAAGTTTTCAAGTCAATTCATAAAGACAGAAATGTTCTATAGGTGACACCCTGAATTCCCATCCTGGTACTATTCTTTCCCTAGAATAGGTAAAAAAAAAAAAAAAAAAAAAAAAAAAAAAAAAAAAAAAAATTATATAACTTTAAAACTGGAACTATAATTGTCTGATCTATTCCTTTTGATAAAAGATTATGAGACAAAACACAAAGACAAACATCATAAAATAACTTTTATACAGGATTAGTAGATCTGTTTACATATAAAAAACAGAAAGGACCTCATTACAGTTAGATTTCACATAAATTACACAGAATGACTTTTTAAAACTACTATTCAACTTCATTTAAAGTCCCTTTTAAAAATTTCATTTTGAAGGCACAGTGCATGAAATAAACCATACTGTAGCACTTGAGATGAATGGGTATTGGGCATGTCATATAAACAGCTATATATAGTTCTGGAGCTGGGGAGCATCATTCTAAAAAAACAGAGAGGTGAAAAGAGCATTAAAAAAATACCATTACCTCCAGAAAATCTGCAGCATGGCCAGCATAGAATGTAACTAGTACACTCATGTTATGCCATTTATAAAAATCATAATCATACATATTTACATAATTTTTATCCAATTGCTTCAAAATGGTAACTGACTTTCAAATTTCATAATGTAATCTGTCAAATCAAAATCAACCAGGACAATATTATGAAAGTCAAGTGGAATCTAATGAAATTATTGCCCAAAATAGGAGAATTGGGTGTTGGGAGAGATTTAGATTTCCTCATGAACTAGAAATCCAAGTTCAGTTGACATTAATCAAGGATCCTAATCATTCCCCAATCTGCTTTAATTAAAACAAATCAGAAACCCAAAGAGTTATCAGAAAGTTAAAGCCACTGAACACTAACCATAGTGGGATTTTTAGTAGTAACAATAAAGCATAAAGCAAAGATTTAAGGGAAATGCTGGGTTGCTACTGTTAAAACAGTTCCACCAGAGAACCATAATACAGGGCACTATCATAGCATTTGTAGCCAAGAAGCTTTTAATACAGCAAGGGGCAAAACCTGGCACAAGTGTCTTCTGGCATCAAGAAGATAAAACTATTTAATGCTGAGAATAAATGGAAATGGAGGAGCAGGTCATGGTTACTGAGTAACCTTGTATGAGCTCAGAAACACAATAAGCTCAGACATATGCACTACCTTTTATTTATTTGTCAACTTATAATTAGTTTTAAATTCAATATTCACTAATTTAGCAAATCCCATTCAGATGAAAGTTATTAAAGATTGACCAATCACACTGGGTCAAAAATACAATGTTTCCTTTCTGGAAGATGACAAAGTTCCAAAGCAAATTCCCTTCAATGAGATTTGTTAGCATTCCTTGACTGGATGGGATCTCACTTATTACCCAAGTGTTTCCACAAATTTATATCAAAACCAGAGTCTTTCTTTCTAAAATTACTTGGGCTTATCTTTTTGAACCACATAATTAGTACATTTATACAGGCAGACACTTTGAACATTACCTACTCAATCACTTTGCCTTTATTAAGGAGCTGGGAGGGAAGAAGGCTTACAGACTGATCACCAGGACAAAACCATGCCTTGTGAATAAAGAAAGGCACAACTCTGATTTGGGCACATATCTTAATACTGTGATACTTACTTGCCTACATGACTCCAAGGAAATGAAAAGTCTCTAGGAGAAACACTGAAGAAAGGTATTCTCCATCCCATATGGCTTCAATGCCTTCAGTTGTTAATGTGGTCTAATATTAGATTAGATCCACAAATAAAAGACAGAGCAGGGCTGAGAACACAGTCTTAGTAGTCATGGATCCTGTACATTCATGTTCATAGGTAACAGGCTGAGAAGGCCTTGTTTTCCAACTAAATGCATTATTTAGCAAGTAATAAAGACTGAGCAGAATTTGGTTTTCCTTCCAGGAAAAAGTAATAAAAGAACTATTTGTGTGTTAATTTCTTTAAAAAAAAATTATACATAGCTAAAAGGCATGGCCTTTAGTCACTGAGATGTATGTTATAGATACATTTAATTCAAGAAAGAAGTAAACGTAAAGGTATCCTCTAGTGAAGACCACTGCTTTTAAAGCAAAGGCTGTTGCATCAACTTGGTTTCATTTCTAGTTGCAATGTCCCAAGCAGGGCCAGTCACTAGTAGGCCCTTTGTTGGTTCTCTGACTTTGCACTCTTGAAAATAAAGCTGAAAAGAGCAATACATCACATCTTTAAGGAAATGTAAAATGTTATTAGAAGAAATTAAATCACGTATATTTAATATTAGCATTCCACAAACTATTCTGTGTATGTGGTGATACGATAGGTGGCAGAATTTAGAGTTGCTAATATCAGGATTAACATCAAAAAGGTTTAACGTTAAGTCATTCGAAATTATCACCACATTTATTAACAAATATTATGACCTCATTATTCCTGTAAAGCAAAATCTCTATATTATAAAGCCACTTTGGATGTATTTCTCACAAAACCTGGTTGAATGACCTAGGTTAATGGAGTAAACAACTCTACATGAAGACTTTGGGATAACTGATACATTAATGGATATGAAACACAATTTGAAAAGATGAGAGCTAGTTTTTGATCCCCTGATTTAGTACAAGTTCAGCAGCAACTTGGCCATTAAAACATTCAAAGGTATTAAACCATTAAATCATTGGTAAGACTCATACTTACAAAAAGCATCATTTCCACTGTATAAGACAGACACAATAAAATGCAAAACTTTCAGGTCTTTGCCTGACTGGCAGTGAAGATGTCACTTTCACACCACAGCATTTTACCACACGGCAGTCCATAGTTTACATTTTTTTTTTTTTTTTAAATGGAGGGAGCCATAACTAAAAGCTTTCAACTGAACTTTTAACAAAATTGGATGGTCATAAAAAAGAGACTGTCAAATGAAACATTAGGACAAAGAACCCCATCACTTGCAGAGGACTATGTGAACAAGACTGACTGGGCTATTTTTAATGATAGTATGCTATTACTGAGTGAAGGCTCGGGCTGGAGCATGAAGTGTAGATATTTTGTGTTCAAATGTACAGTAAGAATGTGCAAGTAGGTCTCTTCCACACTACCAGATATTTTCAATAGAATTCAGATTTCTAGATGGCTGGGTCATTTGAAAACCATAGGTGTACAACATAGAAAAAGGTTCAAATTTAGGAAATATTAAAGAATTAGGCATTCCTAGGATAAACTAGTGCTTCACAGATAAAAGCAGCAGCACCTGTGGATTTTTACCAAGTTAAAAGATAGGCAACATGAGTTTCACCTTTTGCTAGATCTCCCTCTCAGCTCCATTCAAGTGGACAATGAGACCTTGCACAATAAAGTCAATGAGTTCTCCCTTAAAATGGGGATATTTAGAACTTTACTAAACCTTACAAGAGAGGTAGTAAAATCTTGCTTACAACACAGCCTACCATTTCTGATCTAGCCTGGAAACATGTAGAAAACAAATATGGAAGCCCATTTATTCATTTCCTAATGTTACATATGTTTAAAAATCATTCAATCCATTAAACCTGAATAAGAGTAACTCCAGCTATCTAATAACTAGAGAAGAGTACTCCTCAGTAGGTTGAGAATACTTCGAGTTTTTAAAGCTTTGTGTCAGAATCTGACTGCTGTCCCTGCTTTAATGTTTCTGGATTCTTTTGGCCTTTAAAATAAAGGAAAAAAAAAAAAAGCTAAAGCCACTAGTAAACACCCAATGTGTAAAACACAACATCCACTAGTTGGCTTTATGCTGTTATTACATAAGCTCCAAATAGCTTGTCTTAAATTAAGAAGAAAAACAAAGTGGCTGTCCCATCTCTGCTGCATAAATAGAAATCAGATTTTTTAAAAAGGTTAAGAGTACTTTAAGGAAGGGAAGTTCAAAACTGCCAGAGAAATTCACAGAGAATACAGACTTAGCAGGTTAACTTCCCAAAGCTCTTTGAAGAAGCAAGATAGTCTCTCCTCTTAATGCAGTGTCTCCCAAGAGGAACTGTAATTTTGCTTGGTACTTATGCTGGGAGATATGCAAAGTGTATTTTTCAATGTTTGCTAGAATATAATGTTTCCTCTTCAGTGTCCGTTTCATCCTGGAACTCATGGCTTAGGAGGGACTTCTTGGAGCCAGTGGACATCATGCGAATCTCATCTTCATACTCATCATGATGCTGCCTGAGCCGATGAAAGCCATCCTTGTGTCTGTTGGACTTGATTGAGCATATGCACCAAATAATGCAGGCTGTTAGGATCAATGCCGACATGGTGGCTCCTGCCAAACGAAAACCATCATGTGGGGACATATTGAAGATTATGAATAAGCAGTTACTTACAATGACACTTTAAAAATTTTTTTTGGTAGTTATAGATGGACAGAATGCTTTTATTTTATTTGCTTATTTTCATGTGGTGTTAAGGATCAAACCTAGTGCATCACACGTGCTAGGCAAGCACTCTGCCACTGAGCTACAGCACCAGCCCACAATGACACTTTTAGTAATATGTTCCTCATTTACTTTATTTCATGTATTTAAGAACAAACTTTTATTTATGGTAGAAGCAGTACATATACAGTATGCAAAATTAGAAAATGCAGATGAGCAAAAACAATAAAAATCAATATGAAAACATCTACATCTTTACATTTCTATTACCCAGAGGTCATTTTCAATTCACTTAGTGCATATTTTTCCTGATCTTTGTTTATGCATGTGTATGTACATGCATTTTTTTCTTTTTTGACAATGAAACTTACATTGTTATTCAACAACCTGCTTTATATCAATCACTGACTTCCACTTTTCCTTTCCAGTGAATTTTCATTCAAAACCTCTTCTTTATTTAAAATTTGCATACAGCATTATCAAAATAAGAGTCTTAGTTAAAATAACAACCACAACAACAACAACAATAATAAAATTTAAGGGGCTGGGAGTGTGGCTCAGTGGTAGAGCACTTGCCTAGCATGTATGAGGCACTGGGTTCGATTCTCAGCACCACATACAAATAAATGTTCATCAACAACTAATAAAAATGTTTAAATAAAATAAAATTTAAGTTCACAATAGCTAATGGGTGGTAGAGCCAGATTTAAACCATGCTTGAATCCTAGCTACTGTGTCTTTAACCACTAAGTTTTTCATGCTTTCATCTGGTTCAAGCTAAGAACTCTTTCAGTGCTCCATGACAGGCTCTATGATTGCACCATATTCCTAATGTACCACTTTCTCTCCACTAAGGGTCTCTCCTGTATTCACATTATAATAAAACTTAGTAATTTTGCCTCAAGTCTACGTTGTGTTTAGAAGTGAGCCAAGATTCTTTTGTGTCAAACAGATAAAATACAGCTGAGTATTAATTTTATCACATTTTTTCCCTTAAGCTTTCAGTAATTCAAACAGTGTACAAATTAAACCTAGGAAAAAAACAAACGTTTCCTCTTTCCTGGATCTTGGAAAACCAGAACTAATGTAAGTCAAAGTCCTTGGAACTTATGACCTTAATATAAGGCAAATCATCCATTCAACAACTATTCATTAAAATCCACTACCTACCAACCATGGTTCTAGGCTCTGGGGATGCAGATAAACTCCATGCTGCCCATAGCTTATGTTTTAGTGGGAGAGATTGAAAATAGACAAATGAGTATAAATATATATGTGTATATGTATGTACACACACACACACATATATAAAATCTGATGGCAGGTAGTTATAAGTGCTATAATGGAAAAAACATGGGGAAGAGATAGTGACATGGATACTATGTTATCTAGGGTGATCAGAAAGGCCTCTCTGTGGAGGTGACACCTGATAAAGTGAGGGGGCAAGCCAGGAGAACATATGGGAAAACAGTGGTTTAGGAAAGTCATGTTTAGATAAGGAGACATTAAAAAAAATGATTAGCTGCAGGTGATTATGGAGGTGATCAATCTCAAACTGAAATAGCAAAACTGGTTTTAACTTCAACTACTAAAAGCTAAAATTTCTTTACCTGATACAGTTACCACAAGCTCCCTTGGCAAACCAAATATCCGGTTATCTGTGTCAAAGACTATTACCACAGAACTAGCTGCATCATGATGCACAAAGACCTGGAAAGATAAAGTACAACCATTATGAAAAAGTTTACACAAGGCATATTATATCTCTGCTACATTTTCAGGGCCTTTAAAGCAAACCACAGAAATGACTCATTGTCATCCAAAGTATACAAAAACGCTATAAAAATTTCCCTTTTGTTGCCAAAGGGATTACCAAAAGATAACAAGTTACCACAATCAAGAAGTGGTTACACTTTTTATTTTATTCCCTTCATGCATCAATAAATACAAGTATTATTAAAAACAAGAATTTACATAATGCTATTCAATTTGAGTTTCTTACCTGTGAATGTTGTTGCTGGTACCCATCAGCAATGGCATTGATGTTATGGACACCTGGGGCTAATAGTACATGGAAATAACCTCCCTCTTTTGTGTGTACTTTTATTCCTTCATTGAGTACAATTACTGCTTTAGATATTGGTTTTCCAGTCTTATCTTTAACAAATCCATGAACTCCCTTGTGAACCTGAAAAAAATGATTAAAATATAAATTATATTTTCATGCCAGATATTCTAGAGGCAAGATTGAAGCATGACCAAAAACAAATGAACACCACACACAAAACACCTGAAAGGCTGGTTTATTCTTTCTTCCCCACTGAACCAGATCACATTTGTTACTCATTAATGCTTCAGAGTCATAGGGATAGAGAGAAAAGAGAATGCTGATATAGTCAAAGCCTAAAGCATTAGAATCCAATCTTCCAACGCCTTTCCACCATAGTACCCTGACTCCAGGAACTGTGTGACAGCCAGATTGAAGAACTTGCAATACCTCACAAGGTCAAATTATTTTTCAGATATGTGGCTGTATGACACTTATTTAAACAACATAACATGAATAAAACTCTCTATATACTGTGTTATTTAAAATAAAAAATACAGATTTTTTTAATAAAAGATGAAGACAACATTTTGATAAAGGTTGAACATACTCCTGGGAGTATGATTCTTAGTTACAAAGGAAAGACTCACCTCTACTAACATGCTAAGAAGAGATCTTTTATTTTCTACCCACAGGGAAGGGAGTTGTGCTGCACTAGGAAAGTAGCAGCAGCTTATGTATACTGTGATTTCCGGGCAATGGCCGTAGGTGACGCTATAATCCTGCAATATAAAGTACAAAATTAAATGTAGGAAAATTGATAAGAAAGAAAAATAATAAATGGAATAAAAGGAAAACTTCGGTGATATAAACAAATATCTGTAATATATTTTACAGCAAATATAAATAAATAAACCACTCTGTATAATAATGGGTTGAAAACATGACAGCTCCTAAGAGAACCACTGAGGACAGGTCAATATCTAATTCATTTTTGCATCTCCAGTATTCACTACCATGCCTGGTAGGTAGAAGGGTTCTATTAGGATCTATAGAATAAATGAATAAATTTATAAGTACATGCAGAGAGCCAGCTTCCCTTTATATCCTGGAACTTCACTACTGCTCTTAAAGCTCTAGAGATGAATAAACTCCTGGCCTGGGGTTGTGGCTCAGTGGTAGAGCTCTTGCCTAACATGAAGCACTGGCTTCAGTTCTCAGCACTGCATATAAATAAGTAAATAATAGTCCATTGACAACTAAAAAAAATATTAAGAAAAGAAGAACAAGCCCCTGCTCTCTGATACCCTCAGTCTGAAGTCTGCTGGTGATAATAGCCACTGCCTACAATATAGCATTTATCCAAACACAGGAACTGCCTGGGTGAGCAGGTTCAAAAACTTCACTTACACCTTTTCCTCCCAAACATGTTCTTTTTCCAAATTTGGTTGATGGTATTAATGAAATCTCTTGTCTTTGACTCCTCTGTCTCACCATCAGCCATAATTTGCCAAAACCTGTCAATTTCACCTCTGTTATCTCTGAATTGTTATTCCTTGACTCTTTCCCATTGCTACTATCTTAATCTACCTTTTTTTTTTTGGTGGTGGTACTGGGGATTAACCCAGGGCACTTTATCATGGAGGTATAACCCCAGCCCTTTTATTTTTCATTTTAAGATAGGGTCTTACTAAATTGCCCAGGCTAGCCTTGAGTCACTGGGATTACAGGTGTGAACCCCCATGCCCAGCCCGTAATCCATGGTTTGGTTTTGTTCTGTGTTTTTTTGCAGGGGTACCGGGGATTGAACTCAGGGTCACTTGACCACTGAACCACATCCTCAGCCCTATTTTGTATTTTATTTAGAGGCAGGGTCTCACTGAGTTGCTTAGTGCCTCACTATTGCTAAGGCTGGCTCTGAACTCCAGATCCGCCTGCCTCAGCCTCCTGAGCCACTGAGATAACAGTCATACCATGCCTGCCTCCTTAGTTCACTTTTAAGAGGTTAATTTTTCCATACCATAGCTCAGATCATGTCACTATATCCTCACTCAAAGACTTCAGTGATTTTCCATTCCTACATACAACATTCAAGAAAACTGAAGGAGCTTCAATTTCCATCCTTGTCTCCATCACACCTCATATTCTAACTAAACAAGACTGTTTATCAACCTCTGTCCATATTGCTTTCTCTTTTTTGCTTCACCATCTCTGTCCTAAATCCTCTCTCCTCTATAAAGGGAAGGCTGCATCTTTGATTAGGTGTAGTTTTTAATTTCTCATGGCATGTTAAGAGCTGCTTTTTTCTAGATGAAATCAATTAACTCTCTAACAGTCATTGCTTAATAAGCCAGGGAATATGCCATTTTTTCACTATTATAGCAAAGTGTCTGACATAGTACATTCTTAGTAAATAAAGTAGGAAAGGGAGGCAGAGATGAGAATTACGTCAATTTTCTGGCTGCATATGTGAATGCAATGACCAGCTAACCATCCATCTGATTTGCAGTGGGTGGACCACCAATTAAAATGCCGTCAAAAAGAAACTGTAAAGAACACTTACATAAATGGAAAGGCATACATGTTTATGGGTAGGAAGACAATGTTATTAAGATGTCAATGCCACCCAAAGTGATCTACAGATTCTGCACAATTCTAATAAGATTCCAACAGCTTTTAATGCAGGAAAAACAAACAAATGAACGAAACAAAAAACAATCCTTAAATTACAAGGAGTCTTGAAGAGCCAAAAGGACCTTTAAAAGAACAAAGTTGAGTCAGGTGCAGTGGCCCATGCCTGTAATCTCAGCAACTCAGGAAGCTGGGGCAGAAGGATCCAAATTTGAGGTTAGTCTCAGTAATTTAGTGAGGCCCTCAGCAACTTAAAACCCTACTGCAAAATAAAATATAAAAAGGGCTGGGGATGTAGCTCAGTGGTAAAGCACTCTGGGTTCAATTGCCAGAACAACAGCAACAACAACAAAAAAAACAAAATAAAACAAACAAAAAAAATCAGAATATACCAAAACAAAACCCAAAGTTGTTGAAGGACTCACACTTACTACAAAGCTACAGTAATTAAAGCAGTGGTACTGGTGTAAGGGCAGACATGTAGACCAATGGAACAGAATTGAGATTCCAGAAATTAATCCATACGTTTATGGTCAATTGATTTCTTTTTAAATTCAGGGCCTTTCACATGCTAGGCAAGCACTGTCTAGCACTGAGTTACATCCACTGTCCTTTTAAATTTTATTTTGAGACAGGGTCTTGCTAAGATGCTTAGACTAGCCTTGAACTTGTGATCCTCCTGCTTCAGCCTCCTGAATAGTTGGGGTGACCATGCCTGGCTTGGGTCAATTGTTTTTTTGACAAGGTGACATGCCAAGACCATTCAATGGGGGAAGAATAGTCTTTCCAACAATGGGGCTGTGCCAACTGGATCTCTACAAAAAAACAAATGAAATCGAACTCTTATCTCACACCATATACAAAAAATGAACTCAAATGAGCTAAATCTGTAACTTTTAGAGGAAACATGGGTAAATCTTCATGACTCTGGATTTGGCAATGCATCTTAGATATAACAAAACCATGAGAAAGCAAAAAATAGATAAATTGGACTTCATCAAAATAAAAAAATCTTTGTATATCCAATTCACAATAGCCAAACTATGGAACTAGTCTAGGTGTTCATCAACAGATAAACAGATAAAGAAAATGGAGTTTTATTCAGCCATAAAAATACAGAATTGTCATCTGCAGAAAAATGCATGGAACCTGAGACCCTTCTGTTTATAGATATAAGCCAAACTCAGAGGTCAAGGGTCATATGCTTTCTCCAAATGTAGAAGACAGAGAGGAAAAAGGAGAAGAAAGTGGGGAGGTGATAACATGAAAAGCAAAAGGAATCAGAGAATAGAGGAAAGAGTCAGAGAGGTAGGGGAAGTAATGGGAGGCAGGGGAGTGTTGGGGAGGGATACTGGCCAAATTATATGGTTATATTGTGTGCATGTACTAACATTACCATTATGTACCACTATAATGCACCAATAAAAAATTGTGAAGGGGAAAAAAAGAAAAAAAAAAAAAAAAAAAAAAAAAAAAAAAAAAAAACACTGTGCCTCAAAGGACATGAACAAGAAATTTAAAAAGACAAAATACAAAATGGGAGAAAATATTTGCAAATCATATATCTGATAAAGATTCCATATGCAGAATATATAAAGAATCTTCATGAGTCAACAACAAAAGATAAATAACCCAATTTTAAAATGGGTCAAAATGTGGTGGTAATGCCAGTAATACTAGCAGCCCAGGAGCCTAAGGCAGGAGGATTACAAGTTTAAGGCCAGCCTGGACAACTCAGCAAAGCCCTAAGCAATTTAGAGAGACCCTGTCTCAAAATAAAATATAAAAAATGGGCTGGGATGTGGTTCAGTGGTAAGTGCCCTTGGGCTCAATTCTCAGTACATAAATAAATAAATAGGTCAAAGATCTGAATGGATAGTTTCCCAAAAAAGATATACAAATAGCCACCAAACACATGAAAAGATGCTCCAATATTGTCAGCCATCAGGGAATGCAAATCAAACAACAAGATACAAGTTTATGCCAATTAAGACAGTTATATAATTAAAGTAACAAGTGTTGGGGAGCATATAGAGAAAATGGAATCCTTGAACACTTCTGGTGGGATTGTAAAATGGTACAGTGGCTGTGGAAAAGTTTGGGGGTTCCTTAGAAAATTAAATCGAAATTTACAGGACTCAACTTCCAATCCTGGTACATATGCCCAAAATAAGTGAAAACAAGGGATCAAACAGACACTTGCATACCTATGCTCATTGTAGCATCATTTGCAACAGTCAAAACACAGAAACGACCCAAATGTCCATCAACACATGAATCAATAAACTAATGCAGTATATACACAGATTAGAACATTATTTGTCTATAAAAAGGAATAAAGTATTGATACGATACAAAATGGATGAACTCTAAAAACATCATGCTAAGTGAAAGAAGTCAGACACAAAAGGTTAAATATTGTATGAGTTCACTTATATGAAATATTTAGAATAGGAACAGTCATAGAGACAGAAAGTAGATTATTGTTACCAGAGCTATAGGGAGAGGGGAATAGGAAGTTACTACTTCGATGATACAGAATTTCTGTTGGGTCAATGAAAAAGTTGTGAAAATAGATATGGTGATGGTCATACAACAATGTAAGTATAATTAATGTCATTAAATTATATGGTTAAAATGGCCAAAGGGGAAAAAAGACAGAGACTACTATCAGATTAATTTAAGCCTAAACATATTAGGAAAGCCATGAGGCAGATGTCATTCACTATGCTATATCAGAAAAGTTACCTATTCTTTCATTCAGTGGCCAATATTCATAATTCCATTCTGACAGTGTTCTCATAAAGCATACCTTCATGCTGCCCAGGTGACTATGCCATTCTGCTCCACGCATCACTCCTCCTGGAATATTCTCATCTATAAAAGCATTGAGAGATATAGGGTCAAAGATCATAAGGCAAGACCCTCCCCAAAGGAACCACAATTAGTAACAAAGGATAGGAAAAACATCTACCTGACTTATTTGGGCAACTGGGCTGGCCCATATGCATTGATGGATGATTATTTGCATAAAGAGATGCCAAATGTTTCAGAGTCTCTTTGTTCTCCACTAAAAAATAAAAATTAATAAGAAATCTAAAAGATTTATGTCTAAGTTCAACATCACAAATATAAGTCATCTTCTTCTAATAAATCTTACACCACACTGAAGATTACTAAGACATTACAATTAGTTACATGGTTTTGTTTAGTCCAGGATAATCAGACACAGAAGACAATCATCATCCTTACATTAAAAGGTATTAATGGTAAAGCTATATAACAGGCTAAAAAACAAACTTGTTTTGGTGTGGCAAACTGTGGCCCATTAATAATATCCCTTATAAGTTGTACTAAAAACAGCACAAACTACCCCCATGTGCTATGATTCCACAAAGTTTCAACAAGTAACTGTTTAACTCACCACAAAATTGCAACCTGTTAGTTGAGGTTTAAAGCAGGGAAGGGCAATTCTATACTGCTGATATTTAATTACAAGAGAGTTTCTTCTAAACTCAAAATGGATTAAGGACCTCGGAATCAGACCAGAGACCCTGCAAATTATAGAAGAAAAAGTAGGCCCAGATCTTCAACATGTCGGCTTAGGACCAGACTTCCTCAACAGGACTCCCATAGCACAAGAAATAAAAGCAAGAATCAATAACTGGGATAGATTCAAACTAAATAGCTTTCTCTCAGCAAAGGAAACTATCAGCAATGCGAAGAAAGAGCCTACAGAGTGGGAGAATATCTTTGCCAATCATACTTAAGATAGAGCACTAATCTCCAGAATCTATAAAGAACTCAAAAAACTCTACACCAAGAATGCAAATAACCCAATCAACAAACGGGCTAAGGAAATGAACAGACACTTCACAGAAGAAGATCTACAAGCAATCAACAAACATATGGAAAAATGTTCAACATCTCTAGTAATAAGAGAAATGCAAATCAAAACCACCCTAAGATTCCATCTCACCCCAATCAGAATGGTGATTATCAAGAATACAAGCAACAATAGGTGTTGGCGAGGATGTGGGGAGAAAGGTACACTCATACATGGTGGGGCTGCAAATTAGTGCAGCCACTCTGGAAAGCAGTGTGGAGATTCCTTAGAAAACTTGGAATGGAACCACCATTTGACCCAGCTATCCCACTCCTTGGCCTATACCCCAAGGACTTAAAATCAGCATACTACAGAGATACAGCCACATCAATCTTCATAGCTGCTCAATTCACAATAGCCAGATTGTGGAACCAACCTAGATGCCCTTCAATTGATGAATGGATAAAGAAACTGTGGTATATATATACAATGGAATATTACTCAGCCATAAAGAATGATAAAATTATGGCATTTGCAGGCAAATGTATGAAATTGGAGAATATCATGCTAAGTGAGATAAGCCAATCTCAAAAAACCAAAGGACGAATGATCTCGCTGATAAGTGGATGATGGCACATAATGGGGGGTGGGAGGGGTTAGTGTTAGGGTTAGGGATGGGGGCAAGAATGGAAGAAGGACTGTATAGAGGGAAAAGAGGGGTGGGAGGGGTGGGGGGAAGGGAAAAAATAACAATGAATCAAACAACATTACCCTATGTAAATTTATGATTACATAAATGGTACGCCTTTACTCCATGTACAGAGAAACAATATGTATCCCATTTGTTTACAATAAAAATTAAAAAAAAAAAAAAAAAAAAAAGAGTTTCTTACCATAGGTATTGTGCTGTTTTTTTGGATTTTCATTCCCAAGGTCCCCACACATAATAATTGCCTAATAAATGATCATGTACTGAACTGAACAGATGTTTGTAAAAGATGGCTAGACTCAATAAAGCTAGGCCTTCATTAGATCTGATCTATCTTCTCTGAACTGTTGATTATTTATATATATACAAAACATATATACATATAGTATAGACAATATAATGTATACTATATATACAGTATACACTACACACACACACACACACACACACACACACACACACATAGTATAGGCAATCTTTTTGGGGGGATTGGCTATTTGTTCATAGAGTGTGCTCAAATACCATTCAAAAAATTTAGAAGGGACATTATTTTAACTTGGAATTTCTACCTATGCTTATATAGTATATAAGTGAAATGACATTGTACATACCTGTCTGTACTGGCTTGTCATATGGGTATGTGACTAGCACAGAACCACCATCTAAAGCAACAGAAAGACTGAAGTCTTGTTTTTGAATTAAATTTTCAATAATGGCTTTAGTCTCAGGCTGGGAGGCATTATCTGAAAAAGATAAATACCAAATATAAAATATCAAGTTCTAAATTTTAGTGTATCTAAGAAAATATTCTCTACTTGAACACAATCAAAATGCTAACTTCCAAATTTGTAATTACAAAATTTGTAAATATTTATTTCTCCATAAACTACTATCTCAAATAAGAAATATATACTCTAGAAGGTAGGTTATTTTGAGTTTTACAAACATCAGGATAATGTGTATAATTAATGATGTTAAGCAAGTTTAAGAAAATTCTTACTGAGAAAAAGATGTATATGTCCTGCTTTAAAAAATAACTGAGGGCCAGGTGTGGTGGTGGATGCCTGTAATCCCAGAGACTTGGGAGACTAAGGCAGGAGGATTGCAAGTTTGAGATCAGCCTCAGCAAGTAAATAAGGGGCTCAGCAACTTAGAGAGATCCTGTCTCAAAATAAAAAATAAGAAGGGGTAAGGGATGTAGCTCAATGGTAAAGTGCCTCTGTGTCCAATTCCCTGTACCAAACAACAATAATAAAAACAACACAAACTTAGGGAATATATCACCCACCTTTGAAACAAAATAAAATTTTCAAAAAGTATGGTGTTTTCTGCAGCATTGTTTGTAAAAACAAAACATTAGAAACAAAGTAAATGTCCCTCATTAGAAAGTGGTTGAATAAAACAGGGTATTGCCATACATTAATGGCATACCATGCCATTGATTTAAATGTGATATTGGTCAAATTATATTGTTATATTATGTGCATGTAGGAATATGTAATAAAAATCCTATTAATATGTACAACTATAATTCACCAATAAAAAATGTGGAAAAAATGGTAAAAGTGCATAAGTACTGAAATGGAAAGACATTAATCATAAATTTAATGAAAAAAGTTACAATCCTGTCAACTTGGGATGCTGAGACAAGAGGATCACAATATGGAAGGGAGAGAGAATACATACACATCCTACACAACCAGTGATGAAGCACCTCAATAATATTGATTGAATTTCTATTTTAAAAAACTTTAATTACTTTTGCAAATGAAAAAGGAGAGAAGTTCAAAATGTTTTTTGGATGTCTGTATTTATTTATACCTTGTAATCATAACCTAGATATGAAAGTACTCCATTACCAACCTACAAAATGGGATCAACCAATCTCCTAGCAAAGAGAAAGAAAATTATCTCCAAAGAACTTAAATGGTCTAAAAATTAGTCTTACTTGTGAAATCTGTATCCAAGTCTTTACCACGGGCATTTGTTTGTCCTATCTTTGAAGTACAGTCTTTTTCTTGTGCTCGCTCTCGCCCATCTGGATTTAGAGAAGGGACAATCACAATCCTGGTCCTGTCAATCAGCTAAAACAGAAATTAATAAGTTTAGCTCTGTGTGTAATTAACAGATACTTTTCCATACCTCAGAGAATCTTTACTGTTCATTTAAAATATCATTTAAAAGGAATTTAAATTTTAAAAAATTTTAAAAATAAAATAAAATTCCTTTTTGCTCTAAATAAATTTAAAAAGAAGCAAAAAAACCCAAGGGATCTCCTGATGACATAGGGGCCAGAAAACAATACCTGCACCCCAAATCCAGTCTATTTCCTGCTTTCCTTTGTGAGGTTTTATTGGTATACAATCATGTCCATTTGTTTACATGACTATTTTTGTGCAATAATGGCAGAGTTGAGTAATCAGAACACAGAATGTGTTACAACATAAAGCCTAAACTTTCTTTTTTTTTTTTTAGTTGTAGATGGACACAATGCCTTTATTTTATTTATTTATTTTTATGTGGTGCTGAGGATCAAACCCAGTGCCTCATACATGCTAGGCAAGCGCTGTATCACTGAGCCAAAACCACAGCCCATGAAGCCTAAAATTTCTAACAATAAATCAGAATAAGTGATGTTTGGCTTATTTACTCTAGTAATAATAGTCTATAAGTTGAAAATATTTGAGACCCTTTAATTCACTGGTTCATAAATCTCTTCCCTGGGTAAGATTTTTTTTTAAGGTATACCTTGGGTTTTACCACTGGCCTTCTGAATTAGAATTTCTGGTGATTACCAGGTATGTATATATTTTCTTTCTTTTCTTTTTTGGTGCTGGGATTAAATCCAGGGACACTTTGACACTGAGCTGCATCCCCAGTTCTTTCAGCTCTTTTTATTTTATTTTTTATTTTGAGACAGGGTCTTGCTAAGTTGCTTAGGGCCTCACTAAATTGCTGAGGCTGGCCCAAATTTGTGATCCTCCTGCTTCAGTCTCCTGAGCCACTTTCTGGGTACTTCTGAGCCTTAGCTCAAAACAAAGGCATTCTAAAGTGATCTCAACTTATGAGTGCAATTCAAGTCCAATTAAATCAGTAAAGCAAGTTTCCATAAACTAGGAGTTTTGAAATTTTTATTAGGTGGTTTACCTAAGATTTGTCATTTCTTATAACCATAAGACCAGTAGGTCACAGATACGGTTAAATATATGAATAACCCTGGCTGGGGTTGTTATTTAGTGGTAGAGCACTTGCCTAGCATGCATAAGGCTCAGAATTCAATCCCTAGTACCACAAACAGAACAACATATATCTAAGGAGATTTTTTTTTTTTTTTAATTGGGGGGGCAGTTCTGGGAGCATAAGGAGTTTCTAAAGAAAAACTAATGCCTCTGGGGATGGAGCCCAAGCATTGGTATTTTTTAAAACCTCGTGTGTCTAACGTATAGCCAGGGTTGAAAACTACTGTCTGAGATATGCTCCCATTTTAAAAAAAGAATGAAAAAATATCTTTGAGATACTACCTGCAACTTATAATAAGTCATCAATGGAATTTTTGGTAAAATAATTTTTGATCAAGTCTGATTGAAGTTCATCTTGCCTAGTTACACAGGTCCCTTCTGATCCTTATCATGACATTGGTTCTTTCCAAAATTTCTTTTGAGGGAGGCAGTATGTTACAAGAAAACCCATGGAACTTTAGAGTGAGTGAGATACACTGTTTTTTTGTTTTTTTTTTTTTTTCAATTTTTTTAATTTACTTACTTATTTACAGGAAAAAGGACACCAAAATAGATTCTACTCTTGGGTTTAAATGCCAATTCTACCAATTACTAGCTGTACCACATACTATAATTTAATGAATACCCCTGTCTTTGTTTCCATATGTAATTGGAGATAATCATTTTCACAGAGTTGAGAATTAAATTAATGATATATGTAAAGCATACATAGTACCTGGCACACAGTATATATTCAATAAATATCAATTCTTTTCCCCTTTACTAAATTCATTATAGACAATGCCAATTAATGAGTATTCTAGAATAATGCACTCTTTCCTTCCTTTCCCTGAGACAATACTAAACTAGACTGCTTAAACATACATGACTTTGGGGCTGGGGCTGTGTCTCAGTGGTAGAGCTCTTGCCAAACATGAGTGAGGCACTGGCTTTGATTCTCAGCAGCACATATAAATAAATGAATAATATAAAGATCTATCAACATAAAAAAAAAAAAAAAAACACATGACTAAGCCCCTGGATTAAAGTTCTTGTCTGCAGTCCTGAATGGTTAAAGTAGACAACACCATATCACCGTTTGTAAAGTCTCTTAGCAGCCAAGACATCCAACAATTTCTATGTATTACATCAAAAGAAAACTATGACTTTCATGACATTTTTCAACATAGTTTTCTAGTTATAAGCAACTGAAAATGGAAGTTCCTCAAGTTAGAATGTATAGAATTTTAAGTAAAAATTATAAGGGGTATCTTGACTTAAATAAAGGAGTAAAGAACTGAATGCAAATATCCAGAATTTTCTCCTCACTGCCTCTTAATATATACAAAGATATATAACAGAGGGCTAGGGATGTAGCTCAGTGCTAGAGTGCTTTGCGTAAGGCCTCAAGTTCAATCCACAGAACCACAAAAAGGAAAAGAAAAAAGAAAGAAAATGAAAAAATATAATAGAAAGATACTAGTAATAATGAGCATATACAAAGATCATTCATTTTTAAAGAGTAACACAATGTACTCAGCATAAAATTTAATTTAAGAAACATAAAATTTTTAAATGGTATCCTGATGTCCATGTCACTGAACTTTTTTTTTTCCTGGTACTAGGGATTGAACCCAGGGGTGCTTTACCACTGAGCTATATCACCGGCCCCTTATGCTTTTTTTTTTTGAGACAGGGTCTCACTAAATTGCTGAGGCTGGCCTCAAACTTGCAATCCTCCTGCTTCAGCCTCCCAAACTGCTGGGATTACAGGGGTTTTTTTTGTTTTTGTTTTTGTTTTTGCGGTGCTGGGGATCAAACCCAGGGCCTTGTGCTTGCAAGGCAAGCACTCTACCGACTGAGATATCTCCCCAGCCCGGGATTACAGGTTTGTACCACTGCACCCACCTAGTTTTTTCCTTTTAAAGCATGTCAAAATAGACTATCTCTTACTTGGGTAACAGCTGGGTTCTTTTTGTAGTTCAGGCAGAGAAATTCTGCCAGAGCCAAAAGCAGTTCAGTTCCAACTGGAGCATTTCCGTGAATACCAGCAACAAAACGAATCTTTGGTTCTTCAGGTTCAGATACGTTGGGTTTATTGGAGATTTCAAGGGACCATATGTGACGATATTCAGCACTCTGTCCCAAACTTTCAAAGGCCAGAAACAAAAAGCAAGTAATCAAGCATTATATTATTAACACTGATTTATGTATTTTTAAAAGGAAAATGAAAATAAGACATTAAAAGGCTTTAAAAAGTCTTTATAGAAATAATCATGTCAAAAAACCTTAAGAAAACTGGTTTTCCTTGACCAAAGAGAGTCAAATAGAAGCAAAATAGTATCAGATTTAGGAAGGAATTTGATTTCATTCAGCATTCCTCCAAATTTGGTCCTCTTCCTACCATCTTCACATCTGTCCCATCTTCTATGATCTATGTCTTTTAAATTAACTCATTTAAATTTTCATTATGGAAATAATTAAATATGTGTAGAGAACCTCCCTTTTAACTCCATGTCTATGTAAATAACACACTTTATACTTTACTGTAAATGCAGTATCAGTTTTGCAAATAAAAATAATTCAACGAAAACAAAACAATGGTCAAATGTTCTGCTTGCCCAAGAGCTGCGAGTTTTAAGACCTTCTTTCTTTTCTATATGGGGAGATTTACTACAGTTAGACAGGAAAGCATATTAACATTAAAATTGAGAAAGGTTAATAGGATAAAAGATTATTGCTTTCTCATCATGACATTCAATGATACTGCCTGTCTGCTGATGTGCCACCTAAAACTCCTATCCCCCACCACCAGCAGGCATGCCCCATTTAGGGGAAATAGTTAATGGAAAAGCACATCTTGAAATAGAAGTTTAAAAAAAATGTAAGCTAACTAGATAGCAAAACAGTGCCTAATTTGGGGATTATTTTAAAACAGGAAAGCTTATACCCTCTTTATGGCACTACGATAGATGATTTTAAAACCTGAATGAGGCAGAAATATTCAAGAATAAGTCAAGGAAGGGAGGTAATTGGTATTGCCAAAGTAAATAACATGCTTTGCATCTATAAACAGTATAAGTCAGAATTCAAGAAGCTTTTCTGGTAATATAAAAGGACCAATAAAGAAAGGCAAAAAAATAAAAGGCTAGATAATGTTCATTAGAACAGAAGAGAACTATAAACTCAGGGCAAAACATGAAGTCCCCAACTACGGTAGATAGGCCATAAGAATCAACTAATCAACTAATCATGGAAACAGTTTTGGAGTAACTGTAACAAGAACTGAAGAGGACAGTACCTGCAGGTTTGATTACACGTGGCTGCCGCATTTTGAGACAACAGCCAGGCCACGTAGGACCCCTGGCTGGACTGACTGAGCCCCATTTCTAGGATCCCTCAGCCCGACCGACCACTCCCTGCCTCTGGGGCCCTTACATCAACTGACTGCTCCCTGCTGCCAGGACCCCCAGACCAACTGACGGCACCCTAACACCGGGAACCCAGGCGGACTGATTGCACCTGGCCTCCAGGATCCCACAACCACACCAAACACACTGGACCCCCAGGACCCCTGCCAGACCAACTGCATCCCGTCTCCAGGACCTCCAGCTGACCATGTCTACCCCTGAGCTGCAACTCCCCATTTGACAACACATTTCGAAGCCAGAGTGGCAATCTTGAATAATCCTGGAAGCCATAGCTCTGATCTTCGGGTGGGGCAAATCCCATCCTGAGACGCCGGCTGGAGGCTTGAATCTCATTCTCAGGTACCTCTCATGCATCAGGCTACTGAACACTGGGAGGTTTTATTAGTATATGACTGTTATACAGTAGATTTTCTTTTTTCTCCTTTTTAAAAAAAATTTAAGTTTTTATTTCTTTACTTTCTTGCTTTCTTTTCCTTTTGTTTACCTGTTCCCTCAGAGTCTCTTTCTCCCTTTTTTGCATGCTAACATCCGATTTCTTTTAATTACACTCTCACCCTTTCTATTTTCTAGAACTTCTGTATATTCTTTTCTTATCCCATTAACAGCCATATTCTAAATCCCTCTGCATCCTCTTTGTCCTCCATTAGAAACTGCAGACCTTATTGCAAACCTGTTTGTTTTACCAAAGATAACATTTGAACTCATTTTGTTTATTATGACAATTTTGTTATTGCCCCCATAGGGGCTATTTGGTCTAGGATTGCATAGTGTCTGATTTGGGCACTGCTAATATTGATCTCCCTTAAAGAAAGGGTTTTGGGCCACTATAAGCCTATAGGGGGAAATCTGCAATACCCCAGATCTGCACTGCTAGAGGGGAAGATACATGAACAACATGAAAAAACAAGGGAAGAAAATGATCCAAACAAATCTAGATTCCATAGTAATAGAATCCAATGACAGTATGTTAGAAGAAATGTCAGAAAAGGACTTCAGATTATACATGATTAAGATGATTTGCGAAGTAAAGGATGAGATGAGAGCAAATGCAGGCAATGAATGATAATACCAATAAGCTGAAAGAGCACCTGCAGGAAGCAAAAGATCATTTCAACAAAGAGATAGAGATTCTCAAAAAATACCAAATGGAAATCCTTGAAATGAAGGAGACAAAAAACCAAATAAAAAACTCAATGGAAAGCATCACCAACAGACTAGACCACTTGGAAGACAGAACCTCAGACAATGAAGACAAAATATTTAATCTTGAATATAAAGCCCAAACAGAGAAGATGGTAAGAAATCATGAACAGAATCTCCAAGAACTATGGGACATCATGAAAAGACCAAATTTAAGAATTTTATTGGGATTGAGGAAGGCACAGAGATACAAACCAAAGGAATGAACAACCTATTCAATGAAATAATATCAGAAAATTTCCCAAACCTGAAGAATGAAATGGAAAATCAAATACAAGAGGCTTACAGAACACCAAATGCACAGAATCGCAACAGATCCACACCAAGGCACATTACAATGAAAATGCCTAACATTCAAAATAAAGATAGGATTTTGAAGGCCGCGAGAGAAAAGCATCAGATTACACATAGGGGGAGACCAATACGGATAGCAGCTGACTTCTCAACCCAGACTCTAAAAGCTAGAAGGGCCTGGACCAACATATTTCAAGCTCTGAAAGAACATGGTTGCCAACCAAGAATCCTATACCCAGTAAAACTAACCTTCAGATTGGAAGATGAAATAAAATCCTTCCATGATAAACAAAAGTTAAAAGAATTTACAAATAGAAAGCCTGCACTACAGAATGTTCTCAACAAAATATTCCATGAGGAGGAAATGAAAAACAACAATGGAGGTCAGCAAAGGGAGGAACTACCTTAGAGAAAAACCACTCAAAGGAGAAACCAAGCCGACTTAAAAACCATAAATAAGCCAAATGACTGGAAATACAAATCATTTCTCAATAATAACCCTGAACGTTAATGGCCTAAACTCCTCAATCAAAAGACATAAGACTGGCAGAATGGATTAAAAAGAAAGACCCAACAATATGCTGCCTGCAAGAGACTCATCTCATAGAAAAAGACATCCACAGACTAAAGGTGAAAGGATGGGGAAAAACCTACCATGCACATGGACTCAGTGTAAAAGCGGGGGTCTCCATCCTTGTATCAGATAAAGTGGACTTCAAGCCAAAGTTAGTCAGAAGAGATAAAGAAGGACATTTCATACTGCTTAAGGGAACCATAAATCAGGAAGACATGATGATAGTAAATATTTAGGCCCCAAACAATGGTTCATCCCTGTACATCAAACAAATCCTTCTCAATTTCAAGAATCACATAGACCACAACACAATAATTCTGGGCGACTTTAACGCACCGCTGTCACCACTAGATAGATCTTCCAAACAAAATCCAACCAAAGAAACCACAGAACTCAATAACACAATCAATAACCTAGACTTAATAGACATATAGAACATTCCATCCATCAATGAGCGGATACACTTTCTTCTCAGCAGCACATGGAACCTTCTCGAAAATAGACCATGTGTTATGCCACAAAGCAGCCCTTAGGAAATGCAAAAAAATAGAGATACTGCCTTGTGTTCTATCAGATCATAATGGACTGAAAGTAGAAATCAATGACAAAATAAAAAAAGGAAATTACTCCAAGACTTGGAGACTAAATAATATGCTATTGAATGAAACAAAAAACATCAGGGAGTAGATTTAAAAATTCTTAGAGATCAACGAGAACAATGATACAATATATCAAAATCTCTAGGACACTATGAAAGCGGTACTAAGAGGAAAATTCATTGCATGGAGCGCATTCCAGAGAAGAATGAAAAGTCGACAACTAAATGACCTAACATTACAGCTCAAAGCCCTAGAAAAAGAAGAACAGAATAACAGCAAAAGTAGTAGAAGACGGGAAATAATTAAAATCAGAGCTGAAATCAATGAAATTGAAACAAAAGAAACTATTCAAAAAATTGACAAAACAAAAAGTTGGTTCTTTGAGAATGTAAACAAAATAGATAAACCCTTAGCCACGCTAACAAACAGAAGGAGAAGACTCAAATTACTAAAATACATGATGCAAAAGGAAATATCACGACAGACACCACTGAGATACAGAACGTAATGAGAAGCTACTTTGAAAATCTGTATTCCAACAAAATAGAAACTACTGAAGACATTGACAAATTTCTAGAGACATATGCTCTTCCCAAACTAAACCAGGAGGACATACACGATTTAAACAGATCAATATCAGGCAATGAAATAGAAGAAGCCATTAAAAATCTACCATCCAAGAAAAGCCCAGGACCAGACGGATTCTCAGCCGAGTTCTACAAAACCTTCAAAGGAGAACTCATTCCAATACTTCTCAACGTATTCCAGGAAATAGAAAAGGAGGGTACCCTACCGAACTCATTCTATGAAGCTAGTATCACCCTCATACCCAAACCAGGAAAAGACACATCAAGGAAAGAAAATTATAGACCAATATCCTTGATGACTATAGATGCAAAGATCCTTAACAAAATATTGGCAAACCGTATCCAAAAACATCCTAAGAAGATTGTGCACCACGATCAAGTGGGGTTCATTCCTGGAATGCAAGGATGGTTCAACATTCGTAAATCAATAAATGTAATCCATCATGTCAATAGACTTAAGGATAAGAATCATATGGTTATTTCAATTGATGCAGAAAAAGCATTTGACAAAATACAACACCCCTTCATGCTCAAAACACTAGAAAAAATAGGGATAGTAGGAACATACCTGAACATTGTAAAGGCTATTTATGCTAAGCCCATGGCCAACATCATTCTTAATGGAGAAAAACTGAAACCATTCCCTTTAAAAACGGGAACAAGACAGGGATGTCCTCTTTCACCACTTCTATTCAACATTGTCCTGGAAACTCTAGCCAGAGCAATTAGGCAGACTAAAGAAATTAAAGGGATACAAATAGGAAAAGAGGAACTTAGGCTGTCACTATTTGCGGATAACATGATTCTATATTTAGAGGATCCAAAAACCTCCTCCAGAAAACTTCTAGACTTCATCAATGAATTCAGCAAAATAGCAGGCTATAAAATCAACAGGCATAAATCTACAGCATTTTTATACGCAAGCGACGAAACAGCTGAAAGGGAAATGAGGAAAACGACTCAATTTGCAATAGCCTCAAAAAAAAAATAAAATACTTGGGCATCCATCTAACCAAAGAGGTAAAAGGTCTCTACGATGAAAACTACAAAACATTAAAGAAAGAAATTGAGGAAGACCTTAGAAGATGGAAAGATCTCCCATGTTCTTGGATAGGCAGAATTAATATTGTCAAAATGGCCATACTACCAAAAGTGCTATACAGATTCAATGCAATTCCAATTAAAATCCCAATGACGTACCTCAGAGAAATAGAGCAAGCAATCATGAAATTCATCTGGAAGAATAAGAAACCCAGAATAGCTAAAGCAATCCTTAGCAGGAAGAATGAAACAGGGGATATCGCAATACCAAAACTTCAACTATACTACAAAGCAATAGTAACAAAAATGGCATGGTATTGGCACCAAAATAGACAGGTAGATCAATGGTACAGAATAGAGGACACGGACACAAACCCAAATAAATACAATTTTCTCATACTAGACAAAGGTGCCAAAAATATGCAATGGAGAAAAGATAGCCTCTTCAACAAATGGTGCTGGGAAAACTGAAAAGCCATATGCAACAGAATGAAACTAAACCCCTATCTCTCAGCCTGCACAAAAATCAACTCACAATGGATCAAGGACCTTGAAATCAGACCAGAGACCCTGCATCTTATAGAAGAAAAAGTAGGTCCAAATCTTCACCTTGTTGGCTTAAGATCAGACTTCCTAAACAGGACTCCCGTAGCACAAGAAATAAAAGCAAGAATCAATAACTGGGATAGATTCAAACTAAATAGCTTTCTCTCAGCAAAGGAAACTATCAGCAATGTGAAGAGAGAGCCTACAGAGTGGGAAAATATCTTTGCCACTCATACTTCAGATAGAGCACTAATTTCCAGAATATATAAAGAACTCAAAAAACTCTACACCAAAAATATAAATAACCCAATCTACAAATGGGCTAAGGAAATGAACAGACACTTCACAGAAGAAGATGTACAAGCAATCAACAGACATATGAAAAAATGTTCAATATCTTTAGTAATAAGAGAAATGGAAATCAAAACTACCCTAAGATTCCATCTCACTCCAATTAGAATGGCGATTATCAAGAATACAAGCAACAATAGGTGTTGAAGAGGATGTGAGGAAAAAGGTACACTCATACATTGCTGGTGGGACTGCAAATTAGCGCAGCCACTCTGGAAAGCAGTGTGGAGATTCCTTAGAAAACTTGGAATGGACCTACCATTTGACCCAGCTATCCCACTCCTCGGCCTATTCCCAAAGGACTTAAAATCAGCACACTACAGAGATACAGCCACATCAATGTTCATAGCGGCTCAATTCACAAGAGGCAGACTATGAAACCAACCTAGATGCCCTTCAATTGATGAATGGATAAAGAAAACTGTGGTATAAATATACAATGGAATATTACTCAGCTATAAAGAATAATAAAATTATGGCATTTGTAGGCAAATGGATGAAATTGGAGAATATCATGTTAAGTGAGATAAGCCAATCTCAAAAATCCAAAAGAGGAATGATCTCACTGATAAGCGGATGATGACACTCAATGGGGGTGGGAGGGGGACAAGAATGGAGGAAGGAGGGACTGTATAGAGGGAAAAGAGAGGTGGGAGGGGTGGGGGGAAGGAAAAAAACTAACGGAGTCAATCAAACATCATTACTCTATGTAAATATATGAATATAGAAATGGTATGCTGTTACTCCATGTACAAACTGAAACAACATGTATCCCTTTTGTTTACAATAAAAATAAATTAAAAAAAAAAAAAAGAACTGAAGAGGACCTATAATAAAACAGATAATGCAGAGAAGTGCTAGAAAATGAAGGAAAAGACTCTCAGTCATCAGTTTTACATAAGCTAGTACTACATATTTTCCCAAGAAGCCTCAAATAAATATATACCTAAAATTTCAGGTAACTAACTGTAAATAAAGACAAGAACAGGAAATTACAGTAACCACAATTCATTTTCTAATTTGAGAAAAAGATTATACATGGTCCAACAGGTGAGCTCATAGTTTCAAATTCCTCCCCTTGTCACTAATGAAATAAAACAAACCAAGCAACATTTAGTTATGTGAATGGGCACCTGAAAAGCGAAAAGAAAAGCGGTTGAGCATTCATTAGGAAGAGTAATTTTACATTTCCTAAAGCCTCAGGGTGATACATTGTTAATCTAACAAATAATTCTCCTCCAATGTTCCTCACAGACTCACTGTTTAAAAAGATCTCCATCAACTATCTGTTACAAAATAAGAATCTCCAACTCTGTACATTCAGCTCCCAAATATATCTAAATTATGAGACCCATTCAAGGTGGGTAATAAATCCTATTAAAGAAAAGAAAAAGGGAAGGCATTAGCAAGAAGGTTGACACTCACGTGGTAAGATTTGTAATATGTGGATAGTTCATTACAAGTCCTCTCAAAAATTCTGATAAGTCTTTATATGAATGGTATCGATAAAGAGCCAGATTTGAGGAGGAGCTTAACATAATGCCTTCCAAGCCATTCTCAGCTGAAAGGTCTTTAATTAAAGCTTCAAACTCTTTAGTAGTTGGGTCACTTGCATCTTCAGTGTTGGTGCTATCCCCCCTTCCTTTCTTTGATTCCTTGTTGCCATCTGTTGAGGATCGAACAAGTGTGAAGTTGACCTGAATAGCACCTTCGCTCTTGACAGTCACGTTCTGAGTAACTGGGTTATACCTATAATAAAACAGACAGATCAGAGCCCTGCTTCTTCAGCTGGAGTACCCAAGCACTGGGAAATATAGGATACAGGAATCCTTGGAATAATGTAAATTATCTCCCAAAAGAGTCAAGTTTTTAACTTGGATATAACTTTATTTTTAAAAAACATTAACAAAACCAGACATTCATGTCAAATATGAATGAGTTTTTAAAATTAAATAAAAATGACTTCAAATGAAAGTTTGTGCTTGCAGTGGATGACACCCATGTCTCCTAGAATCTGAGTTCACCTGTCTGCCATCAGAGTATGTAGATGGAAAAGTCTGGAAGCTTAAGAACATTCACTACCAAACACATCACTGTTGCCCTACTTCTCAGATACCCTGCTGCTTTAGTTTATTGAACACTGCCAAATGGAAGGAAAACAGAAAAGACCTTATTGCTTATTAGTGTAAGGTTCTAACTCCTCCATTTATGGACCACCAGATATTAACAACTATAAGTGTCTTCAGGTCTTCACAAAGTTACCCTCGTTCTCATGGGCCTTTAAACTAACTCCTCAAAAATAAGTTAGCCAGAAGCTGTGGAACTAACCTAGATGCCCTTCAACAGATGAATGGATAAAGAAAATGTGTTATATATACACAATGGAATTTTTAAAAAATTTTTTGTTCATTCTTTTTATTTATACATGGCAGTAGAATGTATTTTGACATATTATATATACATGGAGTATAACTTCACATTCTTGTGGTTGTACACAATGTGGAGTTACACTGGTTACACAATGGAATATTACTAAGTCATAAAAAAGAATGAAATTATGGCATTTGCTAGTAAATGGGTGGGACTGGATACAATCATGCTAAGTGAAACAAGCCAATCCAAAAAAAAAAAAAAAACAAAGGACAAATGTTCTGATGCACAGATGTTAACACGCAATAAGGGGGGCAGGGAAGGATATTTGAATATGAACCAGGTTAGGTAATATCAGAGAATTACTATTAATTTTCTTGGATAATGGCATTTGTGGATGATACACAGGAGATGGATGCCGAAATCTTTGGGGGGAAAAATCCTGAACACTTCCAATTTATACTGAAACAGTTCAACCAAAACCGGGCATCCTGTGTATGTGTTTCATCTAGAAAAGGCAAACACAGCAAAATATTAAAAATTGTTAAATCTAGGCATAGGAATAAGTGTTTATTGGACTAGTTTTGTAACTTTTCTGAATGTTTATATTTTTTCAGAATAACATGTTTTTTTAAATATTAGTACCAACCCCTGGACTTTATGCCACACCACTTAGGAAAATGATCATAGCAGAAATGTACTAGTACAATGTAGTAGATTATCCTAATTAACCACTGGATTAGACAAAAGGAATGAAGGCAAGGGAGGAGGATGAGAATAGGAAAGACAGTAAGATGAATCAGACATAACTTTCCTATGTTCATATATGAATACACAACCAGTGTAACTTCATATCATGTACAACTACAAGAATGGGAAGCTATACTCCATGTTTGTATAATATGTCAAAATACATTCTACTGTCATATACAACTATAAAGAACTAATTTTTTAAAAAAAGAAGTTAACTAGGAGGGGAACTATCCTGTGGTAGCCCATACGCTTATTGAATCGTGAAAAAATATAATGGGTAAAAATAAAAGATTTCAGATTAAACAGTCAAGTGGTTCCAATTCCAAGTCATTTGTAAAAGAAAATAAATCACAGGTTCTTTTTCTCCCTCAATAAAAAAAGTCATGAATTCATTTTCTTTTTAATAAACCTACACCAGGTGTGGAGGTGCATACTTATATTCCCAGCTACATGAGAGACTAAGGTGGGAGAAGCCCTTGAACTCAGGAATTTAAGGCTAACCTGAGCAACAAAGTGAGACCTAGGCTTAAAACAAAACAAAACAACAACAACAAAAAATTTAAATAAGTAAATCTTGGTGAAAAAATATCTGAAAAAAAAAAAAAAAAAGAAAAAGAAAAAGAAAAAAAAATCTGTAAAAAAAAGATTAAAAATGGCCTCACTTAGAGAACCTGCAATCAGGAGATTTCACTGAAGCAATAAGGCAAATGTGCAGCAGTAAAAACGAGTGTCTGTGAGAGTTTTAAAAGGCTTTGTTTGAAAGTGAACCAATGTAAAGTATAATATGACTAGAGTATGTGGCAGAACAGGGGTATTTTCTTTTTCTACAACAGGTACTTTCCAGAATTGTCACCAATAGTGAAGGAAATCCCTTATGATGGCTTCTGCATCTGGACAGGAAATCAGAGTAGAAGAAGATAAAGGTGCATAATTCCACAGATTTCTTATAGTTGACAGTTCCTGTACTCACTTTGCCACTAGTGGGGAGTTAACCCAGCTTTTTAAACTTCATGTTGCTCTAGGACTTTCTGGAAATAATCTTCCAGAATGGAACCTAGTTTTTATCCCAAAGACTCAATTCTCAGGCATTCATCACTCACCCTCGAGCAGATGCTGTGATTTTATAAGTTCCTGGAACCAAGAGACGCCAGTAATCGCCATTTTTGTAAGTAGTCACTGGGTGATTAATTTCAGCAACACTAATGGTGGCATTTAATATACCCCTGCCATCAGTGGCATCAAGGACAAATCCTTTAACACCTTGATGAACCTGGATAAAGGACAAGAACACCAGATTTTCATGGTAATCACCATCATCTAATTACTTTGGGAGCTCATATCCAAAATTACAGATTGTTAATAAATAATGTAAACAGAACAAATAGGAATTTAGGTCAGAGTAAAGCTAAATGTAAATGCCCATTAAACAAAATATTTTAGTCTCTAAAGGCTAATTTTTCATAGGTTAGGTTTACCTGTACCATGAAAATATAAATAACACTTTAAATTTTAGAACGGTCTATTTCAAAATACAGGATATTCTACAAGAAAACAGGCCTTGGCCTCTTCAAAAAGGAAATGTCAATTTTTTAAATGGAAGGACTATAAGAGAGTAAAATGAAATAATAAATGTAAGATAAAAATACAGCTATAAAATCCATTTTGGGGACGAGTGTGGATATTTGAATATGAACTAGGTTAGGTAATATCAGAGAATTACTATTAATTTTCTTGGGTAATGGCATTTGTGGATGATATACAGGAGATGGATGCCGAAATCTTTGGGGGGAAAAATCCTGAACACTTCCAATTTATACTGAAACAGTTCAACCAAAACCGGGCATCCTGTATATGTGTTTCATCTAGAAAAGGCAAACACAGCAAAATATTAAAAATTGTTAAATCTAGGCATAGGAATAAGTGTTTATTGGACTAGTTTTGTAACTTTTCTGAATGTTTATATTTTTTCAGAATAACGTGTTTTTAAATATTAGTACCAACCCCTGGACTTTATGCCACACCACTTAGGAAAATGATCATAGCAGAAATGTACTAGTACAATGTAGTAGATTATCCTAATTAACCACTGGCATATTACTTATAGTTTTTACCTATACGTTACCATGCATATCCAAACAGAAGAAAATTAATCATTTCACAGTAAATCACTGAATAAAAATCTGTACCCTATAACCCATCTATCACTTGACAAACACTTAGGTGTATAATTTATGTTGATCTTTGATAAGGTCAGAGTAAAGTGACTACTAGCCGTTAAGAAAAAAAGTCACTATCCTAAATTTTTTTTGGTGCTGGAGACTGAACCTAGGGACACTTTACCACTGATCTACATCCCCAATTCTTTGTATTTTTTATTTGGAGGCAGGATCTCACTAAATTGCTTAGGACCTCACTAAATTGCTGAGGCTGGCCTCAAATTTGCAATCCTCCTGCCTCAGCTTCCCAAGTTGCTGGGATTGCAGGTGTATACCATTGCACATGACTTATTTAATAATTTCCTTCAAATGTTTTCCCTATAAACAAACTTATTTGCATTCATGAATTTTCTAGATAAATATACTAAACAAACTGGAATACAAAGATTGGGTAAATACACTAGAACAAGTTGAAATTCAAAAGGATATATTCTAAAATCACTACATGAAAACCATGTGTCCACCCAAAAATCTTGCTCTTGAAAGGAACCATACTTGACTCCTGAATAATCACCTGCTTCATAAACTGGATTAGAGATCTTCGATTCTGTTCCCAAAACCTTGGCAGATCTTTCTCAAATGGGTATTTCACACAACCTAGTTCAATAGTTACTTCAAAGCAATTTGTTTGTAAATAGTTCCAGTCCTGCATACCACCTAAAGGACAAAAAATTAAAATAAGTTACTTTGAAGTTCTAAATAGTTCAGATCTTAAAAGGCAGGATGCATACCTAGCAAAAAGCCAAATTCATTTTGGATTAGCACTGGTTGAAAACCAATAATGCATTCATGGAAGGGCTCTTTGATGCTTGAGGTCCAGGCAAAACATCTGGATTCTCTGTGTACAAAAAGAATTCAAGTGTAGCCTATACTCTTCCTACTGGCAAAGGTAAGATTCTTTATAACAACCAGAAGTAAAGTGCAACACTTCCACTCAACCCTTTCATTAAGTTAAAGCTCATTACTTTTACTCAAAAGTCAAAAAGCACCAAATTCAAAATAGTTGAAAAAGTTATTTGAGTGTTGTAAACTATTTAAACAATTGTGGGAGGCGGTACTAGAAACTGAACCTAGGGGTGAGCTACCACTGAGCTATAGCCTTAGTCCTTTTGATTTTTTATTTTAAGACAGGGTCTTTTTAATTTAAGTTGCCCAGGTTTGACTTGAATTTGTGATTCTCCTGCCTCAGCCTCCCGAATCACTGGAATTACAGACCTATATCATTGTACCTGGCTAAACAAAAGTTTTTAAAAGAATGATTCTCTCTCGAAATTAAAAAAAAAACCCAAAAAACATAAAAGTAGAAAATCCAAGTTTTAAGGCCTTGATAATCTTTACCTGGGACATTATACCAGTTAGCTCCATTTGTTATTCCATGAGGAAAATATTCATTAGGGTACATATTCTTGCAAGGTCTACCTTGAAACATCTGGGAATTTTCCTGTGGGTGGGAAAAAGAATCTTTACTTACATGTGTTAGTGTCTACATCAAAAAACATAAAAAAGATATAGGAAAATAATAAAAGTGACTACCAATACGGTATGTGAAGGGGAAGGAGGTGAGGGGATGGGGCTATAGGAAGCACTGAGACTTTTTAATGTATAGTTTTCTATGCCAGTTAGAGTTTGACTATGTGAATTTATTTTTCAAAATTGAAATTAAATGTGCTTTGTAAAGAAACACAGAAGACTTCACTTGTTACTTGCTAGTATAAAATGTAGCCCAACAACTTTCTTAAAAAAAATTGGCTCATATTCATGAATTCATTTCTTACCTCCAAGGAACTTGAAAAAAAGACAAAACACATACAATTTGGAGTAAGCAGCTATCCCTGACATACAGGGGACTAAGATGGGTCCTCTTTGCTTTGCCTGCACAATGTACAATTATCCTACTACAATGGGTTATACATTTTCTGCTCTTAAGACAATACTCTTTGAAACAGTTTGTGTCTTTGTGTTCTCAGCATCTAGCCCAATGTCTGGCATCTAGTACATGTACAACTGCTTATTCAATGAAGGCAAAGAAAAACTGCCATGGAGACACAAATAAATGCCATGGGAATCCAGAGGAGAAAAATATTACTTCTTATCAAAGTGGCAAGGAAAGTTTCCTGGAAGAAATTAAAATTTGAGAGATGGTCAAAACTTCATTTTTCTCTTTTGGAAATAGAAAAAAGAAAAAGTGTGAAGGAAAGAAGAATAATTTCCCATTTCCCTACTACCTTGAGAATTAACCTTTAAAATTTAAAGTATATTAATGGTCCCCTTCCAGAAACTTAATATACCAATTGAAGGTCTGTGATCCTATAACACTCATAATAAAAACCATTATTTTAGATCATAGTAATAATTATACACACGCTCTTTTTTTTTGGGGGGGGGGGGGTAGGGAGGGGACTGAATCTATATCCCCAGTCCTTTTTATATTTTATTTTGAAACAGGAGCTCACTAAAATGCTGAAGCTGTTCTTGAACCTGCAATCCTCCTCTCCCAGTCTCCAGAGTTGTTGATTTTACAGGCATGTGCCACGGTGCCCAGCTTGTACATATTCTCTTTTGTTTTCTGGTTTTCCATGAAAGGCTTGTACAACTATCTTCTATGCCTCTGTCTTTATCTTCATTTCCATCAATAGCTATCTATCCATCCATCTAATTATATACATATACTACCATATCATTGGACTAATATGCATATTAATTTTTAAGACTTATTGAATCAATGATCTGTACTACAATTGATGGCATCTTAGAATGGAGGAAATATAGTTTTATGGCCTAGTAGAATGGGACAAAACACAGGTACATTTTGATAGATAAGGGGCTTCAGAAATGTGGAAATGAGTATAAATTAATAATCACTGGTCCATTCCAAGTTTTCTGAGTAATCTCCATACTCCTTTCCCAGAGTGGTTGCACCATTTGCGACTCCACCAGCAATATATGAGTGGTGCCTTTTCCCCCAAATCCATGCCAACATGTATTACTGCTTATGTTCTTGATAATAGCCATTCTAATTGGGGTGAGATGAAATCTTAGGGTGGTTTTGATTTACATTTTTCTAATGGTGTGAATCTACATCATGTATAACCATAGAAATGAAAAGTTGTACCCCATTTGTGTACAATGAATCAAAATGCAGTCTGTAAAACTAAAACTAAAAGTAAAAAAAAAAGAAAAGAAAAAAAAAACTACATCTGTAACCACATCTGGTAAAAAAAATAATAATAATCACTGGGATAACCATAACAAATACTACTTATTGAGTGCTTATTTAATGCCGGTCATATATTTTCTACAATATGTATATTACAAACATGGATAAAATTTTAAAATTAAAGAATACATTTAAAAATCTAAATAGAATATCTAACATTCCTCTTGCATCTTAATAGATCATCTAGTATAAAGTAACTCTGGATACCACAGTTCTAAGACAGTAACTATTAACATTTTGACTTCCTTCTGAGAACATAAGAAGTCAATGAAGACTTCTAATGGATGATATGATATATTAATGGCTCTAGGAGGCTTATTATACAATCCCAAGGGCAAAAAACAATCTTTTCAAAAAGATGGTGCTGAGAAAACTGAAAATCCAGATGCAAAAGAATAAATCTAGACCTCTTCCTCACATACCCAAAAATTAGTTCAAGATGAATCATAAATCTGAATGTATGAGCTAAAACTATAAGATTTTTAGAAAAAAAAAAAAGGAATAAACCTTTATTTCCTAAATATTATATCAAAAGCACAAATGAAAAAAAATATTTTGGACACAATTGACTTTTATTCTGTCTGTCCCCTTCCTCCTTTGTTTTTATTTTTTGACTTATCTGTAGTAAAGGTTTTGTTTCATATTCTCAATACATGTTAGGCATATTTAATCTGTTTGGGGTGCCAACTAATAATTTTCTTCTGCTTCTTGACTGCTTTTTGGTGGTAAGAGAGTTTCTTTGTTTATATGTGTAAAATTTCATTTCCTGACTTTTTGCAATAGTGCTCATGGACTTTATCTTCCTCTGTTCATTTTTATGATTTTGGGCTATTTTACATGAATCCTAGTTTAATGGTGACCTTTTCTCTCAGTCTAGTAAAGATCAGGTACTTCGGTGTGGTTATTTTGTTTGGGTGGGAAGGGTGAAGTTATAAGGCTTTGGACTTTATAGTTCTTTCAGCCTTGGAAAACCCTACATTTATCCCTTTTTTCTTCTTTTCCTCTTCACCATCTAATTGCCAAAGGGCACCTTATCATTTCTTTCATTTTTTTTCCCTCCTCCACCAGGAGCTATGAGTTTGGAAGATTTCCTTTTAAACTTACTCATCCTTTTAAATTGTGTTTATCCCTTTAAATCACACCAGTTCCTTCAAGTTGTATGCATTTTGAAATCTCTTTCCAATATTTCAGTGCTCTTATCTGCCCAGTTCCTTTTTTAGTATTTTTAGCTCTAGAATGTATGTAATGTACAGTCATTCCAAATCAACTTTAAGTTCACATTTCATTAGCTCCCCCCTTCTTCTGTGTTTTCCATAGATTTTCACAGTCGGCCTTTCTTTACCACAAAGCTGCATGCTAGGATAAAGGTGAAACCAACCCAAAGTAAATCATGCTGGGATTTCCTGTTTTTTAAAACTCACAGTTATTTTGCAGTTTCATGATCTTTTGTAACACCAGGGACAGTATTTTGGTAGTTGTAAAGTCATTTTGTATCATTTTGGAAGAAATTCTGGTAGGTTGATTGCTACATATCCATTACCGTCTTTGGCCACTCAGAAGTCTCCCCAAATTATTTATTTTTGAGAAATTCAGAAGCAAAACATTAAAAAAAAATTCTGGAAAGGTATCTTTAGGGGGGTTTGTTAAAGTTAATAGAAAACCTTATTTTTAGGTAAGCTGCTTATTAGCCAAGGGGAAAGAAGGCTGGGAGTAAAGACAGGACTTTAATGATCACCTTTCCCATTAACAGAAGATTCGAAGACCTAAGATTCCAGAGAATGCAGGATGCAGTGAGATCAAGAAATGGATGAGAGGTGGAGGTTGTGGCTCCGTGGTGGAGGGTTTGCCTAGCACGTATGAGGCACTGGGTTCGATTCTTAGCACCACTTATAAATAAATAAATAAATAAATAAAATAAAGTCCTATCAACATCGAAAAATATTTTTTTAAAAAATGGATGAGAATAAGGATAGGATACACACAAATAGTAATAGAGAAGATGGAATCTACATGAACTCATACTAGGTTACTCAGAGTTGCACTTTAATTCAATGCAAAGTGATCTACTGAGAATAAGAGGAATGGAACTAGAATAGAAGAGGACGAAGGCTTAGAATTATCATAGGGTCATAAGAGTCAATTACAAAACACTTAAAACTAGGACTGAGTGTTCAACTGGGGTTAGAGATCATACATATGAAGTGTAGCAAACTGCCATGACTATATGACTATTCTGGGCTGTACTTACTGGGATGGAGAAGAGAGTTGGTGGCAAAACCAACTGGGATGGAGAGGACTAAATATGGGGAAAGCAGATATGATACTCCCTGAGTATCCCTGAAAACATAAGTCCATGGGCCTAGGCTAAGTAAAAATAGAAATCAAAGATTTCAATTGTCTAAGAAAGAAAACTAAGGAACTAGAAATCTCAATGGAATTGAAAAGCAAAATCCTGAAAATGAATACAGAATGTGACGGGAATATGTGCAAAATCTGATCACTTAATTTTTATTTCAATGATTGAAACAATATCTATTCTGTTATTACTTTATGTAATGTCCCTCCAAAAAATGGTATGCCCAAACCAAAGGCAATAAATCTTTAAGGTGAAATCAACAGCTGTGTTCCTTTATTAGCAACCCTGAATAATCTCTCCAGGTCCATTCAGAGAGGATGGAGAAGGAGAAAAGGTGGAATGATAAAAGACTGTGATTAAAAGAGTCGCAGTAATAATCTTCATTATCTATAATCAATAAATCACAGTCTAAATCAGTAGATCCAAAATTAAAATTAATATGCCTGGCCTAGGCCTCAACTTTGAATACGTTTTCTAAGAACCATTTTTAAATGAACTTTTCACACACAAACACAAATTTTAACATTTCTGGTTGGTAAAAAAAAAAAATCCACCTTCCATTATAGGAAGTTTAGAAAGTTTGAAACTTCTGCCTGTTTCCCCTTGCTGTATACTACTATAGGATTTAAAATATCTTAAACCAGTCATTAGCATTTTTTTTTTTTTCTGTAAAGGGCGGACAGTAAAATTTTAGGCTTTACAGACCCAAAAGTCTCTGTTGTAACTACTCAACTTGTCCTCTGCATCTACTAAGATGGCTGCAGGGTTTTACTTTTTGAGTTTGTTAATATGGTGAATTACACTGACTTATTTTCAGATGTTAAAAGAAAAAGCAGCTACACAATCCATATAAGTATGTGTATACTACATGTCTGTATGCCAATAAAACTTAATTTACAAAAACAAATGGTGGGCTAGATTTGGCTCCAGACCTAGTTCATCAATCCTCCACTTTAACCTCTCATTTACTGGACTTACTGTCTTATGATAAGTTATTTACAGACTTAGTGTCTGTCAAATGAAGTAAACTAGCATGCACATATTCCAGGTACTATTCTAAAACCATAACAAAACACATTACCTGTTAAAGGCTAATAGAGAAGGGCAGGTAGCATGGCCAAAAGTGAGGTGAGAAACAAGAAAAAGTCCAAAGTCTGAGTGAAAAGAGTCATAGAAGGCTTAAGAAAGAAAGTACTTGAATTTCAGGACTTTATTTTAAAGCATCTTAAAAAATGAATTAATTTTATAGCACGTGATGCTCAAACGCATACCTACCTTGGAATAAGAAAGTGCTATTTGTTGAAACACCGCATCATCTGGTGATTTACTATAAATGGCAAGCCCTTGTTCATCATCATCAAAAGGGTAGTTAACCACCAAAGAGCCTATAAAGGAAAAGAGGAAAATACATCATGTTACAGGTTTCAAGATGGGTCATTAACATAAAGTAAGTTTTTCACAATACTTTTAGAGAAGGGAAATCAATAAAATTTCACCAAGGCTAATATCTTCAATATAAACGGAAAATAAAGAGTAAGGGTGTGGTTCAGTGGTAGAGTGCTTACCTAACATGCAAACACCTAGGTTCAATCACCAGCAATGTGAAAAAATGAAAAGAAAAAATACAGCAATTTCCTAAATAAAAATCTAAGTAGGCAAGTGAGAAGGTAAATAGCTATCTATGCATGATACCTAGAAGTTGCCTTCACTAGAAAGGTCTTGGGAATTTATCTGAATTTACCTGTCATGTAATTTATCTGTCAAAGCTGAAACTAGAAGTGTACAGGTATAATTCAAACAATTTTACTTTTATAATATTTAAGATGCAAAAAATTGAGCAAATTTTGATACTTTTTCAGTAAAATTCAGACATTTTAATGGAATTTTAAAATAAGAGACCCTTGAGATCCAACTATTCTATCCCCCTCATTTTGGAGATATAGAAGCTAAACTAGGGAAATTAAATGACTTATGAATCTTATGGATAGCAGAGCCAGCACTGACCTCTCTCCCACACACAACTAAAAATTTCTCCTATTGTCCTGCTGGAAATAATTCAACTGGGGTTAAATCATATGACTTTCTCTGACCTAAGATAAAGAAAGTGGTATTTCAGAACATAGAAAGGATATCAACCTCCCTTCAAGCTCCCCACAAGGCAAAGTGATCAGAGTGTTTCTCATGCAAAACCTTTGAGCTACACATGCTCATCTCCCATCACAGAACTGTATCTTTTATTTCCCTATAGTCATATTGTTTTCGTTCGTTCATATGTCCACTTACGATACTTTCTACTGAGCCATTCATCTTTGCGCTTTTTTAATATGCCACATCAAAGGAATGGAAATAAAAGGAATGGAATATTCAACTTCATTTCAGGAAGTAATCCTGTAATAATAAATGCCAACATACATTCACAGGAATAAAATTTTTTTAAATACGCAAGCTCTTGGGCTGGGGTTGTAGCTCAGTGGTAGAGCAGTTACCTAGCACATGCTAGGCACTGAGTTCCAATCCTCAGCACTAAATAAAAAATAAAGTTTTTTAAAAAATGCTCTTTCAAACCCCAAATAGCTCTAACAAGAACAAGATACTTTAACACCTCTTCTGACTCAAATTTAACTACTCGAAAACATTTAATTTCACCCTGGATCCATGGCCCATATGTAAAAATTCAAACAAAAAAAACTTAGCCATCAACTTCTAATACTTTCAAATGACTAATTTTCTTTTTTCTTTTTTTGGTACTGGGGATTGAACCCAGAGGTGCTTAACTACTGAGCCACATCCCCAGCCCTTTTTTATATTTTATTTTGAGACAGGGTCTTGCTGAGTTGCTTAGGGCTTTGCTGAGCTGGCTTTGAACTCACAATCCTCTTGCCTCAGCCTCCTGAGTTGCTGGGATTACAGGCATGTACCACCGTGCCTGGCTCAAATTACTTTATTTTCTAAAGTAAAAATAAATAAATGAATGAATTTTTAAAGGGGTCATAAAAGACTTAATGTTAGCCAGGTTACTTGGGAGGCTGAGACAGGAGGATTACAAGTTTCAGATCATCCTCAGCAACACAGTGAAGTCCTAAGCAACTCAGCGAGACTCTGTCTCTAAATAAAATACAAAAAAGGTTTAAGAATGTGGCTCAGAGGTTAAGGGCCCCTGTTTCAATCCCTGGTTCCAAAAAAAAAAAAAAAAAAAAAAAAAAAAACAAAGAGAAAGTCCAGGTAGATGGACCAATTTGGTCAAAAAAATGAAGAAGCTATAGGGGGATGCTGATTCCAAGTTACCACATACCAGTCTAGTCATAAGAACTGTATAGGTTGCTGTGTGGCAGTGTCCTGACCCTGCTCAATAGCAAACATATAGGATATAGTGAGTGCATGTACTTGCTTTGAATAGGATTTTATTTCTTTTTGAGAGAAAACAGATTTCACTATCACTGAGGGCAAATTCGGTTTCTAAACAGTTTTTTTCTTTTTAGCTGCTTACTTGTGCTACATTTCCCAATGATGTTCTTTTCATAAAAATGTTGATTTCATTGTCGTGTGACACAGAATGAAAAGTCAAATCAACTCTTCTATTAATTTTAAGAACAAAGTCTGTTTTCCAGTGGAGAACATAACTAGTGGATAACATTCCAAAACTATTTTTGCTTGCCTGTATTTTTCCTAGGACTAGGGAGCCTGTAAGTCTTGTTAACTGTTAAAACTTCTACACATTATGATGCTAAAAGAAACCTTATTAAACTTTGAGTCCTGAGGAAGGGATCCCATTGTTTCAATATTTATGCAGAATACAAGAGGATATTGAATTTAAGTTAAATACAGAGAATTTCTCTCCATTGAAGATGGTTGTGTACCGAAGAGTGTGAACTGTAACATACAGTCTGCTAAAAAGAAGAGTCCATGAGGATTTTATTCATTCACCAAGTATTTATTGGACAGAGTGCTAAGCAAGTGATTTAAGGATGATTAAGACATGATTTCCACAGTTAGGAGCTTGGTCATGTGCTTGCAAATTAAAGGTTTGTACCCATGAGCCTAATATGTAGGAAGTGTACTATTTTTGACACAAGTAAAACAGAATCTCCCTTCAAGGTGTTCTGCCCTCAGCAAAAGTAGAAGTCAACACCCCATGCCAACAAACCCATGACAAGAATTATGTGTAAGGATAGGTGGGGGACCCAGAAAACTTCTCAGTGGAGGAAATACATAGCAGAAGTCTTAGAGGAAGTCACATGAAGTGTTTTTTTACTCAACCCAACCTTTGATATAAGATTAAAAAATAAAAATCCTTAATAGTGGAAGGAAGGAAGGAAGGAAGGAAGGAAGGAAGGAAGGAAGGGAGGGAGGGAGGGAGGGAGGGAGGGAGGGAGGGAGGGAAAGGAAAGGAGTGATGGATGGAGGGAGGGAGGGAGGGAGGGAGGAGCGAGCCAGACACAAAAGGATAAATATTATATGGCTCCATTATAGGAAAAATACAGAACAGATAAATACAGAGAGAAAGAACACATATTGTTGGTCCTCTGAAGTTGAAGAGAGGGGAGAATGGGAAGGAACTGCTTAACAGTTATGGGGTTTCATTTGGGGAGATGAAGCTGTTTTGCACCAAGATGTAGTAGATTCTCAATTGTGAATGCACTAAATGACACCAGAATTGTTCACTCTAAAATAGTTAATTGAGAATTTCATCACAATTTTAAAAATTGGTATCAAAATTTCTAAAAAGGAAATCTTACTTTTTCCTATATTCTTTCAAAACTCTTCTAAATTGTTAAGTTGGCAGTGAAGGGGATCAGAATATACCACTCAAAATACATTACCTTGGCTCATTATTTTGAGTTGAAGACATCTGGGAAACAGCAGATATAGGAAGGGCTTTGTGCTCTCCCGGTTTCTGCCTAGATGCCTGGTATAAATTTCTCGTGAAAAAGGTGCCTTCTGGGTACCAGAGGGGTAAAAAAATCTTATCAGAGATAGGGAGTCAAAGCCAAGGTGAGTCTACAAACAAACCTTACTGTAACAGCCTCTATCATCCATAAATTTACCCATATATTTCCTAGTAAGTTTCCTACAATTTACTGCCTCCAGAATCCTAAATCTCTTTCCTTTATCTAGACACTTTTCACAACATATCACCCTTGGTTAAAAGAGTAAATAAGTGCTACAGTCTAATGGCTGCTTCATTTAGAGTTTTACTGTTTTCCTGCGAAGCCTCCCCCATCTCCTGTGCCACAATAAAAATATTAACATCAAACAAAATTCATATACTTTCCTCCTGTTAAACTGTTAATTACCTATTAATCACAAATTTTACCTGACAAACTTGAGAGTAGAGGAAAAGGTTTTTCACCCCTACCAGGAAAAAAAAGAAAAAGAAATGTATTTTCTTTTTTTAAATCTCTGTGCCAAGATTTTAGAACCATATAAGAATTTTTAAGATAAAAAAACAAAGTATGCATGGAAAGAAACACATCTGCATGATTGAAGATGCCTATATCTTAACTATATGCAAAGTCTTGAATGGATATCTGTAAAATATGTCCTAGAATATAACTATTATTGAATTTTCAGATTTAGCTAACATGATATATGAATTATTCTGAAAATATTTTTATTTTTTCTTCTGAAAATATTTTTAGAAGTTCAAAATGAAAAATATTTTCTACCAAACATAGCATAAGATACACAAAACATTTAAAAAATCAAAACTTTATTTTGCCAGCCAGGATGTAACTTTATAACTCCAATACAACTCTCTGAGAACAGCCCATGATTATTAACTGTAGAATTATTTTTTTCTACTACTGGCAATCTTCCAAAGAAATTTTTAGAGAATCTCAATTTACTTCCTAAATCTAAATATCCATAAAAATGTACTGTTATTCAAAAAGGTTATTCTATATGCCATCAAATCTCAGTTGTGATGCTTCTTTGGGACAGTTCAACAAATGTTCACACCAAGTTTCTTCCCTGTTGTCTGCAAAGCTATGCTTTCACTCTTTCTTTTAAAAAACAGCTTTATTGACATAATTCACATAACACATGACTCACCCATTTAAAGGTTTTTAGAGTACTCACAGGATTGTACAACCATTACTTAGTGTCTGGTTGAGAACATTTTCATGACTCCAAAAAGAAACCCAAAACCCATTAGCAGTCACTTTCCTTCTCCCTCTCACTCCAACCCAAGGCAACTACTAATCTACTTTCTGTCTTTATGGATTTGCCTATTCTAAACATTTCAAATAAATGTGATCATATTATATGTGATTGACTTCTGTCACCATGTTTTTCAAGGTTCACCTATGGCTCAAAACAGAGGTAAAACCACTGCCCAGTCACCACCAGCCCCATTCCAGGCTGTTGCCACTGCCACCAGGGGCAAGAAGGCCATGATCCAAAGGAACCAGAACAACTGAGGAAGCTGTTTATTGGTGGTCTGAGCTTTGAAAATACAGATGAGGGCTGGGGAGATAGCTCAGTTGGTAGAGTGCCTCACAAGCACAAGGCCCTGGGTTCAAATCCCCAGCATTGCAAAAAAAGAAAAAAGAAAGAAAAGAAAGAAACTACAGATGATAGTTTAAAAGAACATTTTGAGAAATGGGGAGGCACATTCATAGATTGTGTGATAATGAAAAACCCCCAAACAAACTGTTCCAGAGGCTTTAGTTTTGTGACTTACTCTTGTGTTGAAGAGGAGGATGAAGCAATGTGTGCTCAGCCACACAAGGTTGACAGACATGTAGTAGAACCAAAGAGAGCTGTAAAGCTTGGTGCCTATCTAACAGTAAAGAGAAATTTTGTTGGTGGTATTAAAGAAGATAATAGAAGAATATAACTTGAGAGATTACTTTGAAAAGTATGGCAAGATTCAAACTATAGAAGTTACATTTGCTTTTGTAACTTTTGATGATCATCATACAGTTGACAGAACTGTTGTTCACACACTATTAATGGGTGTAATTGTGAAGCGAAAAAGGCCCTTTCTAAACAAGAGATGCAGTCTGCTAGATCACAAAGAGGTTGTGGAGGTGGATCTGGCAACTTTATACGTTGTGGAGGAACCTTTGGAGGTAGTGGAGGTAACTTTGGCCATGGTGGAAACTTTGGTAGAAGAGGAGGTTGTGGTGGTAGAGGTGGTGGCAGCAGAGGTGATTACGGAGGAGGTGATGGTGGATATGAGAGATTTGGAGGTGACGATGGCAACTATGGCAGTGGTTCTGGTTATAGTAGTAGAGGAGGCTACCGTGATGGTGAACCAGGATATGGAAACCAAGGTGGTAGATATGGTGGTGATGGAGGAGAAGGATATGATGGTTACAATGAAGGAGGAAATTTTGGTGGTGGTAACTACAGTGCTGGTGCGAATTATAAACAGCAATCGAATTCTGGACCCAGGAAGCAGGGCAGTTTTGGTGGAAGAAATTCTGGCAGTCCCTATGATGGTGATTATGGATCTAGTAGTGCAAGTGGTGGATATGGTAGCAGAAGGTTTTAAAAACAGCACAGTTCTTAGCAGGAGAGAGAGTGACGAGTTGTCAGAAAAGCTGCAGGTTACTTTGAGAGGGTTGTCCCAAATGCATTAGAGGAACTAAAAATCACGGAAAAAAAGATGATCCATAGTCAGTAAAGTTACTGCAGCTTAAACAAGAAACCCTTCTTGTTCAGGACTGTCACAGCCACAGTTTGCACAAAGTGCAGCTATGATTAATACAAAACGGTATCAATTAGATGTAAATTCCTGAGGTCTTTTATTTGTTGAAGTTTTGTCTTTTTCTTCTCATTACATCAGGTATATTGCCCTGTAAATGTGGTAGTGGTACCAGGAATAAAAAATTAAGGAATTTTTAACTTTTCAATATTTGTGTGGTTCAGTTTTTCTACATTTTAGTACAGAAACTTCAACAAAATGCAGTTTTAAAGGTGTTTCCTTGTGAGTTAACAGTGAAGAAGATCATTGTTAACTACTATTTTGTTCAAGTTAACTGTAAAGAAACACCTGCTGACATGCAGTTTAAGGGGAATCTATTCTTGTCATTTCCAAACCAAAATAGCAATGGGAGCTATATGTGGACAGAATAGATATTTGTATGTTTGAAATGTACGTTAGATAAATGGGATTGGGTATTTAAATTAGCATATTTGTGAATTTAATAGCACTAAGATTACCTTCAAATGAAAAATCTCAAAATTCCTATTTGTTTTTTGTGCTTTTTCTTTCAAAATATAATCATGATTTTAGTGTGACAGATTTGCTGAGTCCTAGCTGGGTTTAGAACATCTCTGTTCTACATTTACCTTGGTCACATTTAAACCGCTGCCATAGTTTTTGGGTGTAAAAAATGTCTGCTAACCGCTATTTAAATTCTGAAAAAGGGTAGTGGATGTTTTCCCCCTCCAACCTTAAAAAACATTGTTAACTTTTTAAGATACAGGTCCAGTAAGCCTGCTATACTGGAGCAAATTAGTGGGTACCTGCTTTTGTTTTGTTTTCTTTTTAAAGTACATGAGGCCCAAACATCTTGACTTCCTTTCCTTGGCTTAATTTTTTCCCCCTGATAACTTTCAGAGCAAGATAATAAAAATCATGCCACTGAACCCTTAACTGGCTGACATGCTTTCCAGATTTTACCCTATACATTTTGCTGAATAACCAAGGACAGTTTAGGTATAATTGTACAAATAACTTGATGCAGCAGAAATGTAGCACAGTTGCTTAGGACAAGCTTCTCACTTCCCAAACACCTGAATTCCAAATTTGGATAGCCTAAATTCTTACTTAAATTCCCAAAGAACACATTCTTATTCCTTGTGCGTATTTCAACCTAAATTATGTTGCTGTGAGTTATCAATTTGTTTTGGAAGACCATGGTTGAGAAGAGTTATAGATAACAAGGTCATATATACAAAAACCAATGTTTACTGTTTTGCACCAGTAAGTGCTTAAAATTTCATTCAAGTCCTAAAAAGAAAAGTTAATCTTTGTTGTAACATGCACCAGTACTTGATTTCTTTCCATGCCAAATGGTAACCTTTGTGACTATACCACATTTTAGCCACTTCTCAGTTAATAGTTGTTTGTTGTTTCCACTTTTCAGTTATTATAAATAATGCTCAATGAACATTCATGTACAAGTTTGTGTACATGTTTTTAGTTCTCTTAGGTGTTGATACCTTCATTTTTATTCACACAATCATAGCTGAACTTTGGTATGATTTTTAATTTAAAAAAATTTTTTTCAGTTGTCAATGGATTTTTTTTAAATTTTATTTACTTATTTATTTATGTGATGCTGAGAATCGAACCCAGGGTCTCCCACATGCCAGGCAAGCACTTTACCACTGAGTCACAACTATATATATATATATATATATATATATATATATATGGCAATGAAAGATAAAGGAATGCCAAAATCTAAGCTTACATTGAAGAATTTACGAAATTTTAGGGAGAAAATAGTACTAAACATTTGGACCTATTAGTGTTCACTTTTTTATGAATGACAAAAGCATGTTACCAAGTTTCAAGTATGAGAAATAAATACAAAACATCTGAAGTACTACAAGAGGAAGAGGATGGGGGAGGACAAGAAAGTAGGGGTGAACAGGAGGGAGGATGGAAAGAGGGAGAAGAAAGAAGCAAGGAGAGAAGAGAAGAGAAAGGGAAGAGAAAGGAAAAGAGAAATGTGGAAGAGAAAAGGATTGTAGAGGGAGAAGAGAGAAGGGGCGAAGGGGGAAAAAGGGTAGGGGAAAAGTCAGGAAACTGACCTAAAAAGTAGTGAGAAAAGATCTTTACTGTTATCTACCATGGAAGCAGTAATAGAATATTCATTTTAAGAAAACCTAAGACTATAAATAGATAAAATTTCACCAGGATTTTAAAATACTCTCAAGAAAAACTAAAGCTCTAAAAAGAAAAAAAATAAAAAGTTAATCTATGTTGTAGCAAGCACTGGTAATGTACCATAAAGTTGCCATACCTCCGTGCAGGTTTGCAGACAGGACAAATGGATAGGCCTTCATCCAGCTCATTACAGCAATAGTTTCTGGTTGGGTAGGATCTGTAATCTGAACAAACTGGTCTGGGAAATTTCGGTTCAGGTCAAAGTTGTTGCTGTTGTTTCTGCCAATTGCACTTATTGAATCTCCTATGGGATGAAAGATTAAAACTTAAATCATGTTACTTATATTTTAATCCAACTCATACTGCTTCAGCTATCTTAACTCAAAGGTAACTGCGAACACATGCTTCACTATTATCAATTCCACTGTGATTAAACATATCTTTTTTATGCTATATACTTTAAAAACCTATCTCTTCTAGGTCTTTTGAACAGAGAGGTAAAACACACCATCCTTTCATTTTTGCCCTCTGGTCATACTTTGAGAGAAAAAAATCCAATTACACAAATTATGTTAAAAGCATTGCTCAACTGTCAATAATCCACACATAATGACATGATCACAATGTTGAGGGAGTATTACTGACCAGAGGGGGACTCTATTGTACTTTTATACAGCTCACTAAGACACTGTAAAGAAACAGACGAAATGAAAAGAAAATTTTGATAAGCTTACATTAAAGTGCTACGAAAAGGTAAAGTTAGCCAAGGACACAGTTGAAAATTTAATTTGATGAAGGATAAAGGTTCAATTTATACTTAACTATACATATTCCATTTTAATAGGAGGTGAGAACCCTATTACTATCATTAAAATGAGAAAAAAATTACATGTGAATGAAGAGAACAACCAGAGGACTCACTAGTGGCAAACATTGCACCTTTCTCGGAAAGGGGGTGGAGGGAATGTGGGAGAAATTTGTGATGCTGATAACTCCTTAGGGAATTAATCTGAATCAATATAAGGATTAACCCTAGCCTATTTGTTCAAGAGAGCTTCTGGGCAGTAACAACCAGCTAATTCTCCCAGTGGGCAGGTCAGTGCTAATAACCATGTGGCTGCACATTCACACTGAGTGTGGCCTGTTCTACTGACAGAGATCACTACCTAGAAGTAATTGTGGCAGAGTAAAATATCCCAACCCAAAGGGATTTATTGGGCATATTTTAATAAGTTGTTCAGAGAAACTGCATAGGAATAGCTCTGAAAAAAGAAATTTACATTCATCTCCATTAGTAAACAGCAATTGCATGCAACAGCTTTTCTATCTGATAACCCCCTTTCTGCCTGGGAAAGGTATTTCCATAGGAAGAAGAGATTGGGGATTTGACACTTGGCCCACAGGTGTCCTTTACCTGGGATACTTTATCCATGTAACAAACAACTCTTTCTCTCTATATACATTCTTCCCTCAACCTTCCACAGCCTACAGGCACTTCCCTTGCAAGAAGGCCAAACCCCTAACCCTTTGTTTAGCTGTATATAAGCTTAAACACCTTGCCTGCAGTTGAATCTCATTTTGTGTAGGACTCTTGTGTTTCCCCATATTAATAAATTTGCTTTTCCCCTGTTAATCTGCCCATTGTCAATTTATTATAGACTAAAATTATCAAACCTTCAGAGAGAAAAGAGAAAATATGAAACTTCCCTATAGAATCATGGGCTAGGAAAAGACAGATTCTCACTCTTCTAGTGTTCTGCATAAGGCACTCTCTGTAAACCTCTCCCAGACCTTACCATACTGCCCCCCAGGAAAGGCGGACCCACCTAGAGGAAGGAAAGGTGGGCCAGACAAGAGAAGCTGATCCGGAAGTCAACAATTGAGCAGATTTTGAATATGTATAAGGAGCCAAGCGTGGTGGCATACACCTGTGACCCCAGCAACTCCGGAGGCTGAAGCTAGGGGATTGCAAGTCCAAGGCCAGCCTCAGCACACAAGTGGGAACGTAACTTAGTGGTAAGCCCCTGGATTTAATCCCCAGTACCCAAGAATAAATAAAAAGAATATGCCTAAGAAACAGAACTGGGTCAAAAGCAGATTATATCTGACTTCAAGTATATCTGGTTTGATTTTTTACTTAAAAATAAAGTTTTTTTTTTATTAATTTTTTATTTGTTCTAATTACTTGTACATAAGAACTACTGCTAAAAATGCAAGAAATTTGTAAAGATTTTGTGCTATTTTTAACATATAAGAACCATTACCAAAATGAAATAAAAATTCTATTAAATATAAACTTGATCACATAATGAACAGTCTTGTATTAAACCACTTATAAGAATAAAAACAGGGGGCTGAGATGTTGCTCAGTGGTAGAGGGCTTGCCTAGCACCTGTGAGGCACTGGGTTCAATCCTCAGATCAAAAAAATAAAATAAAATAAAGCTATTGTGTCCATCTACAACCAAACATATATTAAAAAAAAAAAAAAAAAAAAAGAATAAAAACAGGGAGAAATTACAGGAAACAAGTTTAAATTCTCTTCTATTTCAAAGTAATCAAGCCATGTGATAATAAAAAGATCAGCATTTAGTTATTCTTTACCTTCCTGAGACTTTTCATAACCATCAGGGTTCATGGATGGCATAAGGTGAATTCTAGTATTACGAACCAGATCTGTTACTTCAGGGTCTGTTCCAAAGTTCTTACAAAGGTATTCGATGAGGTTCAATAGCAGTTCTCTCCCAACTACTTCATTTCCATGCATATTTCCAATGTACTTAAATTCTGGTTCACCTGAAAACAAAGCAATTTTATGTAAGGTTTTTTTTTTTTTTTTATCCTTTTCAGTTATCACAGACTTTGTTTTATAAAGGTCCTGAGCCAAACTGGGTGTGGTGGCATGCACCTATAATTCCAGCAACTCAGAAGGTCTCAAAATTTAAAAAAAAAAAAAAAATTTTTTTTAAAGGGATGTAGCTCAGTGGTTTAGCACCGCTGGGTTCAATCCCTGGTATTAAAAAAAAAAAAAAAAAAAAAAAAAAAAAATCATGAGCCCAAAATTTAGGAGAACAGGTATTTTGGCAAAAGAAAAATCTTTACATCTCATAAAACATCTTCCTTACTAACATGTATGTCTGAGCAGGTTTAAAGCATACACATATACACACACACATACATGTGCATTTAATATAAAAAAATACTATTAGGAGAAGAAATTAAATGTACATATTAAATACAATGCCTAATGCAGATTATCAAATGGATTTTCTTCTTTTCTGGGGAAAGACTGGCTACATTTTTTTATTTTCTTTTTCGATTATTATTATTATTATTTTTTTTTTTAAGTACTAGGGATCGAACTCAGGGCTTTGTGCTTGCAAGGCAAGCACTCTACCAGCTGAGCTATCTCCCCAGCCCTGATTATGTTTTCTAATTCAAGTTATATATACTATAGGTGACCTTTCTGGACAAAGCATAGCAATATAAACCAAAAGCTTTCAGAGGTCAGAAATTATGTGTAAGACCATACCAATTACCTGGTTCATGGACACCTGGGTTATCAGATATCTCCATCACATAGAGTTCTCTTGACTCTACTGATTTTCCCAGTGAATAAAGACGAGTAATATTAGGATATTCATTGGCAAATCTTCTCAAGAAGATTTCCATATCAGGGAAATGGTGGTGGTGAAAATCTTTGGGCTGAATTGGCTGGTGAGAAGATGATGTTCCCTGAGGAACATTAAGGATAGCAACAGAGCTAGGAGTTGCTATAGCCTCAGTCGTGTCAGGAATTAATGCAACCACAGCAGTTGGCTGAAGGGGGAAATCCACCTCTGTAGCTGGTCCTTCTTTCACTATTATGTTATTAATAGTCAATGGCATATATCTGGAAAAAATATTTGAAAAAGGAGATGGCTTGGGGTTAAGACACACGATACTTTAACATCATAACAACAGTAGCCCTGACGTACTCTTACACTTAGTAGTCTATCAAAACTCAAAACTAAATAAATGTGCAAATATAAGAGTTTTAGGATGTTATCTCATACAGAATCTCAGATTAAGTCTTTAAAGAATTATTTTTCTGGACTGGGGATACAGTTCAGTTGGTAGAGTGCTTGCCTTGCATGCACAAAGCCCTGGGTTCAATCCCCCCCCACCAAAAAAAAGAATTATTTTTCTTAACAACCTTTACAGGTACCACACACTAAACTGCTTACAAAAAAAAAAAAAAAAAAAATCACATTCAAGGGAAAGCATATGCTTATTACTCCACTGTAACTGTTTCTACACTACTCAAAGCATAAATTATCTAACTTTTTGCAGTGCTTTATCAAACTGACGTCCCAACCTCTTTTCCTAAGTAGTAAATTTCAAAATTAAATGAAAGATCATCAGTTAAATCCTTATGAAAGTGAGTTTTCACAAATGTGTACAGGGGAGGTAGAAAACCACTCCTCTGGTATATTAGAAAGCCAATGACATTCTTCGAATGTCATTTTCAGAGTCCTGGGTTTCTTCCACGTTTTTTTATCTAGCCAGTCTTGAGGCAATGCTTTACACAACTGAACTTCTTTTCAAACTTATAAAATTGTTTTTCCTCCCAATGCTACCATTATGCTTCACACAGTTAAGACTCTGACAAAACACTCCATGACAATATTCTTATATAAAAGGAGAAAAAAATGAGACAATAAGAAAAAATAAAAGCCAGATACAGTGAGTAATATTTATAAGACCTATTTTTCTGTCTTAGGTATAAAAGAGGCTTGACATTTTAATTAAAAATCTAGTTTAAATTCTTACCCAGGTGAAACTACTGTAAGATTATAAGTTCCAGGAACGAGTAATCTGTGGAAATCACCAAATCTCCCTGCTGTGATATTATGATTAATACCAGCCACTGAGATGGTTGCATTCTCTATCCCAGATCCTGTTACTGAATCTTTGACAAATCCTTTTATTCCAATGTGAACCTAAAATATAAGAATAAAATCTCAGAGACAATTTGGAAAGCAAGAGAATATAACACCTCTCTGCACTGATAGAATTTCTAAAAGATAGGATTACTCTTCTATCTTTCCAAAATATTTTTCAGTACACTTGAAATAAAGTACAGATGAAAGTATTAAATCCTTAAAGTCATAAATGACTGGACTCCACATTAATAAGGTGCTTTTGAAATTCCCTCTCCTCAAAGTCAGGCTTCTAATTTTCTCAACAAAGTATAATTTCTGGTATATCCAATAGTTGATTCATTTGTCTGGTATTTAAATTAAACTAATATTCATGGTTCATATAGTGGTAAAGGCTCTCTAGCAAATATGAACACATGACATGGTAAGAACCTGGGAGTACAAATTTACGGAGTTTTTTGGAAAGGTTTTTTGGTGCTGGGTATCAAACTCACAGCTTCATGCATGCCAAGCATACACTCACCCACTGAGTTACACCCCCACCCCACCAGTAGTACAAATTTAGCTAACCTAGTTTGTAAAAGTGTTCTAAGACAGGCAAAGGAAGCAACAATGGAGCAGAGAACTAGAAGTAGGGGACAGAAGAGGCAGAACTAGAATATGTTGTAACAGATTGTAATCTAAAAATCTCCAAAAATTATCTCCAATCTTAATAAAAACAGATCTGATAAATGATACCTAATAAAGACTGTCATTCCTAAGTAACCAAATTTCTCCCTTATTTAATCCATTATTTCTGTACTCCAGTCTTCCAGTCAGCTACTTTTACCTTTTCAATCAATGTGATCAAAGACTCACGATTGTTCTCCCATTCCTGTCGAAGCTGTGAAGCAGGTGGATATTTGCAACAAGACAGTTCTAATGTAATCTCAAAACAGTTGGCCCACACGTAATTGTAATCCTGCATACCACCTGTAACATGAAGGAAAAAAACAAACTTACTTGATGAAGGAAAAGAATTCTACCCTCCAAAAGACTGAAGAAACTAAATCACCCTTCTCTTGCCATGCATGAATTTTCTTTTCATTAAGCTGTCTGAAATTGGAGAAGCTTATTCAATTGGACATCCATAAGGAAGGTTAGAGGAATACACATTGATAAAGGAATATACATAAAGGAAATACACTTAACTAGTAAGATGAACAGTTATAAAGAGCATAACTACATCAGTTAATAACAATATTGAGGGGGCTGGAGTTGTGGCTCAGTGGTAGAGCACCTGCCTGGCATGTGTGAGGCCCTGGGTTCATATAAATAAATAAATAAAATTGAACAAAAGATTCATTGGTAACTAAAAAAAAATATATTAAAAAAAAAAACAATATTGATAAGAGCTCTACATTTGAGTGTTTACTACATGCCAGACCTGTCCGAAAAGCTTTACACGTATTAACATTTAATCTTCACAACAATTAAATGAGGTAGGTATTAATATTTTGCCATTTTGCAGATGTGAGAAGTAAAGTACAGGTGGTTAAGATTTATAGCAGAATAACAACCAAGGGTGCATGTGATCTTTAAGTTGTGAAGAATATTCATGCCAAAGCATCATTAAGTATCTACTATTCAAACTGTACTCCCCTTTATCAAGGCAGCAAGAGAAAAAAAGACAGTAACTAGGGTGCATAGCTACATAAATCAGGGAAAAATAAAACACAGGAACTCTTTCAGAATGGGTTTAATGGAAGACGGAATTAAAAGAGGAATAAGCATCCCTGGTCAATCATCTTCACCACTTTTATACCTACACAAGCCCACAAACTCATTTTGTAGAAAGTCTTTTACCTTATCAATCCTGTCACTTGATTTTTCTCACATCTTATTTTATGTGGATAAAGACTAGAGTGGAGACTATGATCTTACCTTGCTCCTGAAATATTGCTATCATATGGTTTCCAATGCCCTTTTTTTTTTTTTCATATTAAATGATCCCTGAAAGATGCCCTGAGAGCCCATGTTTGGCTCATTCAATGCACTACTCATCAAAATCCTCCTCTGTACCTGTGCCTGACAAGGAAGACTTCCTTTTTCCCAAATCATCCCCAGATATTTCTCCCCCTTTGGTAGGGCATAGTACAAATGTGGGTTTTGAGGGTCATCTTTTTCCAGTTCCAGCACATTTCAGGTGATGTTATAAAAGATCCTTCAGATCAGAGGAAGGAGAATAATTTCCCTTTCATTGACTTAGTACCAACAGGTATACTTAAGCCATAGATTCTTCTGCCACTTACTGGCTGAGAACCCTTTGGCATTAACATGGGTCTTTACATATGTGCAAGTGAGCATTAGATGATCACAAAGGATTCTTCCAACTCTCAGATTCTAAGATGTTTAAAAATACACGCTGGTTTGATTATAAGAGAAAAGGCAGGACAGAACACTTGATTAAAAAGATAATTCTGAAATCTGTTGGTAGAGAAAAGTCAATGTCACAGTATAAAGCACAGCTTACAAGGAATTCATCAAAGAACTGGGGCTTAGATAACAGAGAAGAGCAAACAATATAGTGCAATTGGTGAAACTTGGTGAGAAATGAAATAGCAAAAATACTGGAGCCTAAACTCTCGATCTCATTTCTGTTGAGGTTTGATTAAAAGCTCTGAGACACACCCGCTTTTGAACTATGTCTACCTTACATCATAAATATGCCCACCTTACCTCATAAATATGCCCTACTTCACTGACATATTCATAGAATAAATACAGCTGAAGGGGGAAAAAAGCTAGGTAAAGAGTAAAGAATCAAAAACTAGTAAAGGCAAAACTGAGCAAGGAACCTTGAAAAAATTCAGGATTCCAACAAATACCATTTGGAAAAAGAAATACAAAGAAAGAAACTGAACACATTCCCAAAGTTACCTGAGCAGGATCACACCAATGCTGATGTGATGTCAGATATGAAATGTCAGGTATCTCAGAATAATTAAAGGAGTTTATCCAATTCCATTCACATTCATCCATGTTAATCAAGTACTTAAAAATGAGGCCAAGTTTTTGTTTACTATCAAGAGGAAGAGACAACTGTATCCATAAATAGTTAACATAAACATGAGAATAGAGGGCGGTGATAATGGTTATAAAACAATGTGAATATATTAATGCCAGTGAACTGTACATGTAATATTATTAAAATGGTTATTATTATATTATGTATATTTTTCTATAATTTTTTAAAACAGTAATTGAGGTACTATGGGCCTATGCCAGTAGTCTAGTAGTTTTAGGGCTGAGGGAAGACCTAGAAAGGTTTCTTGGAGACTTTTCTTTTTTAATTTAGTTAGGTCTCAAAGAAAGATGAGTAAAACCATATGAGCCAGAAAAAGGGATGCAGGGAATCAGGAGCACTCCAGTTGGAGGAAATGGCTTTGTAAAAGGTGCAGGATAGGAGGGTCTGGCATTTGTTGACAAATATCTGTGAGGCTGATAAGCCACAGTATTAGGGCAGGAGCAGAGAACTGCAGGGGTATAGTTAAAAACAAAGGCTGGAAAGGCAAGCAGGGTCTAAGAGGCTGGGGATAAAGGCTTCCTTGCTTTTCTACAGCACTGGGTGGGGGGTGGGGAGGACAGAGAGTATTTTGTTTGTTTTCAATATGAAGCAGGATGATCACAAATTCTTAGACCCTCAACAACTCAGCAAGATCATGTCTCAATAAATAAATAGATAAAAAGGGTTAGGGATATAGCTCAATGATAAGTGCACATGGATAAAAATGATAAAGTAGGTGGCAAAAAAAAAAAGGAGGGGAGCTTTACTCATGTTTTACCAAATGAACTCTACAATCCACATATAAAATGAAATCATAGTGCCAGGCACAATCTGTAATCCCAGCAACTTGAGAGTCTGAGGCAGTCTTTGCAACTTAGCAAGGCCCTAAATAATTCAGTGAGACCTGTCTTAAAATAAAAAATAAAAAGGACTGGGGATGTAATTCATCCTTGGGTTCAATCTCCAGTATCAAAAAAAAAAAAAAAAAAAAAAGGTGGTTAATTAAATGCTTCAAAAAAAAAAAAAAAACCGTAACAGAAATCAGAAGCTAACGTAAGTATTTCCATACGCGCCTAGAAGAAAAGTCTTTTTAAGCATGACATCAAAGTGAGTGAAAGCATGAAAGCAAAATAATGATAAACTATTTAAAATATATAAAACATCTAATAAACATTGTAAAAATCATAAAATACAATACTATGAAAAAATGACAAAGGATTATAGAATGTTTCTGGGTAACAATTTAGAAACATTTATATAAAATCTTTTAAGTAGTCATGCCTTTAACACAGAAATTTCTTTTCCAGAAATTTATTCTAAGATAGCAGCTATGAGGAGAAAGACTATAGTGTTTAAATTGAAGAAAAATAAACATGGAAACAACAACAATGGAGGAAGACCAGTTCAGTAAACTATCATATAAAAATGAACTACCATGCAACCCTTTAAAGTGTTAGACATATTTACCACATATTTACCACATATTAGTCAAAAGGTTATATGCACATCTGTAAGTTTTTTCGTAGGATACAGAATTTTAAACAATTCTCCTTTTTTTTTTATTGTAAACAAATGGGATACACGTTGTTTCTCTGTACAACAATTCTCCTTTACTCAATTATAAAGCAACTCAAAATAGTTTGACAACCTCTCTTAAAAACAAGTTGTTTTGAAGTTTTTTTAAAGTCGGGTTTATGGAGGTATAATTTATATGATGTAAGATTCACCTTATTTAAGTATACAGTGTAATGTATAGAGTCATATAAGCATTAACAGAATTAGGATATGGAACATTAGCACCACCCCAGAAAGTTCCTTGCCCCAGCTTCCATGTCCTGGGCAATCATTAATTTCTTTCCCTATATTTTTGCCTTTCCCAACATGTCATATAAATGGAATTATGTCATATAAATGGAATTATGTAATATATATAGTCTTGTATCAGGCCTCTGTCATTTAGCACAATTCTTAAGGCTTTTGAGACTCATTCATGTTGGTGAATATATGTATATATATTTATTATTTATTTTATATATTTATAAATAGTGATTATTTTTTTGGTACTGGGGCTTAAACCCAGGGATGCACTGAGTCACATCTTCAGCCCCCCTTTTTTTAAAATTTTTGAGACAGCATCTAGCTAAGCTGCTTAGAGCCCCACTAAGTTGCTGAAGCTGGTTTTGAACTTATGATTCTCCTGCCTCAGCTTCCCAAGCCACTGGGATTACCAGTATGCACCACCATGCCCAGGTAAACAGAACTTTTTATTAATAAGTATTCTATTATATGGATGTAATATAATTTGTTTATTCATTCTTGTGTGTGCATAGTACTGGAGATTAATCCAGGGTCACTCTATCAACTAAGCTACATCCCCAGGCCATCATCTTTTTTATTTTGAGACAGTCTTGCTAAATTGCTTAGGGTCTCACTGAGCTGCCAAGACTAACCTCAAGTTTGTGATCTTTCTCCCTCACCATCCTGAGTTGCTAAGACTACAGGCCTGCATCATTTCCAGGCTTGTTTATTCATTCTCTATATGATAAATATTTTAGCTGTTTCCAATTTTTTGGTAATCATGAGTAAAGCTATGCGTAGATCTTAGGGTAGACAGATGACTTCATGTCTTTGAGGTAAATACCTAGGAGTGGTATGGTTGAGTCATAAAAGAAATTTAAGTTTAACTTTATAAGAAGTTTGTTTTTCAACATAGTTCTACCATTTTTACATTGCTACCAGCAATGAATGAATGTTCCAATTACTCCACATCATCAGCTAAAAAGTTGCTCAAATAACTGGTCAATCTTTAAAATTTGAAGCATTCTAATGAGTGTGTAGTGGTTTCTCCTTGTGGTTTTAATTTGTATTCCCCTAATGACTAATGATGATATTGAATTTTTTTTTTTCTTTCCCATAAAAGGGTATCTTTCATGTCCTTATTTATCATCCATATTGGGAGACCCTGGAAGTCAGAGACTTGGTCACATTGCAGATATGATGAAGTTTGTGAAAGGGACTCCATAAAGTTGTCTATGAATTCCTGGCTCACTCCTGTGCTGCACATGTGTGGATCTGATGTTAAATTGCACACCAAAAGCATGGAGAACGCAACTAAAGAATAGGTCGATGCCTAGTTCCTAGACTGGCCCCTCAGTGATGCACACACGGGTAGATCTCAGCAACACCACAAAGGCTTTGAAAACTGAACTCACATCAGAATCACTGCCTTTTATTGGCGAGTCAAAACTTGTAGCTGAACCTAACTGGGTCATTCCCTGCTAGAACAAACAAACACAAAGTTACCATTTAAAAATATATATATATGATTCAACAAGACCTATGGGCTAGAGGTGTGGCTCAGTGGTAGAGTCCTTGTCTACCACACTCAAAGATGGGGTTCAATCCCCATGACAGGGGTGGAAAAGTAGGGGACTAGAGAATGCAAAACAAACTAACATGTCTAATCATGAACACTAAAATGTCCAAGATACAATCCAAAATTATCAGATATACAAAGAACTAGTAAAAGTCTCAACAAATTGCAAGGAAAAAAGTCAACAGACTTCAATTCCAAGATGACCCAGATGTTGGAATTATCAAACTAACCTTAAAACAATTATAATCATGCTTCAAAGAATTATGATTAAACATTCTTAAAATGCAGTGAAAGAAAGAAATACAATTTGCTTATTCATTCTTTGTGTGTGTGTGTGTGTGTGTGTGTCACACACACAAATAAAGAACAAAATAGAAATTTTAGAAGTGGTTTGGAATGGTGGCACACACCTGTAATCCCAGCAGCTCTGGAAGCTGAGGCAGGACAATCATAGATTCAAGGCCAGCCTTAGCAATCCAGTGAGGCCCTAAGCAACTTAGCGAGACCCTGTTTCAAAATAAAAAAAATAAAAAGGGCTGGGGACATGGTTCAGTGGTTAAGCGTCCCTGGATTCAATCCCTAGAACCAAGATAAACAAAGTTTAGAAGTAAAGAACTCAGTAATTGAATTTAAAAATCTATTGGAAATGTTCAAAAGAATGGAAATGACTGGGGAAAGTGAGTTAACTTGAAGACTGACAAAGATTACCTTTGCACATGCTAAACAACTGAGAAAGGGGGGGAAAAAGACAGGAGGACATGTAGCTCACTGGTAGATTGCTTGCCTAGCATATGTGAAGCCCTGGGTTCATCCCTAGCACTGAAAAAAAAAACTTTTTAAAAAGAAAAAGAAGAAGAGAATTTTACAGACAATATTAAAAGGTGTAGCATTGTCACTGGAGTATTAGAAGAAGAGAAAAAAAGTAGTACCATGCTTAAAATTTTTTTGGGAACGAAATAATGGCTAAAACCAAATTTGGCAAAAGACATAACTTACATTTCAAGAAGTTCAGCAATCCCAAACAGGATAAACTCAAAGAAATCTATACCTAGATGCTTCATAATCAAATGGCTGAAAACCAAAGATAAAGAAGAAAGTCTTGAAAGTAGCCAAGAAAATGATAAATTGATACAGAGGGAAAACATTCAAAGGACTGAATTTCTCAGCAGAAGTCATGGAGGCCAGAAGGGCCTGACACAAAGTTGTAAAGTGCTTGTATAAACCAAACACACACAGAAAAAAAGGAAAAAAAAAAAAAAAAATGTCAACCTGTAACCCACGATCTTATATCCTGTGAAAATAACCCTTGGGAATAAAGGCAAAACAGATACCTGGTGAAGGAAAACTTAAAATCTAAGTAGATTTGATTTAAAAGAAATTCTAAAGGAAGTTCTTAAGGCAAAAGAGAAATGTTATCAGAGAGAAATCTGGAACTTCAAGAACGAATGAAAAGTAACAGATATGGTAACGATCTGGGTAAAATATAATAAACCATTTTTCTCTTAAGTTCTTTAGACAACATATGATAGACAGTGAAAGAAAAAACCATGCCATTGGTGCATTGTCAATGTATACAGAAGCAATACTTGTAATAAATACAACATAAACTGGGAGGATACAGAGTGATAGGAAGGGTTTATACATTACTTCTTTCTCTCTTTTTTTTTTTCTTTGACCATGATGGAATGAAGTAGAAATCAATAACAGGAATATATCTACAATCTTGACACAATCTCATAAAAGTAAAGCACATTTCCTCTGAGTCTATAACAATGAACTATTCTTAGAAGGTAGCCAGTGAGTTGTGATAACTACTTTAATCTATATTTTTCAAAACTCTCAAGAGCCAATCAATGTTAGAAGAGCAATAAATGAACTTTTATTTAGGCAAAGAAGATAGACCTTTACTAGCTTTAGAATATCAGAAAGTATTCACCGACTTCAAGTTTTAATTTAGAAGATCCTTAAAAACCTGGAAACAAATGGGAACATTAACTGTCTGAGTTATGGATAATGTAAAAAAAAAATTTTGTGAGATACCACAAGTAGGCATTATTTACCATCTATGTTAAATTTAACATTTTTCCATATTAAATGTCAAAGACTGTATAATAAGTAAGTATAAGTAATTCTAACTAAGTAGCTGATTCCAATCTACTGTCTTGATTTTTTTAATTTTTTGATTCATTGTACACAAATGGGGTACGACTTTTCATTTCTCTGGTTGTACACAACGTAGAGTCACACCATTTGTGTAATCATACATGTACATGTGTAATGATGTTTGTCTCATTCCATTATCTTTCCTTCCTTGATTCTTTTCTTCAATACAAAATCTATCCACACAAAGCTAGCCTCACTATAAAGGGAACAGGCATTGATCTGTAAGTAGATATAATACTACTAATAGTTGTAGCTACTGCCAGATTCAGTTAATGCGTTTGTTTATTTTTTTAGCTGATATTTCATTTGGTTCAACATAAAGAAAAATGTCAGATTTTACAATATCTTTTTTTTCCCCCCACTTTGGTACCAGCGATTGAAGTCAGGGACACCTAGCCACTGAGCCACATCCCTAGCCCTTTTTGTATTTTATTTAGAGGCAGGGTCTCGCTGAGTTGCTTTGGGCCTCACTAAGTTGCTGAGGCTGGCTTTGAACTCATGATCCTCCTGCCTCAGCCTCCCGAGCCATTGGGATTACAGCATGCACCACCATACTCAGCTAGATTTACAGGCATGCACCACCATGCTCAGCTAGCCAAAGAAAATTTTTATTTGGGGAGTAAACATTCAGCTACAGTAAAATAATAAAACACTTTAATAATAGTATGAAGTATCTGCTACTTACCCTACTTAGTAACTATCATAAATAAGCAAGCTTCTATTAGCTATCGGTCTCTCAAGGCTATCTAAACCAATGATCTTCAATTTATTCACACTAAAATAACTAAAAAATTATGCAACATCGGGTGTGTGTGTGTGTGTGTGCATGTGACACGCTGCTACTGAGGATGGAAAACAGTCTTATGGATACTAGGTAAATGCTCTATCACTGAGCTTAACCCCAGCCCAGCTCACAAATTTTTAATTTGGTATTCAAAAGTTTTGATTTTAAGTTCAAAGAACTGCAAACAAAGTAATATCCTGCACAATACAAAATTTTAAATAAAACCTTTACATTACTTTAAATGTTTCCAAATAAATGAAAACACCATGGAGATTTGATTCCTAGACTTGTCTTTATAAAAAAGTACATGAACACACCTCTTCCTTAACAGTAGAAATTTTACAACTTCCCTTTTCTTCCTTGAACTTTTTTCGCACTCCACTTCCTCCAGCAGAATTTAATTTGAATGTGATATACCTGCGTGCTTTAGCCATACTACAAATGTTCCAATCTATAATGACTATGTATGTGTATTTACATTTTTCTTATCTCCAATGATCATAATGCCCTAGTGTTATACTCTGTCATCCAGACTGTATTATTACAACAACCACTGGCTTACATTTATCAAAAAGGCATGGTTTCAGGGACTGGGATATAGCTCAGTTGGTAGAGTGCTTGCTTCACAAGCACAAGGCCCTGGGTTCAATCCCCAGCACCACAAAAAAAAAAAAAAAAAAAAGGCATGGTTTCATTATAATGTTTTACAAATAATAAGCATAATAAGAAATAATTACTAAAATATATCTTTTATATATGCATCAGCAATTTTTCTTTTCATTTGTGTTTATTTAAACACTACTCAAATCAACTGATTGAAATCAGGTCTCCCTTGGTAAGCAAAGAAGCTGAAAACAGTATTTTAAAAATGAACAAGCAAGTCTTCAATTCATTAATGACGCAGGTGTAGTGTTTCCTTATCCTGTACTTTGAAGCACCCAGTTGAAAATACATCTTTTAATAAAAGCTTTGGGGTGATGCTTTTACGATAGTATTAAAGAAATCACCAAGTTGTCCCTTCTGTTTTGCTGTCCCAAAAAAGTGTAAAAACTCCAAAGCAATATACCACAATGTGATTCAGATGGGCAGAAAAGGATGCCAGTCTTCAGTCAAGTGGGAGAAGAGGATATGAGAGAACCTCCCAGGCAGACCAACATTAAGAAAGAGTAGAAACAGACACCAAAGATCTGGAATTGAACTTTCTTAAAGCTATCTAAACTAACTAGTCTCCTTCTCCCCAAACCAATGATTTGCTTTTCAGCCTCAAGCAGAAATCCAATAGAAAAAAATATAGTCAATGCCTCAGTGTTAGACATAAGACATGTAGGTTTTTTTTTTTTTTAAATACCTCACCAGGCCAATTATTAAGTATAAAACTATATTAGTCAAGAAATTTATTAATCTTTTACAGGAAAACTATGATTTTTTTTTTAAACAGGAAAAGCATTTTAGAATACAGGAATATTGATAAACAATTTCCAGTTTATATTTAAATTTAGAGCTCAAAACTGCAGTAGATCTATGTGAGATATGTTCCAAGAACCCCAATGAATGCCTTAAACCAAAGACATTACCAAACTCTATGTATACTATGTTTTTTCCTATACATATGTACCTACGATAAAGTTTGATTTCTAAACACAGTACGTGCTTAACAAAAATAAGTAATAAAATAGAATAATTATAACAGTATATTGTTAGTTGTGTGAATTTGGTCTCTATTTCAAAATATAGTAATGAACTCCCCCCTTTCTTCATGTGATGGTCTGATACAGCATTAGGTTACTATGTAAGGGTGACCTGAAGTCAAGCACTGCCATGTCTCAACAGTCATCTGATACACAAGAGACAAAGGGCAGGTGGCATATACAGCATGGATATACTGAACAAAAGGAAAATTCATTTTTGGGTGAGACAACAGGACACTGCAAATTTCATCATGCTGCTCAGAACAGTGCATAATTTGAAACCCATGAACTATTTGTGTCTAGAATTTTTCATTTAATATTTTCAGGCCATGAATGAAAACTGGAATTCTTGAACCAAACCCCACAGATAAGGGGAGACTACAGTAATTTTAACTAAAACCTCAGAAAACAAAGCTGCAGATAAGGGAAGACTATTAGTTCAAAGAATAGTGAGAAATTCTTAAAATTAATTCTGACTGCTTTTAATTTCTTTACAGAAAATAAGTGAGTTAAGTGATGATTTACACTACTGAAGCGATCTTACAAGTTGATGGCATGATGCTCATAAAAATGTTAAATGGAAAATATGAGCTAAATGAATGGAAAACAGAGGTGGTCTTTAAAAATTCCCCAAATTCCTAATCTTTAAATTCAGGTTGACCAAACCTTAACTGAAATTGGTCTTTACATTCTGAGCAGCTTATCTTTGAAAATCTATTTCCTTCACCACTCCCACTAGATATATATTTGCTAATGATATGATTCTACAGAGCTCAACAGGCCTGCCTCTGTTTTTAGTTCCAACTGGGTCAACACCATCTCTCACAGAGATCTCTGAACTGCATTTCCCTCTTTTTAAAAGCATTCTCTCCTATTCTGTATCACCTGAGTTAAAGAGGAAAAAAAAAGGGCTGTGGCGGGCAGGGAGTATATCCACTTATAGACATATTTGTGAAGATTGAGGGGCCAAACCCTAAATAGCAGTCTTCACATGGCCCTATTATCACATTATAAAGTACACTAGTGCAATGCTCCTAAAGGTCAGATTCTATATTAGGCTATACTTCAGTTTACTAAAGCAAACTCATGACTCAAGTAGAAGCAAATATTCTGTTGAATTATGGTTGTACCTTTTTGCTTTCCTTTTAGATAAGAAAATACTCCATTTTAAAAAGAGAACAAAAGAGGAAGAAGAGAGTCAATCAACTCTTCAATGTATGAGATCGGCTAAGACCAAAAGTATGCACTGATATACATTTGATTATCAGTTATACTCACAATGAACAGACTGATAATTAGTATCTGAATTGTCAGCATTCCTTAAAGAAAACATCCTGGTACATCCTTCATTCACTTTGGAGGTGAAAAGTACCCATCTGTTCATTTACAGAAATGTTTTAGTTGAATTTCTGGCTCCAAGCAATTAATTACACCAGGAAATAATATCAATTCAATTTTCAAAATCATGTACTCTGACATATACTTTCCAAATTTCTCAAAACTCCTTAATCTGCCAGGTACAATGGCACATACCTATAATCCCAGCAATTTGAGAGGCTTACAAGGAGGATTCAAAATTCAAGGCCAGCCTCAGCAATTTAGCATGACCTTGAGCAACTTAATGAGACCTTGTCTCAAAACAAAAAATAAAAAGAACTGGGGATGCAGCTAAGTGACAAAGCACTCCTCAGCTCAATCCCAATACCAAAACAAAACAAACTCCTAAATCTCAGAACCTATTTCCTAACTGCCCTTGGGTACTTGTGATCAGAATATCAAGTACCACCTCCAATTTTAACTCTTCTTCAGAAAGTTAGGGAGAGAGGGAGAGGGAGACAGAGAGAGGGAGAAAGAGAGAGAATCAAATCAAATCATTTTTTCCATCATCTCATTTATTCTGGCTCAAAATCCTCAAAGTCATTTCTGTTGGTCCTTCCTCTCCTTGACATTCTGTTTTACCATTTAATCAGAATTATGCAATTCTTCTCCCACATATTCTTTTTTCATTCCCACATATCCCTCTAAACTCCTTTATCTCCTAAAGAGACCTAATTCCAAGTAACTGTAAAAACCTCCCTAATCTCCCTTCCTCTAGGACTGTCCCTTCCAATACATTTTATACAAAAAGAACTCCAAAAATAGCACCACCCTGTCCTTATTATTAAAAAATTCACATATAATATGAGATACAAAGAAACTATTAACATAAGTTGGATAAGCATTATACTGCTGAGATAACAAAAACAAAAACAAAAAAACACTTGGTGGGCAGGAGAGTGACTACTGGGGAGATTTCAGAGGATGTACAGGTAAACTGAAGGAAAACATTCTAGACAAAGAATAGCCTAATGTGTGAAGGTTCATTTTTGAGGAAGGACAAGTAGTTCAGCTGTGCAGAAGAGGTAGAAGATAAGGCTAGAAAAAGAGGTTGATCGGACTCTGCTCAAGTTTAGATTTGATTCTATCAAAATGTAAAACCAACAGAGACACAAGAAGTCTTTAAGTTTTTGTATGTTTGTTGCTTTGCTTTTAATACATTGTTTTTTAAAAACAAAATAACACAAGTATTTAACAGAACTAGACATATCTTCCCTAAGATGACAACTGATAAATTACTTAGTTATCTATACCTCAGATTAGTTAAAAGACTACAGGAAAATTAGATATGAGGGCAATATTCTTTCTGTACATGTTCACTAAGCCAATTGCTTTATTTAGCTATTCAAATCCACTGTGTTTTTGAGGGTATTTGTTTGTTTTTGTTTTGGTACCAGGAATTGAGCCTAGGGGCACTTAACCACCACTAAGCCACATCCCCAGCTCTATTTATTTATTTATGTATTTACTTATTTATTTATTTTTGAGACAGTCTCATTAAGTTGCTTAGGGCCTGGTTAGGGTGCTGAGACTGATCTTGAACTTGAGATCCTCCTGCCTCAGCCTCCCACGCTGCTGGGATTACAGGCTTGCACCACACACCCAGCACCTCCACTGTGATCTTATTCATATGTGTCTTCATGATCTGTTACTGAGAGAAGCACAACTTAAATTCTCCACTCTACTTATGAGTTTGTCTACTTATTAATATCAAATATTGTGGGGTTTGTTCTTTTAATTTTTTTCTTTGTTTTAGATTCCAATTTTCTGGTGTCATATGAGCAAACACATAATGCCCTGAAAACACTGCTCTAGATAAGTTTTCTGGTCCATTCTTGGACAAATCTGCTTGTTATACCACTGAAAACTGGTAATTATTTTCCTCATGCTCTTTCCTTTCCAGCAGCCATCTACTTCCAGTCAAGTATACCTCAATATTTAGAGCACATACATACTGCTCAGTTTGATTGCCACTTTAGAGAAAAAATGGTTGTCCACATGATCAAAGGTATTCATATTCACAAAAAAAAAAAAAAAAAAAAAAGAACTAGGTACATCATGCTATCTGGTCACAGTTTATAACTCTGCCCAGGGTATAAAAGGAGAGAAAAAAGGTTTGAAACATCCAGAGAACATTTTCTTCTTCCCAAAGAAAAAAAAAACAAAAATCAAAATTACTAATTTGAAAAACCTTAGTCCCCAAGTCAGCAATGGCTTAAAATAATAAAAAAAAAACAATTCTAATAATTTAAAAAACATAAATATAAAACATTATGGCAGCTGTCCTAACTATCATAGTATGAATAGACACATGAGCAACATGGAAAGCTGAAAATTTCCTATCTCAATACTCATTCAAATTATAGGGAGGAGAAACTGCGATAAATTGTGGCTCAGTCTGCACTTGAAATGACTGAGACATACAGACAAGTCAGGGCAAAAGAAAACCCTCAAGTAATAAGTAATCAAATGCAACATGTAAGGTGTTTTGTTCCTACTTAGAAGTTGAAAATAAAGTCTACCATATGGTAATGAATAATAGGGTTTTCTTTCAAACTGTAGGTCATTACCCATTAGTGAGATATATTAGTGGTTTGTGATAACTGGTTACTTTTTTTTTTTCCTTCACATAAGAGGATTTATTAAGCAAACAGAGTGTCTCCTTGCAGGATAAGAGAGAAAATGAGAGGAAAAGAAAGGGAAAGAGAAAAGGAGCGCAAGAAAGAGTGTGAAAAGCGAGGAGGAGAGAGAAAGCAAGTCAGGGGGAGAGAAAAGAAGTTACTTTTTAAAAATGAAACGTGTCAGGCATGGTAGCACATACCTGTAATCTCAGCCGTTCAGGAGGCTGAGATAGGAGGATCACAAGTTTAAGGCTAGCCTCACCAATTTAGCAAGGCCCTAAGCAACTTAGTGAGACCCTGTCTCAAAATAAAAAATAGAAAGGATTGGGGTGGGGCTGGGGTTGTGGCTAAGTGGTAGATCACTCACCGAGCAGGTGAGGCACTGGGTTCAATCCTTAGCAACGCATGAAAATAAAATAAAGGTATTATGTCCACCCACAACTAAAAAATTTAAAAAATTTTATAAAAAGGATTGGGGATGTGGCTCAGTCATTAAGCACCCTTGGGTTCAATCCCTAGTACTAAAATAAATAAACAAACTGAAAAACAAACAAACAGAACAGGCTATAAGAAATAATACCGCAATATATTTAAAAGGTTAAGATTTAAGGTACTGTGGTTGTGGCTCAGTGGTAGAGCACTTGCCTATCGTGTGAGGCACTGGGTTTGATCCTCAGTACCACATAAAAGTAAATAAATAACATAAAGGTACTGTTCATCAATAACCAAAATACTTTTTTAAAAAAAGATTTAAAAAGTATTATTCATAGACTTGTTTTAGTTTTATGTACGTACATATATGAAATATATACTAAAAATTAAAAGGTGTTTCATATTATAGGTCACTACTAAAAATAGAAAATCTAAGCTGGGTGCAGTAGGACTACATTGCTGAAATTCCAGCAACCCAGGGGGCTGAAGTATAGAAGGATCTCAGGTTCAAAGCCAGCCTTGGTCACTTAGTGAGGCCCTGTCTCAAAAATTAAAATATAAAAGAAAAAAAGAAAGAAACAACTGGGGTTGCTCAATGGTAAAGCACCCCTGGGTTCAATTCCCAGTACCATAGGAAAAAAAAGGTAGGCAAAAGGCATTTGACTCAGCACATTGTACTTTAAAAAAAATAAAATAAAAAATAAGAAGGTGCCCTGCTCCATGAACAAGTCCTTCTTAGGCTTGCAGAGTAATGAGGCTTTAGCAGGTAAGCATAACTATTCACAGGCCTTATCAGGATAATCACCCCCTAGATGAATCCTGAGGGTTTGAAAGATATGTTGAGAGGAGCAGGGACCTCCTACATAGGCAGCTAGACATGCTGAGTCAACCCTGGCTATGAAGGTAAAGTGGTTGAGGCCAATCACCCCACATTCCACACTAGTAATACACTATCTGATCCTCACAAGCAGGAACTGTTTCTGGTTTGCTCCCACTATGTCCCCCTCACCTAATACGGCATATGGAATGTGGCAAGTAATGTTTGCAGTAAATGTTTGCTAAATAAATAAATTATATTGCATAAGTCATTCCCTCTCTCAGGCCTTGAATTTCTGTAAAGCAAAAGGACTGGACTAGATCAATATATTCCCTTTCAGTTTTAAAGGTCTACATATACTTCTTTGAGCTATAATTCCTAAATACATCATATAGAATATCAGTAAAATCACTCTAGGACATCAGGGTTTGTATATATGCCAAGTCACAAGGTTTCACAGCATCTTCCTCACTGCAGTCCTGCCTAAGATAAACAAAATGAGTTTGCCCTGTTGAAATGACTGAAACCATCACAGCCTCCTCAAGGAGAAACTGTTTTAAATTTGCTAAGGTAGAAAGAGCAGCTGTTATAGAAATAACATAAAATATGTCTGACCATTCAGCTAAAACAAGAAAAGTTGATACATAAAAAACAATAATAGCATCAACAAAATTTTGCTTCTTCAGAAAACTGAAATAACCAAATGATCTAGTAACTAAATAACCAAATGATTTCTGACCTTAATATCACAGTACACTTACTTTCTGTGAAGGCAGGATATTTGTTTTCGAAATAGTATAATATAGACTTATATTCCTCAATTGTTGATTAGGAATTACTTTCTAACCTTCTAGAACTTTTTTCCAAAAAGGGCAAGTAAATTATTCTTCAACCTATTATTTTAAGTAACATCATCCAGAATTAATCTGACTAACTCACAAAACCACCAGTTCACAAAATTAGATTTTATTAAATGTATCTACTAAAGGTTGACATGTAAGGATTACACATTAAAGTATGTTCCTTATCTATCAAAAAAAAAAGTTTCAATGGTTTTCAAATCACCTCTAACTGTTATGGGGAACAGTTTGGCTTCTAAATATTTCAAACTTCTTTGTAGATGCTTGTTGTAGAAACACAGGTATGAACTATGGGGAGATCAGAAAACTCTACAGAGATATTAAGTCTTTAAGTTGACTTAACATAAAAAGTCAGAAAGCAATTTTAAAGGCTTAAATAAAGGCAAATAAGAGACACATCATAAGACACTTTGTATTTGACCATCAATAAAAAGATAAGAAAGCCCAAAGGCATTTCACCATAAGCAGATTCTAAGAGAAAATGTTTATAATGATGACATTTCCAAGAGTTGACCTGTTCCTTCTGTTTTTTCTTAAATAGACTGTGCACAAAAAGTTATTCTTCCAAGTATATCAAAAATTTTAAAAGAGCAATAACCATTCTCATGACACTTAAAAACAGGTAAACAATTTAAGCTTACTTTAACAATTCTTTAAAATAGCATTCCATGAAAACTAAAACCCTTGTATGTTGCTGTTAGAATGCATGTAATAGTATAGCCAGTATGGAAAACAGTTTGGCAGGTCCTCTAAACACAGAATTACTATTTGATTCTAGCAATTCCATTTCTAGCTACATACTCAAAATAACTGAAGGGAAGATGAGAACTTAGATATTTGTACAACAATGTTCATTATAGCATTATTCATGGTAGCAAGGTAGAAGCAACCCAGTGCCCATCAACAGATGAATGAACAAAATGTATTTTATACATTCAAGGAAAACAAACCATAAAAAAGAATAAAGTGCTGAAACATGTTACACAATGAATAAAACTGAGAACATTATGCTAAGTGAATAAACTAAATAGATACAAAAGAACAAATATTGGAAGATTCCAGTTATGTGAAATACCTAGAACAAGCAAGTTCACAGAGGTAGACAATTAGAGGTTCTCAGTGGCTACAAGGTTGAAGGGAATGGGAATTATTATTTAACAATTTCAGAGATTCTGTTTGACATAATAAAAAAGTTTGGAAATAGACTACAATGATGGGAAATAGATGTGAATACAAAAAAAAAAAAAAAAAAAAACATTAATTTTACATTTTAAAATGGCTAAGCCAGGCACAGTGGCTCACACCTGTAATCTCAGCCACCTGGGAGGCTGAGACAAGAGGATCCCAAGTTTGAGACCAGTGTCAGCAACTTACTGAGGCCCATGGCAACTCAGTGAGCAGTGAGACCCTCAAAACAAAAAATAAAAACAAAAAATAAAAAAAGGGCTGGGGATGTAGCTCAGAGGTAAAGCACCTCTGGATTCAATTCCCAGTACCAAAAGAACAAAAAAAAAAAAAAAAAAAAAAAAAAAAGCCTAAAATGGCAAATTTTTTCACTATTTGAAAAATAGAATAATTCCATGATCACCCCACAGAATAAAATACACAAGGAAATGTGGCTGTACACAAAATGGAAAGATCTCACTGATGGTTATATTAACCAAGTTGTCCAACATAGTCACTTACAGCTGATTTTATGTCTTCTGATGTGATGTGATATGATGTGGTCTATATAATAATGATCTTGCTAGAAAATTGGGCATGAATTTTAACATGAAAAAATTGCCAAATCCAGAATATGCAATGTTCCATAGGAAAATTGGTCTAGACTCTTCACAAGAATCAAATGCCAATTCCTGAACCTTGATTGGATTCTAGATCTGGAGAAAATAGAGCTACAAAGGATATTTTGGGGATAACAGGTGAAATTTGAATTATGGAGAGCATGTATGATGTAGGATATTGAATTACTGGTAATTTCTTGGTTATGATAATGATATATAATTGTATAGAAGACTGTACTTATCCCTGTACTTTAAGAAACATATGTGATGGAACTTATGGGTGAAGTATCATGAAAAATGCAACCTATTTTTGGATGGCTTGGCAAAAGATTATATGTGTCTGTGAAGGGGAGGACATGGGTATGTGTGGAGGTAAGGAGGCAAAGCATGTAGCCAATAAGATAACAGTGAGTGAATTTTAAATAAAGAGTATATAGGTGTTCATATTTTACTATGGGTTTGAAATTTTCAATATAAAAAAAAAGTTTTTTTTAAAGTTAGAATTCCACAAAGTTTCCTCTCTTTACTATGCTAAAGAAAGCTAAATAAAACAGAGGGAAATATAGCAAATTCAGCATTTTGCATACCTTCCACATCATACCAGTGTGCACCATTTGTGATTCCATCTTTGAAAGTCTCATCTTCATCTCCTGGACAATGAGGCTCACCAGTTTTCATTATGGGGTGATTTGAAGCATAAGCTTTTGCCAAGTATTTAAAGACTTCATCATCTGAGGTTTTGCTATAGATTCCAGTTGCTTTGTGCTCTGGAGAATCATCAAAAGGATAGCTTGCTACCACTGAGCCACCATGCAGATTTCCAGAAAGCACGAACCTTGAAAACATAACCAAATCGCATATCACTAAAAAATAAATAAATGAAAGACACAGAAAGCATAATGCATTTAAAGTTCCACAATATCATTCATAAATGAACTCATGTGTGTGTGTGTGTGTGTGTGTGTGTGTGTGTGTGTGTGTGTGTGTTGATGGGGATCAAACCCAGGACCTCCTATATATTAAACAAACACTAACAATGAGCTATATCCCCAGACCCATAAACAAATTCAAGTATCTCTCAGAGACCTAAAAGACAACTCTATCAGCTGTTATAAGCAGACCACTACTAACAGCAACAAAAAAATGGAAAGAAAGTATCATCAATTTAAAATTTCAAACAGCTTCAAGTTAACCACCAGTAACATTTAAAGAATGTTCTATCATTGAAAAAAGTAGTTGAATAACACAGTATAATGTTTCAAGAGATGTCTTATTTAAGGAATTTCAAATTCACGTGTAATATACTTTATTATGACTTTTCTAATATTCAACCTTTTTTTAACCTATAAAAATGACAATTTCATATAGTTTAACCTATCGTTTATGTTCCATAATATGTTAATTTCATAGAAAAATGTGGCTGTACAAATAAATATTTGTTGAATACTTAAGTTAGGTTATGCTTTCTATATTTACTGTTCAAATAATTTTAAAGATAGGGAGTCTAGTTTAAAACAGGATGTATTTTGTTTTGTTCCCGTTTCACAAAATACCTAGACTAAAATCACATTTTCAAGAAAGAGGCCACAGTTGAGAAGTTTCAGGAAAAAACAAAAAACAACCTGAAACAGCTAGATGTTTTCAGAGAAAAATAATATAGCATATCAAAAACTAGTCTTCCATTGCACCAAGAAATGGGGACATTTAAAAAATGAATTGACCTGGAGATAAGGTTGCTCCCATTGAAACAAACAAACAGACCTTTTTCTTGCCAGGCATGATGGCACATGCCTGCAATCCCATCAACTCAAGAGGCTGAGGCGAGAGGATCACAAGTTCAAGGTCAGCCTCAGCAACTTAGCAAGGCCCTATGCAATTTAGCGAGACCCTATCTCAAAAGAAAAAGGTTTAATAAAGGCTAAGGATCTGGCTCAGTGGTTAAATGCCACTTGGTTCAATCCTCAGGAGAAAATTAAAAAACAATAAAAAAAAATACCACCATCAAAAAGTTTTTCTAGTGTTCTGTGTATGTACGTGTTTGTTTTGCTAGGGATTAAATCCAAGACCTCATACATGTCACTCTACTACTGAGCTATAGCCATAGCCCTGTGTTTTCTATTTTTAAGTGAATCAATTTATAAGCTGGTCAAAAAAAAAACCAATTTTTTTTTTTAAAAATCCAGGGGCACTTAACCACCGAGCCATATCCCCACCCTTTTTTATTTTTTATTTTGAGAAAGGGTCTCACTAAGTTACCTAGGGTCTCACTTAATTGCTGAGGCTGGCTTTGGATTTGCAATCCTCCTACCTCAGCCTCCCAAACTGCTAGGATTACATGCATGTGCCATTGTACCCAGCTAATCTGGTCATATTTATAGATATAAAAATACTGAAAAACTTCTTTTCTGGTGAAAGCTACAGGAAAAAAAATGCTTACAATATGTTTACGCATCTTTCCCTTATGTAATAGATCACACCATTACAAGTAAATATTAAATACTTTCTCTTTGTACTGTAAATTGGATTTTCTTGCTTCTGCCTTTCTGTGGTTGAAATTAACTAACCTATAGAAATTCTACAGGGGGTTGATACATATATAACATTTCTCTATATATACTTGGAAGAAAATTAAATCTATCATATGTTTAATTTGAAAGGTTATTTTAAGCATGATCAGCATCATCCCAGAAGAGATCAAATAATGAAAATTACTTGTAACACAGAATCTGTTCACATCAGAAGAAAAAAATTAGCCAATAATGCTGTAATTAAACACTAGAACAGACTATAAAAAGAGACTAGTTTAGGGGCTGGGGAGATAGCTCAGTCAGTAGAGTGCTTGCCCTGTAAGCACAAGGCCCTGGGTTCGATCCCTAGCACCCCAACCAAAAAAAAAAAAAGATAGAGACTAGTTTAAGACTAATATAATTATAATTAGCACTCTTCCAGACACCAGAGAATGCCATTTGGTATAGTGGCAATAGTACAGCTTTGGAGCCAGGAAATTATGGTAAAAATGTTCAGTCTCCCAGATCTGTGGCTCAAGAGTTAGACAATCAGAAGTTTCTGCCCCTAAATTCAATAAACCCTAGATTCCTTCTTATCTGTAAAATGGGGATTAATGCTACCTGCTTCCCAGCACAATGACTGCTTTACAGCTCCTGTTCAACAACAATTCATTTCTTTGGAGATATCTAGCATCATGTTTAAGGAATCACTAACATACAGATTATCATTGTATTGTCTACTCCCACTGTCCCTCTTAAATGACACAGAAATAAAAACTAAGTACATATTCTAACTTCTAACTCTATACTAACAACCTCCCCCCTGCCCCACACCAACCCTATGTATTAAAAATTTACTTTATGGTTTGTATTTCTACAATTTAAGTACTTTTTCCCCCACTGAACTTTGAGAAAGTTATAAGAAGGCAGGCCCAGTTCAGGCAATCCATTCAGCAACAAATATTTTCTGAGTGTCATCTATGAGCTGAACACTGTTTTAGGCACTAGGAATACATTATGAACAACAATTAAAAAGCCCTGAACATTCTAAGTGAAGTATGCCACTTTCCATATTTTTAATTAAAACTTTAAAATCCAAGGTTCTCTACTAAATGCTATTTTTCATTTTGTTCAAATGTCCTGTAACACTTCTCAGAAATATATTTAAAAAGGTATAACCATGGACTCTCAGAGCAATAAAATATCTGCAATCTACTTGAGTGATAAATTCAAGTAGATCTTCCATACTCTATTTTTTTAGGTACTAATGTCAGGATTTCAAGAGAAAGTAACATCAATCACAATGGCTAAAAGATTACTCTTTTGAGTTTTTGTCAAACCAATTTTACATATCAATTCCAATCTTATTTGAAAGGTATTTCATGGGCTCCATTCAAATCAATTCTCTCAAGTGTTCCTCCTACTTGACTTCAATATTATATATCACTCCTTACTTTAAAATAGTTGGGCTAGTGACTAGTAGCTCATGGTAGAGCCTAGCCTATGTGAAGCCCCAAGTTCAATTCCCAGCAATTCAAAAAAATAAAATATAGAGCTAGCTTCAGCAGCACAGAGAAGATCAGCATGGCCCCTGCACAAGGATGACAAGAAAATTTGTGAAGTGTTTCATATTTTTACAGACCAAGGAACTGGACAGACACTTTACAGAAGACATACAGATGATTAATAAATGTATGAAAAAATGTTCAACATTTCTAGTAATTAGAGAAATGAAAATTAAAACAACTCTAAGGTTTCATCTTACTCCAATTAGAATGGCTATTATCAAGAACACAAACAATAATAGATGTTGGAGTGGATGTGGGGAAAAGGCACACTTTTACATTGCTGGTGGAGTTGCAAATTGATGCAACCACTCTGGAAAGCAGTGTGGAGAATTCTCATAAAACTTGGAATGGACCCACCTTTTGACCCAGCTGTCCCACTCCTCGGTTTATACCCAAATGACTTAAAATTAGCATACTACAGTAACACAGCCACATCAATGTTTATAGCAGCTCAATTCACAATAGCTAGATTGTGGAACCAACCTAGATGCCCTTCAACAGATGAATGGATAAAGAAACTGTGGTATATATACACAATGGAATATTATTCAGTCATAAAGAAGAATAATATTATGGCATCTGCAAATAAATGGATGGAATTGGAGAATATCATGCTAAGTGAAATAAACCAATCCCCAAAAAACCAAAGGCCGAATATTTTCTCTGATAAGAGGATGATGATATATAATGGGGGGGGGAGTGAGAGAAGAATGGAGGTACTTTAGATTATACAGAAGGAAATGGGGGCGGGGTATAAAAAATCGTGCCATGAGACAGGCATCATTACCCTATGTACATGTATGATTACACAAATGGTATGAATCTACATCGTGTACAGCCATAGAAACAAAATGATGTATCCCATTTGTGTTCAATGAATCAAAATGCAGTCTGTAAAAAATAAATTAATTAAATAAATAAAATAGCTGCTAAACATATGATAATAAGCCTATAAATATTAAAAAGTTAATTACTAAATTAATTCTTATGTTCACTAGACAATGCTATAGATAAAAAATTGAGAATGTGATGCCTGAAAAACTACAAAGATTCAGGAAATGGTAGATGAATATGCACAAGCCTCCCAAAATAACCCGCCTCAACACTATGATAATGATCTTCAAAACATCAAAAAATTGGGCTTGTGGATATAGCTCAGTGGTAGAGTGCTTGACAGGCCCTGAGGATCAATCCCCAGCACCATCAAAAAATCATTTATATGCTATCTTCTATTAAAGTCTGAACAAGTAAATTTACTTAAAGAAATCTAGTGTGTCAAAAATATGGAGTTGGGCTAGGGTTGTAGTTCAGCATGTGTAGGGCACTGAGTTTGATCTTCAGCATCACATAAAAGTTTTGTGTCCTTCTACAACTAAAAAAAATATATTTTTTTTAAATGGGGTCAAATAAATTCTAAACTTCAATACTGACACTAAAATTTTTTATAATTTCTAAAATACTTGTCTCAATAATCAATAGTACAAAAAACACCTTTTGGGTAAAGCATATAAAGTAAACAAAAAATAAAAATAAACTTCCCTTTCCTAAACTGGAAGAAATGAGTCTTAAAATTTTACATATTCAAAATAACAAGTCTATTTCTAACATAGCTCAGTGAGTAGGAGATCAAGAAATTACCCCCCAAATTTACTTCACTAAATACAAAGAAAAAGGTAGTTTTCTCATACAGCCTGTTTGTGTCTTTCTTTTTAATATCTTATCTATCAAAGCACCAATCTCAAATTGCGTGTGTACTTACATTTTTAATTAATTCACATATCAGTATCCTTCGTTATTGATTAATCATTAAATACACATTTTGAGTTAATTTTTGAAGACTGCAGACGGATGGATATACTCTTTGGCCTATACAATCACCTATTTTTTCTTTCTGATCAGTTACATACTTAAAAAAACAGTACAGTATGATTAGGGTAGTCCACTACCACAGAATAAAATGACTCTCCATATAATACCAACTGACCCACATGAGTTTTTAAAATCCTCCCACGCTCCTATCATTGAACTAAACCATACTGAACCAAAACTCAAAACTGTTAAATCACTAGTGATATGAAGAGACAATCAGAGAGCAAATTTGGGGTGCCAGATTAAAAATTTAGGCTTTCAATATTAACCTCAAGGTGACTTAGACTAAAAGGAAATTTCGTATTTGGTCATAGCAGAACTAATACTGAAAAGAAAAATCCCTGCAAGGGTTGTGCCAGGGTATTGTGAACACTTAAGCAATGAAAACAGTTCAGTTGATATATCACCTCAGAAAAAGGCTGGCCATCACAGCTTTTGACAATAAGTGTTACGTCAAAGTCAAATTTATGCAACTGTGCAGAGGTCATGACGTGGTCATATTTAAAAGAAAAAAAAATCGTCCTAGAAAGTGTATGTGAAATATCTACAAGGGCTCTTCTAAAGGGAGTAAAGTGAAAAGTGAAAGAAAAAGAATCTGGAGCTGTCATAATGCCCATCTTCTAGATCTGATGTATCTGACTGAAATCTTATATAAGAAATGATTCCAAGTCCCACAGAGAAACTTCTTCATTTATTATTATCTTATCTTACCTGTCATTCAGAAATCTCCAAATCAGGATGGAAATTAGCTACTACTTAAGAAGTCTTATGAAGACACAAAAATGGGGAGTATGCTGTCTACCGTGATGCTTGAAAAAACAAAGCTGTATATGCTCACTTCAGAGACTATTCCATTTGTAGTAAGTTCCCTTTTCCTTCACTCCTCTCTCCTCCCTTTCTGCTGTAAATCCTACCTATATCTTCAAACTCAGTTCAAGTTCTACTTCTTCCACTGAGATGGTCAATATTATTTCAGCTCAACCACACTTTGCTGGTGGGTACAATTTCTGTCAAGTTTAACTGGGTGAACATCTCATATAGATTTATAATATTTTCTTCTTATACACTAATTTCTTGAGGCCCTCATTCTTACAAAGTTTTTAAAATCCTACACAAACTTAATAACACTCAAGATGTATATCAAGTGTAACAATTAGTTATTCTGCCCAGGCCCCATAAATAAGGTGCAAAAATGACATCAGAAACCCTTGCAGTCTAAAATAAAAACAGTTCACAGATCTGTGCAAGTTCTCCAGTCAAGTCCATCTGCTCCTTAGCAGAGTCAGAAGTAAAAACTGGCAGAGATTCAGTCTCTATCAAATAATCAAGAGAAAGATTCTGGGGTTGTCATTGCCATTTCTGGGCTTCAGTCTCTTGCCCTAGTAAGAGCACTGAATAGGAATTGGATTGCCTGAGTCTAAGTCCCAGTTATACTCCTCACTAGGCAAATTAGTTTAACCAGTTTCACCCTCAATTTTCCCGTATGCAAAACCAAGATGTGAATGGTGACTATATCATCCAGTTGTGGCCAAAATCAAGTGTGATAATGCAGTCACGGAAAGTGGTTAGAACAGTGCTTCTAGAAATAAAATAACAATATTGACAGTTTATCTATAAAATGAGTGAGCTGACCTAGGTTATCCTTAGGGTCTCAACCATCGCTTATATTCCATGGTCCTGAAAGAAGAGGGACAGAATGCCAGAAAGGAATCTCCCCTTCAGCCATGCCTTGACCAAATGACATCCTCTAGGCACCGCTTCTTTGACAATTAGCGGGACTAGGAGGCTCCGCGGCCTGGGCTGTTTCTATTACAGGGTGTCACCCTCCATCCTCACTATCCCCACCCCTTAGGCCGGCAAGCATTGTTTGAGCGCCTACTGGGTGTCAGAACCAGCATCTTGCCCTTGAAGGTTCACGTGGATGCAGAAGAGAGGTCGGAAAACACTCACTTGTTTCTGCGGATCCAGTCTATGAGGGCGCGGACCTCTGGCACTTCGTCCAGGGCTGGGGGCTCGCCGGTACTGAACTGGTCCGGGAAGCTGCGGTTGAGGTCACGGCCACGGCTGTTGTCTCGGCCGCTGACCCCCCGCGGGCCGCCCTCGCTGAGGCCGCAGTCACCCTCGCGGGCGCGCTCGAAGCCGTCGGGGTTGAGGCTGGGCAGCACATACACGTCGGTAGTGTTGAGCAGACGGACGAGGCGCGGATCTCCCCGCCGGTAGCCGGACGCCAGCTCGCGGGCCAGGTAGACCAGCACCTGCCGCGACACGGTCTCGTCGCCATGCATGTTGCCCACCAGCTTCACCTGCGGCCGGCCGGGCAGGAGCGGCCCCGCGGCGTCCGGCCCCGCGTCGTCGTCCGCGAACAGCGGCCCCAGGCCAGCGGTGAGGCGCAGCACCCACAGCGGCCGGCCCTCCACTGAGCGGCCAATGCTGAAGAGGCGAGCCAGACCCGGGGGACCCGCGGCCGCTGCCTCCTTCAGCGCTTTGCCCAGCTCCTCTTCGTGGTAGTAGTGGTCGAACTGGCCCTCGGCAGCCTCGGCGCCCGCACTCGTCGTCGTCGTCGCCTCCGCCTTCTTGATGTGTGCCCCCCGGGCTGGGCTCCTCAACAGCAACAGCAGCAGCAGGCACAGCGGCAGATGGAGGCGCCCGAGCCGCCAGGGTGGCCGCACTTCCCAGCCGCTCGCCATCTTCCAGCAGCGCCGCTAACCCCGGCTCCGCTCCCGCGGCTCCGCTCTCCGGGCGGCCGGGGCCCGCCGGATCCCCTCCGCGCCTAGCAACCCCATCCCGCCCTCCGGTCGCGGCCAATCGCGAACGGGCCTGCTGCTGCGTCACGCCAGAGGGCGGGGCTATCCTTAAAGCGACCGTTTCCCTCTGGGCGTGCCTTCCCTGCTCCAGTCCCGGAGCAGTTTGGTCACTTGCTTCCTTCCCGCAGGTTTTTCTCCCTCTCCTCCTTGCCTTCCTATTTCCTTTTCCATGCTTGCTCTGTTTCTCCTTCACTCTGTTTCTTCTTTATGGCTTCTCCCCTTTAATTGTCACCCCTTTTTCCTCTTGAGTACTCTTACTAACTCTCTTTCCATCTTTGTTGTAGCTTTTCTCAGCTGCGTTTTAACATTTAGAGCTGAGAATCCAAAGAATCAAAAACTGCCAAAGAATCAAAAGACTCGAGGAAAGCCAATAGATTTGAAAGAATCAACGTACAAAGAATCAAAGGACGCATTAGTCCAATCTCCTCTGCCCCCTTTCCTCTGGATGCCACCTGCCTTAGCTTGAAGCCAGCTGCCTGCATGCTGTGAAGAGAATGGGACACTTGGAATAGTAAAAGGCCCACTACTTCACAAGGCAGTCTATTCCATTTTTTCAAGTTGCTATGTAGAAAGATGTTTCCTTAATGTTAAGTGGAAAACGGCTAGGTAGTATGCCCCCTTTGTGTTATTTATTTCTTTGGAGTCACCCCAATTGTTTTACTGCCACTAGTTCCCTGAGTGTAGTGGTTTCAGACCTCCTTAGGCAGATTGTATTTCATAGTTCACCTGTCCACCTCTCACACCTTTTCTGAGCCAATCATATGTGTATAACTGTGGCCTTGGAGTAGGCTTGACATTTCTGGAAACGCTTGTAAAGTGTAATTCCTGGGCTCCTCAATGTTTGTCTAAAGCTGGAGAATACAATGTTTCATCAAAACTAGAGAAGAGGACTTCTAAACTGTTCTTTAAAGTAGGTTTTAATCATATTAGCTTGAAGAAACACAAAACTTTTATAAAGTGTGAAATTCTACCCCTCTAACAACATAATTGCAATAACTGTTGTATTTCTTCTTTCAGAGCCAGATATTTCAAGACCCAGTCCCTGAACTATAATTGAACCCTAATATGACTAGTAGGGTTCATTCATTTCTCACATATTTATTGAGCAAATACTGTATGCCAAAGCTAGGTGCTGGTAAGCAATTCTTTCTTCTGCCAAACTAGAGACTTAATGCAGTTTGTGGTGAGTACTTAAGGAGAGATCCAGGGGCACAGGTAAGGGAACTCTCCTTCAACCTGAGAACAAGAAAGGAAAGAAAGAAGCTGTCAGGGAAGATGGGGGATTCTGGACAAAAGGAGAAGCAAGAATAGAAGGCTGCAAGGTTTGAGGGCACATACTGCAGATTAGGATTACTGTGTAAAGGGAATCACAGGTGTAGAGATATCAAGACACAAGCCAGAGAAGCTGACCTGAAGAGACTTGCATACCAGGATCTGGTGGGTACACTTGATTCAGAAGGCTATGGAGAGCCACAGATGGATTTTTAACTAATTTGGAAAAATCTCTGAAAGTAACATGAAGAATGGAATGGGAGACCTGAGACACAAGGCTGAGAGACCTGTGAGAAAGATATAATCCAAGAAGAAACAGAGGATAGTCAGCTGGCTCCAAGTGTATAGCCTAAGCAATTTGCAGGTGTTACTTGAAGTATAGAACAAGAGAAAGCACAGGCTTAGGTGGAGATGATAGAGAATACTCTGCATGAGAGCAAGCAAGTCACTCCAGTCCTGGGAACTCTTCTCCATAACCCATTTGGTCTAGTCTACCTTATTATGCACAGCAGCTGCAACTCATCAGAAACAAAGCCCCAACTCTGTGCAGAGACCTCTCCCCCCCTGGGAGTGCTTAATTATTACACTGTGCACTTTTACAATAATCCAAATCAAAGGAGCCCCTGGGGACATGTTAACCTCTAATCAAGCATTTCCTTTTCTACCATTTTACTCTCCTTTGAATCCTCTTCCCAGCCCCTGTGTCCTGCAGCCTTACCTAGTAAGGCCAGCTTAAATGTAAATAAACAAGCATGAGGGCAGTTGAATAATATGATGTAACTTGAGCCAGCTCCCTCCCAGGAATCCTCAAGCCTCCCACTTGCATTTGAGGCTTTTTTTCAGGGCAGGAGCTTTCTTAGCAGGTACACTGTGCCTGTGGTTGCAAGTGAAACCCAAAGCCCCAAATCGAGTCACAGCTCACTGGAGGAGAACAGCAGGGCGGGCAGAAGGCCCACTTTGTATTTGCCTACAGCTGAATACCTTCATCTGTGTCCCAGGAGCCTGGAAATCTTGTGACAGGTATCTTTTTCCTAACTCCCCGCCCCCTGGAAAGGTCTTGGCTCACACATGAGGGAAGTTGGGAAAGGCTTGAAGGTAAAAAACTTCCTGTTCACATAAGTGGAGTGACAATGAATGGATTTTTTAAAAACAAGGCAGAAGCTATTGGATGGCCAGCCTGATCCAATAACCGCTTCTTTAAAAGATTCATAGGTAATTGAGTCACAACATAGATCATAAACTTGTAAATGCCTCATTGTCTGGCACAAACACCCACAGATTTACAAATTTAATTTGCCAAGCATTTTTGGAGCACCCAAGCTAGTGAAAGTTCTGCTGTGCTGGGTGCGGGAAGATTGAAAGATGAATGAGGGAGATATTTTCCCTCCTAGATGTCAGAACCTAGTAAAGGTACCTAGAACATAACCATAATGAAGGGGTAAGATATATCTGAAGACCAGAGGTATGTAACATGCACCATGCTGAACTATACTGGTTGACTCATTTCATCCACAGAGTAGTCCTATCAGATAGGTAATATTATCATTCCCATTTCAAAAATAAAAGATAGAGGTACAAGGTCACACAGTTAGTAAGCTCCAGAAGTCTAACTTCAGAATCCATGTGTTTAACCTCTACAATAAAACTGCTTCTATGTCATGAATTTAAAAACAAAAACCTGCTTTTGGCACACAAAGGATAAAGCAATTATTATAAGAAGTCAGAGAAAACTTCCCCAATATTGTTAGATCATGAGCTTTGATTTTAGAACCAACTTCAAATCCTGGATCAGTCATTTTCCAGCTGCTTTAACTTCAACAGGTTATTTTGGTTTTCTGAGAATGAAATGAAATGATATATACATAATACATAATGCTTGATATATAACAAATCATCATTATTACTATTTGTGTGTGTGTGTGTGTGTGTGTTGCTAAGGATGGAACCCAGGGCCTCATGCATGCTAACCCTCTACCATGCTAGAGCTCATGGAAAGTGTTCTACCACTGAACTACACCCCCAGCCCAATTTTTGTTTTTAAATAGTAATAAGAATTCTCAAACTGAAAAAATAATGGATAAAAGAACATTCTAGGCAGAGGGACCAGCAAGGATAGAGGCACAGAGGAATGTAGTGAACAGTGGCAGAAATATAAAACATTTTGGGAGGAGCAGCAGGAGTCGAAACTATAAAGGTAAGATAGTACCAGATGATGAAAGGATTGGAACACTATGCCAAGGGGGGTTTGCTTTATTCTATAGCAAATTGAAAACTTGCAGAGCCATTTGTGAGGAGGAATGGTACAGATCACATCTTTTTTTTTTTTTTTTTTTTTTTTTTTTTTTTTTTAAGCAAGAGAATTTTAAGAAGCTACCTGGGGCAGGCTATAGAGTGGTTACCATGCAGACAAGAACTGATTCTGGCAAATTTAGGATGACAGAAAGATGTTTAGGGGTATATAACATGCACCATAATTTGAGAGATGTTTAGGTTTTTGGATTAATAAGACTGAGCAATTGCTTCAGTAAGTAGGAAGGAAGAAGTAAAAGATGACTTCATAGGCCTATAAAGATGATCAGGTAAGTGACCTTGTCATTATTCAAAATAAGGACAGCAAGAGAAAGGAAACTAAACAGGAGGGGTGTGGGGTATGTGGAGGGAAAAAATGGTTATTAGGTTTGGGACCTTTTAGGTTTGAGATGTCTACGTGTAATCCAGAGGTGGATATATCTAGCAGGCATTTGGAAGTTTCTGAAGCCTGTTTCAGGTGAGTTGAACAGGCAAGTGAAGTGTAACCTCCATAGGTAAAGGCATGAAGAGAAACAGAAAGGCCCAGTTGACCCCAAATAGTTTCTCTCACAGATCAGAAATTGGAGCATTGTAGAGTCTTCCTTCAGATTTAGACTTTGCATCTCTTAAGTCAATTTAAAAGTGAACACATTTATTCATTTATTCAATAGATATGAATTATACATATACTATATTTAGTCAGGCACAATTCACAGCAGTGAACAAAATAGAAGAAAATTCCTGGGACTGGGGATGTAGAAGTGGTAGAACAGTTACCTTGTATGCATGAGGCCCTGGGTTCAATTCCCAGCACCACAAAAGAGAGAGAGAGAAAAAAGGAAATTCCTTCCTACAGGAGAGCTTATGATTGGGAGGAAACAGATGGAAAGTGAATGTTGAAATAAATTGAGTTTTAGGCAATGATTTTAGTACTGTAGAGAAAAATAAAGCAGAGAAGGGGACTAGAGAGAGTAGATGCTATTTTCAATAGGGTGGTGGTCAGGGAACGGCTCACTAAGGAGAGGATGTTCACGACCTACGAGATGAGGAACTGAGCGCCATAGATGACTAGGAGAAGAGGAAAACCAAGTGGGAAAGCCTTGAGGGAAGAGTGTGCCTGAAGTGTTGAAGGCGGGGTGGGGAGGGGATCTACTGTCTGAGTACAGGGAGATCAGTGGGAACGGGTGGAAGGTACAAGATGCAAAGTGGTAGAAGATGGATCACAGTGTAAAGGACCAGGGGTAAGAGTTATTGCAGATCATTTAGGTCTATAGACCACAGTCAGGGACTTTGATTTTTGCAGAGATGTGACCTGATCTTACTAAGCTTTAAAAGTATCACTTTGACCTTGATGATGAAAGCACTCTGTGTCCAGAGGCAAAGGAACCACATAGGAGGTTGTGCAAAAATCAAACCAAGAAGCAAAATGGCTTGGACCAGCATGTTGAGAGAGGTGAAGCTGGTGAGAAGTGGTTGGATTTGAGGTACATTTTGAAGGTAGAATTGACAAAATTTATTAATGGATTGAATGTGAGAGAAATGGAAGAATCGAGGCTAAATTCTGGATTTGACCTAATCAACTAACTAGAAGGAGAGAGAGATGCCATCTACCAAATGGAGAAGATTTGGGGAAGAGTAGGTTGTGCAAAAATATCAATAGCTCAGTTTTTAGAGGTCTATTAGACATCCAAATAGATAGGCAGTTAGGCATATAAATCTGTAGTTCTAGGAGAGGTCTGGATTGAAGATATCTGCTCAAGGGTCCTGGGTGTAATGATTATTATACCACGAGGTGGGATCACCAATGGAGTAAGAAAGTAGGGGAGCCACAGAAACAGATCAGGAAGTGAAATCCTGAATCCTTGGGGTCACTTCAATCTATACAGGTGGGAACAGGAGGAGGAATAAGCAAAAACAACTGAGGAGTGGTCAGTAGGAGAAAAGTCAAGAGAGGGTAAGCTCTAAAGAGCAACATGAAGAACTTGTTTCAAGGAGGAAGGGATCAATTGTGTTAAATGCTACTCAGAGGGCAAGTAACATGAGGACTGAGCGGAGAACCCATTGGGTTTAACAATGCAGAGATTGCTGATGGACTCTCTGAGAGAAATTTTCAGGGAATGGTACAGGGAAAACCTGAATAAAAATGGTTCAAGATAGAATAGAACGCAAGTGAAATTGGTGAAATAATTCTTTTCAGGAGTCTATAAAGAAAATTTAAAAAATGGAACAAGCTAGAAGGGGCCATAAAGTCAAGAGAGAGGTTTAGTTTGTTTTTGCTCTTGGTTTTTGGTTTTAAGATAGGAGAAATTACAGATTGTCCATTATTTCCCATAATCATATGGGAATGATTTAGTAAAGAGAGAAAATTTGGACTAAGGAGGTGCTCAGTGATAGAACACTTGCCTAGCTTGCATGAGGCCCTGGATTCCATCCCCGGCTCCACAAAAGAGTAAATAACTAAAACAGAGAGAAAAATTTGATTATTTATTAGAGAGAAGAGAGAATTGCTAGAAATTTGCCTTGAGTATGATTAATTGAGAAGGATGGGCTCTACAGACCAATGGAGGGATTCATTTTAGGAGGAACACAAATATTCAAATGTGGTCACAAATGGAAAGGCAGAACCTATGGGTACAATCAAGTAGGTAGGTAATCCTGGTGCAGTAGCCCACAGTTATAATCCCAGCTATTCTGGAGTCTGATGCAGGAGGATGACAAATTAGAGGATAGCCTCAGCAACTTAGTGAGAACTATATCAAAATAAGAAATAAAAAGGACGAGGATGTCGTTCAGTGGGAGAACACCCCTGAGTTCAATCCCCAGTACTGGAAAGGAAAAAAAAAAAGTGAGTAGGGGAGGTGTTGAGAGCTGACTGATGTTCTCTAATGAGTGCTTTTATTTTTTTAATGAATTGGGAAACAAGGCCATCAGCTTAGAGTAAGGATGTTGGAGTAGGTGTTGGAGGTTTGAGGAAAGAGAAAGGTATGAAATAGTCATCTCAAAGAGTAGGAGAGGGCTGGGGGTATAGCTCAGTCAGTAGAGTGCTTGCCTTGCAAGCATAAGGCCCTGGGTTTGAACCCCAGCACTGCAAAAAAAAAAAAAAAAAAAAAAAAAAAAAAAAAAAAAAGTGGAAGAAAGAATAGAGAGTAATAGAAGTTTTCAGCCATTAACACTTAATAGGACCCAAGAGTTTCCTAACACATCATCTATATCTGAAAGCTAATGGGACATAGAACAGAAGGAGACTTTCGTTTGTTGAAGAGACTGTCTGATAGCATAAAAAGAGTGGTTGTGGTTACAGTTCAATGAATTGGGTTCTGAAAAACCAGTAGCTCACCCTGAAGGGATGGGAGGCCTCCGAGTTGATGAACATAGAGAAGGAAAGTACTAGATCATAATTAAAACCTCCACTTCAATTTTGCTCTATGTCTGGGTCCACCTTATTAATGCCCCAAGTGGCCACTTCCTCTGGATCACCTCAGCAAGAAGAAATCAAATCCCAAAAAACTTGCAGTCCAAGAAACTAGTGATGGTGAAGTCATCTCAGAACCCAAAAGGCAACCATCCAATAGCAAATGTCATTCGCAGTCAGAGTGATCACCACTATATTTATGTGTGTTTCTGTGATGTTATCTTCTCAAGGCTCACAACTCAGAGCTGGCAGGACAGCCTAGAAAGGTTCTAGTTTTAAGTCTCCAGTAACCAACTTAGGCAAGGATCACAGCAAGACATACAGCAAAGCTGTGATCTTCAGTTCTGTCTGCAAAAGCTCTCCAGAGCTCCCTGCCCTCATACTTTGAAGCTCATTGCACTTCACTCAACCTGAGGCATGTGTGTATTGTATGCACACCTAACTCACAAGGAGAAAAGGTGAGAGAAAGTAGCAAGCAAGACTAAAACAGATTTACATATTGGGGAAATCTGTGGACAGGATGTGGGAATAATTTTCAAGGTTAAGTGAGCATTAACAAAGAATTCAATCCAAATAACACCAAAAAAAAAAAGAAGAAGAAGAAGAAATGCAACATGCAGGTGGCCCAGCATATGGTTAGTGCCTTGAAGGAAGAAATTGAAGAAGCAACTGGGGGGCTGGTGTTGTAGCTCAGTGGTGGAGTGCTTGCCTCATATGTGTGAGGCACTGGGTTCAACGTTCAGCACTGCATAAAAATAAACAAAATAAAGGTGTTGTGTCCATCTAGAACTAAAAATGTTTGAAAAAAGAATTAACTGAGGGTCAAAGATTCTTTAACTTAGAGGAATTGACAAAAAGGATGATGAAAATACAAAGTGGCATTCAATTAGGATTTCCATATATTTGCTGATGTGTCACAAGCTGAAAACAAAACAAAACAAAAATCATGAACAATTTTAATTCTGAAGAGGAATTTTTTAATGGAACAAAATCTCAAAATGGGCAAGTAAGGGACTGGGGATATAGCTCAGTTAATAGAGTGCTTACCTTACAAGCACAGGTCCCTGGGTTCAATCCTCAGCACTGAAAAAAAAAAAAAGGGCAAGAAATTTTGGCCAGATCAGTTCTTGCAGGCGCTGCTGGTTTTGTACCCAGATCTTCTCTGCCAGGCCAATGCACCCACCTCCTTGCTGCAGTTTTACACCCTGTACCCTTCTGGGGGAAGATTTCTCTTTGCTGACAGAATCTTCTTTGTCCAGCAATCCTGAGAAGTTACACACATTGCCTCCCCCTACCCCTACCCCCACATCCCTTGCCAGGATATAATAGGCCCCCTCGCCTCTGAAAGGGACAAACTTTGGAGTAATTAATGCTCCACATTTTTCTGTGGAATCAGGCTGAAGTTAGAGTTCTTTCATCCTTCCTTAGCTTCTGCTCTTGTCCTGCTTCCCTTAATCCCTCAGGTTTCTCCTAAGGGCACTCCCTCAATAAATCACTCATACAAACATTCCTGTCTCAGTCTATGTTTTTAAGAGAACCCTTAAGAACATCAGGTAGGGCCTGGTCTATAATCTCAGCAGTTTGGGAGGCTGAGACAGGAGGAGAATCGAGTTCAAAGCCAGCCTCAGCAACTCAGGGAGGCCCTAAGCAATTCAGTGAGACCCTGTCTCTAAGTAAAATACAGAAAAGGCTTGAGGATGTGGACAGTGGTTAAGTGTCCCTGGGTTCTATCCCTGATTAAAAAAAAAATACACCAGGTAGGATGAAACTCTAGAGTACCTTCCTCTGTAGATTAGAAGGAATACATTTTACTTCCTTTGCTTTATGTTTTGTTGGTATTTTTAAAAAATTTATTATTTATTGTAAACAAATGGAATACATCTTATTTCTCTGTTTGTACATGAAGTAGAGGCATACCATTTTTGTAATCATACATTTACATAGGGTAATGGTGTTTGATTCATTCTGTTATTTTTTCCTTCCCCTCCATGTTGTTGTTTTTTAAAACTGAGTTTGCCCTTAATTCCTAGGATTCTTCACCTTTCTAGGCCAAAGAGAAATGAAATATGTTTATTGAGACTCCTTTTAAGATTTGCCCTTGGGAAGATATTGGGGAATGAAATTGACCAAATTTTATTGTTTTATCATGTACATGTACAAATATGTACAACAAATTCACTATTTCTTTAAAATTTTTTTTTGTAATTATAGATGAGTAGAATGCCTTTATTCTGTTTGTTTATTTTATGCGGTTCTAAGGATGGAACCCAATGCCTCACACGTGCTAGGCAAGCACTGTGCCACTGAGCTACAGCCCCAGCCCCCAAATCCACTATTATTTATAATTATAACTAAACAATAAATTTTTTAAAATAAATTAAACTAAATTAAAAAGACTTACTCTTGGTTATGTAGACCTGTTTTTTTGTGGTTTTGTGTGTTTGTTTGTTTGTTTGTTTTGTTTTGTTTTCTGGTGCAAGGGATTACACTCAGGGCCTTGCATATGCTAGATAAGTGCTCTACCACAGAGCTATACCTCCAGCCCATTTTACATTTTTGTTAGACCTAGGGCATGAATATGCTGCTGCTCATTCATGGCCAGGATAGTGATTTTGATCTGTATCTCCAAAAGATTAACTATTAGCCAACACCAAGTGGACAGTAAGTCTAGTCTCATGAGGCAGGGAGCAAAGGAAGTGGTTATCAGATACTTTCAGTATCAGAAAACCTGACTCATTCTAGATTAAATAATAAATGGAATTTATTGGCTTATATAACTGAGCAGTCCAAAGGAGAAATCTGAATTCAAGTATAGCTTTATCATGTGGCTAAATGGTCACCAAGCACTGGTTTCTTTTTATCCTTGGACTTGCCTTCCACAATGTTCACTTTATTCTAAGTCTGATTCTCCTTGTGATTTCAAGAGGGCTGACAGGATCTCCCAAAGTCACATGCTTTCTCATTCACATTCAGCAAGAAAACAGAAGATGTCCTTGTCCTAGCAAAATTGCCTAGTGTTCACACAGATTGGAGCAGTTTAGGTCATGTGCCCACTTCTGAACCAATAACTGTCACCAGGGATACAGAATATGCCGATTGGCTAGTCTTAGGACATAAACTCCATTGCTGGGTCCAGGGATGGAGTTCGAGTCCCATGAATTACTTGGATCCACAAATGGAAATCAGGGCTGGGTGTGTGGCTCTGGAGCTAAGGCAGGAGGATCGCAGGTTCAAAGCCAGTCTCAGGAACTTAGTGAGGCGGTAAGCAACCTAGTGAGATCCTGTCTCAAAATAAAAAATAAAAAGGGCTGCGGGTGTGGCTCGGTAGTTAAGCACCTTTGCGTTCAATCCCTGGTATAAAAAAAAAAAAGAAAGGAAAAACCCCACCAAACTGAAATCAGAGCCTTGGGCAAGGGGGTAGTGGAGAATGGAAGCACCAATTAATACCAATCTCCTTAGCAGAAAAGCAAACACAGCAGAATGTTGAGCATGACTTGTCCTGGACTTGGTGGTGGTATAACTGTGTATGGGAAAGAAAGAAGAGGAAGTCCCACAATGTTATGAATTAAGTGCAATTTGAACAAAGTGCTAATAGCCAACACCTTCATGGTACTTTAGAGTTTATAATATACTTTTCATACAGTCTGTCTCCCTAATACAATTTGAAAAGGAGCATTTGTCCTTATTCTGGGTTATTCTGACCCCCCCCCTCCCCGCCCCCATTTGGGGAACACTCCATCTTAGAGTCTTGGCAGAAGGCAGGGCCTTCTACCCACTCCACAGGCCGAAATGACCAGGGCCTTGCTCTGCCAGCATAGGGGCATGTGGCCTAGGTTTGGCTGAACAGATGAACCCATGACAATTTATATGGGGAACTAGTGATACAAAGAAGAGGAGTTGGGGATAATTCTTTCTGACTGTGGTGAAGTAGAGATGGAAGCAACCTATAGTTTCTGGAGCAACAGAGAAAACAGGACACTCAGCTCCCAGTGCCAATTCTGTTGGCAGGACAAGCTGCAGCAGCTGGTACTTGGTGACGTAGAGTTGTTTCTTAAGTTCTGCCACTTGCTTTGGGGCATTGTTCTTATCTGTGTATAATCTCTTCTTTTCCAACCCGTCTAGCACATCTGTGCATTAACGAATGTTCTTTTTAAAATTTATTTTTAATTCCACTTATTTTATGCTGAATTGATTCCTATGTTATCATAGCTTGGATCTCATATGTCCCCCCAGATGTTAAAAGCTTGACCACCAGCCCGTGGCACTATTAAGAGTTGATGGAACCCTTAAGAGATGGGATCTAGGGGAAAGAAGTTAGGTCATTAGGGGCATGCCCTTGGCAGGAATATTAGGATGCTGGTCTCTTCCTCTCTGCTTCCCAGTCACCATGAACTGAACAGACCTCCTCTGCCACTTGTCCCAGCCAGGATACACTGTGTTGTCATAGGCTCAAAGCAATAGCACTAACACCATAGGTTGAAAACTCCAAAACCATGAGTCAAAATAAATCTTTCCTCCCTTTCAGTTGATTTATCTCAGGTTTTTGTCGCAGAGACAAAAAGCTGACTAATACACATGCCCTAAGTTTTGTTTCTTCAGATTCTTCTACAGTATATTTTCTTCTGTGCACCCTCCTCTTCTGGCTTAGGAATAATTTGTTCAGATCATCTCAGTGGGGCAGGAGGAGCTCACTCACATACAGGTGCAGGTTAATTCAACCATGAGCTCTAACTACGGCTAGGCATCTTGGGTGCTTTGTCCACCTGGATGTGTTCAAAGATCAGAGAATCTACCTCTAAATTCTTAAGTTCAACCTTACTCTCTGCTTTTTAAAAAATATACAGTAAAAATTCGGCACTTCTTTTAGGCTACCAACTTTGTGTCCAACTCCCACTGTTTGACAAGGGGAAACAACTACCAACTCCACCATTTTAATGAGGGAATGCTACAGGCCTACCCTTGGTGGCTTGGGTAATCCAATGGGCGTTTTTTGCTTTGTTTTGTGTATATGGTGCTGGAGATTGAACCCAGGTCTCTGCTCATGCTAGCAAGCACTCTACCCCTGAGCTACCTTCCCAGTCCTCACAAGTGTTCTTACCATGAACATGAAGATTTGAACCTCTTGATTTGCAAATTTTGTGGGGGTGTTCTGGGTCAAGTAATAATATACCATTTCCACAGATCACCTAGGACTGCTTACAAGGAAAACCAATATCTTTTTTTTTTTTTTTTTTCAGTGCTGGGGACTGATACCCAAGGCCTCACACATGCTAGGCAAGTGCTCTACCAGAGCTACATCCTCAAACCATTATCCTTTCAGTAAATGCATTTTCAACTAGAATCAGTTTCTGTGGCTGCAACTTATTGAAATAAAACCCTTTGAGTTCTGTATTATCACCCTCATTTTACAAGTGAGAATACAGACTCAGAGAGATGACAAAACTGGTGCCTAGGACCATGCTACTTTCTAACTTCAAACTACACATTTTTCAGTATGTGCGTCACTTACAGATAAAGAGCAAATGGGACAGGCTCCTTCATTTCCAAAAACAATCCTTTCCTCTCCTTTTCTGTCTAGTGCCTAAAATGCGCTATTAAAGAGGAGTTCTCTGAGACCTGAGGTTTGTTTGTTTGTTTGTTTTTTGTTGGGTTGTGTTTTCTCAATTAAAAGGCAAACACTCCAGGGATCTTGAGAATGTATCTGCTGAAACCTAGGGAGTAGGTGGGAAAGGTGAGGAACCTCAGCTTCCAGAGGACTTGTTTAGCAGGCTGCGTGGGAGCAACGGCCCATGGGAGTGGAATGCTGGTGGGGTAGACACAGAAAAGGGAGAAATATTGAAGAGGAGGAATTAGGTTGCCAAAGACAAAGCTACCTATGTGAAGGGCAAAAAGCAGAACTTACATCCTATTTCTCAAGAGGATCTTTGGCTCAGCTTTGCATTTGGAAAAAGAGTGGAGCTCTAAGTAGGGGAAGCCCCAAGGAAAAATAGATTGCTTGATACTGATGGTTCTCAGCCCTGACTATCCATTTAGCATAACCCAGGGAATTTTAAAAATACTGGTGCAGTGGGGAATGCAGAATGGCTATTTAATAGGTACAGTATTCCCACCCCCTTGTCCTCAAGGAATGCATTCCAAACTCCCAACAGATGCCTGAGACCATGGATAGTGCCAAGCTCTCTATATACTATGTATTTTCCTATGCATACATACCTATAATAAAGTTTACACATACCTATAATAAAGTTTAATTTCCAAATTAGGCACATCAAGAGATTACAACAAATAACATAATAAAAAGAACAATTATAATAATATGCCATAATAAAGTTATGTGAATGTGGCCTCCCTCATCCCTCTCTCTCTAAATATTGGTAAGTTTTCTTTATGAGCAATGATAATATTTCTTTGCAGTTTGAGGTGCAACAGCAAAAGGAAAAAGAAATTCTTTTTCCTTCTTCACAATGTCTCAGATAGAAGATTAGGGTTTTGCTGTTGTTGTTTTTCTTGGGACTGGGGCTCAAACCCAGGGCCTCACACATGCTTGGAAAGTGCTCTACCACTGAGTTAGCTATGCATCCCTAGCTCCCAGAAGATTCCTACTATGTATCTAGCAACATCAGTTTTTGTTTTCTTTCCTTACTAAAGGGAGAAGAACTTAAACACCTTTTCACTGAAAGAAAGCACTTTATGGCTTTTCTTTAGCTTATTCAAATTGCCAGCCTTCCAACTCTTGTGCTTTTGGGTCCATTATTAAGTAAAATAATGGTTATTTGAACCCAAACACTGTGAAACTGCAACAGTGGATCTGATAATTCAGAGGCATACTAAATGATAAACGGGCAGGTAGTGTATACAGTGTGAATACATTGGACAAAGGGATGATTCGGTCCCAATGGGATGAAGCAGAACAGTGTGAGATGATTCCATCACACTACTCAGAATGGTGTACAATTTAAAACTTATGAGTTATTTATTTCTAGAATTTTCCATTTAATATTTTTATGTCCTGGTTGACCATGGTAACTAAAACTGCAGAATGTGAAACCACAGATAAGGGGAGACTACTGTACAGTTTCCTTTTAGGATGACAGAACTGTTGTGGAACTAGATAGAGTTCCCTCATGATATGTACAATGATATGGACAATGCTCTACCACCGAGCTACACCCCAACCCCCTAAGATGGTTAGTTTTATATCATGTGAACTTTGCCTTTAATTGTAAAACAAACAAACAAAAATACTGGCTCCCCACATTCCCTGAAAGGAGAGAGAGAGAGAGAGAGAGAGAGAGAGAGAGAGAGAGAGAGAGAGAGAGAGAGAGAGAGAGATAAAGAACATAGATGAGGACAGAAATTTTTAGAAAGAAAAGATTGGAGACAGCTCTATTAGGAAAGAGATGTTTGCTCTGTAATGAGCTCAGTAACTTCCTTCCTGACGCCCTCAAGATATCTTCAGTGAAGATCTATCATACTTGACTTTTTAAGACTTCTAGAAATTAGACTTGGGTTTCTTTTGGATGTGTCTCTATGCTGAGATAAGGCTAAATATAGCTTACTTTAGCTTGGGCTATATTAATACTTATTTTATAGGTTTGCTCAAGGCTGAACCTAGATTCTAGCAACAGATTAAAATGGGACCAAGTGCTAGCTGTGTCACCCAGACATAGTAAGTATGCCCAGATCTGAAGACATCTTCCAGTTAAAACTGCAAGAAATTAGGACTGTGTACTATTGCATAAAGGATCCAGAGCACAACTTACGCCCTGTAACCAGAGAAGTATTCAGTTACCAGTGATGCTCTGGTAGCCAGTAATTTCAGCCTCCAATTTTGATGAAAATACTTGCCGGAGACTGAACTGGCATAAACAAAGCACATTCACACCCAGCCAGCTGGACTCCATCTCAAGAATACAAGCTGAAGCACCAGAAGGTGAGGAGATTGATGCTATTTATGGGAACACTCTGCAGCCATCTCTCTGTTACAGGTCTGGATGGAAAATGATGCAAAGGGATTTATAGCCCTAGAGAAAGAAGCCAAAATACTGCAAACCCAAGCTAATGCGGAAGCTCCCTGGGAGAACCTGAAAGCCAGGGACACAAAATAGGGCAGTGGGTTTTCAAAATGAAAGAAGCAATTGTGAGAAGCCATTGCCAACTCATATGCTCGGTAGGGAAGGGAAGCACGCAAAGAAAGGAAAGAACAGACAATGAAGCCAGAGAAAATAGGGTGAACTGGTGCAACCCAAGATAAGACAGAACTGGTAGAGATTATAGCATATCTCTACAGGCACCAAAGCAGATGTTTCAGTCAAGTTCTTTAGTGCGTCTTCTCAATCCTGCCCCTCACCCCTTATTTTTGTCCCATTCTGAAGCCAGAATTGGGGACAGGCAGTTAGCATAGAAATAGGGGATTGGTCAAATCGAGGAAATGGAGGCCATGAAAGCCATCTGCATCGAAATTGGAGACTGCCTCTGGGACAATGGAATGTCAAGGATCTCAGAAGCCCGTTGAATCCCAAATTTACCTACCCTTATCAAGGACTACCGGCAAGGAGCTGCTTATTAATGCCTGCTGGGCCCTTACCTGCCTGAATCACTTTGGCCCTCCTGCTGCCATGTGCTTCTCACCTTTTTGTTATGTCACCGGGCATCTCCTGGGCCTAGTCACATAGACAGGAAGGAGAGATAAGGGAGGAGAAAACAGAACAAAAGAGATCCTAATGTATAAAAGAGGCAGGGGTGCTCACTTCTTGGCTTTCTAGACCATCAGCCATGGCCACCTTCTCCCTCCTTTAAATAAAACTGTATTATTTCCTTTAAATAAAACCTGCTTAATATGCTTGCCTTGGAGTGCTTCTCTGATGTTATACTTCTACACCTGAGGAAGCAGAACTCATCACCGGTAGACAGTGGTATCAATTCCAGCACTTGGTTCTACTCTACAAGGTCTTCCATTCACGTATTAGTTCATCCAACAGATTTTGGTGAAGCACAATCTTTATGCCAGACCCAGGACAAGGTTCTGGGGATACAGAAGTGACCAGAACACAACTAAGGGCAGACTAAGAGCCTCAGAGGCTTTAAGCAATAAAAGATTAGGATGTTGCCTTCCCCAAAGAAAATTCAAAATAAAATGTTATTTTTCAAAGTGATACAAGCCTTACCTATATGCTGAAATAATGTCTTTCTAAATTAGGAATTACAAAATTCAGATTTCATTAAAGATGAAATCTTTCACTCTTGCTGTCTCCCTTCAGGGGAGACTCAGCTATAGGTACTCCTTGCCTTTAAAAAGCTCACTGGAGAGGGCTGTAGGGCTCAGTGGTAGAGCATTTGCCTAGTGTGCATGAGGCCCTGGGTTCCATCCCCAACACAGGGGGAGAAAAATAACATGAATCATGAAGGCATGGCTTTAGCAATTGTGGACTTAGTCTGCATATCCTTGAACACTTGAATTAGAGGTTAGTGAATGGAATACAGGTACCATTGGAATCCAGAGGCTGAACTTTGCAGATAACACCAACTTGGGATTGAACTTGGTGAATAGAAGGTCCAGGGAAAAGCTGTATTGGAATGGGTCAAGGCCAAGTTTCTGAGATGGCTTCCATAGCAAGAGAATTAAATTTGGAACCCGAGAAACTGAGGAAGTCACAAGCTGGACAATGAAAGAGGTGTTAGAATCAATGATTTACGGAGTAGTGCTGGATTCCAAAAGTGAGGATTAAGTAGTCAAAAGAGAATACAGAAAGAGGGAATGTGAACAGGTTAGCAAGGTAGGATTTTGGTCCCTGGGCCCAACAACATGCTGCTTAACAAGAGTACTACCTTCCCAGTTCCTCAGCAAATCTGAGAGATTCCTTAGTTAACCTAAATAGAATGAGTTCATGGCTGGTTTAGAAAAATTTATAGCTGAGAGATGTAAAAATTAAGTGAGATAAGACATGTTTAGGCTATGTCCCTGGCTTGTGGTTGTCAGTGGATTAAAAAACAAGTATTTCAAGACTTTGGGATTTTGTAGAAGTGTAAACATTCTTTAAAAATCAGGAAGACTACATAGACATTGTTTTACCTGCCTCAAAGAGTACTCTACTTCTTTGGGAACTTCCCCTCTCCATTCCAAACATAGTTATGGCAGAGTTGCCCAATAACAGCTTCTCCATTCTTCAGTCACAGGGTGAACAAAACCCAGCTGGTCTCCACTCCTAATGCTGTGATTGATTCATAGATAACACATGTCCCAATTGATGATAATCAGAGTTCTCTAGCTGGAAGTGCTGGGAAGGTGCTTTCTTTTCTGCTCAAGTAGACTCTGGATAGAAGTCTTGACTTGCCAGAAAACAGGGCTGCAGTGTAGTGGGAACAAGTGAACTGTAAGGACGAAGTTCATGTGCAGAGAGAAGCAGAGGGGAGAGCTGCAGTGCCCAGGAGAGAGTTCTGAAGGTGGTTCCAGTCACTCCCAGGGCAGTGCCGCGTCTCCTCCATGGTTTGGTTGCGGGAGACAACAATTCTGCTTTCTACTTTAATTTGTGTTACTTCAACTTTGATTCAGAGTCCTATCCTAGGACAGCCATCAAGGAATATTTTCTGAAATAAATTGACTGGGGGAATTTATAAAAAGTTGAACAGGGAACTGGGGGACATGCTCAGTGGGAGAGCCCTTGCCTTGCATTGTTGAGGCCCTCAGTTCAAACCTCAGCACCAAAAAATAAAAAACTAAAAAAAAGTTATAGAGATAAGATCACATATCCACTGGAATGGCTAATATTCTAAAAACTGTCAATACTAAATGGTGAAAATGTGAAAAAAACTAGAACTCTTTCTACCTGGCTGGGGAGGGAGGAGGAGAGAGTAAATGGTTTAAAACAAAACACTTTGGAAAATGACATTTTAAATCAAGTTATACATATTATTCTCTGGATAGCAATTCTACTTCGAGGCATTTACCCAAGAGAAGTAAAAATATATGTTCACAAAAAGATATACAAGTATGTTCAGGGGGCTATGGATGTGGCTCAGTGGTTAAAGCATGTGTCTAGTACGCAAAAGGCCCTGGATTCAATCCCCAGCATCCCCAAATTCAATTCTTTATTCAAGAGCCCCAAAATGAAAGTAAACCAAAGGAGATTGGACTTTTTTTTCAAATTGTGTATATAAGGCAATAGCATAATACTTAGCAATAAAAAGGAATGACACTGTGACTGATCCAAAAATATTATGTTAAATCAAAGAAGCCAGACACAAAGGAATATGTACATACTGCTTAATTCCATTTATGTAAAGTAGAACAGGCAAAACTAATCTATAGTGATAAAAATTAGATCAGTGGTTATCTAGGAGGAGGTAGAAAGGAGACACAAGGGAACTTTCTGGGGTAATACTAATGTTCCATATTTTACTTAGGGTAGCAGTTATATTGATGTACATATTTGCCAAAACTCATCAAATTGCGCACTTAAAATCTGTGCATTTTATCACATGTAAATTTCCCATTGGTTTTTGTTTTTAAAGGATATTTGGTGGGATGTGGTGGCACACTCTTGTAATCCTATTAACTCAGTAGGCTGGGATAGGAGGATTGCAAGTTCAGGAACAACCTCAGCAAATTAGTGAGACCCTGTCTCATAAAAGGGCTGGGGATGTAAGTCAGTGGTAAAGCACCAATCCCCAGTACTGCATTACTGCATTCAAATATATATATATTCGTATACACCTATGTTTATAGCAGCATTATTCACAATGGTCAAAAAGTGGAAGTAATATAGGTGTCTATTGACAGATGAATGGATAAACAAAGTCAGTGAATACATATCCTGGGACACTATGCAACCCTTACTATTCAGTCCTAAAAAGGAAGAACATTTTCACATATGCTACAACAGGAATAAACCTTAAGGACATTAGGGTAAATAAAAGAATCAGGTCACATACACAAAATATTATTTGTTTCCACTTATATGAGGTCCTTGGAATAGTTAAATTCATAGAGACAGAGAGTAGAATGGTGGAGACCAAGGGCAGGGGGATGGGAATAGGGAGTTATTTCAAGGGTGCAGCGTTTCAGTTTTGCAAGAGGACGAGAGTTCTGGAGATGGGCAGTGGTAAATGTTGCAAAACAGTGTGAATGCACTTAATATCACTGAACTATACACTTTAAAGTGGTTTAAAATGATAAATTTTAGGTTATGTATATTTTGCCACCACTGGGGGAAAAAGAGTGTTGAAAAGAAGTTGCCTACTTTCTACTTTCTGAGGCAAGGACATAGAAAAACAGCAAACAGCAAAACCAGCCTCCATCTACTACCACCTGCTTTTCATAAAAGAAGAGATAATTTTGAAACTAAAATGTAAGAAGGACATAGTCTCAGGATTTTTTTTTTTTTTAAGTTTTTTTTCCCCTTTGAACCCTGTAAATAAATTTTATAATCTCTGGCATGGATCATGGTGAATTAAGTTGAAACCCAGTTCACCTCTTCCCTATTACAAGTGACTGTATTTTCTGCCTAGAATCCTGTAAGATTATTCACTTAGTTTGTGAAGTTTGTTACTTCATGTAGCTATGCATGTTTTATGTCCATGTTAATTTTTCCTACATTTGGAACATGTTCCCCCACACCATTTTGTTTTTTATTCCTTGCAGTTTAATAATAATTTTAAAAATTATTTACAATAATCATCAGTTTGGAGATCAGAGTTTGGAACCATTACAGTACAAGTGGGTTGATGTTACACCAGGGATAAGAACCCTGAGCCCACTGAAACGTTGTTTGATCCAATATGACATTTCCTGGATCCTGAAAGCATGCTTTTCATGCAGGTGTAGAAGAAAATCATGTAAAAATGTCCCATGAACATTATAGGGAGACAGAAGACCAGCGAGTCTCTCCACCAGAGAAAGAGCAATGTTGAGAAACCAGCATTCTGCCGAGCACTCACAATAGTGCACTTGCAGCTCTCCTGCACCTATATTCTAATGTGCGTGGCTTTAATGTGGCACCAGCTTCCCCAGCAAGAGCTCTTGCAACTGTGGCTTCCCCAGAAGGCAGGAAGTGAAGCAACCCTAGCTAGATGCAGCCCAAAGATTGAGCCTGTGTGGTAATGGCAAGGTAACAAGAAAAGGTAACAATAGGGAGATGAGGGTGTGGCTCAGTGGTAGAGTGCTTGTCCAGTATGCATAAGGGCCTGATTCAATTCCCAGCTGGTTTGGGAAGAAGAGTAAAAAGTACAAATATAAGACCATAAGGAAATTCACAGTTGATTGCAGCTTCAATCTTTGCTATGGAGTTCCAGAAAATTCTGGGAGTCTGCCAGTGACTAAGCTTCATGTGGTGAGGAACAAAGTGAATGGACATTGAAATTTGAAATGGTCCTAAGAGTTCTTAGGGTTCCACATGCAGTCTACTCACTTTCATATTCTTTAAGTGGATAATAAAATGCTTTATTAAAGTAGCATGACAGTGTTCCTTTAATGTATATCCAAAATTATGTATTTAAAAACAAAGGGAAGCTGGACACAGTGGCACACGCCTGAAATCCCAGTTAGCTTGAAGGCTGAGGAAGGAAGATCTCAAAGTTCACAGCTAGCCTCAGCAAATTAGCAAGCCCCTAAACAAATTAGGGAGACCCTGTCTCAAAAAAAAAAAAAAAAAAAAAAACAGGGGATGTGGTTCAGTGGTTAAGGGTAAGTGCCCCTGGGTTCAATCCCCAGTACCAAAAAAAAAAAAAACAAAAACCAAAAAAAAACAAAGGAGGCAGGGAATCTGATATGTTTAGACATATTTTTGAAGACAACGAACTTTCAGAAAAAATGGCAAATAGTACAAAAAATTTCCCCCCCAATGTTTGAAATTGGAACCCAAGGCATTATATATGCTAAGCAAGTGCTTTACCATTGAGCTACACTCCCCGACCCACCAAAAACTTTTTTATGCCCCTCCATTAGGGATTCCCTTTTCAATTGCTCAAGCTCTTTTACCTGTGCCAGAACATGCTCCACAGGGATGCTCTTCTAACCCTTCCTGGGCTCTGACACTATCACATTGGTCATCTTCATGCACTGACATCTTCCTCATCTGGCTCAGACTCTTAACACTACACTGAGCCACACACTCACATGAACACCTCCTTACTCTATATAGTCTCCCACACTCTTTGTTGTCTGTTGTTGTTGTTTACTATATTCTTAGCGATGGACCTTTTTATTTTATTTATATGTGGTGCTGAGAATCGAACCCAGTGCCTCACGCATGCTAGGCAAGTTGCTCCACCCACTGAGCCACAACCCCAGCCCTCCAACTTTCTGTACTGAAGCAATCTCAACACAGGTACCCTACTCAGATTTTGGCACCCTGTGCTGGGGTGTTCCCTTATGTGTATGCCCTCTTTGTTCCACTTAGGTTCTGAAACCCTTGCTGGGTCACACAAACAATTTGAATGTTCCACTACAGTTTGCTTGGTAACTCTTCTTCCCTTGTTCATATATGTGGTCCTAATTATAATATCTTTAATTGTTTGCCTTATTTCTAGTTTTACATGGATTCAAGATTTCATGATTAAATATATTTTCCCATTCACTAGTTTTTTTTATTCTGGAATAACTTAATTGACAACGGAACTTCCTCATCAGATGACTTTTGCAAAAAGTTTACGTGTACCTGACCTGAGATAAATTTTTGCATGTTTGATACTGTTCTTCGATTGCCTTTATACAAGAGTGGAAATTTAGTTGGGTGTAAAATCATTGAGTCACATTCATTTCTTCTACGAACTCTGTAAATAATTTTTATAATCTCCGGCATGGATCATGGCTGTGAATTAAGTTTGAACCCAGTTTTACCTCTTCCTACTACAAGTGACTTGTGTTTTCTGCCTAGAATCCTGTAAGATTATTCACTTAGTTTGTGGAGTTTAGTTACTTCATGTAGCTATGCCATGTTTTCATGTCCATGTTAATTTTTCCTACAACACATCCCTGAAGTTTGTAGATTCTACATTTCAGGAAACTACACTTTTCTCTTTGAATATGTTTATTTTCCATTTGTTCTGCTTTCTACCTCAGGGATACAAAAAATATATTTTTATATAATTATTTTATATAAAATTATATATATGATGTATTCCTGTTGTGTTTTATCCAGGTATCATTTCTATAACTTCAAAATTCTGTATAGATAAGGATAATAATTATTATCATAGGCGTGATCCAACTATGAGAATTTTTATGTTTTATCTCAGTTCAGTTCTCAGGTACTAAAAACTTTGTAAGTGATCTTTATTTTGTATGCGTGCAGGTATGTGCTTGAAGTGCTGGAGATTGCACCCAAGACCTTGCACATGCTAGCCAAGCACACAACCACTAAGCCACACTCAGCCCTAGAACTAATTTTTAGTGTTTTTTTTTTTTGTTTGTTTGTTTGTTTTGACAGTACTGGAACTCAAACCCACGGTCTTCCCATATGCTAGGCAAGCAATTTGCCACTGGACCTACAATCCCTAGAAGTAATATTTATTTATTATTTGTTTATTTATTTATTTTGTACTGGAGATTTAATTCAGTGGGCTTTATAGCTGAGCTACATCCCCAATCCTTTTATTTTTTATTTTGAGATGGGTCTTGTTACGTTTTAGGGCCTCATAAAATTTTTTGGGTGGGGGCAGGTACCAGGGATTGAACATAGGGGTGCTTAACCACTGCGTAACTTCCCCAGCTTTCTTTAATTTTTTATTTATTTTGAAACAGGGTCTCCCTGAGTTGCTTAGGGCCTCACTAAGTTGCTGAGACTGGCCTTGCACTTGTGATCCTCCTGCCTCTGCCTCTGGAGTCACTGGGATTACAGGAATGTGCTATCACACCCAGCTTTAATGTTTAACTATACAAGGCAAAGACATAAGTACTTTATATGTGCTGGCTCATTTAATTATTATGATAACTATATAAAATAAGGATTATTATGCTATTAATAATGAGGAGTTAGGCCTTAGAAAGGCTTTAAAGTTATATTATTACTAAATGGTAGAGTAGGTTTGGAATCTGAGTGTTTCAAGCAATGTCCACACAACACAGTACTCTCTCTTTCTCATGATGGGGAGTCCTGAGGGATAAAAACAATGTGTATGCTTCCAAGGCATATTCATCTCTCAAGAAGACAAATCTGTTGGTTCCCATGATGTCATATTATCTTTATAGTAACGTATGTTAGAATTATAAAACATATAACCTATAAAACTTTAAAAAGTAATTTTTAGCCACTGGTCACCAGTTTCTTTTTTTCAACTGCACTTTAGATTTTTTTCACCAAATGTCCCAAAAGGTACTTAAGTTCAATATATTTTATTAATGAACTAATTTATTTGCGATGCTGAGGATAGAACCCAAGGGCACTCTATCACTGAGCTGCATTCCCAGTCCTTTTTGTTTTGAGATGGGATCTTGCTAAATTGTCAATACTAGTCTTGAACTTGTGGTCCTCTTGCCTCAGCGTCCTGAGTTGATTACAGGCATGTGTCAGTGTGCCTGACTTCAAGATATATTTATGTACATTTTACAATGTACATGTATGATAAATCACATGTGTACATAATTTAGAAATAAATCAATATGCTAGGGATTCATGCTCAAGAATTTTTATTAATAATGTGTGCTCTCCTAAGGGTTTGGAGACCAATGTTTTAGAAAGACAAATCTGAGCCTATGTATGAATTAAAAAAAAAAAAAAAAAAAAGGGAAAAGAGAGGGCAGAAAGATGAGGACCAAGAAGGGAGACTAGTCCCAGTTACCTCTGCCACACAATATTCCAGGTCAGTGGTAAAAAGAGGCTGAATTAGGAAAAAAATTAATTTTGAATGGAAAGGAACAGATTCAAGAGAATGAGTAACAAGAAGACAGAAGTAACAATCCTTGATAATTAATGGTGTATAGAATGTAAGGGGGTATGTGTGTGCATGTGTTTACACACTCGTATATGTGTGTATAAACCAACATACATATGTATATATTTATACATATATAAATGTCTTAACATGAAATTTAAAAGCAATTGAAATAAATTTTTAATTTAAATTTTTATTTGATTTTACAGAAGTCAAAACATTTTTGTTCTCCATGTAACTGAATAAATTCCACTGTTTTAAAAAATATATGTATATTTTGGTTTAACAAGCTGTGATACAGTGATTCACAAGTATGTTTCTAATTTCAGTTTATTTTGAAAATAGGTTTTAATTGCCATGATAGCTGACAAAGATATTCTCGAAGTTACAAGTACTGAATGTACCAAAAATGCATAACTAAATCCTAATATTCATTACCATGTAGTAATTATGCAAAGTTTTATTGGAATTCAGTCAATGAATTGACTGATGTTAAAGAGTTATTCTTGCAAGCTAATTGAAAGGTATTGTAAATCAACAACTGGAATATTAATAGGTTACAATTTAAAAAAATTTTTAGTTGTAGATGGATGCAATACTTTATTTTATTTATTTATATGTGGTGCTGAAATCAAACCTAGTGCCTCCCACGTGCGAGGCAAGTGCTCTACCACTGAGCTACAACCCCAGCTTAGGTTAAAATATTTTTTCCTAGTGTTTTTGAGCATGCAGATAAAAGTTCTTTCTAAGTAATGACACAGTCCTATAATTTTCTGGAATAAAACAGTCATGGAAACATTTCTAGGAATTCATTTTCAAAATGTTTTCCTAATAAATAGAATTTCTGAAAAGCAGTTACTTTTCATTCACTGTTGAACACTTCCATTTCCATAAAGGTACTGATTATATGTATTTATTATTTTAAAATCACCTGTAGCAGGTTTTTTGTTTGTTTGTTTTTGTGGTGCTGGGGTTTACCACTGAGCCACATCCTCAGACCAGCAGTATGATATTTAAAGTCATTTGTCATCATAGAAAAGGTCAGAAATTTTTAAACACTAGTTTTTTTACAGGAGAAAAAAATGTGTCATTCATCTTTTAAATTGACAGTTCTCTTAAGTCCTTTACCCCCAAGGTAAAGGGGGTGCATGATCTATGAAGCTGTTTAATACAATTGATTTTTATAGTAGCTCTCCATCTCCTAGCACAGTAGAAAGATTCTTCTTTCTTTTTTCTCTTTTTGGTGCTGGATCATGCACATGCTAAGGATATAGTCTACCACTGAACTACAAACCCAGCCCTGATTCTATTACTTAAAGGTCATTTTTTTTTTTTTAAATGTGTGTGTTCTTTTTGTTAGTTTGTGTTTTATAAAAATAGTCTTAATGACAACCCACAGCACACAAATTCCTCTCAGGAGACTTCTCTTACTATTTGTGACAAGTGACAAGTGTGACTGCCAGCATCACTCGATAGATTATGTATCAGTAAAGTTCAATAATTTAAAAAAATCTATGTGTAGAAGTTCTAATATACCTTCTGTAGCCCAGGACTACATCCTCTGCACATCCAGGGATGAGCACACTTTCCCGCTTTAGCGATCACTGTCCTAAGCACCTCTAAGAACCGTTATGATCCTTTCATTCTCCTGCTAGCAAACCCTTGTTCTCTTTCCGTTGTCTGTGTCTCCACTGATAAAACCCAAACACTTTTATTTATTTATTTATTTATTTGGTATTGGGAATTGAACCAAGGGGTGCTTTACCACTGTGCTGACTGCCAGAATTTTTTATTTATTTTGAGACAGCATCTCCCTAAATTGCCCAGGCTGGTTTCGAACTTACCTCCTGCCTCAGCCTCCTAGGTGGCTGAGATTACAGGAGTGCATCACTGACTAGGACAAACTCTCTCTTTCTTGATAACACTGCTCTCTTAATTCTCTCCCAAGCACTTCTATGATCCTTTCACTGCCCTGCCAACAAACCCTTGTTAATGCCGGTGTGGTAGCGCATGCCTGTAATCCCAACAGCCAAGGAGGCTGAGGCAGGAGGATTGCAAGTTTGAGGTCAGCCTCAGCAACTGAGCGAGGCCCTTAGCAATTTAGCGAGATCCTGTCTCAAAATAAAAAATAAAAGAAAGCCTGAGGATGTTACTCAGTAGTTAAGGGGCCCTGGATTCACTCTCTGGCACCAAAAAACAAATAAACAAATAAAATAAACCTTGTTTTCTATCCATTTCCCATTTATCTATTGAAAAAGCCAAACTCTTTCTTGGTAACCCTCCTTCCCCAGTTCTTTCTGCCTTCTCATTAGCACTGCTTGTAAGGAATTCCCATGAAACCACACTGGACATGGGAAATCACAGAAGGGAATTTATTAAGCAAACAGAGTGTCTCCCTGAAGGGTAAGAGAGAAAATGAGAGGAAAAGAGAAAGGAGAGAGAAAGGGCACGTACTAGAGAGAGTGGAAAGCGAGGAGGAGGAAAAGCAAGTGTGTAGGAGAGAAGCAAGAGAGGAAAGATGGCGGTTGAATTCTGCTGGGCTTATCGGGACCAATATTGGAGAAGGATACTTGCAAGCTGATTGATGAACCAATAGCTAGCTAGGATGTTCACAGACTGACAAGTGGTTGGGAGGCGGGAAAATGACTGCAATGGAATGGGCAGGGGAGCAGCCTTATACATTACACTGCTGAGCCCTTCATAACTGCCCATTCTTCAGACTTGGGGACTGGCTCTGCTGCTGAGCAGAGGGACCAATCTCAGCAATTCACTGTTCCACCTAAACCAGCCTTTCTGCTGGATATTGACTGATCTTAGGATCTTTGTTCCCTGGACAGATTTTCCTGCCTCGTGCCCTCATTCCTCAGTGTTTGGGGTTGAGTCCAAGGCTAAGTAACAATAACAGCCAACACATCACTTGCTCCTTGACTATTATTGTTCTAAGTGCTTTATATATGTTCACTTATTTAATTCCCATAACTGTGAGATAATACTATTAATATCCCTATTTTATAGAAACTGAAACTGAAACAGGGGTTGGGTACATAACTTCCCCAGAGTTACTAACTGTAAGTGATGGAGGTGAATGGGTTTGACTCTTGGTGGTCAACTCCAGAGTATATAAATCTGGACTGTTCTGTCCTGCCTCATGCAACTGGCCATGCTAATTATGGTAGGGGTAGAAAAGCACTTCTAAGCCAGGCAGCTTTCAGCCAATGGCATGCCAAGTTCAATATGACACAGTGTTACTCTAGGGTGGATCAGATTCTCAAGTTCAAAGATTCTGGTACTAACTGGGAGCTAAAATATGAAAGAAGACCAGGAGCCATAGGTGGTTTGAAAGCTAGAGAGGAAAACAGAGATTGGTTGATTCCAAAGAAAAAGCACCTGACAGCGAAGAAATAGGCTGACAGAAAAGATGAATAACAGGTTTTTTTTGTGTGTGTGGTACTGGGGATTGACCCCATGGGCCTTCTACCACTGAGCTACATCCTCAGCCGTTTTTATTTTTATTTTTTTGAATCAGAGTCTCACTAAGTTGTTGAGAGCCTCACTAAGCCGTTGAGGCTGGCCTCAAACTTGAGATCCTTCTGTCTCAGCTTCTCAAGTTTCCAAGTTTCTGGGATTACAGATGTGTGCCACTGTTAACTTTTTTTTTTTTTTTTTTTTTTTAACTGGAAATTGAACAGCTTAACCACTGAGCTATGCCCCCAGCCCCTATTTTTTTTTTTTTTTTTTTTTTGAGAGAGTGTCTCACTAAATTGCTGAGGGCTGGCTTTGAACTTGCAGCAATCCTCCTGCCTCAGCCTACCAAGCCTCTGGAATTACAGGTGTGCACCACCGAACCCTGCATTGACTCTTAATTACAGCTTCAACACAAGACCTCCTTCTAACCAGATTGCTACACTCTTGAGCTGTCTCTGTCTTGTTCCAAAGGTGGCTACCCCCTCACTCCTGGGAAATATCAGGAGATCAGAAAGATAAGCATGGAAGTACAATTGCACACTCCTTCCCCCAAATTCATTTTTTGTTTGTTTTGTTTTTGTGGTGTTGGGATGGAACCCAGGGCCTCCTTGCATGTTAGGCAAGTGTTCTGCCACTGAACTGTACCCCCAGCCCTTCCAACTTTGAATTCACAGCAAATGACACCCCCAAAATTAGGTATTGTTACTTTTTAAGCAATACCTATTTTTTTCAGTAACTTTTACATTTAGGTCTGTAATCTTTTTTGCCAATAAAAGGCAAAAACGAATCCCCCCCCCCCCACTGGCAGAAACATTTATTTCCAGGGGCAACTTCAGTTTCTAAAGTAGGGCAATACCCTGTATCACCAGAGCCCCTGTTCCAAGTTGTAGCATTCAATGGTTCAGCAGTAGTGGCTGCAGCGTCTCTCTGGACTGATGTATCGCACTTTTTAGGCTGTGATCCTGGTTGCTTTTGGGACCCTCTTGTTTTGACCATTCTTTGAACTTACTTATCCATCCTCCTTAGCAATATCTCTTTAGTGAATTTTTGTGCTAAAATAAGCTGGAGGAAGTTTCTGTTACTTGCAACTAAGAACTCTGACTTGCATTTTTATTATTACTACCAACAATCCACCCTATTTCTAAAGAATTGGTAGCTCACTTTATATTAAAGTATTAATATAACCCACAAGTTAATAGTACACTTAATGATGGAAGACTGAAGTCTTTTCCTTAAAATCAGAAACAAGCCAAGAATGTCCGCTTTCTATTCAATGTCATACTACATATTCTAGTCAGGGAAATTAGAAAAGAAAAAATAAATAAATAAAAAACAGATAGGAAGGAAAGAGGTACAACTTCCTCTATTTGTAGATGACATGATCTGATCTTATAAGTAGAAAACCCTAAGGAATCCACTAAATATTTATTAAAATTAACAAGTTCAGCAAGATTGTATAAAACAAGAACAATATGCAAAAATCAATTGTTTTATACACTAGCAATGAATAATCGGAAATGAAATTAATAAAACAATTCCATTTACAGTTGCATCAAAAAGAATAAGGTACTTAGGAATCAATTTAACATAAGAAGTGCAAAACTTTTATACAGAAAAGTACAAAATATCATTGAAAGAAATTTAAGAAGGCTGGGCACAATGGCCTTCTGGGTACACCTGTAGTCACAGAGGCTTGGGAGGCTGACGCAGGAGGATCATGAGTTCAAAGCCAGCCTCAGCAATTTAGCAAGGCCCTAAGCAACTTAGTGAGACCCTGTCTCAAAATAAAATATAAAAAGGGTTGGAGGGGTGGCTCAGTAGTTAAGCACCCCTGGATTCAATCCCTGGGAGAGAGAGAGAGACAGAGACAGAGAGAGAGAGAGAGAGAGAGAGAGAGAGAGAGAGAGAGAGAGAGAGAGAGAGGGAAAGAGAAAGAAGAAGAAGGAGGAGGGGGGGGAGGGAGGAAGGAAGGAAAGAAAAGAAAGAAAAGAAAGAGAAATTAAAGAAGACCTACATAAAAGGAAGAGACATTTCATGCTCTTGGGTCAGAGAACTTGATATGGTTAAGATGGCAATACTCCAAACTGATCTATAAAGTCAATGCAATTCCTATCAAAATGCCAGTATCTTTTTTGCAGAAATTGATAAGATGCTCCTAGCATTCATATGAAAAATACCAGAGACTCAGAATTACCAGAACAATCTTGAAAAAGAAGAACAAAGTTGACGGACTTATACTTTGTTTTCAAAATCTAATGAAAATCTACAGTAATCAAGAGAGTGTAGTAACAGTGTAAGGATAGATATGTAGATCAGTAGAATAGAACTGGGTGTCCAGAAATAGCCTTCCTATTTTTGGTCAATTGATTTTTAGTAAGGGTGCCAAGAACTTCAGTGGGGAAAAGAAGAGTCTTTTCAACAAATGGTGGTGGGTCAACCGAATATTCACATGCAAAAAAATGAATTTTGACTTTTGTCTCACACTATATCCATTAAAATGGATTATGATCCTGGCAGGTGCAGTGACTGAGGCCTGTAATTCCAGCTCTTCAGGAGCCTGAGGAAGAAGGATCAAAAGTTCAAGGCCAGCCTGGGCAATTTAATGGGAGCCTGTCTCAAATTAAAAAAAAAAAGGGGGGGGGGGCGGGAAGCAGTGCTGGAGATATAGCTCAGTGGAAGAACCCTTGGGTAGTACATTCAGGACTGCAGGTTCAATTCTAATCATGAGGTGGAGGGGGGAAGGATTATCGTCCTAAATGTAAGAGTTAAAACCATAAGGCTCTTAGGGCTGGGGTGTGGCTCAGTGACAGAGTGCTTGCCTAGCATGCGTGAGGCACTCGGTTGTACCACACATCAATCAATCAATCAATAAAAATAAAGGTCCATCAACAACTAAAAAATAAATTTAAAAAAGCATAAAGCTCTTAGAAGAAAACCTGGGAGTAAATGTTTGTGACATTGGATTAGACACCAGAATATAAGTGACAAAAGAAAAAAAAAAAGCTAAGCTACATTATTCTTCCTTTCTTACTTTTTTTTTTTTTTTTTTTTTTTTTGAGACATGATCTTGTTATATTGCCAAAACTGGCCTTAAACACTATCAGGAAAGCGAAAAGACAACTGACAAGATAAGAGAATGTATTTGAAACAATATGATTGATAAAGGACTTCTATTTAAAATATATAAAAAAGCTTCCTTTGCTATACTGGGAATTGAATCCAGTGCTTTATCTCTGAGCTACCTCCTCAGTCCTTTTTTATTTTTTCTTTTGAGTCAGGGTCTCACTAAATTGCTCAGGCTGGCCTCGAACTTGTAATCCTTTTGCCTCATTCTCCTGAGTCAATGGGATTACAGGAGTGCACCACCAAGCCCATTGAGAATCTTACAACTCATTAATAAAAAGAAAAAAACAATTAAATATGGGCAAAGGAGCCCAGTGGGGGTGATGCATGCCAATAATTCCAGCAACTCGGGAGGCTGAAGCAGGAGGATCAACAGTTTGAGGCCAGCCTGGGCAACTTAGCAAAACCCTAGATCCAGATAAAAAGTAAAAAGGACTGGGGATGTAGCTCAGGGGTAAAGTGCCCCAGGGTTCACTCCCCAGTTTAAAAAAAAAAAATGGACAAAGGATTTTAACAGATATTTTTCCAAAGAAAATATACAAATGGCCAATAAGTACATGAAAAGATGCTCAACATTATTATTCATTAGGAAAATGCAAATGAGAACCACAATGAGATTGCAAATGAGTACAGGGTTTCTCTGGGGTGTGATAAAAATGTTTTAAAATTGATTATGGTGATGATTGCATAACTGTAAATTTATACATTGAGTTGTGTATATTGAATAGTTGAATTGTATGTAGGTGAATTATAGCTCAATAACCACCCCCAAAAACCCAAGAGATGTCACTTTTTGCTTATTAGGTTGGTTAAAATAGAAAAGAGAGACAATAACAAGTGTTGATGAATGTGTAAAAATTGCTACCTTCATACATTGCTGTTAGATTTGTAAAATGGTGCAGCCACTCTGAAAAACAGGTTGGAAATTCTTAAAAATGTTAAACATAGAGTTACTGTATGACCTAGTAATTGCACTTGTAAGTATATACCCAAAAGAAATGGCAACATATGTTCATACAAAACTTGTATATGAATGTTCATAGCAGTGTTATTCATAATAGCCCAAATTGGGAAATAATCCAAATGTCCATGAACTGACTAATGAATAAACAGAATGTGTTATATCTATACAATGACTATTTAACCAGGAATGAACCTTTAAAAAGGAATGAAGTTATGTACTACAGTATGGATGAATTTTTTTTTTTTTTTTTTTTTTTTGTACAGGGACTAAACCCAATGGCACTTGCTTAACCACTGAGCTATATCCCCAACTCTTTTTATTTTCATTTTTTATTTTGAGGTAGAATCTTGCTAAGTTACTACGACCTAAGTAAGTTGCTGAGGCTGGTTTTGAATCTGAGATCCTCCTACCTCAGCATCCCAAATTGCTGGGATTACAGGTATATGACACTGTATCCAGCAACATGGATGAATCTTGCATACATCATGCTAAGTGAAAGAGGTCAGATACAAAAGACCACATATTATGTGATTACATTTATTTATTTATTTACTGGAGATTGAACCCAGGGGCACTTAACCATTGAACCACATCCCCAGCCCTTTTTATTTTTTTTATTTTGAGACAGGGTCTCACTGAGTTACTTAGGGCCTTGCTAAGTTGCTGAGGCTGGCTTTGACCTTGTGATCCTCCTGCCTCAACCTTCCAAATCAATGTGACTACATTTGAATGCAATGTTCAGAATAAGCAAATCCAGAAAGGAGATTAGTGATTTCCAGAGGCTGGAAGTCCCAGAGAGAACAGGGAGTGACAGCTAAGAGTTTCTTTTGAGGTAATGAAATGTCTGAAATTAGATAACAGTTGCACAATTCTGTGAATATACTGAAAAACATGGAATTATACACTTTAAAGGGGCAAAGTTTATAATAACTATATCTCAATAAATCTGTCTTTAAGGTCTTTTTAAAATCATGAATATAATAGTGTAAATATCGCAGATCAGAATAGTATTATAAGGTGAATAGGATACTAGTTAAAATAGACTCTGTATGTTATAGGATAAGCATCTGAAAATATTTTTTAACACAAGCACCCAGAGAGTAACAATACAATTAGTAAAAGGAACAATGACTACAACTTTTGCATCTTATTGAGTGTGAGGGTTAATTTTATGTGTCCACTTAACTGAGCTAACAGGTGTCCCAGATATATGGTAAAACATTATTTGAGAGCATGCTTGTGAGGTGCATCTATAAGACATTAGCACTTGAATCAGTTGACTGAGTAAAGAGGATTGGTCCTCACCAGTTCTTACTAATTGGAATAGGCATCCTCCAATCCTATGAAGGACCAAGTAGAACAAAAAGGTGAAGGAAGGGGGAATTCTCCCCCTCCCTCTCCCCCTCTCCCGCCCCCCTCTCCCCCTCTTCCGCCTCCCTTTCCCCCTCTTCCCCTCTGCCCCCCCCCCCCCAGCTGCAACATCCATCTTCTTATGTCCTTGAACACCAACTGTCCTGGTTCTAAGGCCTTCAGACTTAAACTGAATTGTACCACCAGTTTTCCTGGATCTCCTGCTTACAAATGGCAGATAGTGCTATTCATAGTCAAGAATCAGTCCTATAATAAGTCAACAAATAGAAAGGCAAAGAGATATATTCTATTGGTTCTATTTCTTTGGAGAACCCTAACTGATAGAAATTTGTTCATCCCTATTCCTTGGTATATTATTTATTACAAACGTGTTCATATGTTAACATAAAGTCATCCAAGATTTTATAGCAGTATTTTCAAACAAAACATAGGGACTTCTCCAGAATAGGAAAAAAAAAAAATTTTCTAGAATAAGAACAAAATTATACTTTCCCAACTGGTGAATTTTATTTCTAACTAGAGAAAATACGAAAACCATAGCAACATCATTGATATCTCCATTTCTTTAGCAAAATAAGGCTATAAATCACTCTATTGCCAAATAAGTATAAATCCATTTGCCCAAGCCGACCCAATTTATGCTTGAAGAGAAAGCGAACAAAAATCCTTTATCTAATGACAGTCTAGGCTGTTGCAAAAATTCAATGGCACACAATGTAAAAAAAACTCTGAGAATATATAAGAAAAACTAAACTCAGTTTCTCCTATGTCTCACTTAATCAGATTTCTGTAACTAAATATGTAGGGATTTTCCCTCCACACAGAAAGAAATCAATTATGTTGCAGACACCAGCTGGGGGTCCTCTAATTCAATTTCATTCTGACACTATCTATCTGGAGAAAGGTCAGATCCCACAGGTTAAGGGCTCAGTTCCCAACTGCCACCCCTCCCCCACTTCAGATGCCAATCACAAGTCCTGGGTTGTTTTACCTGTGCTTCTGACCTAGAGGCTATAAATCAGGGTTTTCACAATCCCCTCCTCAGGCTCCATTAGAGTGGCTCACACAACTCAGGAAAACATTAGGTTTACTGGTTAATTATAAAGGATACAAATAGGGCTAGGGGTTGATAGTAGAGCACTGCCTAGCATGCTGGTTCTATCCCCAGCACTGCAAAAACCAAAACCAACCCTGATGAGCACCGCATTAAGATGTGAATAGGGCAAGGGATGGGAAAGGGATGAAGAGCTTCCATCCTCTCTCCAAGTACACAACCCCCCAGGAACCTCCATGTGTTCTGTCTGCTACCTTGAAACTCTCCAAACCCTGTCCTTTTTTTTTATGGTTTTTATGTTTTTTTTTAGGTTTTTATGGATGCAGCTTCATCTTTTTTTTTTTTTTTTTTTTTTTCCCCAAGTACTGAACCCAGAAGCCCTTTACCACTGAGCCTTTCTTAGTTTTCATTTTGAGGCAGGGTCTCTCTAAATTGCAAGTTTGGCTATGAACCTGTGGTCCTCCTGTCTCAGTCTCCCAAGTAGCTGGGATAATAGGCATGAGTTACCATGCCTGGTTTATGCAAGATTCTTTATCTATGATGGATCACATCACTGACAACCTTCATACTCTCTCCCCTACCCACTTCCTAGAGGTTGCCGACAGGAACTGAACATTCCCAATTCTCTAATCCTGCCTTAGAGTCCTTCCTGTGATCAACCTTCATCCTCAAGTTATCTAGGGTCTACCAATCACTAGTCATCTCATTACCATACAAAAGACACAGTGCTTTGAAGATTCCAAGGATTATAGGAGTTATGCACCAGGAAACAGGAAGACCAAATATACATTCGACAACATCACAAAAAGAAATGCCATTATGTATGCACCCTAGAAGATACACCCCTTCACATAGAAAGTAAATGGCCAATATGCTGAATATAAATCTGCCTTTGGAATGTGTGCACCACATATATGAGAGAAAAAGATGAAATGACATTTTATTCTATACACCATTGCAGACTTGTGCTGTAGGAAAAGAGATATTTCATTTATAACAATTTTTTGTGTGTGTGTGAGAAAAATACATGTTAGAGATAATACTGATGGAACCCTGGCCATATGTTTGTTCATTGTGATGCTGGAGGTCGAACCCAGGGTCTTAGCAATGAGACAGAAAAGCAACATCCCCTAAGATTAAAGGAGTAAAAACCCTGAGGGGAGGATGAGGGCAGATGCACTTCAGGGACCTTAACATATAGCTTGTTGACTGGTAAGAGCATGGTTTGTGCCTTTCACTATCCTGTTACTTACTCCCTCTCAAATTGTCCTATTAGCCTCAGAAACCAGGTACATCATTAAAGCCAGGAGGTCACCATGACTAAAGACAAACAACATAAAGGGTAAAACTGTTGAGGATTCACTGAAAAAGCAAATTCTCTGTTACTCACATGATTTGTGTTTTCTTCCACTCCCCACCTAAGCGTTCTCTTAACAGCTGCATCGACTTATCCTTATTCCAAGGCAAAGATGATTACACAGAGAGAGATATGACATTTGGCTCCAGACTGACCAGCCTTCCCTCAAGATTGAGGTGCTTTCACAGGATTCGCTGAGAAAACACCTTAGAAAATGCATCAAGAGTCAGTTAAAATTCCCAGACCCTGGCCCACCCCTGCAATCCTTACATCGGAATAAACACTAGCTGGCTTCTTTATTCAGGGAGCCAGCTTGATGCTCTCAATCAATGCTATGTATCCCTTCTGCTCAAGCAAGAGGTTCCAATAAAGAATTGTGTTCCTGTTACATTGTGCCTTTTTCTGATTCTTCTAATAGAGAACATAAGAAACCACCAAGCCAGTAATAGTACACTCTAAGCAAGCACCCTATCATTGAGCTACACCACCAGCCCAGGTCCTAGTTTAGTAAAGAAGGGGTTGCTCCAAGAATAAAAGTTTGCACCTGAATACTAACCCATCCACTGCTTAATTTATAGAAAGCAATTAGCAGATTACGTGTGCCCTGACCTTGAATCAGGGTTGAATCACCCAAATGTGATCTGGGTACAACCACTGAATGTCTTTTTATCCTTCCATGAGATAAACAGGCAATGAGAATAAGATTGTTTTTTACAGCGTTGCGTGTTGTCTATCATGATACTCCCACAAATTTTTTAAATAAATGAAACGATTTGTAGTATTTCTTCCTTGGCACTCATAATGCCTGTAGAGACAATTCTCTTTTCTTAAGTGGATAATCTCAGCTCTGTGTTTACATTCTGGTATGATCCGAACCTGTTACTTCAGGACTGATAGAGTTACAATTTTATATATTGAGAATGAGAATAAACTAGTAGCATCTCTGTATTAGTTATTCATTGCTATATAACAGGTAATGTCAAAACTTACTGACTTAAAACAACAAATATTTATTGTTTCACTGTTTCTGTGGGCAGGAATGTGGATGCAGGTTAGCTGGGGAACTCTGGCGTGGATCCCTGATGAGGCTATGGCTAACCCATCAGCTAGGGCTGCATTCATCTCAGGACTTAATGGGACATGGATTGGTTTCCAAGCTCACTCAGGATGCTGTCAGATCTCAGCCATCCTTGGCTGTTGGCTGGAGATATGAGTTCCTTGTCATGTGGGCCAGACATCGCAAAACACAGCAGCTGCTTCCCCCAGAGCAAGTGAGCTTGGAGAAAAAGAGGGTGAGCAAGTTGGGCAGGTCACAGTCTTCTTGTAACCTGATCTCAGAAGTGACATCCCATTACCTCTGCCCTATTCTATTTGTTAGAAATGAGTCATGAGGTCCAGCTGGCATTCAAGGGGAGATTACACAAGGGCATTGTGGGAGAGTAAAATATTCCACCCCAAATAGATTTCTTGGGCATATTTCTAATTGGTTACTTAAAGAAACTGCAGACACTGAAGGCTCTGAAGCTGTCCTTTTGTAAAAAGAAATTTACATAAGTGAACAGCAAATGGAGGAAAAGGTTTTTCTATTTTATACTCTCCTCTTTTGTAGAGGAAAAGTATTTTCATAAAAAGGAGAGATTGGGGGCCTGGCACCTGACCCAGACAGAAGTGACCACAGGTGGCTATTACCTGGGACTTCATCTGCATCACAAGACAGCCCTGGCTGGCCTACACTTTCTCCCACCAACCACCAGCTCCCTTCCCCCCAAAGCCTAAGGCCCTATACCTTTGTTAAGCCATCTTGCCTCTCTTTGAGTTTCACACTCCATGTATGCTCAATGAAGTTTGTTCTGTTTTGTTATCTATTGTCAGTTTATTTGATGGAGTAAAATTATTAAATCTTCAGAGAGAAAATAATAAATGTAAGACTTCCTTCAACATGAATACCAGGAAGAGGGGATCCCTTGGCGCTATTTCAGAGGCTACCTGCCACAAATTTCACAGATTTCCATACTTTGCCTCGAGTAGGATGCCTTACAATTCACCAGGTCTTGGTCAGTGAAGTTTTCTAAGGGTCCTCCATCTGACATGGCCTGCATTCTCAGTGTTCTGTGATTCAAGCAGGCAAAACCTGGCTGGGAGTATAGCTCAGTGGGGGATCACATACTTAACATTCATGAGGCCCTGGGTTCAATCCCCTTCCCTCCCACCAAAAAAAAAAAAAAAGTGTAGGTAGAACTTGACTGGCTGTGTTACTGTGTTGGAGATTGGTACAAGGTCTAAGTCAGCTGGATCTGACTGAAAAGTCTGGTGTCCTCAGGTACACACCCATTATGGAGCTGGTGGGTTTCCCCTGCCTCCTTGGTGGAACAGGTCTAAACTTGTTGTTCTTCCTTCCAAATGGGAGGAATAAAGTTTGCCATACCAGCCCAGGGCGATCCCTGGACTTCATAAATGAGACAGAAAATGAATTTGCATTTTGAAAGTCATTTCTGGTTTTTGTTGTTGTTGTTACTCCTGAGTCAAATCCGAACTAACAACTCAGCTCTCTTAGTTCAACTTCAAATCCTAAATTTATGCAATTTAAATCTAGCTGTGTCATAATCTGAGCAGCCCCACTATTGCTACAATGTTCTTCTTGTGGAAGGTATTGACTCTAAGAATAGGGCAAAAGTTACAACAAACCATTACCAGGTTTCCACTGGTAATAGGGTAAGGAGCCAGGATGTGCACAAGGTTGACTGTGTCCAGAATATGGGCAATCTGCAAAGATCTGGATTCCTATACTGAACCGCAGGGATGGGGCCAGAGCTAGGTCAGAGCAAGAGCTAGTCCTGGAGGTTTTAGCTCATGGAAGGATTAACAGGAGCTGTAGAGCCCTGAACTAGGCTCTCCTGCCATCTCCCTGAGTGCTATCTAGATCCAAAAGTCTGCCGGGTATAAGACCTGTGGGTCAAGTGCCTAACTCAGATTCTCAGAGCTGTCAGGTACCTTTAAGAACAAAATGGGAGTGGTCAGGGATGAGGAAATGCAGATAAAAGACAAAGCTTGTCTACTTCTGGAAGAGAAAGGAAGGAACAAAAAAATCTGTATAAGGCACCAACGTGTACAGTGTTTGCGTTGTGTATGCAATGCCAGCCAGAGGCTCTTGGAAAACAAAGGCTCTGTGTTTTCCTTTGGAGGCCTCTGATCCGTGGTGTCAGTGACTTTCTTTAGTCTCACCCACACCCAGGCTTATGTCAGGGCTATGCTGCCCTTACTTTCCTTTTCACAGCATGCTGAAAGATTTGGGGGTCTTTGGAGTCAACAACAGCAATGTAGAACCATAGTATCTATCAGTTTCTTAGGCTCAAAGTATTTGGTTGCAAAATGCAACACCTGGGTTGTGGAAAGGACCAGAATTTACCTTAGGGAACAGGAGTTTGTCAGAAAAAATGTGGACTGTGGATATTTTTCCAAGAGATTCTGACCTATATGTAATGTGGTCTGAGGATTGAACCTAGGATCTCAATCGTGCTAAGCAAACATTCTACCACTGAGCCACTTCCCCAGCCCTGACATTTAAATAACTGTTTAGGGCTCACTCCATTATCGTTAGTCTGTTCTTCCTTGAGTACATGCTGGCCCAAGAATGTCTCTAGTTCAAAAATCCATTTCCCAGCGTCTACTGTTTTAAAATATAGTTTCTCCAAAGGGTAGAGGATTAGGGTTAGTCCAGAAATGGTTAGTGTGGGAGGCTCAGTGTGGGCCCTCAAGTCAGGCAGACCTGCCCTGAAACCAAGATTCTCATACTGGAGTCCAAAGATTACTGGTAGTTATGGAATGAGAAGAAGAAGAAGAAAAAAAGTTGTAATGTGCATTTAAAAAAGGCAGGTGAGAAACTAAAAATATTGACAACACCTTAATGGGAATCAGTTGGGGGAGACAGAAAGGAAGTATGGTTAGCATACTAGAGCCTCTTAACAGGAGGTCAATTAATAAACCAAGAAATGATGGGGGCTGAGGACATAGCTCAGAGGCCCTGAGTTCATTTCCCAGCACAGGGAGGAAAAAAAGTATTTATATTTTTTTTCAACAAATATTTACCATGTACCAATTATTGTTCAAGCTTTGGGGATTCAGGCACAAAATAAACAAAGGAAGTCACTGCACTTCTTATTCTAATTACAAACCTATTGGTTAAAGATAGAGACATCAAAGTGACTGTTAGGTGGGAATTTGGGCGACTATATGACGGACGGAAGGCAGAGCAACTGAGGCAAAGGGCAGCGCGCCACACGGCGACCAATCATATGGGCAGAAAAACTCCACTGGCCCCTACCTCCACCTGTCACTGAGCAGGCCCTGGGCGGGGGGGGGGGGGGGGGGGGGGGGCGGGGGGGGGGGAAGGGGGGGTCACGTGAGATTTTCTCCTGCTCCCTACCCTGACCTGTAAACCGGAGGGGGGGGGGGGCAGCTGGGAATTTCCCTGAGAGCCAAATTCCAATAAAGCTTGCTTTGGCCACTTTCTGTCCCGATTTTATTTGACCACTAGTGTGCCCCCAAGCTTACAGTGACCACCAGAAGAAACAGTCTAAAAGTCTTGAAAGAGTTGGGGGGGGCGGGTGGAGACAGGTTTAGGAAAGGGGAGGCATGGAGAGAAATAATAAATGATTAAGTTCCACTATGTTATTTGATTTAAATTTTATTTAAATAATTAACAAAATACTTCACTCTTTACTTGCTATATGTTCTTAAAATAGAGTTCTTAAATTCCTTGAACCTCAGTTCTTTAATCTGGAAATCAGAGATAATTTCTCTGTCAAAGGTGTTTTTATTTGTTTGAGATGCTGGGATTGAACACAGGACCTTGCACATGCTAGGCAAGCACTCTACTGCAGACCTACCCACCCTAGGCTCCTCAGAGAATATTCATTACAGGAGTATGTGGCATGGAGTAGGCATACAAATGTCAGTCCCTTCCCTCATATCTCTCACATAATTTTTTACAGCTAAGGATCTTTATGCTGAGATGTGAGTGACATCAATTGTTAGGCCTGGCCTGAGCAAATCACATGACTTTGATGGTTTCTATCCACGTGATAAAAAGATGCTCATCTCAAATTTCTGTGTGCTAGAGGAATAGCATTGGAGAGAACTATAGAAGAGCTTTGATCTTCTCAAAAGAACATGGGCCAGGGCTGGGGGTATAGCTCAGTGGTAGAGTACTTGCTTATTATTCAAGAAGCCCTGAGCTCGATGCCTAGCACTGCGAAGCAAACCAACCAACCACTGGTCAAATCTTAACATGGTTTCCATGTAGAAAGTTGTCAATATGTGCTTCTCCCTTGTGGAAAAATAGGGTCATCTGCTGTCCTGATTGTATTCCTGCGTCAGAAGGTTTCACGGTCAGGTACTTAATCCCCGAGGCACAGAGGGCCTCCTGATATAGGGTGAGAACAATTGTGAATTCAAGAAAGACAGATCACTGTCTGGGATCAGGATGTAATTAGTAGAAAAACACTACAGATGTCAAAGTGACAGAACAAGGAGGATTGCTGAGATCCAAGCTGGCTAGAAAAAGGAGAGTGTACATATATACTCCTGTGTGTGTTTATGCAGATACAAATACACAGGAGAAGTACTCATGGGTTCTTTGGGGTGTGGTGCAAGCAAGGATATAAATATCTAACAAACAATTCTAAAGGGGAGAGCCCTGGCTGTTAGTAGTTGCCAATTTCAATGATGCAAATATTGTCACTCTGGCCAATTTCAAGCTACCAAAAGAAGTCACTGAATGCAGAGTTGGAGAAAGATACACAGAATTAGTTCTCACTAGTGGGTATAAAACAATTCCAGCACATTGCTGTTTCAGGTTTCCAGAATCAATTTCTTTCAAAACTGGAAAATCTCCCAGCTCCTTACTGTTATCTGCTTCTAAAGGTATGGATATAGCTTTTATTCTGGAACCCATCCATAGCTCCCAAACAGTTTCTTCATTGATACCAAATAGAGCTCCGTTTTGCCCACTGTGCAGTATGCCAATCTCTGAAGTGAAAGTTTTGCAAAGGAGAAAAAGTTTATTCATGAGGAGGCCAAGCATGCAGAGAACAGGAGAATGGATCTCAAATCTGCCTCCCTGAATTGGGAATATTTATGAACTTGGGCATGGGGAAAAGTGATTGGAGGTCACTAAGAATAGAAGAAGCAGGTTAAATCTGATGGGGTTATTCAGGAACTATGACCAGGAGCTTTATTCAGGTTTGCCCTCAATTTCAATTCCACCCTGATCATTTATTCCTTTGTAAAGTTCATAGTTAGTTCATCACAACTCATAGGAACTCTGGAACTGTAATTTTGGTGTTTTTTTTTTTCAAAATCTACACAATGGTTGGCAAGACCATTTGTTTATTCAGAAAGCAGCCAACAGGATGCTACAGACCTGTTGGCGAACCACTCCGACCCTAAAGATTTGGCAGACTCCTGCTGGCCACAGAAAATTCTGGGCATGCAGAAGGAGGGAACTCCTTATTTCTGGTGCCCCCACAATTTTGGCACTTTGGTAGTTTAGTGGGTGCCAGGTTCCTAAGCATGAGTATGAACCGCCTCCTCATCTCACAGGAAACCCTCTCATGGTCTCCAGGGGGGCTTCCCTTTAAAACTCCCCACCCTCTTTCCTCTCCTCTGAAATCCGTATCCTAGAGCCAGTCAGGACCTATGGGCCTAATGTGTCTATACTTCGTGTGTGGGGTGGGGTGGGGGAGTTCTTTAAGGGAAAAGATACAAAATGACAAACATTCAAGGACTAGAGACAGGATCTTTAGAAGGGACCTGTGCAAATGAAGGTCCCTGATGTTTCATTAACTTTCATTAAGTACGCCCTCCAAAGCCACAGGAAGAAATTGGAGGTTTGCCTGATGATGGTAGGTGGTGGAATGTCCTGTGTTTTTTCCTTTCGGATGAGGAAGAAGCTTTATGAATCCTGTTCCCACTTGCAAACTCTGCCTTCAAGACTGATACTGGAGGACGTCACCCACCTTCTTTGTTGCTGGAGATTGAACCCAGGGCTTTGTGCATGCACTCTACCGGATGAGTTATATCCCCAGCCCAGACACCGTCTTCTGAGGAAGGCATTTTATTCCATATTTCTCCTGCTATATCCCAGCTCCTACCTCACTGCTTGGAGAGGCCAGTCAGGCCTGTAACAAGCAGAGACCTGCTTCAAGGAACTATCTTCTCCAACCCCTGGTTCCAGAAGCTCTGTGGGCAAGAAGGGACCTCTAGTGGTCAGTCACAAAGGTCACATCACTGCCAACTTCTACCTATTCTCTGCAGGGTGTTCTGGGGCTGTAGCTCCAAGAAGTGGAAGAAACTGGGGAATAAAAACCCAACATAGTTTCTAACTTGCTAGCAATCTGGAGGCAGGGGGTTTTGGGGAAAAGGACACAGGTCCTGTCTTAGTTTTATTTCATTGTGTTTGTGTGTGTGTGTGTGTGTGTGTGTGTGTGTGTGTATGTGTATGCTCACGTGTGTTGCTGGGGATTGAACCCAGGGCCTGGCATATGACAGGCAAGTGCTGTAGCACTGAGCTACATCCCCAACCCCATCTTAGTTTTATGATCTTTAGCCAAAGACCTGCTGAGCCTTGGTGTCTTTACCTGTACAGAAGTGATGATCATGGGCACCTTTAGGTGGATGTGAAGATCAGATGAAAGAGCAAGTAATATATACTCAGTAAAGAACAAGAGATAGGAGGATCACAAGTTCAAAGTCAGTCTCTGCAATTTAGTGAGGCCCTAAGCTACTTATTGAGACCCTATCCCAAAATAAAAAATAAAAAATAAATTTTAAAGGGCTGGGAGCCTGGCCTAGTGGTTAAGCATCCCTGGGTTCAAACGCCAGTATCAATAAAATAAATTAGTTCTCTTACTCCTCTCTTCAAGTTAAAATTTCATGGAGGGCAATGAAGGAAGAATATAGGATAGATTAGAGGAATTTTTGGTTTTGATTTAGGTAGGCGGTGGAGGGAAAGACGATGTCTTAGTCTATTCAGACTAAGATGGGAGACCATCCTCCAGAAAAACACACATATGTATATACACGCACACATACACACACAATTTTTGCTTAAAGTTTCAGAAATTTCCTTGATGTTCTAAGAAACCAAATTAAGAAACTCTGAAGTAAGACTTTTGGGAAAAAATGTAGGGGGCAACCAATAATGGATTTTGATCCCCTGCTCTACTACTAAAGAGCTATGTCCCTTGGACAAATCCCTTTACCTCCCTGCATTTCATCTCCTCACCTATTTTTAAAAACCAAGGGTTAGGAGGGGTGGGGTTGTGGCTCAGTGGTAGAGTGCTTGCCTAGCGTGTGTGAGGGAGTGGGTTCCATTCTCAGCACTGTATATAAATAGATATATAAATAAAAATACAGGCCCATCAACAACTAAAAAAATATTAAAAAAAAACAAGGGTTAGGCTGATGTAGAATTAATAGATACAAGATAGAATGATAAGTTAAATGTGAGTTTCAGGAAAATAATCACTTTAAAAATATAACAATATGCCAAATATTGGCTTTCTCATGAATAAGCTTATTAGTAGTTGCATAGAACATACTTGTTCTAAAAAAAATTATTAGTTAATAGAGTGCTCTGTATTTTGACTTGCTAAATCTTGCAACCCTAGAGGTGGCAATTCAGGTTTTTGTGTGTGTTCAGGGAATCCAATCCAGGACCTTGCACATGCTAACCATACCATATCACTGAGATACACCCCCAGTAGCAATTCAGGTCTTGATTTAAGTTCTAAGATTTTTCATGAGGAAAGCATCCTGAGCTGTGCACAGTGGCTTGGGAGGTTGAGGCAAGAGGATTCAAAGCCAACCTCAGCAACTTAGCAAGGCCCTAAGTCAACTTAGCAAGACCCTGCCTCAAAATAAAAATTAACACATCTTAGCAAGCACCAAAAAACAGAAACCCCAAAAAATCCTAAAACAGTTTTTAAACCAATATTTATAAAGAAAATCATAAAATCCAATGCTTCTGCATACTCTATTATGTTACAGTCCAGTTTTGTGCTTTACTACACAGTTTGCTTATAGGACTTCTGTGCATTGTAAACATAAATAGCATGGAAAAGGTTAAATACCTGTGTTCAGATTGTAAGATCTAGTCCAGACTTGCTGTGTATATTGTAAAGTTAAATGAAAAAGAACTCCCCTTTGTATTATAGTTATGTGGTCTTATGTATGATAAACAGTTGAATAATTTGTAAGAAATAATAATGATTTAAAAAAAAATAAAAGGGCTGGGGATGTGGCTCAGTGATTAAGCTTCTCTGGTACAAAATAAATAAATGAATCCTGATATGTGGTGGTTGGGGAGTGGGTAGAGGATCATCATTCATCACTGTTTAGCTGAACTCCTATGACTACCTGTAAGAAGTTTAGTGGACATTATGTTGGATTCTGGGTCAAAAAAGGCAACACACTGGGACCCTGCATCAGTCCAAGAACCACTCTATCATCCTGATGCTAAGATCTCCAAATTTCTAGCTTTTCTTTCACTCTAAAACCTTCAGTGGAATTCCCAATGACCTGACCAGACAACCCTGCTGGACTGCAACCCTCTCGCCATTCACTGAGTTGTTGTATTTGTCACATCAAAGTTAGTCACAGTGACGTGAAGACCGAGGCTGAAGACCCATGGATGGCCTCGCCCAATACTTGGCTGCACCACCTGTCAGGCCTCTTCTACACTTTAGTTGTTTGCTTCTCTCTCCTACTTTTCACTCCCACACAATGGAAAGGACTATGAGGCGTGTACATCCATGAAGCCAGTCTTCCACAGGGCAGGCCCGAGTATACATCCCCCTCCTGGGGAAGGGCACCCAACTTGCACCTCTACTTTATTTGAGTGGGCAGGATGCCTACTCCTTTCTTCCTTCGTTCCTGCCTTTTGAGTACCTACCATGCATTAGGCACTGTGCTAGATATGTCCCCTTTCCTAAAGGGTTTTCATCTTCATCACCCTGGTCAATGCCTAGTCCCATAGTCTTTAAAAACCCAGGAGGCTTGTTAAAGATAAGATTCCTAGGTCTTATCAAAAAGAATGAAGGAAAGGTGATTCTTTTCTTTGCAACTGAGGCCGGAACCCAGGGCCTTTCAAATGCTGAGTGTACTCTAGCATTGAGGTATACACTCCAGGCCCCTGTAATTCTTATACTCACCTTAGTCTGAAAATCGTGGCTGCCAGTTCCTAGACTCCTTTTTCTTTTACCTTTCCAGAAATGCCTGGGCCTGTAGAATATGGAGTAGATGGGTCTCTATTTCTGGAATTTCCAGTTTTAATGCTGCCCTTCCTTCCCCACTTTCTAGGGCCTAAGCTATTTATGGAAGCTATGGAGTATTTAACTCTGTTTTGTTTATTTTTGTGGTGCTAAGGATTGAAACCAGGGCCTTGTACATACTAGGTAAGCACTCTACCACGGAGTTACACCCCAGCCCTGAACTTTATTAATACTCAAACCAGCTGAATTACTTGGGCTTAATGGTTAACTACTAGGCTTACCTAATTATGGAAAAATCTTTTCTCCCTCTGTCAGCTATAGGAAAGAGGAATGTTCCAGGAATGTATATGACCTTGAACAATCATATCATTTCTTTGACTCTCCAAAAGAGGCGCCATGCTACCATTTTTCTTATTGGAAATCCTTCTTCAGCACCTGAGGGTAATCTATGGGTCTCCTGGATTATCTTAGTAACTTTTCACTCTAGAATATAAGACCCTTGAAGCTCCAGAGTTTTGTTTTCCTCATCTATTTCTCAGAGTACTTACTTAATGTGGAGATCAGTGAACACTATTCATCGTAGTTTTGTAGAGCTTTTATAATTTTCCACAGATGGCAATAGTGACTTAAGAAACCATATTTTCCTAATCCAAAACAAAACCACCATATTGGTTTTAATGAGACTGGTATCCCAATATGAGAATACTTGGCACATAGTAGATACTCAATAAATATCTGCTAACTATATTTCCCCAACATTTTAATTATAAAAAAATGTCAAACATTCAGAATAGTTAAAAGAATATCACAATGAAGATCTATATACTCCTACCTGGATTCAGTAAATGTTAGTTAACATTTGTTATATTTATTTTATGTATGTATGTGTATTTATTTATTTTATTTATTTATGTATGTGTATTTATTTTATTTATTTATTTATTTATTTATTTATTTATTTATTTATTTATTTATTTTTGAATGCTAGAGATAGAATCCAGTTTGTGCATGCACAAACTCTACCACTGAGCTAGATTCCCACTCCCATTTTTGCTAGATCATTTGAAAGTCAGTTGTACTCATCATGACACTTAACCCCTAAGTATTTCAGCAGGCATCTCCTGGGAATTAGGACATTCTCCTAAATAATTTCAATACCATTATTACACCTATGAATACTTAACCATTATATCATCTAATATCCAGTTGTAGAAGTTGTTGTTGATGCCCTACCCACACCCCCTTGGCCTACATAGAGGTTACCTACAAACAATTCTCATATAGTAAGTAACTTCTTGTGTCTTTTTCTGGACATTCTTGGCTCTGGCTTGAGAGAGTACACTGTCCCTCAGAAGGTAAGCTGAAAGGGCTGGGACAACACTCCAAGACTGGAGAGAAGTTGTTGGATAAATACCCAAACTCCCTTTCCCATCATGAGTTGATCATACGATGTGTTCTACAGACATGTCAAAGGTTCCATGTTGATAGTTGCTGACATCACTAACTTGTCCATTAATACATCCTTTATTAGTTTTCCTCCCTTCTCTATCTTCTTACTGTGCTTCCTGAGATGACCTTTAAATAAACTATTTGCATCCAAAACTTTGTCTCAGGTCTGCTTTGCAGGAACTAAGAACCAAGACATCTGTCCCTGGCCAAATTCATTTTTAAATGATAATCATAGAGCACACTGCTCTTGGATCCATGGAGAAGCAAACTCAATACCTGCTTTAAGGGGAGCTTGGCCCCAGCCAACAGGAGTTGCTCTTAGTGATGATCCTTGCTTGAGCAATGTCATAGTGAGGTTGTGCTTGTTTATTATGCCCTGCCCAGCCTATCATAATAATATTAATACTAATAAGTAGTTACTGCTTAATAAGAGCTTATTGTGGAGCAGTTTTACATGTTCCATTTCATTTACTCCTCACAGTGATTCTGTAGGGAGGGAACTATTATTATCCCCATTGTATTGATGAAGCTGAATCTCATATAGAAGTTAAATAACTTTTTGAAGACTTACAGCTAGTAAGAGTCAGATCTCTGGTGTGCTTAACCAGTGTATGAAAATGTGTGAATAAACATAAATATTCTTCTATTTTTGTATAAACAGAAACAATAGTACTTGGCAGATAATATTTGCACTGGTAATAACACCATAAATATATGTCTTTTTATCAGCAAAATAAGTTATACCCAATTGCTAATTCTTAAAAGTATATTGCAAGGATTCCCCAATCAGGTGAGAGCCTCAATAAGCTAAAACTATCCCTGGCTTGGCACAGCTTATACACTGTGCCCAGGTTACCTATAGTAAGTAATACTTTGCCAATATTATTTAAATTGTGTGGAATCTTCTAGTGTTTCATCTGTTGCAAAAGTCAAACCTCTCCTTGGACTTGTCCCATCACAACCCCCCGGCTATCAGATTGTCAAAGCATAGTCATCCCATTGAGTATGAGTTCAGCAAGATGTGCTACAAACTTTTGCACAAGTTCAGTCTTCCTTGGAACAATACACCCCTGTTAGCAATATCCTGCTCCACCTAGAAACCTAGGTACACAGAAGAACTTAGATCTTAAGAAGATGTCTTTTTCAATTACTATCTTCTCTAAGAATCCATAAAGAGAAACAGACTTTGAACCCACTTTATCTAATTTATTTGACCCTACTGTCATAAAATGTTCAAATTCAAGGATTATAAAGGATAGTAACAGGGAAAGAATTTAAGGTTCTGGGGCAGAAGACCAGTCAGGCAAGGAAGTCAACTTTTCAATACTCACAGGTAAGTGGTAAGCCTGTCTTGAAGTACAGATAGACAAGTAAGGGAAATTCATTTTGAAAAACTACTGTCTTAGTGGAGAATAAGGAAAGAAAAGGTATCAATTCTCCCCTTTCACAGGATGGGGGAAGATCTGCCAAGAAGCCCACACTTCCAGGTTTTATTGAGTACTTATAGTGGAGAGTGTTTGAAAAACCTCTATTAATTCTGAAATCATCACTATTACAACAGTATGATAAAAATATATTTGGCAAAATATTAAAATTACAAAAGACTCAATATTAGTACTAATCACATCTTATTATTAAAAGATTGATATAGGCCTGCCAACCAGAAAGGGTGAGCCTGGCAGGGATAAAACTTGCTCCTGTCAGGACAGGCCTGGGACAGGGGAGGATTTATTATACCCAAAGTAGTTCTAGGTACTTTCCAGTTTTTGACAGCTAATACTTAGGTTAAGGGGACAAAACTCTATAAATTGTTAAGTCAATGGAATAGCCAGAGATTGAAAAGGATTAACAGTATTTTTTAAAGGAAGAGAATATTAATCTAGGCATGAGGGTGGTTAAGAGTATGGTCTTGGGAGTCCTGAATTTGAATCTTGACTTTGACATTTATTATTTTGGGGAATCTTGAAAAAAATGCGTCATGTCTTTATACCTTTAGAAACTACCTCAAGATGGTGGTGGTTGTGGACTCGATTGGGATTGAAGGAATGTATGTGAAGTGTTTAGCACGGTGTCCACTGCATGGAAGGCCTTCCATATGTGTTTCTTTTATACTTAAAGTAGTAATCTTTCTTTCTTTTCTTACTCTCTCTTTTTGAGTGCTGGGGATTAACTCAGGGCCTTGCATGTGTAGGCAAGTGCTTTACTACTGAACTACATCCCTAGTATACTATTGAAGTAATGGAAACATTTTTCTCAGATGGAAGAAGAGAATGTTTTAGGAAGAAGGAAGGATGCAGGAGCAAATGCACAGAATGGAAAAAGGATGCCTTGATTACTTATTAATTTTGGTCCATTCTGGGTTAAGAAGGAAAAGTATTAAGAGGGGAGTTGCAAAGACATTAACATCATTTAAAACTAGAGGCTATTTTTCAATTGAGTCCTTTCTGACCACATGTAGTTGGTTCGGGAGGCTGAGGCAGGAGGGTCCCAAGTTCAAAGGCATCCTCAGCAACTTAATGAGTCCCTGAGCAACTTAAGGCCTTGTCTCAATATTTAAAAATAAAATAAAAAAGGGACTGGGGATGTGGTTCAGTGGTTAAGCACACCTGGATTCAATTCCCAGTACTAAATAAATAATAAAAATACAAAATAAAAAGGGCTGGGGGTGCAGCTCAGTGATTAAGTGCCCCTGGGTTCAATCCCTGGTACCAAAAAGAAAAACAAAAACAAAACAAAAGAAAAACTCCCTGTGACCAGAGAACAAAATGACCAAAGATGACCCAAAAAAGTCTTTCAAAACAAGTTACTTTGTTTAGTAAGGACCATCTGAGAATGAAGCAAATTTCATTTCTCTTTCTGTTAAGAGGATGTTCTGTCAATTTCTCTAGGGAAGACTGGTTTTATTTTCCCCCAGGGCTGCTCCATATCTTTTAGCCTATTTCTTTGTATTTTTCTTTTGGTCACCTGAAAAAAAAATTTTTTTTCTTAATACTAAAAGTACTTTGAACTTAATCAGAACAGAATTGTTTAATTAAAAACTAGAAGTAGTACCGTTATAACTGGGATGACTCATCTGGTACTCTATTTTGAATGCCTCGTAGACAGGAAGAAGGTTCATAAACTCATTGTAGACCAAAGTACAGAACCAACTGCATTCTTTTCCCACAGTAGATCTGACTTCAATTCATTAAGGATGGCACAGAAGAGCAGCAGTCTAACGCAAGAGTACATATTACTCCTCACAACAATTTTATTTTTGCCACGAGAGACAAGTAAGTTGATATTCTCTTTGGCCTCTTTTTAGATAAAGAAAAATTTCAGATTAAAAACGTGATGGATGGGCCTTGGGTACGTCTTTGAATTCCAATTTGAAATGTACACAGTTGGTATGACTTAGTATAAATGTCTGATAACATAATAAAAAACTAAGTGGAAAAATATTATTTTTGTGATTTTGATAGTACAAGATAGGGTGATACAGTACCTTATTCTCTCCAGAGTTGCTGCTGAACTGTTCCTACATTTTAATGCATTTCAATACTAATCTTATCCAAAATAATTTTCTCATTATTTGAACATACTACTTACAGGAGAATCTTTCCTGCAATTTTCTCCCACCTCCGCAACTGGAAGTAGCTTCTCCTGTCTCCGAATTTTAAAAGCAATACATAATCATGGTAATAGAAATTAGGCAAGGGACTCAGGCGTAGTTCTTAGTATGTGCATGACCCTGGCTTCAATTTCAAACACCAAAAAATTAAAAATAAACTAGGTACTCTATGAAAGTCCTTCAAATGTAGCTCAGTGGTAGAGCACTTGCTTAGCATGTTCAATGTCATGAATTCAATCCCTAGCATTGCCCGCCCCCAAAAAAAACAAGTAAAAATCCTTTGAAGTCCCATTATCCAGGGGTAACCATTCAACATTTTGATGTCTTAATTTTTTTAGAAAATAGTAGGTCACAATCCCATTACTTTACCAAAGCCTTGTGCTTTTTAAAAACATTTTTAATATTTTTTAGTTGTAGATGGACACAATATCTTTTATTTTGTTTATTTTTTATGTGATGAGGAGGATCAAACCCAATGCCTCACACGTGCTAGGCAAGGGTTCTACCACTGAGCTACAACCCCAGCCCAAGGCTTGTGCTGTATAAAAGACAAATTGGGGTGGGGGTTTTAACTCAGTGGTAGAATGCTTGCCCTGCATGCTTGAGACCCTGGATTCAATCCAAAATAAAAAGGACAAGTTAATATTTACAGAATATATTAGCATATATTGGGGGGGGGCAGAATTATGGCAGCTAAAGTTCTAACTTTTGTTATTTGTTCTGAACCAGGAAAAATAAAGACCAAAATTCACATACATTGCTATGTAATGTAAGGATTTCAAAAAAATTAGAGCTGGGAAAAAAAAACCAAACAGCTATATATCCTGGTCACCCACCCCAGAAAAAGTTGTCTATCCCACAAATCATTGCTATTTAGACATCTTTTTATTTTACTACACTGCCAAAATAGTGTCAAAACATCAGAAATGCAGGACCAAATTTGTTTATAATCCAGTCATCGGATCAGAAAAGCAGTTTCAAGTCATTTTCTGCCCCTATGCATATTCAATTTTTGATACACTTGCAGTAATTGTCAGAGATTTAATGCATATTCTGCCTTTTCACCTAATGTTATGCCTTAAATAATTTCCCACTTTGCTATAGTGCTTTTTCCTTTCTATTTCCCCATTTCTGCTCCCTTACTTTCCTACTTCTAACTCCTAAATTAAACGAATTAAGTCTGTTAAGTACTTCTCCAATTTTTCTTTACTTTTAAAAATCCTAGTCAATGTATGTAAGATTTCTTCCCAAGTCTTTTCCTCATAAACATATAGATTACATATACACACATAATATGTTTATATTTATTTATATATACATATATATGCATATAGGATCATTCTGGGATTATTCTGCACATTCTAGTTTCTGACCCAGTGATTCTCAAATGTCACTGCACATTAGAATTACCTGGGGGGCTTCAAAAGAGCCCAATGCCTGGTGAATCAAATTGAACAAATTAATATTGTTACATTGTGTGCATGTATAAATATGTAACAATGAATCCCATTATTATGTATAATTATAATGCATAAATAAAAAATCTGGAAAAAATGTTTATTTTTTTAAAGTAAAAAATTAAATAAAAAAATAAAAATGAAAAGTTCAATGCCCACCCTGCACTCATGTCAATCAGTTGGCTGTCTGGTGATGAAAGCATGGCATCAGGACTTTATAAAAGATCTCCGGTGAGTCAGGCATGGTGATGCATGCCTGTAATCCCAGTGACTAGAGGCTGAGAAAAGAGGCAAGTTCAAGACCAGTTTGGGCAATTTAGCAAGACTCTGTCTTAAAGTAAAAAAAATAAATAAATAAAAAATAAAGGGATTGGGTATGTAGCTCGGTGGCAGGGGTGTGAATGAAGCCCTGGGTTGGATTCCAAGTACCACAAAAAAAAAAAAAAAAAAAAAGCTACAGGTGATTTCATTGTGGATTGAAATTTGGTGACCACCAGTTTTAATCATTTTCTTTTAAAATTAATAACATTATGAATGCATTTCTTTGTAAAGTCATATAGATCATAGGACCATTTTTAATTGCTGAGAATACATTTTGTTGCACTAATGTAACATTCCCCTATTGATGAATATTCTCGGTTGTTCACTCAGCATATCTTAATACATTTCTTCCTATACTCCCAGGTAGTTCTGTTTTAACTGTGAATGGTAAAACTGAGAACTATATTCTGGATTCTCAACGTGGCGTCCAAGCATCTCTGGAGTGTGCTGTTCAAAACCACACAAGAGATGAAGAACTTCTCTGGTACCGAGAAGATGGGAGAGTGGACTTGAAACCTGGAAACAATATCAACTCCAGTTCTGTCTGTGTCTCCTCCATCAGTGAAAATGACAATGGAGTCAACTTTACCTGCAAGCTGCAGAGGGATCAGACAGTGTCTGTCTCAGTGGTGCTGAATGTTATTTGTGAGTGAAGGGAAAAGAAAATCAATCTGAATGTCTGTGCTACATTAAATGGTAGTTGAAATCTAGGTCTTGATTTTGCCAAATGATCCCATTAATGCCCCCACAACAAAGCGTAAGAGTGCCTACTTCCCCACACACTCACCAGCACTGAGTATCTGCTGGTCTCCTTTGAATTTTTCCTTTTATTTTTTCAATTAAGAATTAGGGTACTCTCCTTTTCATAAATGTATTGGCTATTTGTGTTTCTTTTCTGTGAAATGCCTGCTCATGTCCTTTACCTATTTTTCTATTGAATATTTGCACTCTTTCTCATTCATTTTTATAACAACTTTAAAAATTAAGAGGAATTGGCCTTTGCCAATTTGGATGGTAAGCAGTGTTCCTATTTATTTATTTGATACTGGGGTTTGAAGCTGGAGTGCGCTACCACTGAGTTATATCCCCCTTTTTTAATTGTATGTCTCCTTTTTTATTTTTATTTTTTATTTTAGAGAGAGTCTTGCTAAATTGCTGAGGCTGGTCTCAAACTTGGGATTCTCCTGTCTCAGCCTCCTGAGTCATTGGGATTATAGGCATGCGACACCATGCCCGGCTCCTATATATTTTTGAATTTTTTATAGCTTTTTTTTGGTCATGTTGAACATTTTTACATTTATGTTTAAAATTACCAATCCTTTCTTTGTGGTTTTTAGCTTTTGTATTGTGTTTAGAAATATCTTTACTGGGATCATTTAATATCACCTTATGCAGCTCAGTTATAGTGTTTGCCTAACATGTGCAAAGCACTAGGTTCTATCCCCAGCACTACAAAACAAAACCAAAAAATGCGAAGCTCTTCAATGGTTGAGTTTCAGATACCCCATTGTTGAAACTATATACAAAATTTAGGGAACCATCCAAAGATACTACATAGGTGCTTATATGTGTTGTATGGGTGGAAAGCTAAACAAGGTTCTAAACAGGGGAGGTGTGGTTGAAGGACCATGTAGAGTAGAACAATGGTGTGGGGTGGGGAGTGGTAAGATTTGATAGAAAGAGCTCTCAACTTGCAACATTGTAATAAAAGTCAAGTTTACTTAATCCAATGAGCTCAACCAACTTTTCTGGGAAAATTTGATGTCCTTGCTACCAAAATACATGAGTGGAGAAAATGCTGAGTAACTCAGCTCTGGAAAATCCTGACATCCTGCAGTTTGAGTTTCCTGAGTGAATCATTTGCAGGTTCCCCAGCAAAGGAACTTTGTTTTTTTTTTTTCAAAGAATTGATAAGATGTGATTTTATTTTTCTGGTGGTGGTGGAGGGGGAATCAAACTCAACAGCCTCACTCATGGCAATAAAATGTAATTTTTAGCAAGCTATCTCTTGGCAACTTTGATAAAGAAGCCAAGACTATCAGAGGACATTGGTGGTTTTGTAATTCAGCCTTATGAACTGACAGATGAGAAAACAGGCCTGAATTGGAGTCCCAAATCATAGTTGGCACTGAGAACAGAACATGAATCCCCAGGCTCCTAATTTAGTGCTTTCCCCATGGTATCTTCTTAAGGGAGACATGGCAACAACGCCAATAATATGATTTGGTGGCTTAAAGAAATTGCCTTTAGTTTTCCAGCCTGGAATTGCCTTTTAAAAATTTTTTAATTGGCAATTGATCTTTTGTTCAATTTTATTTATTTATATGTGGTGCAAGAGTATTAAACCCGGGGCCTCACACATGCCAGGCAAGCAATCTACCACTAAGCGAAGACTCCAGCCCTTCAAATCACTTGTAAAATCATCTTTATAACAATCTTCTAAACACTGTGGCTACACACGTATATACACATATATGTAACCAATTGGTCAATGATTCATAGTGACAATAATTGACACATACTCATCAACCAATAAACCAAAATGAGTTTATAAATGTGAGAAGAATATTATGTACTATCTAAAGGAAGTATTATTATAGTTGTAAATAGCAGAGCAAGTGGGAGCAGGGTATAGCACAGTGGTAAAGTAAGTGCTCAGCATGTGTGAGGCCCTGGGTTCAATCTCCAGAACCAAAAATTAAAAATAAAAATAAAAAATAGTTGAATGGAGCCTGAATGATATGCTCTTTGGAGAAGGGTATAAAAAAAAATAGCTTCTTTCATTTGCTATTATTGCACAAGGTATAAATTGAGACTACCTCTTTTGCAATATCTATCAAAATTTAAAGTATGCCTACCCTGTGATACAGCATTTCTCCTTTTAGATGTTAACCATGGAGAAAAGCACGTACATGTGCATACAAAGATGTATGTAAAGATACTTATTGTAGCATTGTTTGCCCTTTTTAAATGAAACCATCTAATGCCCACCAAACTGAAATAGTCTTATTTTATACTCTAAAAGCACTCTAAAAGCAGTAAGCTAGTTTTTCTGTATGTGATTCATTGTGGTATCTCAAAAACATGCAAGTTATTAAGAGAATTAAGTCTTTTACATAAATGTTTCCCATGTTCCTAAAAATACATTTTTTTCTCCTATGAGTACACTATATATATAGAAAACTATTTTTTAAAAAAGATCTGAAAGGATTTATTCTAAATTCATAGCAGTGGATATACCTGGGGAGTCAGAAAATGACAGACCAGGGTCGAAGAGGATCTTAGGTTTATTTGAAATGCACTGATTTTTTTTTTAAAAGGGAATATTCCTGTATAGCTGACATACTTAAACATTAGGCTTAAATAGCTAAGTTAAAAGAAATACCCAATAGGATTTGTCCACAAATGAAACTTTTCTATTTGGTAGATATGTTCACTATTCCAGCAGCTTCCTACATATCTGAATACCATATAACATCCTTGTTGGATATGGATACAGAACTCAAGCTCATTCCAAAGAGCAACAAAATGTCATTCTTCTGAGAAAGTTATTAATAGTGCAGCCTACTCAGGGTCTAATTATTCAGTGTGCAGATTATACAAGCTCCTTTTTTCTCCTCCATGTCTACCTCCTTCCTACTGCCCACTCTTTAACCATTTTATTAATCTTCTGCACCTTTGCCAGAAAATGCAAGGGACACAGAGAAGAGGGGAAGTCAGCTCAGCTGTTTCTCCCCTTAGATGTTGGAAAACTTTGGTGGAGGGTTTGATGGATTGGAATTATCTGTGAAAGATTCAGTAAATGTGTTTGACCATCTATGGTTCTATAGCTGTTCTTATGAAGGGAGTAAGGAGTAACACATGGAGGGATGAGAGGGCCTACTAACCTCCCATCAATGCCAGAGTTGCTAGGATCAGAACACCTTCTGGGAGGAGGAGCTTTTTTTTTTTTTTTTTTTTTTTTTTGCAATGCTGAGGATTGAACCCGGGGCTTTGTGCTTGCGAGGCAAGCACTCTACTAACTGAGCTATCTCCCCAGCCCTAGGAGGAGGGTATTTTTCTCTAGAGGATCATTGAGGAAATGCAAATATGCATTGGAAAATATGTGGCCATAGTCAGGCATAGTGGAGCATACCTGTAATCCCAGCAGCTTGGGAGGTTGAGGCAGGAGGATTGCAAGTTCAAAGCCAGCCTCAGCAACTTAGTAAGGCTCTAAGCAACTTAATGAATCCCTGTCTCAAAATGAAATGTACAAAGGCTGAAGATATGGTTCAATGGTTAAGTGCCCCTGGGTTCAATCCTTGGTATAAATTTATATATCTACATATATATATTTAGCCAGGAAATATATAGCTAGATAAAATGCAAAAATAAGAGGGTACAGGTAGCCTTCAGAACTACCACCACTACAGTAATAATAGTAGCTAGCACTACCATAAATTCTTTACAGGGATTATCGCATTTAACCTTCACAACAACTCATGAGGTAGGTATTATCATCCCATTTTTCTTAGATGAGGAAACCAAGACCTTAATAGTTGAATAACTATCTCAAAATCAGAAGTAAGTGGTGTAGATGGAATTAGAGCTAATGCTAGTGCCTGCCTTCTTAGTATTACACTGTTTTATGCAACTCTAGCACAACTTAGTTTATTGTATTTACCCTCAGAGAGCAGACCCAAGTTTTATACTCTTGAGTTGTTACAAATTGTCTAGTTGGCACAGATTCAATATCATATACAAGGATGTTTATAATCATATACTGTTTCATTGTCTTCTCCACAATAAATGTTCTATGAGGTTTAGAACTAAGTGTGTTTACCATTATATCTTTATTTCCTAGTCCATGCTGAGCACAAAACAGGTACTCAATAAATTCTTGGCAAATGAGTGAATGACTACATAAGAAACATGGGTAAATTGCTGCTTATATTCTAATTAAACTTAAATGCTTGAATCTTGCAGTTCCTCCCCTCCTAAGTGGTACTGAGTTCCAAACAGTTGAGGAAGACAGTGATGTGAAGTTGGTTTGCAATGTGAAATCCAACCCCCAGGCTCAGATGATGTGGTACAAAAACAATAACTTTCTCACTTTAGAGAAAAACCATCACCAAATCCAACAGACAAGTGAGTTTATTCAACTGTCAATCACCAAAGTCCAGAAATCTGACAATGGAACCTACAATTGTATTGCAAATTCACCTCTGAAAGTGGAAACCTTGGACTTTCACCTGATTGTTAAAGGTAACTCTCTTTTTAAGTAATATCCAGAATGGTGAAAAACTCATAATAGAGGCTCAGTAAATATTTTTGGTGACAACAAATGATGACACTTGTACTAGAATCTAGATTTTTTTTGGAGAATTATCCCCACCCAGGGAATTTCCCATTAAGAATTCTAGTCAGTTCTTTTAAGGGAATTATGCCCTTCCATAGCAAATGCTACCTTTTGAGCAAAGGTCTTTTGCTAGAACCAAATGTAGGAAGCAATTCTGTTTTTTGTTTGTTTTGTTTTGGTACCAAGAATTGAACTCAGGGGCACTCAACCACTGAGCCACATCACCAACCCTGTTTTGTATTTTATTTGAAGACAGGGTCTCACTGAGTTGCTTAGGGTCTCACTTTTGCTGAGGCTGGCTTTGAACTTGCCATCCTCCTGCCTCAGCCTCCTGAGCTGCTGGGATTACAGGCTCGTGCCACTATATCCGGCTATATCTACCCAGGTTTATCACCTCTGCAATAACAGAGAACAATGAAGATCTAAGTTTTTTTTTTCCTCCTCACTTTTTTGCTCAGACCAAAAGAGAAAGGCGAGATACCTGGTGTAGCAGATGCAGAAAATGCTCATGCACGCATTCTCTGGTCTCAGGCCAGTATGCAGGAAGCAGCCAAACAAGCTGAGGCTCCTATATCTTGTTAGAACATTATTCACTTTGTCATTTGCTTCCCTGTACCTACTCATGCTACTGTTGCCAGTGTCCAGGAAGCCAACTGAACCCCTGCCAGAAATGATGGATTGATGTACCCAATACTGATGTATTCTTCTTTCCTCTTCCCTCCCAGTAGGGGTAGTCAGGACATGAACAGAGTGGCTGATGGGAAGAATTGCTGTTGGTTGACTTCCCATCATTGTGACTGTTCAGTAATTTGTCCTGCAGAACAAATTACTAGGCACTACTTGCTTTAAAAACCAATCTCACAAATAATCTAAGTACCTGTAGATACAATATCTGTAGATACTAAGTACCTATAGATAGAAACAGTAGAAGGGACATCGCCTTGAAATTTGTGGCATTTTACCTTCCCCAGGGTCCCATAAGCACAGTAGTATGCCTCATGCCGTGTCATTCTAACTGGGTGTAAGACCACACTTGGGGGCTGGGAAATTATACCATTCCTTTCAGTTAAAAAGAAATTGTAATTGCTCTATGCCACAGGCGGGGTGGGGGGGAATCTCATACAGCTTGTGTGGCAATCAGCAAATTGCCTTTCGGGTGGGCAGAAACTTGTTTTGGGTGGAGCTCTTCCAAACCAACTTGTTTTTCTTATTTCTTCTTGCTTTGTTACTTCCCTGACTGTTGGCTGCCTTTATAATATAAGCGCTCTGCTGCTGGTGCTGAGGCTCAGTGCCAAGTTTTCCATAAGGCTCTCCCAGCTTCATTGCTCAGTGGGGTAGTTTCTAAATGAAGCCATGCAAAGCTAGAAATGACATCACAGAGCTATGCGTGTGTGTGGTGCTGGCGATCGAATCCAGGGCCTTCCACGTGTTAGGCAAGCACTTTCCTGCTGAACTCCATTCTCAGCCCTTTTTTCTTTAATTTTTATATTTTTGAGACAAGGTATCATAAATTGCCCAGACTGGCCTTGAATTTGGGATCCTCCTGCCTCAAGCTCCCAAGTATCTGGAATTACAGGCATGTGCCACCATGCCCAGCATCATGAAGTTTTCTTGAGCCCATCTGCCAAAATCATTTTACCACAATGAAGGAAGGAGGTGGAGATACCAAATCTGGTTACAAATGAGAGCATAAAAACAGGACAGAGGAGAGGTGCCGTTATGTTTGTCAAAGTCACTTCCAACAGAAACATAGACTCCAAAGTGAGCCAATGGCTCAGATAGTTTTCAGCTTGTTTGTGGAATGAAAGCTGTCACACATGGCTTCATTTTATTCATCCTGGTAAAAAAAATATTCCAACCTGTGACCGAATTCTGATTTCCTTATCATCCCATCTTTGCTTCCCCTTTGTTTTGATATCTTTCCTTGCCACAAAGTAGAGGGGTCCTTAGTAAGATAAAGCTCCTTAGTGAGTCCCAGAGCTGGCTCTAGAAGAAGGCCCATTGAACACAGTTTCTCCAGAGGGTTGATAAGACCCACACCTTTATGAGAATAATTTTTAGGAACAAAAATTTTAGGAACAGCTAAGAGAGGGCAGAAGTGAAGGATACTTAATCCATTTGCTCCACTAAAATTATTCTGCATAGGATCTGGACAAATAATAGGAAGAAAATAATTAAAAGGCAATTGATGAGTGTGTTATACATTTATGGGGGAATAAACTCTATTTTGTGTCTTGAGGCACATAGGGTTTAGACTTTAAGATAAGATTCATCTAAAGTTGCCTCTTCCCCTCCTCCTGCCTTTCTCCCTTGGTATGCTCTCATGACCCTATTTCTCTTATAAGCATTATCAGTCTGTAGTTTTCATTTGTCTAATGTCTGTTTCCCTCATTAAAATATAAGCACCATGGAGGCAGGAACCTTCCATGACTGCTCCTTTCTTTCTCAGGACTAAGTCTAGCACCTAACGCACATAGGCCACTCAGTAAATATTTGCTGATTACACCTCAATCCACAAACTCAATTGTACAATAAATAGCATATTCTATTTTTTTATTCCTCTAATTTTATCCAAGCCACAATTGGAGCCCATTCCCTTCCTTGGGTGGCATTGGAATTCGGGGACTTGGACAAAGTCACTTAAAATCCTTTGTCGCCAGGCACGGTGGGGCACACCTGTAATCCCAGTGGCTTGGGAGGCTGAGGCAGGAGGATTGAAAGTTCAAGGCCAGCCTCAGCAATGTAGTGAAGACCTTAACAATTAAGTGAGACCCTGTCTCAAAATAAAAAATAAAAAGGGCCGAGAATGTGTCTTAGTGGTTAAGTACCCCTGGGTTCAATCTGTGGTACAAAAAAAGAAAAAAAAGAAAGAAAAAGAAACCTTTGTTTTGATCTTAATGCTTTGTTTTGAAGCATTTAATTCCCCTCTCATATCAAACATATTAAAACAAGGCACATTAAGTGTATTTTTTGCTGTAAACATTTTGAAAGGAGCTTTATAACTTGTGTACCTTTTGAATTTTGTTATAAATAAGTTATTAATTTCATTCTCAAGTTGAAACATTAATATTTAACTGTTGGATTATAGTTAACACAGGGTTACATTTTATAGATATTCAAACGTTTAATAATTTTGATGTTTTCTTTTTGTATTTTGGAGACAATTCTTTATCCTCCACCCCACCTCCAGGCTTTCAAATACAGGCCTCATGACTGTCTGATGAGAGAAATAACTCTGTGCCTTCCAAGGGCTTAGATAACATTCCAACCTGTGACTGAATTCTGATTTCCTAATCATCCCCTCTTTGCTTCCCCTTTGTTTTGATATCTTTCCTTGCCACCAAAGCAGAGGGGTCCTTAATAAGATAAAGCTCCTTAGTAAGATAAAGCTCCTCCAAGCTGTTGCAGTTGCTGCTGATCTCTTCTTGGTTCAAGTTAGTAGACACTGTCCTTACATGCTTTTTATTTATTTATTTATTTTTAATAGTTTTTATTTGTCAATGAACCTTTATTTATTTATTTATGTTATATGGTGCTGAGGATCAAACCCAGTGCCTCACACATGCTAGGCAAGTGCTCTACCACTGAGCCACAATGCCAGCTCCTTTACATGCTTTATAAAAAACTATGGAGGGGTTGAGAGAGGTGTGTAGGGGGAATTCTTGGCTAAAGTTGGAAAGGCTTAGAGTTCTATTTCCCTAGAAGCACCATGCAGTTACTTTCTATAATGTCTTATCATCAGTTTAGAGTACTTTCACAGTACACATATAATTGTCCCTGGTACTCCCACCGCCCATAGACTTCTCTCTCCTTCCTTGTCCCGAAAGCTCTCCACCCTTTATCTTCTTGCTCTCAAAGACTTCTTCCCCTACTTTCCCCCTCTGAGATACCTTCTAATATTTTGGGGGTTTTTTGAAAGGCAGGAAAAATCATTGACTTCTGCCTACTTCTACTTTGGGACAGAAATTGTGGATGAAGAAAGCACAAAGTGGTCTAACTGCTTGCTTTGGGGGAGCTATTTATATTATAATAAATTGTTCTTTCATAAAGGAATGGATTAAAAAACCTGCTTCTGTCATTTATTGGTTCTGTGACTTTGGACCTGATCGCTCAAAGCCCTTATTTCCTTGTCTGTAAAATGGGACATATCTACCTTTTGGCATTGTTGGGAAGATTTAATTAAGAAGATGATATATGTAAAATGCAAGATACAATGACTGGGACCATACATATTAAAAGCACATAAATTAGAAGCATATAATTGTTCATTTTTCTTCCCTGTGTTTGCATTTCCGGCAGATAAAGCTGTGGTGGTACCGATAGAACCCATTATTGCTGCATGTGTTGTGGTCTTTCTGACACTGTGCTTTGGACTGCTTGCTAGACGACAAAGAATCATGAAGGTATGTAAGTATTTTGAGTTATGAGGCAGCAAGTCATCTAAAGGGCTGGGGTGTAACTCAGTGGTAGAGTGGTTGCCCTGTATGCATGAGACCCTGGGATTGATCCCCAGCATCACACATCCACACAAAAAGTCATCTAAATAATGACAGAAAACTGGCTATAAAAATAACTTGAGGGCTGAGGTTGTGGTTCAATGGTAGAGTGCTTGCCTAGCACATGTGAGGCACTGGGTTTGATCCTCAGCACCACATATAAATAAATAAAATAAAGGTATTGTGTCCACCTACAACTAAAAAAAAATAATAATAACAATAAGATAAAAAAAATAAATAAAATGAAGTTGCTCAAAGAAACAAACATTGCATATATATTATGAATATTTTTCACAAAGAATAGAAATACATACAGACAAGGTCTGAATGAAAAATAGCTGTGGTGTTAGGGGTATGGAATATGGTAGGAGATTTTGAGTTGATTTTTCTTCCTTTTAAATTTCCCTTTATTGTTGCTATGGTGTCTGAGGTACAATAAATAAACACAAGGAGGAACATCTGCTCTGGATTCAGAAATCTGCATGCTTACCTCTTGAGTACAGTCACATGCTCCAGATGGAGTGGGCTGGGGTTTGAATTGTCAAATGGTTAACCTCATTGCTTAGCATGATTCAGAGTACATGCATACATAGGTTACTGCACGCATTTGACTCTGCCAGTTAATTCAGTGCCAAAGGAGGGCTGATAGGGCAGAAAGCCTCTAAAGAAAGACCAGGATGCCCTCAGCTGAACTCACCAGTCAGCAAGGGGCATTCTCCTTGCAACAAATAACTAAGTGTTATTCAGGGCAACAATGTCTCCCAAGAAGAAATTCACCCCACATTTTGTAACAATCCAAAAGCAATTTTTCCCATATATAGATATATAAAAAAGAAATGCCCAGCTATCTAGGGATCCTGAAAGCATCCTGATTAAGAGTTGCATCATTTTGAAATTCAATAAAAACTATTTAGGTGGTCAAAGAAATGAGACCTCAGCCAGTGCAGAGGTGGCACCTGCCCCTAAAATTTCTTGATGTATTCAAAATGTTTATCTGTAGACCTCAGAAAAACAGGGAAACCCATTGCTCTTGTTGTGTTTGCTTTTAGCTCTGCATAAAAGAGAAAGACCCTCACACGGAAACAGCTCTGTAAGTACTCTGTACAGGGTCCATTTCCACAAGCAGTGGGCAGCAGTAGTGCATCATTAAGCCCATTTCAGGCAAAACTCCTCCAGAGATGGGCGGTACACGAAGGTGAAAAGGTTCAGAGGGGAATAGAAGGTGCAAGAAAATCTGCCACCAGTTTACAGTAAGACAAATTGGAAGGCTGCCTAGAACCTTTGTGTCTTATGCCTACTCTCTAAGCAAGTTTGGCCAATGCTTTTGCAACTGCATTGCCACACAAAGCAAATGACTGAGAGGACCTACCCTAAGGGAAGCCACTGCTATAGTACTCCTTCACAACCAGGTCAGGAGCCACAATCCTCATCTTAACTACTGCCTTCTCTTTGGAGCTTTCCTTTAGTCTGTTGGCTTCACATAAGTGGAGTGCATATGGGGTAACAAGAACAAAAGCATCCATTGGAGAGGATAGATTTTGTTTTGAATTTTTTTTCATATCGCTAAGATGGTTATAATTAATTTCTTGGTTTATTTCAGATGAGAAAGCTGAGATGCCATCTAAAAGGAAAAGTTGTGCATCAGGACCTCCTCAATTTATGTAGTCCCATCTGTATTTATTGCTATTATTAAATTCACTCCTGTCATATTGTCAGAGGTTATGATGAAATGTTTCATTAATCACTTAACAGTAGTTGTTATGACTAATTTGATATACTTATGGAACAATTTTATGGAGAGAGCTGTTCAGAATGAAAAGTAAGATTTCATTAAGTTTTCTCCTTTAAGTGTATGTGAATTAATTAAGATTTGTTCCAATTAGATTGATAACCATTTACCATTTGATTTGTATTTTTTCATGTAGGAAATCCACAGACATTTGGAGTTCCCAAATCAGTCCAATTACCAAAAAATAAAAATAAATATGAGGGAACAACACAGAGTGATCAATTTTTTTAAATTTCTAGGGAAGCACATAAAACATACTTCCCTATTTATCACCTATTTTCACTGTCATTTCATAAAAGAAATGTCTTAGGACTAAAGAAAGAAGACTATAATCTCAGTATTTAAGACAGTGCTTCAAATGGAATACATTTAGTCTTATGAAAAGTTCAGCAGATGTTCTTATTTTTTTCATATCACCATGGCTGACATGGTCACAAAATTGATCAGTTCTACGTGGAAATGAATGTGTGAAAAGCAGGAGTGGGAGCTGACCAGTGTGTTTCAAGCATCCTTTGATTCTTTTTCCATGGTCCTTTGCATAGATCTAGGTATTAATTATGAATCAGCCTGTACTTTTCTCATATATATCAACTTCAAGTTGCAGCTTGCTTATAATACCACCACCCTCATCCTCTCTTCATAAGAATCTATGCTTCTCTCCCACACAACTGACTTGAACTGAGGAAGAGGCAGTGCTAGCCAGAATCACCTTTGGTATCTTTGCTGTCCTCCACCTCTACCTTAGACAAAATAATAATAATAATAGTTACTATTATTATTTTAAAATAATAATAGTTACTATTATTATTTTAAAAATTATTTTTTTCAGAAATTGAGGATCAAACCCAAGGCCTCACGTATGCACATATGCTAGGCAAGTGCCCTACTACTAAGCTAGACCCCGAGCCTGAAAAAAAAAAATGTTGCAGTAGCTAAATGTGCCACAGTGAGAGAGAAGAGATGGAGTGGGGAGATCTACTGTCAGGCAAGTGGTAAAAAGGCTCTTACTGACATAGAATCAAAAAGAAGAAATGAGCAGAATATATGAAATCTCAACAGACTTGTTTCTAAAAAGAACAGACACAATCTTGTTAGACTCCCTTTGCTTCCTTGGAAACTTCAGCATGGATTGGACAGAGAGACTGTGGTTTACAGATTGCTATGTCTTCCTGGAGACCCGGGCAGGGTTTTGTGGGGAAGCCTCAAGATCATATCCCTCCTTGGGATTTCTCAAAATAAAATCTGGAAGCCCTGTGAAACTGCTATAAAGATAAAGTGGGAGGATTATAAAAAATCTGAAAGCTTAGATGACTTAGTAGAAGCCTGGAGGCTGTAAAAAAGAAGAAAAAGAAAGATCTAAAGCAGTAACAGTTTGGGATAGTTTAGAAGGAAAAGGGAAATAGAAAATTTTACATATCAAAATGGACTTGGAATCAGGAAACTGGAGTTCCAGTCTTTGCTGTCTTGTGCAAGCCCTTTTCCCTCCATTGGACCTTTAGAAAATGAAGAGGTTGGATTAGGAGAGACTTAAAGGACACATCAGCTTGACAATCCTAAGATTCGCCAAAGATTTCCACATAGTTTAGTCAAATGCAGGCAGGACTTGGCAAGAAAGAAAATGTAATACCTTTGCCCCACCTAGCAGAATTATGAATCAGCTTTGTTCTAGATCATGTAACAATCCTTGAAATTACAGGTCATCAGTAAAGAGTTTCTTCACCTGTATAAAATCCAGTGGCCTTGTACATTGGCACTGACAAGGAACATTAACTAGTTTTAACAGAGCAGAATATCGTAAATGATCATTACTTTTCGTTTTGCCTTTCAGTTTAGAAAAAACAGAGCTTGTATTAAAAACTTAATCTATTGTTAAAATCAAAAGTGAGCCTGCCTTAGAAGGACATGAAATTCCAGAACTCAAAAGAGGAGAACCCTACGGACTTTCTCCAGTGTGTCTCTACTCACTTTGAAGTTCTTGAAATTCCAACACTCATGCTTCTGGTTTTGACCATAGGACAAGTCCCAGGGGAGGAGTGACAAGACCAGTGGTCCCTCGCTCAATCGTTTCACTAATAAGGACTCCTTTTATTTATTTATTTTTTTCTCCTTTTGGGGCCCCAAGTTTTTTCTTTTATTCTGATACTGAGGATCAAACCCAAGGCCTCAAGCAAGCTAGGCAAGTTCTCTGCCAATGAACTATCACTCTCAGACCCCCCTATTTTTTGATTGAACTTGTTTATCAAGTTTTTTGGGTTTTTTGGTGGTACTGGGGATTGAACCCAGGGAAGCTCTACCACTGAGCTACATACCCAGTCTTTTTTTTGTTTTTTTTTTTTTTTTGAGACAAGTTCTCACAAAGTTGTTTAGGGCCTCATTTAGTTGCTGAAGCTGTCCTCAAACTTGCAATCCTCCTGTCTCAGCCTCCAGAGTTGCTGGGGTTACCTGCAAGCGTCACTGTGCCTGACTGCACATATGCTTCTTCTTCTTCTTCTTCTTTTTTTTTTTTTTTTTTTTTTTTTGGTGGTGCTGGGGATTGAACCCAGGTCCTTGTACTTACAAGGCAAGTACTCTACCAAATGAGCTATCTCCCCAGTCCCACATGATTCTTTAAGAGAAGTCAGCAATCTGAATTTTATGCATAGTTCTCCTAATTTAGAATTTGTTCATGTTATTTGTTTGCTTTAGTCCTGAATATAAAGGAGTAGAAGAATCCTAGACACACATGCCCTTCTTGACCAGGTGGTTATAAACCAGTGTCCACTTGGGTTTTCATTCTTTCATGGAGATTTTTGTGAAATTGCTCTTGTGATTTTCCCTCATTGCCTCCTGTCCCCCAGAACTCAGGCATGATCATGAGAAACTAACTCAGTTAGTTATACTGTGCCAAGGACTTTATCTACATCATTGTAACCCATAAACAACCCTAAGATGGAGTCAGAATTGTCCCAACTTTGAAGATGAGGACACTTAGGCTCAGAATGCTTAACTAACATAAAGGCAGTGACTAAGCTGGAATTCACACCCAAGCTGATCTAAAGCCTGGGGGCTGACGTAGGGGAGGGGATATCACAGAAGGGGCAAAGGTTGCATAATAACCTCACCTCTTTGCTAATATGCCAGGAGTGATGAATGATGTCATATCAATTCTACTTCTAATGACCCATAGAGAATTTATTAAAGTAAGTAAAGGGAGTTTACAATAACCTTGGTCAGAGAGTCTTTGGGAAATGTTATGACACTCCTTGAGACAGTTTGTCATATCTAGGGGTGTTGCAGAACTGAAGCTGAGAATCGCTGCCTCAAATAGATGCTTCTCTTCCTGATGATGAAAATCATCATGTATCACTCTTTGTCACAGGGTTTGCAGAGATCATTTCTCATCTTTGCAACAAGGCTAAAAGGTGGGTGTCGAAATTTCCATTTTACAGGTGAGCATATTAAGAATTAGAGAAGCAGAATGACTTATTAAAAGTCGCACAATGAGCCTGAGATGGAGCTAGGAGTCAAACCTGGAGCAGCCTGACCCCACAGTCCCTGTTCTTCCCTCTATACTACATGGTCCTGGGCAAAGAGTGAGGATACTCGAGGTACTCGAGTCACTGAGAGCATATTGCTCCTTCAGGGCCTGGGGAGGGTGGCTGAAACATTTATCAGTCACTGGAGATCTTTGTGCTCTTCTATATTCTTGTTCCTTTGTCATTAGGTAACGTGTGTTACTTGTTATCATCAAGGGGCTATGGATAGAATTAACGGCGCCACTCATAGGTAAAGCAAAGCAGAATGGCTTCGTGTTCTTTAAGTTCTTTCTCTCCCTTACATGGGAATTGCGGAGGATGTCAGAGCATCTGTTGGTGTGGGGTTCTGAACAACCACGTGGAACAGAACTTCCTGCTCACATGTAAATGAGAAATAGAACTGTAAGGAAAGAACCGAATGAAGGAAATAAAGAGAGAGAGGAGAGGCAGTTCAATAACACAGGCTTACTTAGGATAAACCTGCAGAGGGGGGAATTTTTGCGGTTAGGCCATGGCTCAGGGTTTGTCAGGGAAGGCCCTTGTGGTCATCAGCTTCATTCTTTGTGGTGGTCACTGTTTCATGTTGAACAAGGTGTTTCTTGAGATTTCAGTCCCAGATAACAATTTCCTCTCTTGGGTAATGATGGAGTATTGTCTGGGGTTTAGGTCAGGCTGAGTCAGAGTTACTATGGGTGATTTTTTCTAAGATAGAGGATAGGTTTCAAAATGGCATTGCCTCTGTCAGCTTCTCCCTAACAAGAACCTCACGTTAAGTCACTGGATTTTTAGAGAAAATTTGTTACTGTAGCATAATTTAGCGTATTCTGACTAATGCAGGTATTATTACAATAAGAATTCAAGAGGAGCTGGGGTATAGATTAGTGGTGGAGCACTCACTTAGCATGCTCAGGGTCTTGGCTCAATTCCCAACACCAAAAGAAAAACAAAACTTAAATAGAATTCAGGAGAAAGTTTCATCTAGTTTGATAAAATAATGTGTAATTTCAGGGGCAAGTTTCTTAATAACCTCCATCCCTCTCACCATCGACCCTGAGTCATATAAAATGCTGAATAACCTGCAACAAGAGCATGTTTTTCTCTTTGAATAGATTTACATCTAATGACAACACATCTTAGAAGAGATAAGGCAGCAATATGCAAGTCTGAATAAAATTAAGTAATTTGTCTCATTTCATGAAAAAAAATACTCAATCTCATGCCATTGACTATAGAAAACAAAATACGTCCATTAATCACAATCATCTTAATGCTCAGGTAATTTTTTTTCTCAAGTTTATCTCTGCAACACCGATGTGGCAAACAGCACTGTGTGTCATTTTCATTTAGATAATACTGGAAAACACTGAGGACACTTGTGAATTCACAAAAAATTGAGTTCTCAGAGAATTATATATATATGTAAAGTGCATATTATATAATCATATATGATATATTATTTAATTATATATGTTAAATACACAACACATACATATTGTGCAAGACATATACTATATGTATATATACACATATCATATATGCATTTTTATTATATACATATGTTATATGCAGACACATATAGAAAACTTGGAGACCTAGAGCTCCTACCAACAGATTTCGGAAGTGTTGCTGTAGAAAATCATGACTTATTGGTCCTTATTTCTTCTAGCACTCTTTTTTTTTTTTTTTTTTTCCTTTTCCAAAGATTTATTTGTGTTAAAAATAATGATAAATAATGAAAAAAAAAATAATGGTGATAACACATTTCTTCTTAGAATTCTCAGTTCTGAGGTTCTTCTCACAAATTGTCCTTTCTGGTGCTACCTGTGCTTCAACCCTTACAGTGCATAGGATTAAAGGGCAGGCATCAGGGCCAAGTGTTCCAGAATGATCCACAAGGCACAAGGTACCAAGGTCTTCTAGCACTCTTAATAGCAACCACAGCGTTAACCCCTGTTTGAATAAAGTACTAATAACAATCTTTTACATCTCCATGTTACCTGCTGGATTATAAAGCATTTTTATACATATCTTTTTGATTCACACAGCCACTCTGACATAGATAGTGCTGTCATTACTTATGATTTGCAACTGGAGATACTCAAGTTCAGAATCTAGCCTAAGTGGTTAAACTATTATTCACAAACACTACTTACTTCCACTGAGTATTGTTAGGAATCATCAAACACTGAGTTCTCTGTGTTAGCTGAAGAGTAGTAGCCATCGAATGAGAATAGTTACATTTGCATAAGCACTTGCTTTATGTTGTCCTAAACACTTTATTTTTATTTTTGATTTTTTGATTTTTGGTACCAGGGATTGAACCCAGGGGCGCTTAACCACTGAGCCACATCCCCAACCCTTTTTATTTATTTTATTTTTATTTTGAGACAGGGTTTCACTAGGTTGCTTACAGCCTTGCTAAAATGCGGAGGTTGGGGTTGAACTCATGATCCTCCTGCCTCAACCTCCCCAGCTGCTGGGATTATAGACATGTGCTACCACGCCCAGCCCTAAGCACTTTAAGTATAACTCACTTAATCCTTACAACAATCACAGAACAAGGATCCTATTTTTTTTTTATCATGTCCATTTTACAGGGAAGGAAACTGAGGCATCAAGGATTTAAGTCATGTGTCCTGGGTCATGTAGTGGCTGAACCAGGATTTGGACTCTTGGATCCTTAATCATTAGAATGTCTCTTACTTTAAGAATGAATATTATAAGGAAATTTCTATATGCCAGAACATACATATAGACTAAGCTAGCACCCACTATTGACACATTTAACATTTGAATTCAAATAGAAAGTAGATATAGAGAGACAGAGAGGGAGAGGAGAATGGGGGAAGGGGTGGGAGGAAGAGTGAGAGATTAACCTTGAAGTGCCTGTGGTGAAGCCTGACATTTTACTCAAAGAACACCAACCCTAAAGTGAGTATGAAGTGGGGTGGGGGCAGAATCAGCTCCCCTGGCCAATTCTAGTTCCTCTGCTTCTATAAGCTTAAGCATCTCATGAACTGAGGATGAACCTAGTGTTCAAAAATTTGCTATATGGTGGGAGTTGGGGATGTAGCTCAGTATTACAGTATTTGTCTGCATGCATGAGGCCCTGTGTTTGACCCCTAGCACAGCAGGAAGGAAAGAAAGAAAAAGGAAAGAGGAAGGAAGAAAGGATTTACAACTACTTTATTTGATTCTCAACCAAAGAAACAGCCACCTCTTTCTGTGCTAGAATAAGAGCTAGCTCTGATGGACTTACAAGAGAAGGTACTTGGGTCTCTGAAGATAACTTCTGCTTACCTTCTGTTATAGTTTGGATCTTAAATCTCCCTGCCACCAAAGTCAGGTATTAAAAGGCATGGTCCCCAGCTTGCTATGCTTGGGAGGTGATAGGAACTTCAGAGGTGGGGCCCAGGGAGAGGTCTTAGGTCACTGGGGTTATACTTTCATAGGGGACTGTGAGACACCAGTCTCTTCCTCTTGTCCTTTCACTTCTTGGCCGCCTGAATCTCTCCCACTGCATGCTTCCCCATGGTTTCTTGTTCTGCCTCAGATCTACAGCAATAGGGTCAAACCATCCTGGACTGAAAAAGTCTGAAACTGAAATAAACCTTTTCCCTTATTAGGTTGATTATCTCAGGTATTTGGTCACAGGGATGGGAAAGCTGATTAACACACCTTCCCTTGACATTTCCAAAGAAATTTTAACTGCAATCAATTTTTGCTTGACTTTGGAACCTAGTGCTTGAGTAAGCCACAGTTCTACGTTTATCTTTGAACACAGTCAGTGCTGAAGTGAGTAGCTAGATTCCTATAGTTTGTCATACTATCCACTGTGTATTTCACACTGTTCCTGGAAAAGTTGTAGCTACCAGACATACATGAATCTGCCTGATGTATGTACAGTTACTTTGAAAAAATTGTTTCTCATCCTGGCTTAGCAAGTAAATGAACTGCTCAGTTCTAGGAATTCATATAATCTTTCATAGATTCGAAACTGTGGTATTCGAGCAGAAGATAACCTGTAAGATTCTGTGAGCCCTCATATTATATGATTGACATTAAAAAATAAATTTACAAGCCAGGTCCAGTGGTACATGCTTATAATCCTAACAACTCAGGAGGTTAAGGCAGGAAGATCACAAGTTCAAGGTCAGCCTCAGCAACTTTGTGAGAGTGTCTCAAAATAAAAATTAGAAAAATTGGAATGTAGCTCAGTGATAGAGTGCCCTGGGTTCAGTCCCCAGTGCTGTTGCAATAACAACAACAACAACAACAACAAAATACACACACACACACACACACGTGCATACACACACACACACATTTAGAATAATGAAATCGTTCTTAAATGGCCTTACTACTTCCTTGTGTGTCACTGTACAAACTGTATGTACCTTTTGAAACAAATTCTCAGTCCAAAACAGATAATTTTTTACTTCAGCTGTTCTTTGTAGATTTTACAGGCAGTTCAAGGGCATGATTAAACAATTCCACCAAAGATGATATAAACTTTGTTGCTGCTTAAGAATCGTAGCCTTGAATTCCTGAAACGATTTTATAGTACTTCATAAAAGTGTTTAATAGCAAACTCAGCTCACTTGGAAATCACCAGTCTAAAGGACTTTGCTCCAATTTGAGATGTGGGTCATATTTGCTTTTAAGAAAATGCTTAATGATGGGGGCTGGGGCTGTAGCTCCATGGTAGAGCACTTGCCTAGCACACGTGAGGCACTGGGTTTGATCCCTAGCAGATCATAAAAATAAACAAATAAAATAAAGGCATACTGTCCATTCAAAACTACAAAAAATTTTTTTCAAATAAAAAAATACAAAAGAAAATAATGATTTATTAGCAGTTAATTTTTGCTACCAATTCATTTTGATCACTTTTTTATTCCATAGTGCTGTTAATCATCTAATTGATGCTTCTATCATTGAGTCCTTGTTGAGTGACTGTCATTATTTTCTACCTGTATTTTACAAATTAAAATGGGCCAATGTGAAAACTTAACAGTAGAAACATACATACCTAAGAAAAATCTCACGAGATTGTTCCATTTGTGAAAGACTGGAGTAAAAGTCTCAAGAAACCTAAACTATACACAACTGGTTGCTTTGTGACAAACTGGAAAATAACATACAAAAGCATTCAGCAATTCATAAATCTGTAGGCTCGTTACTGAAACCAGAATGTCTAAAGTATTTGAGTTTTGAGGTGCTTTCAGCCACATATCTTTTGATCCTCAGGCTTGCAGAACTTAAGTGCTTAGTCTCTGGAATCAGATTACCTGGGTTTATATCTTTTATAATAAGCACTCAATATACTTTAGCTATTATAGCTAGTATTATTATCCACCTCACTTTTTAGAAGAAGAAACTGAGACTCAGAGATTAAATGACTGTACACACCTATAAATAGTAGAGTTAGGATTTAAAGCCAGGTCTAGTGGACTTCAAACTTTGGCCTCTTTTCCTAACTTCATGCTGCTTTCTCATTTAATGTAAGAAACCAGGATTTCCTCTCCACCCGCAAAGCCCCCTTTGTTCCTTTCAAGGTGCTAGGGATCAAACTCAGGGCCTCCTATGCTAGGTGAGCATTCTCCTTCTGAGCTACACCCCTACATACAATCAGATTTTCTAAATGAGGGCTTTTAGGAAACAGATTTTTTTTTTTTTCAGTCTTAAAACAAGAGCGACATTTTCACCCATTTTCAAGATGAGATGCATGTTATCTCTTTTTCAGTTTTCATTTGGCCTGTAAATGTGTTCTGTTTTACTTCTGTCTAATGAATCGTTCTTGGAATAAGGAAGAAAGAAAGTTAAGTGAAAGAAAAATAAGGTGAGAATCAACAGAAATTGAATAACAAAGTAGAACGAAAGGTATGCACTAGAAAAGGTGGACTGGAGTCACCAACTCCTGTATACTAACTTTATTTATTTATTTTTTTGCGGTACTGGGGATCGAACTCAGGGCCTTGTGTTTGCAAGGCAAGCACTCTACCAGCTGAGCTATCTCCCCAGCCCCTAACTTTATTTTTGAAAAATTTTTACACTTTGTCTCAAGAAAAAGAAAAAGAATAACATAATTATTATACTTAAGTATTGATTCAGATAGTAAAAAATGTAGTTCAAACAAAAGAAAAATTAAAGAAAGCTCTGGTTTTACAGCTAAGTAAAGCCAGTCTAACAGCATTCCTAAAAAGAAAGCAGTACCCGTGTTCTCCAATGGCATATAATTATTATTTTCTCTCAGGTCCAATTTCTCCTTTTAAGTGTCTGACATTTTCCTATTTATTTCTTTATTTATTTTTGGAAATACTGGGGATTGGACTCAGGGGAGAAGGCTTTACCCATAAGCCTTTTATTTTTTTGAGACAGGTTTTCTAGGCTGGCCACGAACTTGTGATCCTCCTGCCTCAACATCCCAAGTAAGTGGGATTACAGGTGTGAGCCACCCCACCTAGCTACCCTTCTTTTTCTTTTTTCTTCATTCCAACTTTTCTGTACTTCAACAAAATTTAGGTCTTGATGAATGTAGGTGATTGTTTCATCAGGGTACAAAGAGAAGCTTTTTCAGAGAAGCCCTATCAGAACGTCCTTATAACCAGATCCCCACAGCGTTGAGGGTCCGTGTCTCATTGTGTTATATTTCACAAAGAGCCTCCTTTCTCCCTGGCAGAAGGAAATAAAAATGGAGGCAGTTTTCCTGTGTCTTTCAGGATAATGTTTCAACTCCTTGGTGGACATGATTGGCCCTCCAAGTTTACCTCTGTCCTCTCTTTAGTCCATGCTATGCTCAAGTTTGCAGTTTCCAGAGACTTGCTGCCTTAAGATTCTTTCACAAGCCATTACCTCTAAAGAGAATTCCATTTCCCCAACTACATCATTTGATAAACTCTTAATTGTGCAAAACTTGGATGATCTGTCATCTTCCAGGAGCATTCCCTAGGGCTCCCAGGCTGACTTAGAAAATCCTTCTCTATGTTCTACATCATGCCGTACAAACCTCTACCACAGCACAACAGTTAGGGTTGGGGTGATCCACCTCCAAAATAGATTCCATGTTTATCCAGTTTTTTTCCTTTACTGCTGCCTTCTTAATCCACATCGCCATTCACTCTTGCCTGGACAAATTATTGTCTCGTAAGACAACTTCTTACATTCCTTTCTCTTTAGTCCATCATTGACACTGCAGTCATACTGATCTTTTTAAGAAGAAATATTAAATGTACACAAAAATATAGATAATATACGGGCATAATGAATAGAATGAACACCCATGCACCAACACCAAGAACTTCAAATACCTTTGAAATTCATAATGTCTACTCTCCAAAGGTAAACACTAACTATGTTGACTTTTGTGTTTAACATTCTTTTTGTTTTTTATTTTTCTCCCCCTGGTACTAGGGATCAAACCCAGGGGCACAGTACCAATGAGCCACATCCTCAGCCCTTTCCATTTTTTATTTTGAGACGGGTCTCACTAAGTTGCTGAAACTGACCTTGAACTTGAAATCCTTCTGCCTCAGCCTCCAGAGTCCCTGGAATTATAGGCATGTGTCACCATACCTGGCTTTCTTATTTGTTTGTTGTTTTTTGTTTTTGTTTTGTTTCAGTCCTGGAGATCCCTTATTTTACTTATTTTTAAAAAGTATTTGTCCTTTCTTGTACATATCTCTAAGCAACACATGATTCAACTTTGCTTGTTTTTGAATTCTGAAAAATGGTGACATACTATTTGCTTTGCAATTTTATTTTTGCACCGAACATTGTTTCTATACTTATCCATGTAGATTTCCATTTCTTTTTTTAAATATTTTTTAGTTGTCAATGGATCTTTATTTTACTTATTTATATGTGGTGCTGAGAATCAAACCCAATGCATCACACATGCCAGACAAGCGCTCTCCCACTGAGCTACAACCCCAGCCCAGAGATTTTCATTTCTTTGTAGTATTCCATTGTATGACTATATCACAATTCATGTAAATGCTTATTGATGAAATACTAACTTTTGTTTAAGTTCTATACAATCACCAGCAATACTAAAATAGTCTTGACAATGACTTCTAATATATGTAGGCAAGAATTTTTCTAGGGAAGCACTGTCCAATAGAACTTACTGTGATGATGAAAGTGTTCTATATCTATATTGTTCAATGTAGTAACCATACGTGGATATTGAGCACCTGGAATATGACTCCTCCAACCGAAAAACTTTATTTTTAAATCCTTATTTATTTATTTATTTATTTGAGGTACTGGGGATTGAACCCAGGGCCTTGTGCTTGTGAGGCAAACACTCTACCAACTGAGCTATATCCCCAGCCCTATTTATTTTGATACTAGGGGTTGAACCCAGAACCTTGCACATGCTAGGCATAATACCCTGAGCTATACCCCTAGCCTAAATTTTATTTATTATTATTATATTATTATTATTATTATTATTATTATTATTATTATTATTTTGGCACTGGAGATTGAACCCAGGGGTGCTTTATCACTGAGCTACATCCCTGTTCCTTTTTATTTTTTATTTTGGGTCAGGTCTTTGCTAAGATGCTAAGGGTCTCAACTAAGATGCTGAGACTGGCCTATGGCCTAGTGACTTGTGTCCTGATGTCATAACACGACACCTTACACCATGTGTTTGTGGTGATGCTGGCCTAAACAAACCTACTGCTCTGAGGGCCTATGAGAGTATAAATTATAAACAGTACATACAATTACAAACAGTACATAATGCTTGATAACAAATGACCTTCTTATCCAGGCATGGTGGCACAAGCCTGTAATCCCAGCTACTTAGAAGGCTGAGGCAGGAGGATCCCAAGTTCAAGGTCAGCCTCAGCAACTTAGCAAGACCCTTTCTCAAAATAAAAAAATGAAAAGAGCTGGGGATGCAACTCAGTGGTAGAGCACACCTGGGTTCATTCTGCAGTTCCCCCCCCCCACCAAAAAAAAAAAAAAAAAACCAGACCATGTTACTGGTTTATGTATTTATTGTATTATACAGTTTATATTTTATTTTGAGTCAGGATCTCACTAAGTTTCCCAGGCTGACCTTGTACTTGCAATCCTCCTGTCTCAGTCTTCCAAGTCACTGTGATTACAAGCTGTGCACTGCACCTGGCCTCAGAGAAGCCATTCATGCCACTTTTACCCCTGATCAGTCACTATCACATCATCCTGTTTTAATTTCTTTATACCACTATTTGAAATTATCTGCATGTATTTGTTTATTGTCTGTCTCACCCACTAGAATATAAGAACCAGGAGGATGGGGACCTTGTCTGTTTGATTTTCCTGTGTATTTTTGTGTCTAATACAGTGCCTGACACAGCAATTCTTTTTTCATTTTTTAATTTTTTTAGTTGTAAATAGACACAATATTTTTATTTTATTTATTTATTTTTATGTGGTGCTAAGGATTGAACCCAGTGCCTCACACATGCTAAGTAAACGCTCTACCCCTGAGCTATATCCCCAGCACCAAAGCAATTTTTGATGAAATTTTTTTGTATTGATCAAAAAACAATGATTAATTTTGTCCATTTCCCCCCACTAAATTAAAATTCCTTGAAGTCAGAGCCTAAAGTCTTATACATTTTTGTATTTCAAATGTCTAGGACAGTTACTGCCAAACAGTAGGTGTTCAATAAGCAGTTGAATAAATGAATGGGGGGAGGGCAGGGAGAGAGAGAAATTTCAGAGAAATATAATGCCAACCTATTGCCTTTATGGGCAATAGTGAAAACTTAAATCTTGTAGATTTAATCTACTTCACTTGCTCTTAGTTACTTGTTTCTAGTCAGCTCTAAAAATCGCCCATTTTAGAGGTGTAGATCACACCTCTGACATGTGGGTTATGATAGTAACAACTGATAAAGTTTGACTGCACATTCGCAGACCACCAATTGCTTCCTAGCTTCTAAACACCTTTCCCTACACCTCAGCCTCGAGTAGCCCCAATGGCTACCCTAGGGGAGGAGGATTTGAGAGTTGCTTCCCTGTCTCCATATGTGGCCACCTCTTGAATAAACTTTCTTTGCAAAAGATGCTGTTTCAGTGATTGGCATACTGCATGCTGGGCAAAACAGACCTGGTTCAGCGACAGTATCATTTGAAGATGGTTCTCTCCCATTTTTCTCTTTGGGAGATTTTGTGGATATGGTAATATCCCTAAGAATAAAGGATATATAATCTTCAAAGTGCTTCCAGATCTGACTATATCATCCTTTCAGCCTCTTTCCTCACCTCTTGTATACCTCCTCTCCCCCACCATTTACTCTATGCTCACGTCACACCAGGTTCTAAAGCATTTGGCATTTATGAAAAGGAGACAGTCTTCAAACCTTCACATAAAATTTTAAACTTCCACAATTCAGCTAGGCACAGTGGCATATGCTTGTAATCATAGCAACTAGAGAGGCTAAGGCAGGAGGACGGCAAGTTCAAGGCTACTTGGGCACTTAGCTAGACCCGATGTCAAAATAAAAAATAAAAAAAGGGCTGGGCATGTAGCTCAGTGGTAGAGTGTCCCTGAGTTCAACCTAGTACCAAACAAAACAAAACCAAAAAACCCTTCCACAATTCAAGACTATTTTTCTCACAATAATAAGCATAAATTTATTGATGGGAAAATACTATTTTTCTAGTTAAAATGGCTCCTCCATGTGGCAATAGCATAAATAGTTCCTAGTTCACCATTATCAATTTAGAAAGTATACAATTCCTGACAAATGTTAAATATTGTGAGGGTTTCACATTGCTTCAAATTATGGAGCTATAGTAAGGTTTTATGAGTGGTTTATAATGAACTATTTTAAATTCACACATTTCAAATACAGTTGGATCTCTGTATACATGGGTTCCATACCCACAGACACCACATCTGCAAATTGAACCAACTGTTGAGTGAAAATATTTTTAAAAATGCATCTGTACTGAACATGTACCAACTTTTCCCCTTGTCATTATTCCCTAAACAATGCAGTATAACTATTTACATGACATTTACATTGTTAGATATCCTGAGTAATCCAAGAGATAGGGTCTTGCTAAATTGCCCAGGCTGACCTCAGACATGTGATCCTCCTGCCTACGTCTCCCAAGCAGTCAGAATTACAGCCACCATACATGGTTCTATGCCATTTTGTATACGGGAATCAAGCATCCTTACGGGGTCCTGGAACCAATACCTTGCAGTTACCAAGAGATGACTGTACTCAAAAATCTCAATCAAACTTTCTCATTGTTCCCGAATCACACCCAAGTCCATTCATGCCTCTGCCTGTAGTGCTCTGTGAATTGCCTGCATCTAGAAAAACAGTGACTGACAGAAATGTCCAGAGGTAGAAATAATTGCCGGGGTAACAACATCATTCAAGATCAGTGGATAATGTTTCAACAAAACAAAACAGTAAAACCCCAGACATAATTTATAACTAATATCAAATATGTTGAAATATTTAAAATCTGAATCTGAAGGAAGCTCTTTGGCTGAGGGAGAAGCGAGGTGAGGGTTGGATTAACTCTGGAGTTTAGGAACAGCAGGAAAGGAAGAAGTTCTAAAGCTGCCAGTTCACCTGTATTCAGACAGATATGGCACATTCTGGAGGAAAATTGTAGTGAAAGGATATAAGTTCTTTGGGCCCAGGATCCTGCATTTCAAAGCCTTACCAGGTCAGTTCTGGCTGTCTTCGCTCACTCCAGGGATGAGGGTGAGGGAGCAGATGAGGGTGGAAGGAGAGAAGTAATTCTCCCAAATACCACCTATGTCACTCTACATCAGGGGTTAAAGAACTCAAATATCCACAGACAATAAATGTAAGTGAAGGAAGTAAGTTAGATATAAAAAAAAAATCATGTGGACCTCCTTTGATTTTTTTTTTTTTTTCCACTTTCAATGGGGAAATGACTATCATGGGGAAAAGACAATATTTTTCAGAGAAACCAGTGATCCAGACTTATATACAAAACTTCTCGATACTAAATATTGGCTTAAAAAATTTAAATCACCATGCAGGTCAAACAAAACATCTAGGGGCTGAATTTGGTCCACAAGTTTTTGGTCTGGTGAAGTATCAGGAGACTTTCTGACCAAAGCATCTCTCAAAGTTGAGACAACACTTAAATGTGAATGAGTTTCATAGAATTGCAAAATGTATTGAATTCTAGCCCAAACTTCCATTCAACTTAAGAAACTGATCTTTTCCACCAAAGTAGAAGTAGTTGACCTACACATATCAAAGATGAGTAGACAGCACAGGAAGGACCTCAGGATGGAAATTTTGCCTTGAGACCAGTGCTGTTTATTTCAACTAGGCGGAACCCTACAGAAACAATAGGCAGAAGACCTATGTGCAATGACAGATGGTGCTGCTTTGTAGGATTTTAAAAGATTTTCTTTTCTAATGATACACAGGTTTGATGCCAGAATTCTGTTCCTAGTTGCTTCATCCAGTGAGGTGTCACTAGGTCCTACAACATCTCTTCCAAATGGAGTTAGAGGGATAGGGCCTAAGAATTCTATCCTTGGGGAAATGTCTTCCTGGAAAACCAGTTCTATTCTGCACCTCCTCTTCATGCCCACATGGGGGCTGAGTGTGTGGGTGTGAGTTGCCAGGTGGAAAGCTGGTAGGAAGGGTGCCACCCTGGTAACAAGAGCAGAGCAGGAGATCTGGCAAAGAGATGATGATATCCATCTCTGGGCATGGGGTGGGGAAGTATAATCACTGGCATGAAAAGGGTGGCAGCAGTTGTAAAACTGGTCCCCTCCACCTTCCCCCATGATTCCATCTCCTCCTCTTTTCCTGAAATTGTTAGTAATTGTACCCTCTCTGACATACATTTAATTTCTCATCTGGACTGATTCCTTCCTCATATCAATAGATAAAAATTTTTCCTTTCTCCCAAAAGAGGTTCCCTAATATTTATTTCCCTCTCAACTTACTGCAAAGTGGCTTCTGTCCACCTGCCCTTCTATTGTCGTTGCCCTCTCTAGAGTTGTCTCTGATGCAGCTGTCATATCCAATTTTGCCTTTTCCACAACTTGTAGTTTCATTCACCATCTTCTCTTTGTTTCTCTGAGATTCCAGGATAAAACCCCCTACTCTACTTCAGTCTTGTGACTGCTTGTTCTTTTTCTTTATCTATGTTTAAATTTTACTGTTTCCAGAGCTCATGCTAGCCCCCTCCCCCATGGGGGATAGCAAAATTTATATCAAGCCCTGATTGAGCACAGCAAGCACAGCCAAGCTTGGACAGGATTTCTGCCCCTGCTCACCACACTCAGACTGGTGTTCTTGTGCCCTGAACACCCTGTGCAACTAACTGCTTGCTGCAGCCCAGAGTACTATCCTTGGTCCTTATCTCTTTCTTGCTCTGTCCTCTTTCCCTCTGCAACCTTGTTGACTTTCATGGTTCCATCTCTAACCAATGTGACTTATCTAATCTCTAGACATTTTTTCATGTGACAACTGGACTTCTCTTTCTGGGTTTCCCGTAGGCACTCCACATTTTCCATGGTTCAAACTGAATTTAGATCTGCAATTTACATACTCTCAAATATGCCTATTTTTCTATATTACCTCTCTTGGTAATGACACCACCTTCCTTAGTCTCATTCAACTGAAAACTTCAAGATCCTTTATGCCTCTTCCCTTTCCACAGTCTAAGGCTTTTGTTATCTTCCAAATGTAATGTTGGAATAGCTTTCTAACAAGTTTCCCCATTTCTAGAATTCCTCCCCTTTAAATCGCCCTCTCCATTGCCAGCAGAATTTTTACACAGATCTGAGCATATTGCTTCTTTGTTTAAAAAATCTATATTGGCTTCTAATTAAACATATGATAAAGTCCAGATGCTCAGGTGTGGCATATAAAACCCTCCATATTCTGACCCAAACCTACTTTTCCAGTCCTACACCTTGCCTCTGATCTCAACATGTTCCTTGCTCTTAACCACATCAGACTGTGATGCACAGTGACTTGAACATGATTTTACCATGTGCTTTAATGTCTCTGTACCTTTGTAGGTGTCTTGTATTCCCTTCTCCAGTCTTTGCCTTGTAAAATTCTATCCACTCTTCAAGATTATGCTCACTTGTAACCTCGTGTGTGTGTGTGTGTGTGTGTGTGTGTGTGTGTGTGTGTGTGTGTGTGTTCCTAGGGATGGAACCCAGGACTTCATCCATTCTAGGCATGCAGTTTATCACTGATCTACACCCCTTTTCATCCAGGCACCCCAACTCTAATTAACAGTTCATCATTTCTCCTACAGTATAATTGGTATTCTAGTAGAGATTCTCTAAAAGTTGTTTTGCATCTTTTTCATACATTATTGATTTATTAAGGGCAAGATTAAGTTTTTCATTCATGTTCATATCATCAGTCACTTGTCCAGTGCCTGGTATATGGTAAATATTGAATAAAATTTTATGATTTTAATTGGACAGGAAGCTTAAACATCATTTTGTAAAAGAAGTAATGGTTTCTTTCAGCATGATTTTTAGCGTGTTTCTTTTCTTCAGATACTGGAAGAATCTCAGAACAGGATGGTTAATGGGGCCCCCTGGAGACAGTTGCTATGTTATATTGCCAAACTTCAGCTCTGTCCCTCTAGGGACATAAAGATTGTGATTTCTCAAATGACTGGTGCCTGAATGTAGATTTGTGCAGATACCAGAATTCCTTAGAACTAGTGATGATTTTCAATCTACGACCAAGATTATGGCTCCACAGATAATTCTCTTTGTTTTGAATAGCAGAGTTTCAATGTAAAGGCGAATATATGTGTACTTGTTTGATTGCCTGAGGGTCCCCCAAACCTTGGAAAGCTGCTGAGGTATCTTGAAAGCCTGGGGTGGGGACATTATTTACAGGTTTTGTAGAGCGCCTGGCAAAACAGTATTGATGTGTAAGACTAAACTCGTCATTCTCTTTAGTACATGCTGGGTTAAGTGGGAGCCACTCATGGACTCCGTGAAGCCCAGAATGTGTAGTTTCTTGAAATGAGCAGATGTATATTTGTAGAACCCGTGATAGTAGCTTCTGAGTGGGTGGGAAAAGGATTGGTTCCAACTTCCCTTCAAGTATAAGCACTTGGTTCTAACTAGAATCCAAGCAACAAGTTGTCATTGAAAATGCAGTGATTGGTCAGCAAAGGATGCTTAAGGAAAAGTCTTCGGCTGGATTTCTCGAGACGTGCCAGCCCCTCCTAAGCCCCGTGCCTAATTTTGGGCCCCTCGATTCCTTCCCACCGCCTCCAGCGCCGTTCTGGCTTCTCAAAAGGCTTAATGGGATCAATTCCTCGATGTTAGAATATTCAAGGTGTGGGCGCAGTGTGGAAGCCCCCAGTCTCCCTCCTCCGACTGGGACTGATCCCGGGAGGGCGCCCCTGGGGCCCGAAAACGAGACCTCAGATGGCCCGAGGCGTTGGCGCCACCAGGCCGGAGGGTGGGCAGCGCCGGCGACTGCGCTGCTGCAAGCGGGGGCCTCAGTAGCCTCCCGACCCGCCCTGGCGGGGGCGCCAACCACACCGCCCGCGTCAGCTAGGCCGCCCCCGTCGGCCCTCCCCCGGGCGGGGCCAGCCCCGAAGGCGCTGACTCAGCAACGCGAGGGGGGAGTTTTGTCCCTCCGCGGACCCCGTTTCTCTGGGCCTCCGCCGCCACCGAGCGGGTTTCCTTTTTCCGGCGCTCCGGGTACTAGAGCCAGGTTGGGCCACCTAGGCAGCTGTCCGCGGTGCAACCCCAGCGTTCACCTGAAGAACCCTGGAAACTAACGTTACCCCACTGGGCAGCGTGGGCACCATGAACAACGCGGGTGAGGCGCTGCTCTTCTCCGCCGAGTGCCCAGTGGAGCCCTGTCTGGGGTTCAGCTGGACCCGTGAGGCCCGGCGGCGCGGAGGGCCCGGGGGCTGGGACCAGGGGCGATGCGGGGGATGGAGCGCTCGGGTTGGCCCAGAGCGGCCTGGAGAGAGACAGCATCTTGGAGGAGGGCGCCGGTAAAGGGCTTGCAGGCTGCAGTGGTCACCTCAGGATGCACTTACAAAGTTAGACCCAGGACGTAGGAGCCTGGGATCAGTCCACTTCAGCCTCTTTTTGTGCTAAAATTTCCTTTGGTCTCCCAACAGGTCTGAATTCGGAGAAGGTAGCTGCTCTGATTCAGAAACTGAATTCTGACCCTCAGTTCGTACTCGCCCAGAATGTCGGGACCACCCACGACCTGCTGGACATCTGTCTGAAGAGGGCCACCGTACAGGGTGCTCAGCATGTGTTCCAGCACGTTGTGCCTCAGGAAGGCAAGCCAGTCACCAACCAGAAGAGCTCAGGTAAGGCCTTAAACTTCTTGCATACTTTACTTGACTTTTTTGACAGCGTCCCAATTTGGTGTCTTACTTAAGAATGGTTTTAGGAGAAGAGAGGTTTGCACTGAAAGAACATGTAAGTCCCTAAAGAATAGACACAGTTAAAGGTAGGCCTAACAACATTATCTGTGAGATTTGTTTTGGTGATCTGTGACTTATAAGTATATTTAGTTTGAGCACTAAAGTGACAAGTCCGTGGTCATCTGAGTGCAGTTCACTCTATTTTGTGTTGTTACCTGATTGCAGCTCCATGTCCTGCAGATTCCTCTGTGCTCTTGGTCACAAAACAGATCATGCAAAAATGTTCATGCCCACAATTGCCTTAAAAGTGTATATAAATATATAAGATAGAAAACACGTAGAAGTAGATTTTTAAATAAGTTCCTCAGAGTTAATGTGCTAATAGGGTCTGTTCTCACTTATAGGTGAGTTTGTAATACAAAAAAAATTTTTAGTTCTCTTCCTTGTTGGTTAAGAAATCTTTGTTCTAAGAGAGCACCACTCTCAGAAAAATAGCTCCAGTGAAATATTGGTTATCACGGGATCTAAGTAAGGAGAACATTCTCACAACAAATGGAGAAAATTCTTTTCTCTATTCAGAAAGCACATTTGTCTATCTATATTGACAGCACATCACTGCTTATCTAGAGCCAGTCAAAACTCATAAAATGCACATTTAACTAATATTGGTATTTTTATTGTATGTAAATTATACCTCAGTAACATTGATTTTTTAATTTTAAGGAGAAAAGTCATGATTTTACAATAATTAATGTTTTGCTGTGGTAGAAATATGTTGTAGGGATGTACGTGGTCAGGCTACAAATGCTCCAGTTAGTAATGTCACAGTAGTCTCACATAGTTTAGGTTGCAGTGACCTCCTAGCGAAAAGCCTGGAAATATAATCTGGAACAAGTCAACAGGTCAGGTCTTATACATTGTGTCACTTTTATTTGCAAATAGCACATGAGCTATGTACTTTGTTTTCATGTAATTTTCCCATTTAATAGTTCATCCAGATTCTCCTACTAGAAATATATATTGTATAGGTGAGAGTTATTACAGATAAACCTAAGGTAAAGATATACAAAGACATCCATGACTTTTGGAAACAATTTAAATTTCTTATTACAAAATTATTCTTGTTCAATATGGAAAATTTGCAAAATACTAACAGAGAAATTTTTTTTCTTATTTTCTCTCCACACACACACACACACACACACACACTCCCCCATATCTGTCAGGTCTTTATCCCGTGTACATTTTTAATATGAGTTGATATCTCACACATTTTTAGATAACCTACCTGCTTTTCTCATCCATATATTGTGAATATGGTTTCATATCTGTAAAAAAGTTGTAACCACATACAAGTCAAAATTTTTTCCCTCCAAATTTTCCTTTAGAAAACAGTGTTAGTTGGGCTTGGTGGCACGCAGCTATAATCTAGAGATTTAGGAGACTAAGGCAAGAGAATTGCAAGTTTTAAGCCAGTCCAGGCAATTTAGCAAGATCCTGTCCCAAAAAGGGGCTGGGATTATAGCTTAGTGGCAGAGTGCCTCTGGATTCAATCCCCGGTACCACACACACAAAAAGAAAATTACCCTATATTCAAGGTATTCAAGGCCTTTCAGAATGGTTATACTATTATCTTGAAGTATAATACAGTCTGGTGAAGACATTACTCTCATTCCTTGCCAGTTCAGGATGCTTAAAGAGATCATTTGATTGAATCAAGTTTGGGGGGTTTGCATGTGTGTGTGTACTGGGAATTGAACCTAGGTGTGCTCTACCACTGATCTACATCCTCATCCCTTTTTGTTTCTTATTTTGAGACCGGGTCTCACTAGGTTGCTTAAGGTTTCACTACATTGCTGAGGCTGACCTCAAACTTGCCATTCTCCTGCTTCAGCCTCCTATGTCACTGGGATTTTAGGCATATGCCACTGTACCTGGCTCTAGTGGTGTTTCTTTTATGTGATTTGTAATAGAGTCTTTATATATATATATATTTTTTTTTCCTTAATTGTAGAACACAGTACCTTTATTTTATTTATTTTAATGTGGTGCTGAGAATTGGACCCAGTGCCTCATACATGCTAGGCAAGTGCTGTACCTCTGAGCCACAACCCCAGCCCTGTAATAGATTCTTTATCTGAAATATGAGATTTTTTTTAAGCATTAAAGATATTAAACCTTTATACATATATTACTTATAATAATTGCTGTCTTTTGTTTTTAATATTTCTGCTCTTTGATTTAGTCTTAATTGTCCAAATGTTGTCTTGGGTGCAGTATTGGGAAATATAGTTGAAGCAATATTATCCATGAACACTCATCATAATTTCTAGTTTTGCTTTTTTGTTTCAGGGCGATGCTGGATCTTTTCTTGTCTGAATGTTATGAGACTTCCATTCATGAAAAAATTTAATATTGAAGAATTTGAGTTTAGTCAATCTTACCTATTTTTCTGGGACAAGGTATGGGACTGATCTTGGAAGATTCTTTTTGTTTTGTTATAAACCTAGGTAGGGACCGGCTCTTCATTTCTTCCTTTTCCAGTTATAGTCTACCCTTTTATTATAGGTTAAATACCAATTATTCTGATTTCCAAAGTAGGAGAAGTTGACTTTTATTGAAGGGAGAACTTTGTGTGTGTCTGTTTGTCTGTGTGTGTGTGGTTGGTTGGTGCCATATATCAAATCCAGGACCTCATACCTACTAGGCAAGTGCCCCCAGCCCCCGGAACTGCTTTTGGTTGGTAGGTGGCTACTTATTGCAATGAAATGATAAGTCTCCTGGCTCATCTTGCTACTTGCTGACATCTTTATTTAGGTTATTTGGTCTTTTTAGGACCTCATTCCCCTTCTTTGGAAAGTACTGAAAGACAGTAACATCATTCATTTTAAAGTCTTTAAATAGTGTATTATGTGTGTTCATCAGATGTTTTTTGAAGACTCTAAATTTCAGTTTTTGTTTTAATGTGAGAATGTATGCACATACACATAATATGTTAGAATAATTACATAAGAAGAGACTTCATATATTCCTACAAAGCCAGATACTGATATTTAATTACCAAGTTTAGTTTTTTGATTTTTTTCCCCTTATTTTTCTATTGGTACATTATAGTTTTACATAATGGGGAATTTGTTTTTACATGTTCATACATATGCAATATAGCAATAGATTTTGATGAATATTGTTCCCTAGTATTTCCCCTTTCCCTTCTGTTTCCTTCGCCCTTCCTGGGTCCCTTTCCTCTACTTTACTAATCTCCCTTCAGTTTTCATTAGACACTGCTCCTATCCCCCAATCTTTCTCTTCCTTTTTCCTCTCTAGCCCAACTTTAGTCTTAAATACCTGCTATGTTGGATCTGTGGTAGTTCCGTAATTCCTGTTTTCCATAATTCCTTTATTGATAATGCCAATAAAGTTATTGCTTATCTTTTTAAAATATTTTATTTATCGTCCCTTACTCTAGGTTGAACGCTGTTACTTCTTCTTGAATGCTTTTGTGGACACAGCCCAGAAAAAAGAGCCAGAGGATGGGAGGCTGGTGCAGTATTTGCTTATGAATCCTACAAATGATGGTGGGCAATGGGATATGCTTGTCAATATTGTTGGTAAGAGCCTTTCTGTAATGAAATTAAACTAAAATGCAGCCTGATTGAGCAAGACTCTATAGTTAGGAGTAGACTATTTCTTTGGTGGTTTTGTACAAAAGAATTGGTCTCCAAGAAAAGTATGTAGTTATCTCTAAGAACCTTTATTTCACATTCTCATCTATAAAGTGCCTTTCTTAAATGAGTGATAAGAAGATGGGAATGGTGGATCAGGAAAAAAAAGGTAATATTAAATAGAACTAACTTTGCATTAAAAAATCTTATCTTTTGTCCTTTGACATAATAGAAAAAAAAAAAAAAAAACACATTAGAACTGCAACTCTTTGAAAATGTCCTTACTTAAAACTACCTTTTGGAGAAGTCTCATTGAACTAAGTACTTTGCAAAGTATGATAAGAAAAAGAATTAATTCTAAGACAGACAGATGAAAATGCACATTGAAAATCTGCTTAATGATAGGAAGCATTAGATTTTCTGGATTAGAACAGCAAAATACATTTAAAATACATTTAAAAAAATGCTTTTTTTGAAAGCAATAGATTGTTTTACCAGAATGTCTAACATTAGAGTATACTTTTACCTTATTGAACACTAAAATTTGTTTATTTTTAGAAAAATATGGTGTTGTCCCTAAGAAATGCTTCCCTGAATCTCATACAACAGAGGCAAGCAGACGGATGAATGATATTCTGAATCACAAGGTAGGATATTTGGAGCAGGGTGGGATTTAGTTCATTGTACTTACCTTAAAACTTCTACCTTACACACACCTATAGTCTGAGTTACTTGGGAGGCTAGGGGAGATCATGGCAAGTGGAGACCAGACCATGCAATTTAGCAAGACCCTACCTCAAAGTAAGAAATTTTAAAAAGCCTAGACACGTAGCTCAGTAGTAGAGTACTTGACTAGCCTGGGTTCAGTCACTGCTACCATCAAAAACAAAAACAAAAAAAATAGCTGGACATGATGGCACATCTAATCCCACAACTTGGGAGAAATGAGACAGGAGGATGATAAGTTCAAGGCTAGCCTGGTCAACTAAGTGAGAACCTGTCTCAAAATTTTTTTAATTACTTCCACCAACTTCACCCCCTTTCAGCAGGAAGCAGTTTGAAGATATCATTGCCCATTTTTCCATAGAAATGGAATGTAGAAATTGACAGTGGGGAAATTTAACAGAGGTCCACTTTATGCTTTGAATACAACCCTTGCTGCTCCACCACTGCAACTTACTTTTTAAATGGACATGTTTCTTTCTCTTCCTTTCTCCCTGCTCCTCCTTAATCTGTCCCTCTCCCTAATCTCAGGGGAAACAGGATTACCTTCATTCCCTACCCTAGGCAGAGTTAAGTAATCCAGACTTTGGGAATGGTACCAGAAAATCTCAGAAATGACTGTCTCCCAAATTAACCAAGTACATTACAACTCCAACAGAGAACCTGTGTAATGTAGCCTTCAAGTCACCTCTTTAAAATCCCCCAGTTCCTGCTGATGGGCAGAATCACAGCTTATGGGACAGGAGTCTCCTGTGTTTCTCCTTTGCTAGCAAAACAATAAAGCTTTTTCCTTTTCCTCAAAAAAAAAAAAAATAAATAAATAAATAAATAAATATATTTTTTTTTTAAAGGGCTGTCTGTGTGGCTCAATAATTAAGCACTACCACTGGATTCAATCCCTTGTGCCAAAAGAAAAACCCTAACTTGTTTTTTAAATGGGTTCTGCTTATTTCAGTGTGCATAGTTTGTCAGGGTCTATCAAAAGCAATTTAGCTACATATTACCTTATAAAATAATTGAGATTTTTTTTTTTAAATCTTCCTTTTATTTCTGTTGATTTTAATATTTCCTTATGGATATTCAGGGGGAAAAGTCTCATGCTCAATATGTGCCATGAGCACACTGGGTGCTCTGCCTCTTGCTTGATTCTTATACAGATGGGCTGGGACAGCTTTATGCGCTAGTAAGACTAAAGAGAACTGTTTGTAAGACTTCCTTAAAGAATATGCTAAGTTCTTAGATTTCCCTAGACCATATCAATGTGATTTATCTGCCCACTGAAGATTTGATTTAGTCACAGAACTTTTTTTCTTTTAGTATGAGAATTAAACCCAGAGCCTCACACATATTAGGCAGTGCCCCACTACTGAGCTACATTCTCAAAACTTTTATCGTTTTATTTTGAGACGTGGTCTTGCCAAATTGCCCATGCTGGCCTCAAATTTATAATCCTTCTCCCTCAGTCTCCTACATAGCTGAGATTAAAGATACGTGCCACCACGCCCAGCCTGAACTGTTTTTTATTGCTTCAGTTATCTTTATGAATCATTTTTTCTTCACATAACCCATTTTCCCAAGGAAGATTGTAAATCCTATATGAACGCTGCTTTGCTAACCAGACATCTTTTTTGAGAATTGGGAATTGAGATAATCTAATGTCTCTGAGTCTAAAATTGGATCTGTCATCCCTGGGGAAAAAAAATTACATTTTAAAATAAATACATATATATTTCCCCGATACTAGAAGTAAGTTATTTTCTACCAAGAAAACAGGATTCTTATCCAAAGGCTAAGTGATCATTAGAAGGATAACTTTGCATTTCATTTTGAGTGGGAGCAAGATCCTCCTTAGCATGCTGTTAAATTTCAGACTCTTTATTTTGGGCATCTTTCAAAAATTTAAAGCAACAAAATTGAAAATTATATTGGAGATTGACATAGCCATGTCATAGTGATTTGACAGAGAAGGTGGTTTGAACAACTAATAAAATTCCAAATAAAAATATGTAAGAGTGACTTAGTGCCATAATCAGTTGTTTCCTGCTTTTTCTAAGGGTGAAAGGCATTATGGAATCATGTTTTTGCCAAGTCCACACAAAGAGTACTGTCAGTTATAGTGCAGAAACAGTTCCATCTACCAGTTTTGGGGAATAATCCATGTCTTATGCAAAGTATTTTTTGTTTGTGTTTTGTTTGTTTGTTTTTGTTGTGTGTTTAAAAGTGGACTCATTGGGGAAAAACATTTGCTTCTATAACTTTTGCTTTGGGTCTTGACCAAGTTATACTTCAAAATAGAACTATCATTGGTCATACATTACACTCATTTACAATTTGGGTAACTACTGGAGTGCTGAATAAGTTTCTTTCATAGATGAGAGAATTCTGTATTCGACTACGGAACCTGGTGCATAGTGGAGCAACTAAGGGAGAAATCTCAGCTACGCAGGACGTCATGATGGAGGAGGTAATAATATTTGGATTTTTGGAACCCTTAACTCAGAACATCTCTTAAACTGATTAGAAAGTGTAGTCATTACAATGAACATTTAATTGAATGGAAACTACTTATTTTACACTGAAAAAAATCTAAGGTTTAAACTTGATTTCATTTTAGTACAGCTCTGCATTCATTTTGTAAATATTGAATACCTTCTGTGAGTTTGGCACTGAGGAAACAAAGATGAGAAAGCTAGTTTCTGCTCTCAAAGAGCTCAATCTTTTGGGGGAAAAAACCACATGAATAATTATAATAAATCCTGTGCTATAAATAAATCCAATGCTAGATACGTGAAAAAGGATTTGG